>NC_132915.1:28430527-29125159 GCF_047675955.1 Chlorocebus sabaeus
TAAGAGGGAATCTAAGGTGAGCAAGGCCCATGGGACTGCCCAGTACTCTGGGGAAAACAGAGGGCCCTGTGCACTACTCCTGAATTGCTTTAAAAAACTTATCACCAGAATCCGCTAGCTCGAAGAATTCAGGATCCTCGAGCAACACAGATTAAAGTTGTTGAAGAGTCTCTTAGATTCACAAAGTATTTTCGGATCTGAAAGTGGCCTTAGGAAAAGCCTGCAAATAGCTTTCCAGGGTAGCCATGAAAATTTGCATGGGCCTCTTTAAACAAAGGAAACTGGCCTGGAAAAGGCACCTCCAGGAGATGTTCAATAAAAATTGAAAATGTGACTCATAAAATTTATGGTTCTATAGGACAGTGTCCTAAATTTCACTGATGATAAGAATCACCAGAGGCAGTTGTTAAAACCAGTGGCCTGGCCGGGCACGGTGGCTCACACCTGTAATCCCAGCACTTTGAGAGGCCAAGGCGGGTGGATCACGAGGTCAGGAGATCGAGACCATCCTGGCTAACACAATGAAACCCTGTCTCTACTCAAAATACAAAAAATTAGCCGGGCATGGTGGCGGGCACCTGTAGTCCCAGCTACCCAGGAGGCTGAGGCAGGAGAATGGCATGAACCCGGGAGGCGGAGCTTGCAGTGAGCTGAGATCGCGCCACTGCACTCCAGCCTGGGCGACAGAGCAAGACTCCATTAAAAAAAAAAAAAAAAAAAAAAAAAGTGTCCTAGGTCCCTTACTAGAGATTCCAATTCAGTGACAGTCTGAGAAGGGCATTGGGATCTGAAAGCTTTCACATGCAACCCAGGTGATTCTCATCATGGGAGCGGTTTAGAAAATTCTGCTAAAGGGACATTGTTACATTTCTCTGACACAAGACAGAAAGATTACAATTTTGAAGTCAGGTAAAACATTCTGAAGTTTAAAAAAAAAATTATTTGCAGCGGGGCGCGGCAGCTCACGCACGCCTGTAATCCCAGCACTTTGGGAGGGCTGAGGTGGATGGATTGCTTGAGCTCAGGAGTTTGAGATCAGTCTGGGCAACATGGTGAAACCCCATCTCTTTTTTTTTTTTTTTTTTTTTGAGACAAGGTCTCACTCTCTCGCCCAGGCTAGAGTGCAATGATACAATCTCAGGTCACTACAACCTCTGCCTCCCAGGCTCAAGTGATCCTCCCACCTCAGCCTCTCAGATAGCTGGGAACACAGGCGTGCACCACCATGCCCAGCTAATTTTTGTATTTTGGGTAGAGATGGGGTTTCGCCATGTTGCCCAGGCTGGTCTTGAATTCCTGAACTGAGGCAATCCCCTGCCTTGGCCTCCCAAAGTGCTGGGATTACAGGCCTGAGCCACTGCACCTGGCTAAAAATATTTTAAAATAAAGATACTTTTTTAAAAAGTAATAATTTGCAAAATGCTGTGTACAGTTTTCAAAAGAAAAGCGTCTGGTCTTACAATTCTTTTTATGTTATTTACATATATGTTTGTACAAACACACACACATTTGGATTTCAGTTTTTAATGTAAGTGATAATTGTTTATTCACTCAAACTATACAGTAAGTAGATCACCAAAAAGTGATAAAGTGCAACTAAAATGTCACCATCCAGAGTCAACTACCGTGCACCTTTCCAGGTATCTCTGCACAGATAAGTGGGCACATATTGTACACATCTTAGATACCTGGGGTATATAGTTGGGATATACCAGATTTGCTCTTTTGCAACCTACTTCTACATAAGAATAGAGTTTGTCTATTTGTTTCATGAACTAGATCTATATCATCATTTTTTTCTAACTGCATAATATTCCATTTGTATGAATATACCAGAATTGGCTGAATAAATACTTTCATTTAAAGTTATCTTTCAAACTAGTATAGAGGATAACTTATAAACCAAATGAATGAAACTCCTGATTTATTTAGCATAATGAGGAAATAAGTAGCTTGTAAGACTCACGCAGAATTCATAAGATGTGTTAAGTGTAGACAGGAAGTTGTAAGACATGTAAGATAATAACCTGTAAGATATGTTAAAGATAAACAGAATAGAATATTCGTGTGTTAAATATAGATTAAAAGAATGAAACAAATGAGAGTTTTACTTATATATACAAAGAAATGGAAGAATGAGATTTTAAATCTTATAATATTTACTTAATAGTAAACTTAATATTTAACTTATAATTGTATTTTATATATAATATATAATAAAAATTATACATTTTATGTGTATTTATATATAATATATAAAGGCATATATATTCATATATAATATAAAATTATATTTATTATATATAATACAATTTTATAAAATATAATTTGTATAATTATATGCTGTTATTTATTTATTTTTTGGGGATGGAATTGTTGCTCTTGTCACCCAGACTGGAGTGCCATGGCATGATCTTGGTTCACTGCAACCTCTGCCTCCGGGGTTCAAGCAATTCTCCTGCCTCAGTATCCCAAGTAGCTGGAATTACAGGCATGCACCACCACACCCGGCTAATTTTGTATTTTTTAGTACAGACGGGGTTCCACCATGTTGGCTAGGCTGGTCTCAAATTCTTGACCTCAGCTGATCCACCCACCTCGGCCTTCCAAAGTGCTGGGATTACAGGAGTGAGCCACCACACCCAGTCAATTATATACTGTTTATATAATATATAATTCTATATAAAATATTTTTCTAGATTATGATTTACATTGTTGTTAATAATAAACACTTCATAAATATTAATAATATATAATAGTGCTCAGTTCATGTTACCCCAAGATTGACAGCTATGTCATTCCTAATTGATCACCCATCAGTGACATCCATCATGTTCAGTTCTGGCCCCACATATACTCTGCCCCAAAATGTGGACAAAACACAGATCAGGCTGGGCACAGTGGCTCACGCCTGTAATCCCAGCACTTTGGGAGGCTGAGGTGGGTGGATCACGAGGTCAGGAGTTCTAGACCAGCCTGGCCAAGATGGTGAAACCCTGTCTCTACTAAAAATAGAAAAATTAGCTGGGCATGGTGGCACACGCCTGTAGTCCCAGCTACTTGGGAGGCTGAGGCAGAAGAATCACTTGAATCCAGGAGGCGGAGGTTGCAGTGGGCTGAGATCGTGCCATTGCACTCTAGCCTGGGCAATAAGAGCGAAACTCCATCTTAAAAAAAAAAGAAAGAAAAAACACAGATCACTGATGACCTACAGCTATTGGCAGGCATATTGCCTTGCATCCCTCCAACAGAGTACACATGTACTGACTTTCAGATACTTCCCATCTGTTGAAGCCCCTTGTTCAATCTTAACTTTGGTTTTTGTGACCACACCATCAGCAGGGAAAGCGGACACTGCAAGCACAGGGTTCCAGAAGTGTGGATCTCTCACCCCATTTGTAGCTTCACCTACCTATGTTAGTCTCCATCTGATATGGTTTGGCTGTGTCCCCACCCAAATCTCATCTTGAATTTCCATGAGTTATGGGAGGGACCCAGTGGGAGGTAATTGAATCAAGGGGTCAAGTCTCTCCCATCCTGTTCTCAGGATAGTGAATATGTCTCATGAGATCTGATGCTTTTAAAAAAGGGAGTTTCCCTGCATAAGCTCTCTTCTCTTGTCTGCTGCCATGTAAGACGTGCTTTTAACCTTCTGCCATGTTGTGAGGCCTCCCCAGCCATGTGGAACTGTAAGTCCAATTAAACCTCTTTCTTTTGTAAATTGCCCAGTCTTGGGTATGTCTTTATCAGCAGCATGAAAACAGACTGATACACCATCTTTTTCCCCTTGCTTTTCACTATGTTTTCAAGTTGAGTGAATAGTGTGATGTAACACCTGGTTTTGATCTCTGAGCCTTTCTGTCCCATGATCTCTGGGAGTGCTTGCTGGTAGGCCAGGACTACATCCAGCTAAACTTTTCCACATTCCTACACTAGTGAAGGAAAGCAAGCAAGGTGGGGAGTCATAATGAATAAAATCAGGTTTGTAGAAGGTACATCAGATTGTTTGCTAACCTAGGATCTGACGGCCAGGTTAAACACAAGAGTGAAATCTTTCATTTAATTTCAGGGATGTAGAGAGCTTTCAGCTATTCCTACCTCCAAAGCCATAAGCTAAGTTTTTGTTTGTTTCTGGGTTTTTTGTTTGTTTGTTTGTTTTTTGTTTGTTTGTTTTGCTGAGCTCTGTTACTGAGACATGATCTAAGTTTTTAAACAAGTCAATCCAAGTTTATTTCCAAAAGATTCAGACATCCTTCAGATTCACATTGTAAACACTGAATCACATAAGCAGAGTGTTTTTCTGTTATTTTTTCCAGAGCCAATCCTAGCTATTCTTCCCAATGACACTTTATTTTTTACATATCTTCTCCCTTCTTGATAGAGTTCTGCCTTTGCTTGAATCATCCTTCAGTTGCTAAAGTATTTTGATTTCTTGTTCTAAGTCTTGGGAAAGCATCCCTCTTTATTGCCATATATATATATATTTCTATTTTTTTGAGACAGAGTCTCCCTCTGTTGCCCAAGCTGGAGTGCAGTGGCGTGATCTAAGCTCACTGCAACCTCTGCCACCTGGGTTCAAGCGATTCTCCTGCCTCAGCCTCCCGAGTAGCTGGGACTACAGGCGCGCTCCACCACACCTGGCTAACTTTTTGTATTTTTAGTAGAGACGGGGTTTCACTGTGTTAGCCAGGATGGTCTCGATCTCCTGACCTCTTGATCTGCCCACGTTGGCCTCCCAAAGTGCTGGGATTACAGGCAAGAGCCCCTGCACCCAGCCGACTATTGCCATATTTATTCTGCTGAGCTACAGCTATCAGAAGAGACAAATTTAACTTTAACAATTTACGAAGCCTCTTTCAAAGTGTATTGACAGAGTTAATTATTTTAAGTAACCAGTCTTAAGATGTGAAGTAAAAATAATTTTATATATGCATATTTTGATTACTTGAATATCAACAATTGTATTTCAAATATCAATATCAAACAGAAATAATTATAATAAAAATTGTGTATTTTTTTCAAACATCACTTTTTTTTTTTTTTTTTTTGAGACGGCGTCTCACTTTGTCACCCAGACTGGAGTACAGTGGCGTAATCTTGGCTCACTGCAGCCTGGACCTCCTGGTCACAAGTGATCTTCCTGCCTCAGCACCCCCAAGTAGCTGGGACTACAGGTGCCTGCCACCACACCCAGCTTTTTTTTTCTTTTTTGTATTTTTTGTAGAGACAGAGTTTCGGCATGTTGCCCAGGTTGGTCTCGAACTCTGAGCTCAAGCAATCTGCCCACCTCGGCCTCCCAAAGTGCTGGGATTACAGGCATAAACCACTGTGCCCGGCCTATTTTTTTCAAATATCAAATAATTTTGATGGAAGGGGGTGGTGAATTCTGCCCAAGGGGATTGCCTAATCTCACTACACAATCAGATTACCTCTAAATGAATAAAAATTTTGACTGAACTGAAAAGTTCTATCATCAACCATTCAACTGATATGAGTGAAGAATCAAAACCGATGTGAGTGAAGAACTCCCCATTCCAGCTGGAACTAGAAGCAAATTTTATCAGATGAAATGGAAATCATAAGATAAGCTTCCCGCCTGATGCAGTGGCTCACACCTATAATCAATCCCAACACTTTGGGAGGCTGAAGCGGGAGGATTGCTTGAGGCCAGGGGATGGAGGCTGCAGTGAGCTATGATCATGCCACTGCACTCCAGCCTGGGGAACAGAGCACGATCCTGTCTTGAAAAGAAGAAGAAGAAGAAAGAAGAAAGAAGAAGAAGAAAGAAGAAAGAAGAAGAAAGAAGAGGAAGAAGAAAGAGGAAGAAGAGGAAGAGGAAGAGGAGGAAGAGGAGGAAGAGGAAGAGGAGGAGGAAGAGGAGGAGGAGGAGGAAGAGGAGGAGGAAGAGGAGGAGGAGGAGGAGGAAGAGGAGGAGGAAGAGGAGGAGGAAGAGGAGGAGGAAGAGGAGGAGGAAGAGGAGGAGGAAGAGGAAGAAGAGAGAAGAAGAGAGAAGAAGAGAGGAGAAGAGAGGAGAAGAAGAGAGGAGAAGGAGGAGAAGGAGAAGGAGGAGAAGGAGAAGGAGGAGAAGGAGGAGGAGGAGGAGAAGGAGGAGGAGGAGAAGGAGAAGGAAGAGAAGGAGGAGAAGGAGGAGGAGGAGGAGGAGAAGGAGGAGGAGGAGAAGGAGGAGGAGGAGAAGGAGGAGGAGGAGAAGGAGGAGGAGGAGAAGGAGGAGGAGGAGAAGGAGGAGGAGGAGGAGGAGAAGGAGGAGGAGGAGAAGGAGGAGGAGGAGAAGGAGGAGGAGGAGAAGGAGAAGGAGGAGAAGGAGAAGGAGGAGAAGGAGGAGAAGAAGGAGAAGGAGCAGCAGAAGGAGCAGCAGGAGCAGCAGAAGGAGCAGAAGCAGCAGAAGCAGCAGAAGAAGCAGCAGCAGCAGAAGAAGAAGCAGCAGCAGAAGAAGAAGCAGCAGCAGCAGCAGCAACAGCAGCAGCAGAAGTAGAAGCAGCAGCAGAAGCAGCAGCAGAAGCAGCAGCAGAAGCAGCAGCAGAAGAAGCAGCAGAAGTAGCAGAAGCAGAAGCAGAAGAAGCAGAAGCAGAAGAAGCAGAAGCAGAAGCAGCAGAAGCAGCAGCAGAAGCAGCAGCAGAAGAAGCAGCAGAAGAAGCAGCAGAAGAAGCAGCAGAAGCAGAAGCAGCAGCAGCAGCAGCAGCAGCAGAAGCAGCAAAGAAGCAGAAGAAGAAGCAGAAGAAGAAGCAGAAGAAGCAGAAGAAGAAGCAGCAGAAGCAGAAGCAGAAGCAGCAGAAGCAGAAGCAGAAGAAGCAGAAGAAGCAGAAGCAGAAGAAGCAGAAGAAGCAGAAGCAGAAGAAGCAGAAGCAGAAGCAGAAGAAGCAGAAGCAGCAGAAGAAGAAGCAGAAGAAGAAGCAGAAGAAGAAGCAGAAGAAGAAGCAGCAGAAGAAGAAGAAGAAGCAGAAGAAGCAGAAGAAGAAGAAGCAGAAGCAGAAGCAGAAGCAGAAGCAGAGGAAGCAGAAGCGGAAGCGGAAGCGGAAGACGAAGACGACGACGACGACGACGAGGAAGCAGAAGAAGCAGAAGAAGCAGAAGCAGCAGAAGCAGAAGAAGCAGAAGAAGCAGAAGAAGCAGAAGCAGAAGAAGCAGAAGAAGCAGAAGAAGAAGAAGCAGAAGAAGCAGAAGAAGCAGACGACGACGACGACGAGGAAGAAGAAGCAGAAGAAGAAGAAGAAGCAGAAGAAGAAGCAGAAGCAGAAGCAGAAGCAGAAGCAGAAGAAGCAGAAGCAGAAGAAGCAGAAGCAGAAGAAGCAGAAGAAGCAGAAGCAGAAGCAGAAGCGGAAGCGGAAGCAGAAGCAGAAGAGGAAGCAGAAGCAGAAGAGGAAGCAGAAGCAGAAGAGGAAGCAGAAGCGGAAGCAGCAGAAGGAAGCAGCAGCAGAAGGAAGCAGCAGCAGAAGGAAGCAGCAGCAGAAGGAAGCAGCAGCAGAAGGAAGCAGCAGCAGAAGAAGAAGCAGAAGAAGCAGAAGAAGAAGCAGAAGAAGCAGAAGAAGAAGCAGAAGCAGAAGAAGAAGCAGAAGCAGAAGAAGAAGCAGAAGCAGAAGAAGAAGCAGCAGAAGCAGAAGAAGAAGCAGAAGAAGAAGAAGCAGAAGCAGAAGAAGAAGCAGAAGCAGAAGAAGAAGAAGCAGAAGCAGAAGAAGAAGAAGCAGAAGCAGAAGAAGCAGAAGAAGAAGAAGCAGAAGCAGAAGAAGAAGAAGCAGAAGCAGAAGAAGAAGCAGCAGAAGAAGAAGAAGCAGCAGCAGAAGCAGAAGAAGAAGCAGCAGAAGCAGAAGAAGAAGCAGCAGAAGCAGAAGAAGCAGCAGAAGCAGAAGAAGAAGCAGCAGAAGCAGAAGAAGAAGCAGAAGAAGCAGAAGAAGAAGCAGAAGAAGCAGAAGAAGAAGCAGAAGAAGCAGAAGAAGAAGCAGAAGAAGCAGAAGAAGCAGAAGAAGAAGCAGAAGAAGCAGAAGAAGAAGCAGAAGAAGAAGCAGAAGAAGCAGAAGAAGAAGCAGAAGAAGAAGCAGAAGAAGCAGAAGAAGAAGCAGAAGAAGCAGAAGAAGAAGCAGAAGAAGCAGAAGAAGAAGCAGAAGAAGCAGAAGAAGAAGCAGAAGCAGAAGAAGAAGAAGAAGCAGAAGCAGAAGCAGAAGCAGAAGCAGAAGAAGCAGAAGCAGAAGCAGAAGAAGAAGCAGAAGAAGCAGAAGAAGCAGAAGCAGAAGAAGCAGAAGCAGCAGAAGCAGCAGAAGCAGAAGCAGAAGAAGCAGAAGCAGAAGAAGCAGAAGCAGAAGCAGAAGCAGCAGAAGCAGCAGAAGCAGAAGCAGAAGCAGAAGCAGAAGAAGCAGAAGAAGCAGAAGAAGCAGAAGCAGAAGAAGCAGCAGAAGAAGCAGCAGAAGCAGAAGAAGCAGCAGAAGCAGAAGCAGAAGCAGCAGAAGCAGAAGGAGAAGAAGGAGAAGAAGGAGAAGAAGGAGAAAGAAGAAAGAAGAAAGAAGAAAGAAGAAAGAAGAAGAAGAAGAAGAAGAAGCTGCTGCTTGCCAATTAGACTGCAGTTCCTCCTAAGGGAAGAGCTTTTATTTAGTGCTGTGCCCAGCCCATAGGACACCTGAAACCACTTACTGGGTTGTAAGTTTCTGGCATAGGTAGAGGAGAAAGTGTCAGAAGGGCAGGTGATAGTGAGGAAAAGGAACAAAAAACACAGAGAAGCCTTTTAAGATTTGGCTGTAAAAAGTTAAGAGATCTAGGGCTCTGGGTCAGCTTTTTTTTTTCTTTTTCTTTTTCTTTTTTTTTTTTTTTGAGGCAAAGTCTTGCTCTGTCCCTCAGGCTGGAGTGCAATGGCAGGATCTAGGCTCACTGCAACCTCTGTCTCCTGGGTTCAAGCGATTCTCCTGCCTCAGCCTCCCGAGTAGCTGGGATAGCTGGGATTACAGGCGTGCACCACCACGCCCAGCTAAGTTTTTGTTTTTGTTTTTTAGTAGAGATGGGTTTTTGCCATGTTGGTCAGGCTGGTCTGGAACTCCTGACCTCAGGTGATCCACCACCTCAGCCTCCCAAAGTACTGGGATTACAGGAGTGAATCACCACACCCAGCCGGCCACAGTGCCTGGCTCTGGGTCAGCTTTTAATTTTTAGGTTCTGAATTCTTTTAAACATGCAGAAGTATAATTAAATTATGTTTCAGAACCTAGCTTGAGTATTACTCATCTATATGCTATGCTTAAGATGTCCAGACATAACAGATTTCCAAGGATAGGCCAAATGACCAGCACTCTGTCTTGTTAGTTCATGAGTAAAGAAGCACACACTCTGATTTCTATTTGGAAAACATGTTTGACTTTAAGTCATTAGAAAGTAAGAAAGAATAAGGACCAGGCATGGTGGCTGATGCCTGTCATCCCAGCACTTTGGGAGGCCAAGGCAGATGGATCACTTGAGGTCAGGAGTTCAAGACCAGCCTGGCCAAAATGGGAAACCTGTCTCCACTAAAAATACAAAAATTAGTTAGGCATGGTGGTGTGTGCCTGTAATCCCAGCTACTCAAAAGTCTCAGGCAGGAGAATTGCTTGAACCCGGGAGGTGGAGGTTGCAATGAGCCAAGATCATGCCACTGTAATCCAGCCTGAACGACAGAGACTCTGTCTCAAAAAAAAAAAAAAAAAAAAAAAAGAAACCAACACTGCAGACACCTTGAGTTCAGACTTCTAGCCTCTAGAACCATGAGACAATAATTTATGTTAATCTCTGTTTAGGCTACCCAGTTTATGGTGCTTTGTTACTGTGGCTTCAGCAAACTACTACAAATGGGGATTAGAGTTGGACCTCCACCTCATGGGATGGGTATTAGAAATAAGACAATGCAAGTAACATGTTTAGCACAGCACCAACTACACAGTGAGCACCCACATTTCATCATTATCATCATATAGTTGCGTCTTCCTTTCATATCTATAAACCAAAAATAAAATTTGAAGGGCCCCTGCAACCATCTGAATAGACTTCCTTCTCGGCCAGGGCACCCTGAAATTTAACCTGAAAGATTGGTTCAGGCCATGAAGGGAAGTGGGGGTTGGACATGCCCCATCGTACCCCTCCAATATTAACATCAACACTGACCTTAAGTCTGAAAAGAAATGTTTACAGTTTATTCTCTAAAGCCTGTTACTTGGAGGCTTTAGAACAGCAGTATTTATGCCCTGGCAGCCCCTAGGTACCTCTAGAGTAGAGTACCTATGACCTGGCAGCCCCTCCACCCCTTTCGAGTTGTCCTGCTCTGCCAGATGGAACCAATGTAGTTGGTTATAAATCTTATATGTATTGATTGATGTATTATGTCTCCCTAAAATGTATAAAAGCAAGCTGTACTCTTACCACCTTGGGCACATGTCGTCAGGACCTCCTGAGCCTGTGTTATGGGCATGTCCTGTAACCTTAGCAAAATAAACTTTCTAAAATTTTTTTGGTGGGGAGTGGACAGAGTCTGGCTCTGGTGCCCAGGCTGGAGTGCAGTGGCAATCTCAGCTCACTGCAACCTCTGCCTCCCAGGTTCAAGCAGTTCTAGTGCCTCAGCCTCCCAAGAAGCTGGGATTACAGGCGCACATCACGTACCCAGCTAATTTTTGTATTTTTAGTAGAGATGGTGTTTCACCATGTTGGCCAGGCTGGTCTCAAACTCCTGGCCTCAAGCGATCTGCCGGCCTCAGGCCTCCCAAAGTGCTAGGATTACAGGTGTGAGCCACCCTGCCTGGCCAAACTCTCTAAGCTGATTGAGACTTGTCTCTGATACTTTTTGGTTTACATATAGGAGTCACAATGGAATTCTCAGAACAAACACAGACCTTTTCTTCTCACCTAGTGCAGCATCTCCAGACCCTTTAATGTACAGGCTGTGCTCCCTGAGTTTCTCTTCCCCCATAAGCGCACATAGCCAATAACCTTTTATCCTCAGGTTTCCTTTCAAATACCACCTGCCCCAGGAAGACTCCCCTGACTTAGTCACTGCTTCAGGCCTCTGCCACACCCACTTAAGGGGGTGAAGGCAGTACTTTACACACAGCAATGCAATTTACTGATTCCAAATTAGGCTCCAAAGTCTACCAGGGACAAGCTTCATATTCCTCTACATTTCCGTCAGCAGCACAGTGTGAGATGCTCATTAAATATTTGAGGAAAGAATCCCTTCACCACAGGTAAAGAAACTGACCACACACACCATCTGTAAACAAGCCCGTGCTCTGAATCAGCCATTACAAGTACTCTCCAGGTTAGTGGTTGTCCAAGTAGTGGAAACCAGACATGCAAATTCCTGGGACTTACCCCAGACTGCCTGAAGCAGAAACCCTGGGGGTGGGGCCCAGGAATCCATGTTTTAACACGCCCTCCAGGTGATAACGATGTGTCACTGCTCTGGGTCTGTCCATCCCAGTACGGAAGTTTGGCTGCTGGAGTGAGTTCCCTGAGAATTCCTGTAAACCGAGGAGCCCCTAGAGGGAAAGAAGGTATAGAGGGGCTCCCAGGTGCAAAGAAGTAAAAGTTTCAAGCTTTCATCTTCAATTCACTTTTCTTTTCTTTTTTTTTGTTTTGGAAATGGAGTTTCACTCTTTCACATTTTCGCCCAGGCTGGAGTGAGTGAAGTGGCGCCATCTCGGCTCACTGCAGTCTCTGGCCCACCAGGTTCAAGCGATTCTCGTGCCTCAGCCTCCTGAGTAGCTGGGATTGTAGGCGCCCACCACCACACCAGGCTAACTTTTGTATTTTTAGTAGAGACAAGGTTTCACCATGTTGGCCAGGCTGGTCTGGAACTCCTGACCTCAGGTGATCCACCCTCATTGGCCTCCCAAAGTGCTAGGATTACAAGCATGAGCCACTAAGCCCAGCCTCAACTCACTTTTCTAAGCTTATATGATGGGGTGAGTCAGTGATAACTTTAAGATATCTAAATTGCCTAACAATGAGACTTCATATCTAGAAAATGAAGCTCTTCACCAGACTATTAGCATCTTTTCTTTTTCTTTTTTCTTTTTATTTATTATTAATTTTTAATATAATTATAAAATTGAAAAAGAGGGTCTCCTTATGTTGCCCAGGTTGGTCTTGAACTCCTGGGCTCAAGGACTCCTCCTGCCTCGGCCTCCCAAAGTGCTGTGATTATAGGTGTGAACCACCGTGCCTGGCCTTCTCCTTTTTTTTTAGAGACAGGGTCTGGCTATGTCACCCAGGCTGATCTTGAACTCCTGGGCATAAGCAATCCTCCTGCCTCAGCCTCCCAAAGCCTTAGCATTATTTCTGAAGGCAAAGAGGATTCTGCCAAATCAGAAAGGTGATAATCAAAGCCCCTTAAAGTAGCAAAAATCCAGCCTCAGGTAAATAGTGCTCATCAGAGGAGACTCTAGAATGGCAGAGGAGGGCAGAATGAGTAGAGGCTGATGATTAGAAACCTCAGGTCCAGAGCAGCTTGGCAGACACCTGCTCCACCCACACCGGACATTGCCAATCGATCACAACATTCTTGCTCAACAAACTTGAGCAGCACTTGCAAATCCTTAACTCTAGGCAGCCACCTAGCAATTGATCCAAACTGGCCTTAGAGAGAAACCTTTTGACTTGTCTGAGTTAAGGAGTTAAGTCTTCAAGCTCTGTAGAATTAGTGTAGAAATCAGCTGTTATAGAAATCTCACTGAACTTGGAAGTCAGGGGCTGTGCAACCACAAGGGAATCATTTAAAATCTTTGAATCTCAGGTTATTTATTTACAAAAGGGAGCTAGTAATACCTTCCTCTTAGGTTGTTGTGAGGAGGAACAATATGGGTGAAAGCACCTTGCCCCTTGCCTGGTACATAAAAGGCCCTTAATGAGTGTTCGCTGGATCTGAAACTAGGGCGATGTGAGATGCCTGGGAAAAAAATCCTCATCACTCATGCCCGCCCAAGGCTAATTCGTCCCAGAAGCCAAGCTTCAGTGTTTACACATGAAAGAACTCTGACTTAGGCAATCAAATTGATGTTGGAAAGGCATGTGGTTCGAAGTGCAGGTACGGGGAACCAGAACAAGGGAGGTACTTATCAGGAGGGGCTGGCTAGAGTGAGAAAGAGCCTTTCCTCCAACAGACAATGCTAGCTCCAATCTCTCTTTGCCATACTCTACAGTACCCTGCCAATTTATTTGAATAATCAACAGATCCTATCTAGAAATCTAATTTAAAGATTTTAGGAGAACAATTTTTTCTTTTTTGAGACAGTTTCTATCGCAAGGCTAAAATGCAGTGGCACGATCTCAGCTCACAGCAACCTCCACCTCCTGGGTTCAAGTGATTCTCGTGCCTCAGCCTCCTGAGTAGCTGGGATTACTGGCATGCACCACCACACCTGGTTAATATTTTGTATTTTTTTGCAGAGCTGGGGTTTCGCCATGTTGCCCAGGCTGGTCTCAAACTCCTGGGCTCAAGCCATCCTTCCACATTGGCCTCCCAAATTGCTAGGATTACAGGCGTGAGCCACCACGCCCAGCCAAGGAAAACAATTTCTGGAGTCTGAGCAGGTATCTGTCTTCTCATGTTTGGGACTTTTTTTGTTGTTGCTGAGACAGTCTCTCTGTTGCCCAGGCTGGAATGCAGTGCTGTAATTATAGCTCACTGCAGTCTCGAATTCCTGCACTCAAGCGATCCTCCCACCTCAGCTTCTCATGTAGCTAGGACTACAGGAGCACACCATCATGCCCAGCAAATTATTATTATTTTTTTTAATAGAGACAGGGTCTCACTATGTTGTCCAGGCTGGTTTTAAACTCCTGGCCTCAAGTGATTCTCCCACTTCTACTTCCCAAAACAGTGGGATTATAGGTGTGAGCTGCCTTGCCTGGCTGGGACCTTTAAGAGCTCCAGAGAGAACATTTCAGTAAACAAAACCCACATCCAGCCCTGTTAATTCAGTGGAAAATGAGGCCTTCCCCTACTTAAATGTCCTCATTTGGACAACTAGACACTGAGAAAGGCCTTAGCATGGGCCCGGTACTTGCTGGGCCCATTAACTCATTTAGTTTCATGTCGACATTCCCTTACAGATGAAGGATCTGAGGCTCAGAAGCATGAAGACATGTGCCCAAGATCACATAATCAGAAGGTAGCAGAACTGGGATCTGAACGACTATCTGCTCTTCTGGAGTGTGCCATTCACACTCCACTAAACTCCAGTACACACGTTTATCTGGAATCCACTCAGGTAGGGGCTGCCAGTTTCAACAGACAGTAATTATAAAACAAGCACATGAAAAAAATTCCAACCCCATTCCAGCTAGCCATGGACTGGCCTATAAACAGAGGTCAAAGTGTAACAAAAAACAAATGCATCCCACATCTGTCAAGATTTAAGACCTTGTAAATCTCATTTAATTCATTCTTAAAAGTGAATCAGTAAATAGATAATACTCGCTCCTAGGTCTTTCACTAAAAGCTTGGACATAATTAATCTTTAGAAGCCAGCGTGACTGATGTCCTTTATCTTTTCATCAAAGTGCTTACCACTGTTATATAATTTTACTACCTCAATGATAATGAAAAAACATAACCTATTAAAATGACCTCCAATCCCAGACATCATCAACACCAAATGCCAATTGAGGCATTTACTCTGAACCACAGAAGTTGTACTTATATGCCAGGAAGGTCATCCTCAATAAGCATTCACCATCCATGGCAAAGTTATACCTACCAATTCAGTCCTTAATTCAGGTAAGATGTTTCTGCTCTTTGGTAAATAGGACATTACCATTAAATTTTCTATGAAAATGTATGTATCAGCAACATTGAAAATGGTAACTCAGACTACCTCTAGGATGTGAAAACGGTAACTCTTAGAACAAATTTTGGGGGAGACCAGTAACTAGGTTGATGAGAGATAAAATAAGCAAATACCTGGCAACGTGGGCCGTGTACTGGCACAGCTCTGTGCTTCCTGGAGTACTTTCGTCTGGAGCTGCAGCCGGGGTACCAGTCCCACTCACAGGGAGATGACAGTAATGTGGTACTTCGCACCCTGGAAAAGACAGTGTTGTTAAAAATCCAACATGCTCATTCCCTGCATGGTAAGATTTTGGGAAATGCATGGAAGTCCACATACCATACAATTTGCTTGTTTTTAGGATGACTTTTAGTACCTTCACAGACTTATGCAATTGTCACCACGATCCATTTAGTACCTTCACAGAGTTATGCAACTGTCACCACAATCCTTTTTCTTTTGAGACGGAGTTTTGCTCTTGTTGCGCAGGCTGGGGTGCAATGGTGTGATATCGGCTCAGCACAACCTCCGCCTGCCGGGTTCAAGCAATTCTCCTGCCTCTACCTCCTGAATAGCTGGGATTACAAGCATGCCCTACCACACCCGGCTAATTTTGTATTTTTAGTAGAAACGGGGTTTCTCCATGTTGGTCAGGCTGGTCTTGAACTCCCGACCTTAGGTGATCCGCTCACCTTGGCTTCCCAAAGTACTGGGATTACAGGTGTCAGCCACCGAGCCCGGCCCACAATTCATTTTGGAATATCTTCATTACCCCCACAAAAAAAGCCCCATAACCCTTAGCCATCATTCCCTGATCCCCCAATTCTCTCCCTGCCTCTTGGCTCTAGGCAACCACCAATCTAATTTTTTACTCTATAGATTTATCTATTCTGAATATTTCATATAAATGGACTCATATGATATGAGACCTTTTGTGACTGCCTTCTTTTACTTAGCTTAATGTATTCAGGGTTCACTGATGTTGTGGCATACATCAGCACTTCATTTCTTTTTATGGCCAAATAATATTCCATTGTATGGATATACCACATTTTATTATCTATTCATCAGTTGGTGGAGGTTTGGGTTGTTTCTACTCTTTGGCCATTATGAACACTTGTTGTACAAATGTTTATGTGGATATATGTTTTCATTTCTCTCAGAAATAATGGAATTGCTGCCCCTAATGTTTTCAGTCTTCAAAAAATGGAGAAAGTGAACTGCCACCTAAACTTTGGTATCACCAGTTCACCTAAGGATCACTCTGAGAAACAAGATCTTATAAGAATTCGCCTTTCAGGTTAAACAAATATTCAGCTGGTGAGGAAATAGCTAGAACAAAATATTTTAGGCTGGACACGGTGGCTCACACCTGTAATTCCAGCACTTAGGGAGGGTGAGGCGGGCGGATCATCTGAGGCCAGGAATTCGATCAAGACCAGCCTGGCCAACATGGTGAAACCCCATCTCTACTAAAAATACACAAATTAGCTAGGCCAGGCGCGGTGGCCCACGCCTGTAATCCCAGCACTTTGGGAGGCCAAGGCAGGCGGATCATGAGGTCAGGAGATCAAGACCATTCTGGCTCACACGGTGAAACCCCGTCTCTACTAAAAATACAAAAAAATTAGTCAGGCGTGGTGGCGGGCGCCTGTAGTCCCAGCTACTCGGGAGGCTGAGGCCGGAGAATGGCGTGAACCCAGGAGGCAGAGCTTGCAGTGAGCTGAGATTGCGCCACTGCACTCCAGAATGGGAGACAGAGTGAGACTCTGTCTCAAAAAAAAAAAAATTAGCCAGGTGTGGTGGCGGGGGACGGGGCACTGTAATCCCAGCTACTCAGGAGGCTGAGGCAGGAGAATCGCTGGAATTCAGGAGGCAGAGGTTACAGTGAGGCGAGATCTTGCCACTGCATTCCAGCCTGACGACAAGAGTGAAACTCTGTCTCAAAAAAAAAAGGAAAAAATTTTTTATTATGGTAAAATATACATAATATAAAATTTACCATTCCAAAGTATACTACAGAGAAAACATTTTAAACTAAGGGGGAATTTGTTTTTCATAGCATTTATAATACTGGCTTGTGTTTATTGTTTTGTTTTTTGAGACAGAGTCTCACTTGTCGCCCAGTCTGGAGTACAGTGGCACGATCTCGCCTCACTGCAACCACAGCCTCCTGGGTTCAAGCAATTTTCCTGCCTCAGCCTCTCAGGTAGCTGGGATTACAGGCACGTGCCACCACGGACGGCTAATTTTTGTATTTTCAGTAGAAACAGGGTTTCACCATGTTGGCCAGGCTGGTCTCGAATTCCTGACCTCAAGTGATCCACCCACCTTGGCCTCCCAAAGTGCTGGGATTACAGGCATGAGCCACCGCGCCTGGCCTAGACTTGTGTTTATATTTATTGGTTGCTCACCAGCAGGGCAGATGGCAAATACTTTCTCATTTTACCCCTAAGACCAAGAAACCCAAGAAATACCCCTTCTGCACATTCTTATGAAGCCTGCATGTGCCTTTCAAATACCACAAGGAGGCAAGCTCCTTTCTGGGTTGAGCTTGTGAAGGCAGCTTCACTCGGGCAGTCACAGGAAAAACTTTCAGTGGGAGGAAGAATGCAGCCTCTCACCAGTTCTGGACATACTCTTCTGTTTGCTAGACAAAGTGATATTGTGACATCTGTGCAAAACACTCTACTCCCTACACGATGAAGTAGAAAGAAAAGATGGTGTCGATTTTATTTGTACGGGCGGGAGGCACATTTCCCTTCTCCGAGGATCAGCAGGAAATGCAGGCAAAGGCTAAAGCTAGGCCATCTGGACATCCTACAAAGCAAGCAGCGGGATTAGAGCCCAGCCCATACATGGTTTCTATTATTACTTCCAAAGATAAATAAATGGCTTACAAATCGAGAGGTGCTTGGTTATGCTTTTGGCTTCATATGCAAACTTTTCTACAGATATCAGCTCCAAAGAGAGCTTATTTCTTTTATTAAAATGGCTTGCTTTTTAATTCAAGCAGTTTTCTGCATTTCTAAGGCATCTTGGTTTTAACTTTTTCTATAATAATCCAAGGAGTTTTGTCATGTATACAAACTCCCAATAACAATCAGTTGTTTCTAAAATACACTATTATTGAATAGAGCCTCTAAATTAAGAGAACACTTGGCAGAAAGAAATAAAATATATTCTTGGATTTCAATAGTATTGACAGATAATGTAAAATTGTCAGGTAACATGAGTTAAAGCTGAAAAACTTTACAGATTTCAAAAGGAAGATTCATAGGTGGCTGAGTATTTTATTTTAGTATTTGGGTATCAGTTCTTTTTATTCTATCTTTCTTCATTTGTGGCTATACTGAAACCGAGTTAGCACTGGAAAATATTTCCTGAGCACCCACCATGTGCTGGGCAATGGGCAAATATGCACATGTATAAGTCATCCACTCTCTGTTTCAATGAACTTGCAACACTCAGTCAATTGTCGGTTGGTAGCTGTTCGTTTTGGCCAATCATGCAACTGTACAGTTTGCAGAATAGAAGCCCAAGCACATCCTTGCTTGCAGACAGCAAGAAAAAGTATTACAGAGTGGGGCTGGGCATGGTGGCTCATGCCTGTAATCCCAGCACTTTGGGAGGCCGAGGCGGGTGGATCACTTGGGGTCAAGAGTTCGAGACTAGCCTGGCCAACATGGTAAAACTGCGTCTCTACTGAAAATATAAAAATTAGCCAGGCATGGTGGTATCTGTAGTCCCAGCTACTTGGGAGGTGGAGACAGGAGAATTGCTTGAATCCGGAAGGCAGAGATTACAGTGAACCAAGATCCTGCCACTGCACTCCAGTGTCCTGGGTGACACAGTGTGACTCCATCTCAAAAAAAAAAAAAAAAAAAAAAACAAAGTATTACAGAGGGGGAAGCACAAGAATAATGAATGAATTTCTTGAGGTTTTAAATACTGGATTATAACCTGACTTCCAATTGTGGCTTTTTTTTTTTTTTTTTTTCTTTTTTGGAGAGGGAGTCTCACTCTGTTGCCCAGGCTGGAGTGCAGTGACGCGATCTTGGCTCACTGCAACCTCTGCCTCCCAGGTTCAAGCAATTATCCCTGTCTTAGCCTCCAAAGTAGCTGGGATTACAAGAGCCCGCCACCACTCCCGGTCAATTTTTGTACTTTTAGAGATGGGGTTTCACCATGTTGGTGAGGCTGGCCTCGAACTCCGGACCTCAGGTGATCTGCCCACCTCAGTCTCCCAAAGTACTGGGATTACAGATGTAAGCAACTGCTCCCAGCCTCAGTTGTGTTTTAAAATGCAAAAGCAGCTGTTCCTAAAAACTATGCAGTATTACATGTATGTTGTAGTAATCAGAATACTTCTTGAAAAGAATGAATGAGACAGAGTTCTTGGGAGAAAAAAAATCAGCCTCACTATCTAGTCAACCAGGCCAACAGAAAGTTCTAGTCAAAATGCTCCTAGGACAACTTCTTTCCATAGAAGCTCAGCCAATAACTTACTCTCCTACTGCTGGTATCTTTAACAGCTGCTGAGAGGGGCGGTATTGGGACTGAAAGCCATCAGGAAGATCAGAAAGTACAAGATTAATCAGGAGGGGTGAACTGGCCCCAGGTCAGAAGCAGAGCAGGTCGAAACTCCTGGGCTTATCAATGGTGAGGTCACACCTGTGAATAGCCACTGCACTTCTGCCTGAGCAATACAGTGAGAGTCTCTCCCTATTTTTTTTTTTTTTTTTTTTTAAGAAAGAGGCCAGGTGCAGTGGTTCACACCTGTAATCCCAGCACTTTGGGAGGCCGAGGCAGGCAGATCACACTATGAAACCCTGTCTCTACTAAAAATACAAAAAATTAGCCGGGTGTGGTGACACGTACCTATAATCTCAGCTATTCAGGAGGCTGAGGCAGGAGAATCACTTGAACCTGGGAGGCAGAAGTTGCAGTGAGCTGAGATTGCCCTGCTGCACTCCAGCCTGGGTGACAGACCGAGACTCCGTCTCAAAAAAATAAAAATAAATAAATAAATAAAAAGAAAGAAAGGGCCAGGCGTGGTGGCTCATGCCTGTAATCCCAGCACTTTGGGAGGCCAAGGTGGGCAGATCACCTGAGGTCAGGAGTTCGAAACCACCCTGACCAACATGGAGAAACCCCATCTCCACTAAAACTACAAAATTAGCTAGGCATGGTGGCGCATGTCTGTAATCCCAGCTACTCGGGAGGCTGAGGCAGGAGACTCTCTGGAACCCGGGAGGCAGAGGTTGCCATGAGCCGAGATTGCGCCATTGCACTCCAGTCTGGGCAACAAGAGCGAAACTCTGTCTCAAAAAAAAAAAAAAAAAAGAGAGAGAGAGAGATCAGTGAAATAATATTTCGTCCCTGTGTATTCACAGAACTCGGAGTATTATAGGTATAAGGAAGATCTTGTTTGTCCTCTGATCCAATGCTATTTCATCCAGCTTAAGGAAACGTTCTCTCTCTCAAAAAAAAGGCACGTTCAACTTCCCTTGTTAAGGGCCACTTTGTAATAACTTGACTTCTGGTTGGTTTGATTTGGGGAAATGAGGAGAGGCAGAGATCTATTTAGGTCTATTTAGGGTACTTATTCCAATTGCTAGAAGAGGTTATCTCCAAACAAAAATTAATAATCTAGCAATCAACTTGTACATCTGAATCATGTGAGCTTGTTTAGGGCGAATCTCTTCATGAAAGACCCTGAGGCAGAAACTAAGAACATCCCGTTTCTGTCTGAGAGCCAGACCCTTGATCAGGATGACTCCAATGAGGCTGAGTTTCCCACTTGTAAAATTTGAACACTAAACTAGAATTCAGGAATGGCAAATACATAGGCCACAGCTTGCATCTCCCCTATTCCCTAATCATAGGTTCAGAACAAACATCCCTAATCAGTTGCGATATTCCTTTCCCTCTAAGCCCGGGTTTGGCCTCAGGGTCCTCCTAGCTAGATACTCCAAGCACCAACCATCAGCTGGCACCTGCCTTCCACATGAAACCTGTTTGCCATCACTGGCAAAGGTCCTCCCAGTTCTAAACTTCGGTCATTCTGAGACTAAGGTCTGGGCTGCAGCATGCCCAATCTCGAGAGACTACTTGGAGAATCACAATGTAGTCATTACAATGTTTTCCACAGCCCTGGCTGAACAGCATTAACCTATGTGGACGCTGATCGAGTCTCTATATACCCCCTGCCCTCTCCACGCATATACATACTTCCATTTACTTTCAAGACAGTAACAGTAGAATCATAATAAGATAATTAAAATGTTGCCTCAGAATTCCATTCTAAAGCATCCCTAAGATTTCCCAAAGAAATATTTATTTTTCTTCTAATAAAATGCACCCTTTTACAGATGGGAAGAAAATCTATCTAAATCAAATGTCTCACCAGTGGCACTATTGACACTGTGGGCTGGATAATTCTTCGTTGCAGGGGGCTGTCCTGTGCATTGTGGATGTTGGGCAGTATCCCCAGACTCTACCAAGTAGATGCCAATAGCAACCCCTGGACTATAGCGAGAAAAAAATGCCCCCAGACATTGACAACTGTCCCCTGGGGAGCCAAATTCCCCATTTCCACCTCCCCATAGACAGCCACTGACCTAAATTATTCTAGTAGTTCTCGTGGGGAGATAGAACAATGAGTAATTTTCCCCCTTATTTTTCTGTATTTTCTAAATCTTCTATAATGAATGTACATTGTTCATATGACAAAAAATAAGCTAGTAACAGTCTAATTATTGAAAAGAAATATTTGCTACACAGATGCAAGTTGATCAGTACATGCTACTGTGTGACTTATTCAATTTAAAAATTAAATTCAGATCCTAAAAATACTGTCTACCATACAGGCACCTTAAATTCAACTTGTCTTTAATGTGTAAAAAGCACAAAAGAAAGACTTCAGGGAAGGAAGTTAGAACTAAGGCTTGTAGCTATGCATAAAGAACTTCTAAACCTTTCTGCATCATGGTAAATCAATGGGACTGCAGAAAGAGATGTCGAATGAAAACTGCTGTTTCAAGCAAAGTATTTCACCGAAACATAGTCTGCGCATACACTTTAATCAGAAAAACACTTGTATTGTTGAAAAACATTATAGTAATAAGGCATATTTTCTTCATTCTTAAGAATTGCTACCTTTGTAAACCATGTAAAAAAAAAACTTTCAAAATCAGAAAATTAAATATCTAGATTGTAAAAATGGGCTCTAGACACACCCATTATTCATCTCCTTGGGTATTAGAATATTATCCCACAATTTCATTCCTATTTTTAAATCAGTCTAGGAGTTCCATCTCCACCAAAAAGAAACAAGTTCTTAATGAAGAACTCATTTATTATCCCCACAAGACAGAGGACCCTTTTTTCTATCTGGGTCCCCAAAACAGCCAAAAAGTATTTACATCTATAGCGAGAAGCTTCCAGCTTCCACTGCTTACCCAGGTTGTTGCCAAAGGTTCACGTGTCTTCTGCTCTCAGGTAGAAGTTCTCTTTTGTTAAGTGGGGTAATACCAACTGCTGCTTCCAAAATACCGATATATTTCTTATACCTCATCTTGTCTCTCTCGATACAAGGTCCTGTAAATTTCAGTCACTGTTCACCTGAAGCAACTGAACTAATCTTTACTGGAAGCTGCTGTTCCTTTGGATGTTCTCTATGTAGCCCTAGCTAGATCTATTAAACACAACCGTGGTGATGGGGGGCAGACCACAAATAAAGAGAATGTCTTTCAGATTTCCCTGCAATGGCAGCATTATACAAGGCTACATAATTCTGAATAAAGCACTAATGAAAATGATTTGCAGGAATGACTGCGGTTTTAAACACGGCGATCTAATGTACACTCCAATTAATCCGCACATAAATCTTTGAGGCCGCTAATCCTTCAAGAACTAATGGCTCATGAGGTGATTTATCTCAAGGTCTGGTAATAATTGGTCCAAAAAGCCTGCCTGCTGCTGGATGAACTAAAATCAGAAGCAGATTTGCTCTTTCTACAAATATATCTCTCTCTAAAAGACTGTGCTTTGACAAATGAGGGAGGAATTCCAGTTGTCATTTTATAGCAATGCATTTCTAAATACTATAAACTCCTTGCTTGGGTCAATAGCAAAGATTAATTAAGAAACAATTTGGTGGGTTTTGTTTGTTTGTTTGTTTGTTTGAGACAAAGTCTGGCTCTGTCGCCCAGGCTGGAGTTCTGTGACACGATCTTGGCTCACTGCAAGCCCCGCCTCCCGGGTTCACATCATTCTCCTGCCTCAGCCTCTCGAGTAGCTGGGACTACAGGCGCCCGCCACCACGCCCGGCTAATTTTTTGTATTTTTAGTAGAAACGGGGTTTCACCGTGTTCGCCAGGATGGTCTCGATCTCCTGACCTTGTGATCCGCCCGCCTCGGCCTCCCAAAGTGCTGGGATTACAGGCGTGAGCCACCATGCCCAGCAATTTGGTGGGTTTTTAAAATTATTATTAAAAACATCTTTTTAAATACCTCTAGAACCCAACATGTGCAATCCCTGCCAGCATGAAAATACATTGTTTGGAGAGGTTCAGAATCTACTTCATCTCTATTTTTTTAAAGTCTCCTCTTGGTTTTGAAGAGCTTCCTTACCCTTTGTCCATGGGTAAAGGTGGACCACCCATCTTGGTGGCCCACTCAATGGACCATGGTACACATGATCCACATACCGGGTCAACCAGTCTTCCCTGGGATGAACATATGACTGTAGGAGGGCAATGTCCTGTTTCCACTGGATTTGCTAACCAAGGCTGATAGGAAGTTGGAGCTCTTGATAGTAGTCATGTGCCCCGCCACATGGAGAGGGCTCTTTATATTATATTATATTATATTATATTATATTATATTATATTATACCAAGAGAAATGTCATGACATCACGCGAGCTTCTGGATCTAGCTATGCTGGAGGCCACTGTCACCCTAGGAGATTCCAGTTATCGTTTTATGAAAGCTAATAAATTGACTCTTGTGAAATTTAATTTTAGTTGAGTTTCTGTCACTCTGAGAGTTCTGACTTACATAGCTCCTTCCTCACCAACTTCTTCAAGCTTTTTTTTTTTTTTCTATTTGATGTGCTATGGTAACATACAAGAGTCACGCTGCTCTTTGTCTAAACAAACCCATACATAAAGGGAAGCAAAATAGAAGGGGAGCCATTATGTTATGTTAACTGTGATTAACCTACATGTCCCAAGTGAGTGTTCCAAACCCTTCCCCATCCCCCCAAATCTTAAACCCTACTTCTATAGGTTCTCTTTCCTCATTAGCAAGTTTCTTTTCATCTAAATGACCTAAATCTCCAAAGTGAGGTGCACGTACCAACAATCTTTGGGATGTGGGAAGAAAGTATTAAGCCATCTATTTCCTCTTTTCTTCTCTCATGGTTTAAAAATTTGGGTGTTGCTGGGCATGGTGGCTCACATCTGTAATCCTAGCACTTTCAGAGACTAAGGAAGGAGGATCACCTGAGCCCATGAGTTCGAGGCTGCAGCAAGCTATAATCATGTCATTTTATTCCAGCCTGGGTGACAGAGAGAGACTCTATCTCAAAAAAAAAAAAAAAACAACGAATGTTTGTGTTTTAAATATTCATAATATTTACCTTGAGAACTAATATATTTTAAATTGTAATAAGGTACATTATTTACAAACTAATATATTCATGTATATGGTAGACTGTACTTAAAAATCTGACAGGGTATATTAAAGTTCGGTGACTTTAAATAACCCTTCAACTACTCCCTAAGCCTCAATTTCCCTGTTTATGAGAGGACTGAATAGATGAAGGCTAAGTTTTCTTCCAAAAACAACAAAAGACCAAGAGCTCCCACTTCACTTGGCCTGATTATGCAATTAATATAATCTGACCACAATAAAATAAAAAAACAAGGGTTAAACCATTTGGTCTTGGAATATTTCATTTCCATAGTATTCATGAATATTACTCCCACTGGTTGTTCTGCAAACAATTAGTACCAGTTAGTCCCAGGAATTCTTTTATAGGCTGAACTTGGCTGGCTACAGCTGCCACCTCTGAGTAAAGGTCCCATACAGCCCTCATTTAATCATACAGGAAGATGTAATTACACTCACACAACAGTCATTGTTCTAACAAATTGTATTTCTGATGACGCATGATAAAAATTACTATACAGTACTCTCAAATAAGAAACAAAGCCTGAGCTAACAATAAGAAAAAATCAACTTAAACTTGTTACCCATTGGAAGCCGTTCTCCTGCAGTGAAAAGTGACATGATATTTTGCAAATGGGATGTTTTAAAGTTTCATTTTATTGGAATTTTTGGTGCGCTTAACATGCAGCTCTTACAGTGATTCTTATCTATGATGATTTCATATAAAATTAAAATTGCATCTTTCATTAGGAAAATAATTCTGCCTTAGCAAATATTAGAATTTGATTTTCTTCCATAAATTAGACTGTTCAATTTGCTAATTTATTTATTCATTTTTTAAAATTGTCATCTTTGTGTGGAATCTCTCATAATTGTACATAAGGTTAATAACACAGGAAATAATAAATCTAACCAAAATGCCCCTTCCAGATATGACACTTTCTTTATAATTCTAGAAATTATTTAGAAATATGCATGTATTGGGTTAATTCCCTTAGCATTCTAGAAATTGTTTATAACTGCAACTATTAACTAAAAATCATTTATCTATTAAAAAATGTTTTTAAATATACATGATCCAAAAAAGCTTTTAAGTCAGCATGCTCAGGTTTTCTTTCTGGATGATTAAAATTGAATATAAAACTTCACAGATCAGACTGACATTTCCTTTGAACGAATATTTCTACTTTATTTCTTCTGGAGAAAGACAGTGGCCATGCTTCTTCACTGGGTGTTTTAACAGTTACTGTGCTTTGGAAGTATAAAAATGGAAATGAACTAATGCCCTGTACAGTCTGTTTTATAGGGTGTGGTCTGCTTTTCGGGAGCTGGAAAGAGCTTTAACTAAAAGTAGAAGAGTTAGGGAAACAGCAATTTTTTTGTTTTTGCTTTTTTAGCTCTACTGAAAAAAGCATTTCATTTCTCTCCTCCTTAATATGTTCATAAATATCTTTACATATTTGCTACTCAGATGCCCCACCAATACACTGTAAGAAGAGCAGATTACATGATATACAATAATTACCAAAGAGTTTATAAAGCTTAGTGTGGCTCTTCTAGACTCACCCCGCTCAGCCCAAACTAGCCATCTCTCCCCAGAGTCATTCATCCTCAGAACATATTCACTATTGGGTTTAAACTATTACCTTCAACTGGATGTCATCAAATCTATCACTCCAATCCTGTCCTCTGGCACAACGCAGTATCTATTGGAAATAACGCATGTGCCCAACCCCAGCTGCAGTGCCCCTCGCCTTTTCCTGCTTCTGCGCATCCACCTCCTGGTTCACCCAGCATGAGACCTTGAAGACACCCTCACCCATTCCTGTGTGTGCCCAGTCATACCAACCCCGTGACACAGGGGAAAGACTTGGTTTGAATCCCACCTCTACTGTTTAAGATGTCGTGACCGTGAACAAGTTACTGACCTTTCTGAACCTCTGTTCCATCATTCATACAGCTAGACTAAGACCACAAGGGCTTGTTTTAAATAATAAATGCAGCCGGGCATGGTGGCTCACGCCTGTAATCCCAGCACTGTGGCAGGCCGAGGTGGGTGGATCACATGAGGCCAGGAGTTCAAGACCTGCCTGGCCAACATGGTGGAACGCTGTCTGTACTAAAAACACAAAAATTAGCCGGGCATGGTGGTGGGCACCTGTAATCCCAGCTACTCGGGAGGCTGAGGCATAAGAATCACTTGACCCTAGGAGGTGGAGGTTGCAGTGAGCCAAGATCATGATACCGCACTCCAGCCTGAGTGACAGAGTGAGACTCTACCTCAAAATAAATGAATAAATAATGCCATAATGTATATCCATTCGGTGGATATCATCCCTCCCTCCTTTCCTCTCTCCCATCTGTCCTTCTTTTTCCATTCCTAATGCCTCTTCAAGAAGAGTGGTCCTTGTGGGAAAAACAGTGAGACTGAAAGACAGGCTGTCTGGAGGGTACAGGGACCCCAGGGCTGGAGTGAGCGGTGGAAAACACCACAAAGAAAGGAAAGCAGGCTCCTGAGTCCTGCTGCGGGAAGCAGAGGAAAGGGGCCTGGCTCTGGTGGGCCAGCTGGGGAGGCCCTCCCTTGTGCTTGTGATTCGTCCTAGATTTTTAACCCCTGCTACTGAATAGTTAAAGCCAAAATTAAAATCACTTAATCGAATGCCCTTCCCAAACAACTTGCATATATATAACAATTCATGGATTCTTTGAGTACTCTCAGTCCTAAGAAATAAAAACTTTAAGGCTGGGTGCAGTAGCTCACACCTGTAATCCCAGCACTTTGGGAGGCTGAGGCAGGCAGATCACCTGAGGTCAGGAGTTCGAGACTAGCCTGGCCAACACAACCCATCTCTACTAAAAAAAAAAATACAAAAATTAGCTGGGTGTGGTGGTGCACGCCTGTAGTCCCAGCTACTTGAGAAGCTAAGGCAGGAGAATCACTTGAGCCTGGGAGGCGAAGGTGGCAGTGAGCCGAGATGGCACCACTGCATTCCAGCCTGGGCGACAGCGAGACTCTGTCTCTCAAAAAAACAAAAAGAAATAAAAAAACTCTGAACTCCTTATGTGAGGGAACACCATTCCCTATTACTGTTGGTAGAAATTGATCTTATGCTGTGTCTGCTATGAGCCTAGAGTTGTAGGATTCTAGCAGTTCCCTTGCCTGGGAACACATGAGCAAGGAGGTGTTGCACAGAATTCAGAATCTTGGCAGGAGCTGGTTTAAGACAAGTGTGGCTTGACCATTCATTGGGTGAGGGTAATATCAGTCATCTCTGCTCTGGAATTTTAGGGAAGGAATCCCCCTCACGTCAGAACTGGGAACTTGGTAGTGACTACACTGGGTATGATGTGTTGGGATACAGCAGTCGGCTGACAGCAGCTGAAGAGAGTAGTTCACGTGATCCCAGGCTGCACCTGCTGACACACCCATCCCACTCTGTAGCATGAATTGGGAGACCACACTGCCTGGGAATGAAGTCCAGCTCCATCACTGACTAGCTGTGTGACTTTGGAAGAGTCAATATCTCTGCCTCAGTTTTCTGTAAAGCGGGGCTAATAACAATGCCTACCTCATAGAGTTGTTTTTAAAATTACACCAGTTATTACATGGAAAGCATTTAGCACATGTAACATCCAGCACATAATATACACCGTGTAAGTGTATTTTAATTTCCTTGCTGACTAGTTGTGGCTTCATTTCTTCCAGAAAGCTTTCTTTGGTTGAATCCCCAGACTGGGTTGGGTGTTCCTATTCTGCCTTCTCACGTACTTTGGGCTTCATCTATTAAAACTGGAACCACGATGACTTAAAATGTGTTTAAGCACGTGCGGAGGAAAGGGTGGGCACTCTGAGGTCATGGAAGATTAAGCAGAGGAAAGAAGGAGGCCGGGGCAGCTCTGAGGGTGTTTGAGTTCCATACTGATCTAAGCCTGCCCCCAACGCTCTTGGCAGCGGTCACCTACTTGCTCTAGACAAAGGTTTGACTCCAGGCAGAAGCCTGCCCAGTGACCACAGTGTTGTGCTCCAGTTGGCCAGAAAGGCCTCAGGGGACTCTGTGGCAATATAGGGCCCTATGGAGGAACTTTGTCCTGCTACAGAGCTGTTGCTCTTGGTAAACCCAGGAGACACTGTCGAGTTCGAGACAGAAGGACCTGGCTACAGGAGACCTGGTCTCGCTCTCGCTGCTCATCAATGGGCGATGGTAGCTGTGCCACGAGCTGCTGCATTAATAGCTCTCTTGATTTTAGGTAGAATTTCTTATTCTGCCTGAATTAGTTTCCTGGGGCTGCCACAAGAAAATACCACAGACTGGGTGGCTTCAACAACAGAAATTCATTATCTCATGCTTGCAAATCTAAGACCAAGGTGCTGGGAGGGTGGGTCCTGCAAGGTCTGTGAGGGAAGGAGCTGCTCCAGGTCACTCTCTCTAGCTTGCGAAGGCCCATCTTTTCTCTATGGCTCCACATCACCCTCCCTCTGTATGTGTCTGTGTCCAAATTTCCTCCTCTTATAGGAACAGATTGGATTAGGGCCCACCTTAATGATCTCATTTTAGCTTGATTAACTCTATAAACACCGCATCTCCAAATAAAGGCACATTCTGAGGAACTGGGGGTTGGGACTTGAACATATGAATTTTGGAGGTGGGAAATACAATTCAACCCATAACACTGACTAAACTAAAAGATTTTGTTTATTTGTTTGGTTGTTTTTTTGAGATGAAATCTCACTCTATCACCCACGCTGGAGTGCAGCGGCTCAATCTCAGCTCACTGCAACCTCCGCCTCCAGGGTTCAAGCAATTCTCCCACCTCAGCCTCCCCAGCAGCTGGGATTACAGGTGCGAGCCACCACACTCAGCTAATTTTTTTGTATTTTTAGTAGAGACAGAGTTTTACCATGTTGGCCAGACTGGTCTCGAACTCCTGACCTCAGGTGATCTGCCCACCTTGGCCTCCCAAAATGCTGGGATTATAGGCCTGAGCCACTGCACCCAGCCCTTTTTTTTTTTTTTTTTTGAGATGGAGTCTCGCTGTGTCACCCAGGCTGGAGTGCAGTGGTGTGATCTCAGCTCACTACAACATCTGCCTTCCAGGTTCAAGCGATTCTCCTGCCTCAGTCTCCCAGGTAGCTGGGATTACAGGCATGCGCCACCGTGCCCAGCTAATTTTGTATTTTGAGTAGAGATGGGGTTTCTCCATGTTGGTCAGGCTGATGACACACACAGAGCATTGCTCTGAGCAGTGGGTGTTGCTTCCTTAGAGACAGGAGGGTCCCAACCTCTTCCCTCTCCTCCTGCTCTTTCCCAAATCTGTTTCCAGTGAATCCAAATGTGGAGTTCATGACAAGAGGATATCCTCTTCCTTCTCCTTCTCCAGGAAGCCTGAGTGAACACCCCCTACCACCATCACCAGGCTTCTCACCAAGGGGTCATTGTCCTCCTCATCCTCTCCCTCTCCCTCATGGGCTGAGTTTTGCCCCAGACACCCCCAACCAGGAAATGGATGTGAGTTTCCTCCTGCATTCACTGAGCTTGCACGTGACCCTAGTAGTCAAGATCCAGAAACACTGCAAAGTCTTTAAGACATTTTGTTCTAAATTTTTCCTATAAAATATTTCCAAATCATCTACATTTATTTTTAGCTAAAAAAAACTTTTTTACATAAGTAGTTCTACATTTTCTCAAACTGTATTATGATTTGATTAGTATTATAAATTTTAGAATACCTTTTACCATCATTGAAGTTATTCTCCTCATAGTATACACTCTACTAAAATGAATTGTACATTTTAACTTGATGACTCAGTTCATTATTTATTTATTTTTTTCAGCAGAGATGAGGTCTCATGATGTCACGCAGACTGGTCTCAAACTCCTGGTCTCAAGTGATCCTCCCGCTTTGGCCTCCCAAAGTGCTGGAATTATAGACATGAGCCACTGCACCCATTATTCTTAAAGAAACCTATTTTTTTGTCTGCAGTTCAGCCACAAGACACATTTTGAAATTGCAAAACACTTTCCTCTGCTATTGGTTCTATGGACCACAAAGACAAAAGTTTCTTGGTGGTATCAAATTTGAATTGACATCAAAAAATGATGTCTCTTTGAGCATTCTGAGATAGCCTAAAAGGTAGGTATGATGTCATAGTTATCCTTCTATCTCTAATATCTCTCCTCACTCAGGAACTAGCACTTGACAGATGTCCAGTAATATTAGAGTTTACTTCTTAAGAGTCAGGCATATATAATGATTAAGACCCTAGACTTGGCTGGGCGGGATGACTCATGGCTGTAATCTCAGCACTTTGGGAGGCTGAGGCGAATGGATCACGTGAGGCCAGGAGTTTGAGACCAGCCTGGCCAACATGGCGAAATACCATCTCTACTAAAAATGCAAAAATTAGGCCAAGCACGGTGCCTTACACCTGTAATCCCAGCACTTTGGGAAGCCGAGGCAGGTGAATCACGAGGTCAAGAAATCGAGAGCATCCTGGCCAACATGGTAAAACCCCGTCTGTACCAAAAACACAAAAATTAGCTGGGTGTGGTGGTGCAAGCCTATAGTCCCAGCTACTCGGGAGGCTGAGGCAGGAGAATCGCTTGAACCCAGGAGGTGGTGGTTGCAGTGAGCCGAGATCGCACCCCTGCACTCCAGCCTGGCAAGAGTGAAACTCCGTCTCAAAAAAAAAAAAAATTAGCTAGGTGTAGTGGCTCGTGCCTGTAATCCCAGCCACTTGGGGGCTGAGGCAGGAGAATCACTTGAATCCGGGAGGCAGAGGTTTCAGTGAGATGAGATCGTGTCACTGCACTCCAGTCTGGGTGACAGAGCAAGACTCTGCCTCAAAAAACAAACAACAACAAAAAAAAACCCCAGACTCTCGAAGCACACTGCCTGATCAGAATCCCAGGTTCACACTTAATTAGCAAATCACTTAAACTCTTCAGGGCCTGGGTTTCCTCATCTATAAACTGGGGATAATATGTTTGAGAATGAAATGTAATGACTATATGCAAAACACTTAGGTCCTGTCCCATCCAAAGTGCTATTAGAGTGCCAGCCATGATTATTTACTCAGCAAATAGTTATTGGCCTGGGTTGCTAAGAACTGAATGTCTGTATCTCCCCAAAATTCATATGTTGAAGCCCTAACCTCCAGTGCGATGGTATTTGGAGATAGGACTTTTGGGAGGTAATTAGGTTTAGATGAGGTCATGAGGGTGGGAACCTCATGATGGGATTAGTGTCCTTACAACAAGAGGGAGAAGGAGAAACAGCTCTCTCTCCCTCTCTCTCTCTCTCTCTGTTTCTCTCTCTCTCTCTCTCTCTCTCTCTCTCTCTCTCTCTCTCTCCCTCCATACTCAATGCAACTAGGAAAGGCCATGTGAGCACATAGCAAGATGGTAGCTGTCTGCAAGCCAGGAAAAGGGCCCTCAGCAAGAACCCAACCATGCTGGCACCTGGTATCAAACCTCATGTCTCCAGAGCGCTGAGAAACAAATGTCTGTTACTCAACCCACCTAGTCATTGGTACTTCATTATGGCAGCCCGAGCTGACTAAGGCACAGCTCAGACAGGTCTTTCAGGTTGCTGGGTCATACTTCCTCTATCAACCCTGGGTTTCTTGACCCCAGTTTGTCTTTCTTGAGTGGAACACTTCAGCCTTCCAAGTGGACACTTAGATCTTGCTGCAGTCCTGCCCTCTGGCAGCTGAGGTGCTAGTGACCACTGCTCCACGCTCCACCTCCATCTGGAGGACTCCTAGCTCTCCAGGTGTGTACCCCACAGGACCAGCCCTTCAGGCCTCCACCACCATCCACACTCCAGACAACAACCCCCCCTTGCCCAGGGTATCAACATTGCAACCTCCTATTTCTCCCTCTTCCCAGGAGAGACTACCTGCACCTGCTGCAGGACTTGTGTCACTGCTCAGTCTCTAATGGTTATATTTATGTTTACCTGTTCACCATCTGCCTCCTCCAGACTGTAAGCTCTGCTCTGAGGGCAGAGACCTATTTTGCTGACATTGTATCCATTTCATGTTGGGTGTTCTAGTCCAACTCCATACTCATTCATTCATTCCCTCCACATCCCCTGAGCCGGTCCCTACCAAACACTCTGATTGACATTGGAGATTCAAATAAGACCACATCATCCTTGCCCTCAAGAATCACCCAGTCTAATGGAGCAACGAGCAACTGCGACCCAGCATGCTGTCATATGGATGGGAGTGACCATGGAACCAGGACATGGTCAAACTAGGACAAAGAAGAGCATGAACAATCCTGTCCAAGGGGCTTGGCTCGGGAAAGAGAAAGAGATAAAAGAGAAAGTACTTGAGTTGGGTCTTAATAATAGGTGTACACATTCCTTAGGCTGACAAAAGAAATCTGGGGCATCCAGGCAAAGAGAAAAGTGCCTTCAAGAGCCAGAAAAATGAGGCTGGGCATGGTGGCTCACATCTGTAATTCCAGAACATTGGGAGGCCGAGGCAGGCGGGTCACTTGAGATCAGGAGTTCGAGACCAACCTGGGTAACATGGTGAATGAAACCTCATCTCTACTAAAAATACAAAACTTAGCTGCGCATGGTGGCGCACGCTGTAGTCCCAGCTACTCAGGAGGCTGAGGCAGAGGAATCACTTGAACTCAGGAGGCGGAGACTGCAGTCAGCCAAGATCAGCCACTGTACTCCAGCCTGGGTGACAGAGACCCCGTCTCAAAAAAAAAACAAAAAAAAAAAACAAAAAAAAAAACCCAGAAAAATGAAACAGGAAAGCATTCTTAGACCAGTAAGCGGAGCAATGTGGCAGGAATGCAGGCTTGTGTGCACCTATGAGCCCAGGGCTGAAGGGAACGCCTCTGAAGTGACTTGCAGAGTGAGGATGCAGCAGATGCCAGTCTTTCTGGTGAACACACACCTCTCCTTGGCTAGGCGTCGCTAAGTCATTATTTAGTGAGCATTTCTACTGTGCCAGCCCCTGAAATAAGTACCCTACATACATGATCTTGTTTAGTTCTCCCAACAGCCTTAAAAGAAAAGGTGGGCGTGGTGGCTCATGCCTGTAATCCCAGCACTTTGGGAGGCCAAGGCAGGAGAATTGCTTGAGCTCAAGCGTTCGAGACCAGCCTGGGCAATATGTTGAAACCCTGTCTCTACAAAAAATACAGAAATTAGCCGGGTGTGATGGCACATGCCTGTAGTCCCAGCTATTTGGGAGGCTGAGGTAGAAGGATCCTTTGAATCCAGGACGCAGAGGTTTCAGTGAGTCGAGATTGTGCCACTGCAGCCTGGGCAACACAGTGAGACCCTATCTTTTAAAAAGGTTATAAATTGTCCCTGTTTTTAGATGAAGAAATGAAGAAATCTAGGTACCAGGTGACTAAGTAACTTGCCCAAGGCACACAGGTAATAAATACTAGAGGTGTGATTCCTACCCAGTTTGGTCTGATTATAAAATTCGTGCCTTCTGACTCCCACTAAGTCTACCAGGTGGATACCCTAGGGCCCTTGGTATATCCCCATAGCAATGATTTAACTGCCCTTTTCCTCATTCATTCCCTCTAGAAGTGGGTCCCATGAGGACAGAGACTTTACCCTGCTCACCATGGTAGCCTTAGCACCTTGGCACAGTGCCTCAAAGGGTATAGGCATTGATAAGCCCCTGTTAAGAATGAATAAATGGATGAATGAATGCACAGGACTTTGAACTCTTTTCCATCCTTCCCTATCCCTGTAGTGTGGGAATCCCAGTTATTCTGAACCCAGGATCTAAGTGCAAAACCCCAGTTCACTTCCTTCCACCTTCTCCTGCAGTACCAGGCCCTGAGGCTGCATTAACAGATCCCTTCTCCAAGTTCAGGGGTCCCCACCACCATCCTCACCTGCCACTCTCATCCCCATCCAAAAGGTAACATAGCAAGCCTGACTGTTATCCTGTGAAAGATCCACTTACAAGGTGGCTCTCAGCTGATGCCTGAGAATTTGGATTCCCACCATTGCCAGGACTGGTAAGAGCCACACCGTCCCTAAACTGTACAAACCATGTGGTTTATGCTGAACAGCTGCTTTCCTTGTGTGAGTCTGAAATGTGGGTAGCTGGTAGGCAGAGGACACCAGTGTAACAATCCCCCTGTAAAAATCCGGGACAGCGAGTCCCTTACAAGCTTCCCTGGTTGATAACATTTCACACGTGTGGTCACAACTAGTTGCCAGGGAATTCAGCACATCACGTGTAACTCCACTGGGAGAGGAACCTTGGAAGCTTGTGCCTGGTTTCCTTGGACTTCGCTCCTGTACTTTTCCCCTTGGTTTATTTTGCTTTGCATCTTTGAGCCATAATAAATCATAGCCATGAGTACAATCCTATGCTGAGTCCTGTGAGTCCTCCTACTGAATCATCGAAACTTGGGGGGGTGGTCTTGGGGATTCCAAGACACTCCCTCTCCACAGATGCAGGGTTGTGAAATATTTCCTGTCCAGTCCTGTCCATTAACCAGAGGAATTGCATACCCAGGGCCTAAAGGGGCCAGCAGGAATGTTCATGTGTGCAAAGGGGTGAGTGGGATCAAGGGCAAATTGGAAAGTCTAAACTAAGGAGCTGCTACTCCTGACCACACAGCAAGTCACCAGGCAGTTGGTTTACAAGCACTGATATTAAATCACCTTGCTCTCTGCTAACAACAGGTGCCCCGAAGGATAACAGAGAACACTTTGGGGCAGGCTTTGGCCTCTTTCCGAAACCCAAGAGAAATATTTTACATCCTCAGACACGATGAGGATTCCTTTAAAATGAAATATACAATCAAATTAGGGGATGTTTCTCTCAGCTTTGTGACATGAGTGGGAAGGGTAGAACACAGCTCACTTTCAGAGGACCCAGCACCAGTCGGCCACTGCCCTTCTTGGATTTCTTTCCTATAGCAAACGTCCTGACCTTCACAACATGGATTGTCAAAAACACTTCCATATGTCAGCACCCACTCAGAATCGGCTTATATCAAGTTATGCTAAGAAGACTGGATGCCTAAAGCTATTAAGCTGAGCAGGCAAATGCACACAAGGACACAAACTCCAGTTTTAGAGATGACAGTAACTCCTTGCACAAAGAACCTTTGCTTCTGGTTTGTAAAACTCATCCTGGTTTTAGGTTGATTATCAGTGACAGGCAGAAAGAGGGAGAGAACTTAGTCACGACCCCTGGGTCTATGGCCGGAAAGACTGAAGGAATTCCCTAATCTTACAGGAAAGTCCACATGTGACCCTGTGGCCACAAGCAGCACATCCCACTGCCCAGGGATGCTGCCCTTCCTGAAGGTATGGTGGAAAGGCCAGGCCTGCACAGCTACTACACCTACCATCCGGGTGACCGCTCAGTCCCTCCCCGACACCAACACCGATACATGTTCTCACTCTCCTGAACCTTTACAGAGGAGTTTGTGGGTCTTCACTCACCCAGGTCTCCTCATAACCCTCTGTCCATTCCTTCCCCATCTCTTAGCTGGCTCTGATCTGCCTCGCAGCCACCCCTCCCCACAGTATTCCTGCATTCGCCCTCAGCACTTGTCTATGCGCCCTGCTTTGGCTGGTACCTACTTCCACGGCTCCACCAAGTCCCCACACACACAGGATGCCCAGACCAGCCTCAAGCCCGCCCCTTCCCTCAGCAAGTTCCGATCCCACACTTCCAAAGGCCTCCAAACCGCTGGTTCTCAAAGTGGGATTCCCAGAGCAGCAGCAGCAGCATGACCTGGGTGGGCACTCTTAGATACAGATTCTTGAGCCCCCACGCCCAATCTACGCAATCAGAAATTCCAGGAGGGGGGTCTGCGATCTGTATTTTGACAAGCCTTCCAGATGGTTCAGATGCAAACTAATGTTTGAGAATCACTGCACTACACACTTCCATTCACCTATCCCACTGCTGTCTCAAAGAATCCTCAAATGGAAGTTTTCTTTTTCTAAATCCAGCTGACATCCCTAGTTCTCTGCTATTACCGACATTTCCCCATAATACAAGATCCAAACAGTATAACCTGAGGTCAATATAGCGAGCCTCCAAAACACAACAGATATTTAAGAAACTCAATACTGGCTTGTGACTGTAGAGAACGAAGATAATTCTCCATGGCTACAAAGAAAAAACACTGCCATGCAGCTTGGGAAAGAAAGAACGAAAATGCACTGACTCGTGAAAAATGTCTTATTAATCTACTCTTTTTTTACTCTTTTTTTTGAGACAGAGTTTCGCTGTTGTCCCCCAGGCTATAGTGCAATGGCATGATCTCAGCTCACTACAACCTCCGCCTCCTGGGTTCAAGCGATTTTCCTGCCTCAGCCTCCCAAGTAGCTGGGGTTACAGGCATGCCACCACACCCAGTTAATTTTTGTATTTTTAGTAGAGATGGGGTTTCACTATGTTGGCCAGGCTGGTCTCGAACTCCTGACCTCAGGTGATCCTCCTGCCTCAGCTTCCCAAAGTGCTGGGATTACAGGCGTGAGCCACCGCGCCCGGTTTTAGTCTCGAACTCCTGACCTCAAGTGATCTGCATGCCTCAGCCTTCCAAGGTGCTAGGATTACAGGCGTGAGCCACCGCGCCCAGTTTTAGTCTCGAACTCCTGACCTCAAGTGATCTGCATGCCTCAGCCTTCCAAGGTGCTAGGATTACAGGCGTGAGACACTGTGCCCAGCCTTAGTGTACTCTTCATTTGGCAGTACTTGAGAATAAAATAAAGAGTACCCTAATAAAATATGTAGACAATGTATTAATATGATTTTAAAGTACATTATTGTATATTTTAGTAAGTAGAATTGACGGATTTTTTGGGGGGGGTAGGGGACAAGTCTTGCTCTGTTGCCCAGGTGGAGTGCAGTGGTGCAATCACAGCTCACTGAAGCCTTGACCTCCCAGGCATAAAGGATTCTCCCACCTCAGCCTCCTAAGTTGCTGGGAGGACAGGCACACGCCACCATGCCTGGCTAATTTTTCATATTTTTAGTAGAGACCGGGTTTCACTATGTTGGCCAGGCTGGTCTGGAACTCTTGGATTCAAGGGATCTGCCCACCTCAGCTTCCCAAATACCTCTCCCTGGTATTACAGGCATGAACCACCTCATCTGGCCCTGACAGATGTTAATCAATAAATATTGTGGTGAAAGAGTTTAAAATGTCCACCATGTGCACTAGCCCATTTGTGTGTGTGCGTTATTAACATCTTAGTGTATGATTTTTTTCATGGACATTAAGTCAGCAGGTAGAATAGGAAGTCCCTGCTTACTTACTCCCCATCAACCCCAAGAAACTATGTATTCATTAATTCTTCATTCAAATCTTTAGGAACATCAGGTATTATACTAGGCCCGGAGGCCTAAGCTGAAAGAAACTCCTAAAGAGCAAAGGGCTCAATTTACATTTTCAGTATTCTCATCTAAACCATTGAGGCCGGGCGCGGTGGCTCGCGCCTGTAATCCCAGCACTTTGGGAGGCCGAGGCGGGCGGATCACAAGGTCAGGAGATCGAGACCATCCTGGCTAACACGGTGAAACCCCGTCTCTACTAAAAATAGAAAAAAAAATTAGCCGGGCGCAGTGGCGGGCGCCTGTAGTCCCAGCTACTCGGGAGGCTGAGGCAGGAGAATGGCGTGAACCCGGGAGGCGGAGCTTGCAGTGAGCCGAGATTGCGCCACTGCACTCCAGCCTGGGCGACAAAGCGAGACTCCGTCTCAAAAAAAAATAAATAAATAAAAATAAACCATTGAAACTGGAGAATCTATTCAAAACAGCATTTCCTCTTACCCTGTGTCATTTTCCCTTGGAAAAGAATCAAGAAAAAAGTCCAGGAAGAATGGTCTAATAAGCACATGAAAAGTTAAATATTCAACATCATTAGCCATCAAAGAAGTAAAATCCAAAATCACACACCAACTAGCATGGTTAAAATTTAAAAAGACAGACAACAGTAATAATGTATGTGTATGAAGACGTGGAATTGGCACCCCGAATACCTGGCTGGTGGGACTGTAGAAGAATGTAGCCATTCTGGAAAACAGTGTGGCAATTCCTGAAAATATTAAATATGGAGTTACCATATATTTGCCACTTCTAGGTATGTACCCAAGCAAATGAAAACATATGTCCACATAAAAACCTGTACATGAGTGTTCATAGCAACATTGTTCATAACAGCCAAAAAGCAGAAACAATCCAGATGCCCATGATGGATAAATGGATCAGCAAAACATGACATGTTCATGCAATGGATGATTATTCAGCAATAAAAAGAATAAAGTAGTGGCCTGGCATGATGGCTCACACCTATAATCTTAGCACTTTGGGAGGCTGAGGCAGGAGGACTGCTTGAGGCCTGAAGTTCAAGGCTGCAGCAGTGAAACATGACCGTGCCACTGCACTCCAGCCTGGGCAACAGAGCAAGATCCTGACTCAAAAAAAAAAAAAGGAACATATACATACTACAATGTACATAAGCCTTTAGTTTTTGTTTCTGTAGAGACAGGTTTCACCATGTTGCCCAGGCTGGTCTCAAACTCCTGGACTCAGGTGATCCTCCCACCTTGGTCCCCCAAAGGAGTGGGATTACTGGCATGAACCACAGCTCCCATAGATAAACCTCACAAACATGCTAAGTGAAAGAAGCCAAACATGAAGGGCCACATAGTCTATGATTCCACTTCTATGAAAAGTTCAGAATAGGCTAATCTATAGGGACAGAAAGTAGATTCCTGGTAGCCTAGTTGGGGGTGGGGGGGGAATATTGACAGGAGCCAGCTAAGGGGTGGAGGGGGTTTACTGGGGAAAATGTTCTTTGGGGGGCATTAAAAACATCTTTCTTTTTTTTAATGTTTATTTTTTTTGAGACAGGGTCTTACTGTGTCACCCAGGCTAGAGTCCAGGGGCATGATCATAGCTTGCCGAAACCCCAATCTCTTGGGCTCAAGTGTAGCCGGTACTATAGGCATAGACTCCTGAGTAGCCGGTCTCCTGAGTAGCCGGTACTATAGGCATAGACTACCATGCCCAGCTAATTTTTAAGGTTTTTGTAGAGACAGGGGTCTCCCTATGTTGCCCAGGCTGGACTTGAACTCCCGGGCTCAAGCAATCCTCCCACCTCAGCCTTCCAAACTGCTGGGATTACAGGCACGAGCTACCACACCTAGCCTTGAAAATCTCTCAATATTGATTGTGGTGATGGTTAACAACTCCACGAATATACTAAAAGACATTGAATTGTAGACTAAATAGGTGAATTATATAGTATGTGAATTATATCTCAATGTAACTATTTAAAACAAAAATGGCCAAAGCTAAAAGAGATTTATAGATAGCCTCAGTTAACTAAAAAGTAAACTGAAAAGTGCTAGGTCAATGTATGGCTTTTTCTACTTCCTTTACATTATAAATTTCCCCCAAATGGAGGTGAGCAGCCTTTGTTATCATTTTACATTTTACAAGCCCTTGTACAAATAAGGTCTTTTTGAGTCTTCACTATAATTCAGGAGCAAGATAATTATTTCCTTTATTTTATAGAACCGCATGTGGCAGCTCCGAGCTTATGAGATTTACTGTGGTTCATTCAGCTGGTCATAGCAGAGGTCAGTTCTTCCGCACCTAAATCCTGGGTCCTTTCTTTCACACTGTGTAGCATTTCAGGGTGCCAGGTAGGTACTGTCATGCGGAGATGACACTTCTGACCCATCTCAATAAGAAAATGCCCAAGACTTGATTTTTAGGGGAGCTGGCCTAGCCAACCTAAGACCCCATTCAAGTATAATCTAACTCATTGGAGGTCTCATGGTACCATGGAAAGAACCTTTTGCTTTTGAGTCCTTTGCTGTTTTGAAATTTATTTCCATTTTGGCTCATCCTTTTATTTGCCTCAGGGCCTAGCACAGTACCTGATGTTCCAAAAGATTTGAATGAAGAATTTATGAATACTGTACGCAGCTTGTCATGCATTACATCTCAATATAACTGTTTGAGGTGAAGGGGAGTAAGGAATTTCTTATTCTACGTGGGAGGACCATGAAAAGAATCATGATTTCAAGCAAGAAGACTCGAAGTGGCCTCAATTTTCTCTTCCGTAAAATGAGAAAAAAAGAAATACCACGCTCACGGTTGTCATAAAGATTTAATGGGAGTATATCTGAAAAACCCTGTTTCGCAATGGGTGCACAACTAATGTTCATTAATGCTAAATCAAATACTAGCCCAGTACCTTGATATCTCCTATGGAGTCCAGTAGTTCTGGACACTGGGGATTCTAAAGTTCAGTGACGATCAATATCAAAAGGTGCTGATTAGATTTGCCAAACTTGAACTGTCTACCTAATTATAAGGAAGAAACTATTGTTAATTTTATTTCATGTTGTATATAAAATTGTGTTCTCTTGTAACTTCAGATTAATTTTATATCTTGGTTTGCACTCACATTCAAGTGTGTGTGCGTGGGCATGTGTGTTTATTTTAGTGACCCCCAAACCTAGTTACATATCAGAATCAAGGTGGGCCAGGTGCAGTGGCTCATGCCTGTAATCCAGCACTTTGGGAGGTGGAAGCCGAGGTGGGCAGATCACCTGAGGCCAGGAGTTCAAGACCAGCCTGGCCAACATGGACAAACCCCGTCTCTACTAAAAATTAGCTGGGCATTGTGGTGCATGCCTGTAGTCACAGCTGCTTGGGAGACTGAGGCACGAGAATTGCTTGAACCCAGGAGGCAGAGGTTGCAGTGAGCTGAGATGGTGCCAGTGCACTCCAACCTGGATGACAGAGTTAGACTCTGTCTAAAAAAAAAAAAAAAAAAATCACTCAGGGTGCTATTAAATGCACAGATTGTAGTATAAAGACTTTGACTTGGCCAGGCACAGTGGCTCACACTTGTAATCCCAGCACTTTGGGAAGCCGAGGTAGGTGGATCACCTGAGGTCAGGAGTTTGAGACCAGCCTAACTAACATGGAGAAACCCCATCTCTACTAAAAATACAAAAATTAGCTGGGCGTGGCAGCACATGCCTGTAGTCCCAGCTACTTGGGAGGCTAAGGCAGGAAAATCGCTTGAGCCTGGGAAGCAGAAGTTGCAGTAAGCTAAGATTGCGTCATTGCACTCCAGCCTGGGTGACAAGAGTGAAACTCCATCTCAAAAAAACAAACAAAAAAAGAGTTTGACTTAGTAAATCTGGAATATTTAGAGAGTTTCCACTTTTACTAAGCTACCATGTGATTCCCCAAACATCACTGAATCAGTGATAAAACCATTCACTGGACATTTTCTAAGAAATGTTTTCTTATGTAGATTGCAAAATGCATCCATTTACCAAATAAAACTCTGAACTATGTTGTTATTTCAGAAGAGAACATACTGTAGGAGGGCAAACCTTTTCTCTCCTGCCTTACTAGAATTAAAAGGAAGTAATAACATTCTGAAAGTCTGTGAATGCAGGAATCTTCTGAAGAGAGAATGTTCTGCCAAATCTTGCCGTTTGAATTATCTTCATTCACCATTTCAAAGGGACTTTTCAATCAAAGGAAGCTGTAAATTCTTACTACAAGTTGATAACCTCATTCTGATGAAAGTCATAACACAAGAAGAGTCAAGGGTCAAGAAAAAATAGTGGAGGCTCTCACCTGTAATACCAACACTTTGGGAGGCCAAGGCGGGAGGATGGCTTAAAGCCAGGAGTTCGAGACCAGACTGGGCAGCAAAGCGAGAACCCGATCTACAGAATAATAATAATAATAAACTAGCCTCTACAAAAATAAACAAAATTAGCCAGGCATGGTAGCGTGCACCTGTAGTCCCAGCTACTTGGGAGGCTGAGGTGGGAGGATCACTTGAGCCTGAGAGGTTGAAGCTGCAGTGAAGCAAAATTGCACCACTACACTCTAGCCTGGAAACACAGCAAGTTTCTGTCTCAAAAAATAAAATAAAATAATGAAAAAACAAAAACAAAAAACTAAACCCAATATCAACAGGACACCTAAGATGAGGCCAGTTCAGAGAAGTGCAGAGTTAGAGATCATCAGGCATCTATGCATAGCTAATTAGAGCAGGTTGAGCACTGGGTAACTCCATTCCATTTCAGTCAAAATAGGAAACCCTTGAGGGTTTACAGTTGTCTCTATTAAAGAAAGTACATGTACTCTAAGAACCTTGAGCTATAGTGCTTTGTCTACCCAGGAATTCCCAAATGTTTGTTCATATTCTGCCAGCATGATTCTACTACACATTTACTATACATTCTCTTATTTTTTGAGACATTTACTGTACATTCTTAGTCAACATCTTCTGCTTCCTCCAAAAAATATAATAATAATAATTAAAAGTATCCAGAAGCCCAGGGGCTGAGGAAAGGAGGGAATAGGGTATTCTAATGGCTTTCTGTTTGGGATGATGAAAAAGTTCTGGAAATAGGTAGTGGTGATGGTGACAAAACATTGTGAATGTACTTAATGCCCGTGAATTAAGGGTACATTTTTAAATGGTTAAAACGGTACATTTTATTTTATGTATATTTTACCAAATATAATCATAAAAATCATAGAATCAAAAAAAAAAAATCACAGGCCAGTATGTTAATCACATTTCCTGTCACCCTGGGGTGCAGGTGCTCTAACCCATGCGGCTGTAGAGTGTTTGTCCTGGTGGACAAAACAAAGATTCAAATACATAACTTGATGGAAATGTAAAGCACTCCTTGAAAGCTGAACAGAAAATTTCCCTCCAACATACCTAGGCCAGCGTTTCTCAGAGTTTAACGTGCAAATGGATCCCTCAGGTGATCTTGATTCAGCAGATCTGGGTGGGGCCTGAGATCCTGCATTTCAAAAGGCCTCCAGGTAATGCAACCGTGAACATGGACCTTACTTAAAGTGGCAAGACACCTGAACACTTCAAAGTACACAGAATGTCACCCTATCACCAATAGAATAACAGTCTCCTCACCAGGAGACGAAGAGGATAGATAGTATCTCTCAAGTGAATTGGTTAAAGGCTTAACTTACCCAAAAGCGTTTAGAAACCTGGACAGAAGACCTGCCTGCGGAGGCCTCCCTATGGAACCCGCCCACCTCTGGGACTGGGAAGCAGCCACAGACAATAAGGATAGTTGAGACACTTAGTTGCGCAGAAAGCCCTCGTGCAAACTTCAAAACACTCTTGAAAATGCCCTTCTCAAGCTCGAAGAATGCTTGGAATTCAGTGGCCTTTTTCCAACATAAAGATCTCTGACTCGGTTTTGACTGAGAGCTCCCTACAGAAGAACTTTGCAATGCATCCCTGGAAAACTGACAACGCCCTGTATATGCTGACAAGCTCGGCCCCTCCCTTACAAATGGGTCAGAAAGCGAAATTTGTTGCTGCTGTTGTTGTTTAAATGTTTTCTAAGGCTCTGCCGCGTTAGGCAGAGGAGATCCCCGTTTTTCGGGCTGCGCGGGCAGGGCGAGCACCTCCGGGGCTGTACAGTCAAGCTCTCTGGAGTGCGGAGTTTTCAAGCCCGGCGGCGGAGGCTCAGCGGGCACTCAGCCTCACCAGCTTCCAATAACCAGCGCCGCGCTCCGTCCGCGTCACTCCAAGGCACCGGCTCCTGCCCCCTCCAGATACGGTTGGCTGCGCCAACAGAAACTCAAAGGCCCTTTTAATCGGGTAATAGAGAAGCTCAGCAGAAAGTGAAACAGTTTCCATCCCTTGAGTGAAAGGGTGCCAGGCCAGGGAGGAGAAAGAAGGTGGCTCCCAGACACCTGTGGCTGCCGCAGGTGCGTGTTCAGGCACACCTGTTGATGATTCCCCCAAAGAGACCCTGTGAGGCGCTGCCGCCCCGGGGGCGATGGGGAAGCAGGGAAAAAGTAAATGCCGGATGAAGTACACCGCACACTCTGCAGAGAAACCTAGAGGACGTCAACCCCTACTTACTCGCGCTGCCCCTCACCCCCGCCTGCACAAACGACCCAGGGCACCAGCGCGAATTCTCGCCCACCAAATCATTCCCTGGCCAAAGTAGGGACAGGAGGGAAGGCATCTCGGCGACGCCTGGGCACAAGCTGCCGCGCCTCGGCGGCTCTCCCAGGGCGCGCTGCAGGCAGCACCGGGGCCGGGGAGGGAGACGGAGGAGGGTACTCGCCTAGAGCGGGTGGCGGCCGCGGCCGGCGGTGTCGGGCGCTGGGCGAGGACGAGGGCGGCTCTCCGGGGCGCTGGGCGACGCGGCACTAGTTGCTGGGCTGGTGTCCCATGCGCTCCCTGCGCGCGTCGCTGGCAGCACTTCACCCGAGCCGGAGTGCGGGAGGCTCCCCGGGAATGGGAGGGCGCCAGCGGCCTCCGCGGCTGCTTCTGTATATTATTGTGACTTGGGCTATTTCCTGTTTAGAGGTTTGAGAGAAGGGGAAAAAAAATCCAGGGTGGGGGCAGGGGGAATTGGGCGGTGGCGAGCCAGAGAGCGGCGGCCGGGAGGGGAAGGAGGTGGGCGGCGGCTGTCACCTTCTTCCTTGAGACCAGAGGGTTCTGGGCGCGCGAGACCCGGGAGGAAGAAGCAGCTGCTCGCAACGCTACTTTGGGGTGTCGGGAAGGGCGGACAGGGTGGGCCTGCACGGACGCCACCCAGCGGTGGGGCAGGGGCCGCGGCCGCCTAGGAGACCTTTGTCACTGGAGTCCGCGCGCCCACTTTGCCGCCTCTTTTCTTTTACACAGAACTGCAGCTGAGCTTCTTTTCAGAGCGGGTGCAAGAGGAATTTGCTGGGCTTCTTTCTCTATGCGTGCCCAGGTCCGCTTCCTGATCCTCTCCAGGGTGTGGGCAAGGAGGAGGTCAGCTCCTCTACGCTTCAAAGCCCCCGGGAAGCATGGTTGTGGACCACTGTGGGTGCGCGGGGGGCTCTTGGAGGGGCGGAGAGGTCACCGGTTTTATTGAGGGGTGTGAGACAAGTTAATGATTTTAGTGTAAAGTTAACTTTTACGACCCGCTTCCGTTCCCCTCCCCCGCCAGTCTCGCCCTTAGCCGGGATCACTGGGTCTGAGGCCCCAATCCGGAAATACCGGTTCCTCCACCCGGAGAATAGGTGAGGGCGGGAGCGCTACCCAGAGAGCCTGCTTAGTCACCTCGGGAATCCCTGCTCAGTCGGGAGGGCAGAACCCTCCCAGTGCCCAGCCCTCCACCTGGCAAGCAGGTGCCCCTTCGGTTTAACACGGCTTGTTAAAAACCCTGGGAAGAGAATGGGGACTTAGTGTTTAATCGGTAGAGTTTCAATGTGGAATGACAAAAAGTTCTGGAGACCGAGAGTGGGGATGTTTGCACAAGTGTTAATATACCTAATAATGCTGTAACTGCACAGTGGGTTCACCTTGCCCGCTGCGTAGACAGAGCCGATTTATCAAGACGGGAATTTTAATGGTGAATGAGTAATTCACGCAGAGCCGGCTGTGCGGTAGACCGGAGTTTTATTATTACTCAAATCAGTTTCTTCACGCATTCGGGGATCAGATTTTGGTTGGTTGGTTGGTTGGTTTCGGGTTTTTTGTTTGCTTGTTTTGTTTGAAAGCGAATTTCGCTCTTGTCGCCCAGGCTGGAGGGCAGTGGCACGTGCGATCTCGGCTCACGGCAACCTCCGCCTGAGTTCCAGGGATTCTCTCCCCTCAACTTCCTGAGTAGCTGGGATTACGGGCGCCCGCCACCACGCCCAGCTAATTTTTACGTTTTTCATGGAGACGGATTTCCCAGGTTGGCCAGGCTGCTGTCGAACTCCTGACCTCAGGTGATCCACCCTCCTCGGCCTCCCAAAGTGCTGGGATTACAGGCCTGAGCCACCGCAACCTGCCCTGAGTTTTTAAAGATAATTTGGCGGGTAGGGGCTTCAGAAGTGGGGAGTGCCGATTGCTCAGGTTGGAGATGGAATCACAGCGGGGTGGAAGTTAGGTTTTCCTATGTCTTCTGTCCTTATCTGCGATGGCAGAACTGGTTTGGTCTGGGTGGTGTCAGCTGATCCATCGAGTGCAGAGTCTGCAAAATATCTCAAGCACTGCTCTTAGGTTTTACAATAGTGATGTTATCCACAGGAGCAAATTTGGAGAGGTTCAGACTTTTGGATCCTGAAGCTGCAAGACCCCTAAATTGTTAATTTCTAATCTTGTAGCTAATTTGTTAGTCATGCAAAGGCAGACTGGACCCCAGGCAAGAAGGGTGTATTTTCGGGATAGGGCTGTTATCAATTTCGTTTCAGAGTCAAACCATTAACCGAATTCCTTCCCAAAGTTAGTTCTGCCTATGCCCAGGAAAGAACAAGGACAGCTTAAGGGTTAGAAGCAAGATAGAGTCAGTTAGGTCTGATTTCTTTCACTGTCATAATTTCCTCAGTTATAGTTCTGCAAAGGCGGTTTCAGTGCCTTACACTCTACACTTAAAAATGGTTAAAACGGGCTGGGCACGGTGGCTCACGCCTGTAATCCGAGCACTTTGGGAGGTCCAGACGGGTGGATCATGAGGTCAGGAGATCCAGACCATCCTGGCTCACAGGGTGAAAACCCGTCGCTACTAAAAATACAAAAAAATTAGCCGGGCGTCGTGGCGGGCGCCTGTAGTCCCAGCTACTCAGGAGGCTGAGGCAGGAGAATGGCGTGAACCCGGGAGGCGGAGCTTGCAGTGAGCCAAGATGGCACCACTGCACTCCAGCCTGGGCTACAGAGCGACACTCCTCTAAAAAAAAAAAAAAAAAAAGTTACAACAGCTGGGCTGGGTGGCTCAAACTATAATCCCAGCACTTTGGGAGGCTGAGGCAGGCGGATCACTTGAGGTCAGGAGTTCCAGACCAGCCTGGTCAACGTGGTGAAACCCCATCTCCACTAAAAATACAAAAATTAGCTAGGCATGCTGGCGCACGCCTGTAATACCATTCCTACTCGGGAGGCTGAGGCAGGAGAATTGCTTGAACCTGGGAAGCAGAGGTTGCAGTGAGCTGAGATCTCACCATTGCACTCTGCACTCCAGCCTGGGCAACAAAGTGAGGCTCCATCTCAAAAAAAAAAAAGTTAAAACGATACATTTTATGCTGTGTATATTTTACCACACACACAAAATCCTGAGTAGGATTCCATCACTCACTCCAGACAACTTTGCTTAGGACTGCCAAACTCTTCTTCCCCACGCAAACTTTTGCCAGAAGTAATAGAATGGATAACAGTACTTTTTATAAAACTCAGGTTTAGGCCGGACATGGTGGCTTACGCCTATAATCCCAGCGTTTTGGGAGGCCAAGGTGGGCAGATCACGAGGTCAGGAGTTCGGAGACCAGCTAGGCCAATATGGTAAAACCCTGTCTCTACTAAAAATACAAAATTAGCCAAGCATGATGGTGCACACCTGTAATCCGAGCTACTTAGGAGGCTGAGTCAGGGAACCCGGGAGGCGGAGGTTGCAGTGAGCTGAGATTGTGCCACTGCACTCCAGCCTGGGTGACAGAGTAAGACAATGTCTCAAAACAAAAGCAGAAACTCAGTTTCATTTAGGTTAGACTTCTGATGATACCCATCAACAACTTATTTCAACAAGAGGGAAGATCAAACCTGAAGAACACTGCAATTTTAAGAAAGATGAACAACAATTTGTCAGAAACTAGGGTATTAACAAAGTAATAAAGGTGTATGTAGGATGCTCCTGTTTACCTATGAAAGCAGTAAAAAAAAATTACCCAGGCGTGGTGGCGGGTGCCTGTAATCCCAGTTACTTGGGAGGCTGAGGCAGAGAATTGCTTGAACCCAGGAGGCAGAGGTTGCAGTGAGCCAAGATCCCGCCACTGCACTCCAGCCTGGGCAACAGAGCAAGACTCTTAAAAAAAAAAAAAGAGAGAATATACCACGTTTTGTCTATTCGACTTTGGAATGACATAAATGTTTTACATTCTTGTGAAACAAAACTAAATTTAAAAAAAGCAAAATGCAACACATGAACACTGGTATCAAGTTGGTAGCTTAATAGTATAAAGGGAAGTTATATAAAGTGACTTTAAAACACAATTATTGCCAGGAGCAATGGCTCACCCCTTTGGGAGGCCGAGGTGGCCAGATCACAAGACATCAGGAGTTGGAGACCAGCCTGGTCAACATGGAGAAAACCCATCTCTACTAAAAAAAAAATACAAAAATTAGCCAGGCATGGTGGTACATGCCTGTAATCCCAGCCACTCAGGAGGCTGAGGCAGAACAATCACTTGAACCAGGGAGGCAGAGGTTGCAGTGAGCCCAGATCACCCTGCTGGACTCCAGCCTGGGCAATAGCGCCAGATTCTGTCTCAAAAGAAAACAAAAAACAAAAAACCACACACAAACACAATTAATTATTGGGGCTGGACAAAGTGGCTCATGCTCTTGATCCCAGCACTTTGGGACGTTGAGGCGGGCAGGTCACTTGAGGCCAGGAGTTTGAGACCAGCCTGGTCAACAGGATATCTCTACTAAAAACACAAAAATAAGGCCGGGCCGGGCATGGTGGCTCAAGCCTATAATCGCAGCACTTTGGGAGGCCGAGGAGGGCGGATCATGAGGTCAGGAATTTGAGACCAGCCTGACCAACATGGTGAAACCCCGTCTCTACTGAAAATACAAAAAAACTAGCTGGGCGTGGTGGTGCATGCCTGTAATCCCAGCTACTCAGGAGGCTGAGGCAGGAGAATCGCTTGAACCAGAAGGCGGAGGTTGCAGTGAATTGAGATCGTGCCATTGCACTCCAGCCCGGGCAACAGAGTCAGACTCCATCTCTAAGTAAGTAAGTAAGTAAATAAACAAACAAATAAATAAAGTAAAAATACAAAAATTAGCCAGGCATGGAGGCTGAGGCACAAGAATTGCTTGAGCCCAGTGAGCGGAGGTCGCACCACTGCACTCCACTTCAGCCTGGATGACTGAGCGAGAAAATCCACAATTATTTGACTCTATATCCTTTGGGGATATACCTAAGGACAAAGAGAACTTTAAGAAAAAAAAAAAAAAACTATAACCTTTTTCAGTAATCATAATGTTAGCAGTAATTATGTTAATATCCTTAGAAATCAAGATTTTTCTTTTTTTTTTTTTTTTTGAGACAGTCTCATTCTGTTGCCCAGGCTGGAGTGCAGTGCGCGATCTCCGCTCACTGTAAGCTCCGCGTCCCGGGTTCACCCCATTCTCCTGCCTCCGCCGCCTGAGTAGCTGGAAGTACAGGCACCCGACACCACGCCCGGCTAATTTTTGTATTTTTAGTGGAGACGGGTTTCGCCATGTTGGCCAGGGTGGTCTCAATTTCCTGACCTCGTGATCCATCCGCCTCGGCCTCCCAAAGTGCTGGGATTACAGGCGTGAGCCACCGCGCCCAGTCAAGATTTTTCAGTGTAAAAGATAAACATAAAATCAAAGAAGTTGAGCAATATTAAAATTTGAGTTGGAATCATTACTTATAACTCATGATGTACTTTTCTTAAAATAAATAAATAAATAAAATTAATAAAGTCCACGATCTACTCACTGAAAACAAACAATAACCAAACTGATAGGAACAAGTATCCTCAGATCCCACACTATGCTCTCAAAATACCATTTTCCTTCAAAAGAATCTACTTATCCTTGGAGACATGGTTGATAATAGGTCTAGAGTAAGATGAATGCCAAATAAGCCTGGAATATCTTGCCAATTCAGAAAGCAAGGAAGCTCTCAGAAACAAATTTATTTGAAATGTCATCTGGAACCAATTTGTAGAAACTCTTACTGGCCAAAGTGGAATAAATTTGAGCATCAATAAGAAAAATAACAGCAATAAATTGAGACATATCAAATATTTGTATATCCATGAGTCATAATGATGCTTTTTAAAAAATCTTAATTGCTCAACTTTGGAAATACAATAGAACTAATTCATTATTTTGAAAGCTGGCAAATGGTAAATGAAGGCAAAGAATTGCACATGTTGCAATTTTTGGATCTAACATTTCCTATGTACCATTTCAGGTCTTCTTGGCCTTACCTGTCTTATTCCAGCCACTACTGTAGCAACAAGTTCCAGGTGGGCTCTGACCAGCTTCATGCAGGGACAACCCTTAAAAACCGTGCCACTTGGTTGGCCGGGCGTGGTGGCTTACACCTGTAATCCCAGCACTTTGGGAGGCCAAGGCGGACAAAACACGAGGTCAGGAGATAGAGACCACCCTGGCCCACGTGATGAAACCCCATCTCCACTAAAAATACAAAAATTAGCTGGGCGTGGTGGCATGCACCAGTAGTCCCAGCTATTTGGCAGACTGAGGCAGGAGAATCTCTTGAACCCGGGAGGTGGAGATTGCAGTGAGCCAAGATCGTACCATTGCACTCCAACCTGGGCAACAGAGTGAGACTCCATCCCAAAAAAAAAAACAAAAACAAAAACACACACCTTACCATTTGGCGGTTCATGCCTATAATCCCAGCACTTTGGGAGGCCTAGGCGAGCGAATCACAAGGTCAGGAGTTCGAGACCAGCCTGGCCAACATGGTGAAACCCTGTCTCTACTAAAAATACAAAAGTTAGCCAGGCACTGTGGTGGGTGCCTGTAATCCCAGCTACTAAGGAGGCTGAGGCAGGAGAATCGCTTGAACCCGGGAGGCAGAGGTTGCAGTGAGCTGAGATCGTGTCATTGCACTCCAGCCTGGGTGACAAGAACAAGACTCCAGCTCAAAAAACAAAAAACAAAAAAAAATCTTACCTCTTACCTCCCACTCCAGGGGTTCTCTCTTAATGACAGTGTGGGGATCCATGGAAGCTATCAGGGTGCCCATGCACCCACCACCCTGAAGTGTGAATGAGTTAATGTTTCATGGTCTAACATTTAACCAGTGGGGGATAAGAACTGATAAACCTTGCTCCCTTTTCCCCGCAAGATGAAGAAGCCCGAGACTCGTCCTATACAACTCATATGGTCACACACAACCAACCAGTCAGGAACCTGAAGCAGCAGCCTACTCAGTGAGGCTCCCTTGAATTGTCTGTCCTGCTTCCCCATCCCTCACTTCTTTGCCTAGGATCACCACATTCTCCAGTCAAGCCTTTGTCTCTATTCTCTGCTTCCTGAAAGACCCAAGCTAAGATGTGTGTGTACCACTTGTATCTCAGGGTAACTGAAGACTCGATGAGGAAATTATGTCAGCCAATAAATAAGGAACGACAACATTTGAATTACCAGCATTTTGTAAAACTCTAATAAAATAATGGATCCAGGCAGTGGTCATTGAATAGCCGCTCACATCACAGAAAAGGAGATCACCAGGCATTATGTGCCGTCTGATGGAAATATACAACCACAAATGACATATTCTTGCCAAAAAGAGCAAACTAGTGTCTGACCCAGCATCTAGATCCAACTAACTGTTGAGAAAAACTCTTGAAATAGAGGAAGGTGTTAAACAACACTACACTACTGCTGTGTGCAATAAATGAAGTCCAGGATATAAAAAACTCCTAACAGAAAAATCACTCAGGCTGGGTGTGATAGCCCCTGCCTATAATCCCAGCACTTTGGGAGGCTGAGGCAGGAGGATCACAGGAGCTCAGGAGTTCAAGATCAGCCAGGGCAAAATAGTGAGACCCTGTCTCAAAAAAAAAAAAAAAAAAAAAAAAAAGACTGGGTGCAGTGGCTTACGCCTGTAATCCCAGCACTTTGGGAGGTCGAGGCGGGCGGATCACGAGGTCAGGAGATCCAGACCATTGCACTCCAGCCTAGGCAACAAGAGCGAAACTCCATCTCAAAAAAAAAAAAAAGGTGGAGGAGAAACCTGTAGATTAAAATACTTAAGAGAGATCACTGAAATACAATGTGTAAATCTTGTTTGGATCTCGGTAAAAACAAACAAACAAACAAAAACCTCTAGAAAAAATAATGAGATATTTGAAGAAATTCTATATTCTCTAAGTTGGTAAAAAATTTAGGAAAATTATTTAATGTCATGTTTTATTCACATACCATTGATTTAGTATATAGAGTTGATGTTGCTACTATATGTGTCTGAGTGGCATATTAATTTAATTTTTCTTTTTTTTTTCTTTTTTTGAGACGGAATCTCACTCTGCCACCCAGGCTGGAGTGCAGTGGCGCGAACTCGGCTCACTGCAACCTCCGCCTCCCAGATTCAAGAGATTCTCCTGCTTCAGTCTCCCAAGTAGCTGGAATTACAGGTGCTGGCCACCACATCCAGCTAATTTTTGTATTTTTAGTAGAGATGGGTTTTCGCCATATTGGTCAGGCTGGTCTTGAACTCCTGACTCAGGTGATTCACTCGCCTCACCCTCCCAAAGCGCTGGGATTACAGGTGTGAGCCACTGCACCTGATCTTTTTTTTTTTTTTTTTTTTTTTTTTTTTTTTTTTTTGAGATGGAGTCTCCTTCTGTCGCCCAGGTTGGAGTGCGGTGATGCAATCTCGGCTCGCTGCAAGCTCCACCTCCCAGGTTCATGCCATTCTCCTGCCTCAGCCTCCCCGAGTAGCTGGAACTACAGGCCCCCGCCTCCTGACCCGGCTAATTTTTTTTATATTTTTAGTAGAGACGTGGTGTCACTGTGTTAGTCAGGATGGTCTCGATCTCCTGACTTCGTGAGCCGCCCACCTCAGCCTCCCAAAGTCCTGGGATTACAGGCGTGAGTCACCGTGCCTGGCCTTTTTTTTTTTTTTTTCCATGGAGTCTCGCTCTGTTGCCCAGGCTAGAGTGCAGTGGTGAGATCTCAGTTCACTGCAACCTCTGTCTCCCAAGTTCAAGTGATTCTCCTGCCTCAGCCTCTCAAGTAGCTGGGATTACAGGCGCCTGCCACCATGCCCAGCTAATTTTTGTATTTTTAGTAGAGATGAGGGTATCGCCATGTTGGCCAGGCTGGTCTGGAACTTCTGACCTCAAGTGGAACTTCTGCCTCAGCCCTCAAAAGAGCTGGGATTACTGACGTGAGCCACCACACCTGACCTTGTTTAATTTCTTTCTGTATCTGAAATAAAATGAACATTTCAAAGAAGAATTGGATTGTTCTGGAATGTGTTCAGGTAAGAAGAAAGGGACTCTGGTAAGCATAGGTGGTAACTGACATTATCTTTGTTTTTCTTGTCATTGTGGGTGTATGTTGTATGTATTTCTTTGTCTGCATTTTTCTGTAATCAGCAAAACAGCATTTTCCATAGCTAATAAACATTTCCACTTTGACAACTGAGCATTGCAAAATCTGCCCAGGGAAATAAAATGGGACACCTCCTTGGGTTATAAGGGCAGTACTGAAAAATGGAGCAGGAACTCTAAGTTCTGACTTGGCACTCAGCAGAGCCTCCCTCCCTGCCACTGGCACCAAGACAGTCCTGTAAAAGCAATCAAACCTTTTTAGGAGACAAAGCTCTATTCTGTGCCTCTTGTGACAGGGAGCTCTTGTGTTCTGTGTCCTGAGGTCCTGAAATCAATACTGAACTTCACCTGCAGTCTGGACAAACAAGAAAGGGAAAGAGTCAAATCAAAGTGGAAAGTGGGGCACTAGTTTTTTGACAGGACCAATGTTCTCATTTTCTTTTCCTTAGAAATGGGGTCTTGCTATGTTGCCCAGGCTGGACTTGAACTCCAGGGATCAAATGATCCTCCCACCTCAGCATCCGGAGTGGCTGGGACTACAGGCGCTGAGCTGAGCAGGACCAGTGTTTTCTCTCTCTCTTTTTTTTTTTTTTAGATGGAGTCTCAAGCTGTCACCCAGACTGGAGTGTTGTCGCATGATCTCGGCTCACTACAAACTCCGCCTCCCAGGTTCACACTATTCTCCTGCCTTAGTCTCCCAGGTAGCTGGGGCTGCAGGCACCTGCCACCACACCCAGCTAATTTTTTTGTATTTTTACTAGGGACAGGGTTTCACCCTGTTAGCCAGGGTGGTCTTGATCTCCTGACCTCGTGATCCGCCTGCCTCAGCCTCCCAAAGTGCTGGGATTACAGGCATGAGCCACCGTGCCCGGCCAGGACCAGTGTTTTCTTTGTAATGGGGATGATGTGGAGCCCCAAAAGGAGCCCTGTTGGCTTTGCTACCTGCTGCCTATGTGATGTGAGTTATGCATTTAACTTCTCCCAGTCTCAACTTCAGTCTCCTCACCTTTTGACTCAGCAACTCCATTCTGAAGCATCTATCTCAACAAACAATACTCACACAAGTATTGAAAGAGATAGGCTGGGCACGGTGGCTCACGCCTGTAATCCCAGCACTTTGGGAGGCCTAGGTGGGTGGATCACCTGAGGTCAGGAGTTTGCTACTAGCCTGACCAACATGGTGAAACCCCATCTCTACTACTACTACTACTAATAATAATAATAAAATTAGCCTGGCATGGTGGCAGGCGCCTGTAATCCCACCTACTCTGGAGGCTGAGGCAGGAGAATCACTTGAACTCCAGACGCGGAGGTTGCAGTGAACTGAGATTGCGCCATTGCACTCTAGCCTGGGCAACAAGAGTGAAACACTGTCTCAAAAACAAAAAGAAGGAAAGAGATAATTTCAAAAATGCTTATTCCTATGTTATCTGAAATAGCAAAAATTAAAATTACATTTTTAGCCACCTAAAGAATGGCGGGATAAACAATGGTACACTATATGATGTGTTAAATGTCTTTCTGTATGGACTATTCAGATGTTTGCTTTGGTTCCAAAACAAATATCCAATTAGTTAAAGGTACAAATCTAAAACCCTAGTTCTCTAGGTTTTAACTTAACACGTTTGCTTGATTATTCTATTTTATAAAAGTAGCATTTTTTCACTTGCATAATTTTATTTTACAATATTTGAGATATATATATATAAAATAAGTAACATCTCTGTAAGCTTGGGAGTGCATAATAAAATGAATACATGAACCCACCATACAATTTATGCATAAAGCATTGCGGTTGCTTTTAAAGCCAGCATGTACCTTCCAAATCCTAAACCCATCTTCTCTATCCATTTCGAGGTAATCACAATCCTAAAGTATGCATTCATTTAAAAAAAAAAAAACAGTTTAACAAACATGTAAGTCTTCCTAAACAACATGTTGTTTGGATTAGCTTGGCTTTGAGCTTCTTTATAAAAATGGAATCACACTGTATGTAGTCTTCTGCAACCAGCTCTTTTCATGCAAATTATATTTCCAAGATTTATTCTGGTTGTTGGATATAGCTGTATTTTTTATCAATTGATTGATTGATTGAGATAAAGTGTTACTCTGTTGCCCAAGCTGGAGTGGCACAATCTCGGCTCACTGTAACCTCCAACTCCTGGGTTCAAGCAATTCTCCTGCCTCAGCCTCCCGAGTAGCTGGGACTACAGGCATGGGCCACCATGCCCAACTAATTTTTGTATTTTTATTAGAGACGAGGTTTTGCTATGTTGGCCAGGCTGGTCTTGAACTCCTGACCTCATGATCTGCCTGCCTCAGCCTCCCAAAGTGCTGGGATTACAGGCGTGAGCCACCGCACCCGGCAGATATAGCTATATTTTGTCCAGTTTTACTGCTGTATGGTATCCTGGTTTATTGTTTTTGTTTGTTTGTTTTTAGAGACAGAGTCTCACTGTGTCGCCCAGGCTGGAGTGCAGCACTATGATCTCGGCTCACTGCAACCCCTGCCTCCCGGTTTCAAGCAATTCTTGTACCTTAGCCTTCTGAGTAGCTGGGCTTACAGGTGTGTACCATCACACCTGGCTAATTTTTGTATTTTTAGTAGAGATGAGGTTTCGCCATGTTGGCCAGCCTAGTCTTGAACTCCTCGCCTCAAGTGATCTGCTGGCCTCGGCCTCTCGGAGTGCTGGGATTACAGACGTGAGCCACCACACCCGGCTGGTGTCCTGTTTTTATATTTGATTTAAAATCTTCCTTTGGGGTCAGGCATGATGGCTCACGCCTGTAATCCCAGCACTACAGGAAGCAGAGGAGGGAGGATTGGTTGAAACCAGGAGTTTGAAACCGGCCTAAGCAACAAAGCAGGATCCTGTCTCTACAAAAATACATAAAATAAAAATAAATAAATAAATAAATAAATAAAAATAAATTTTCCGGGCTGGGCATGGTGGCTCACGCCTGTAATCCCAGCACTCTGGGATGCCAAGGTGGGCAGATCACTTGAGGTCAGGAGTTCGAGACCAGCCTGGCCAACATGGTGAAACCCCGTCTCTACTAAAAAAAAAAAAAATACAAAAATTAGCCGGGCATGGTGGCAGGCGCCTGTAATCCCAGCTACTCAGGAGGCTGAGGTAGGATAATCGCTTAAACCACGGAGGTGGAGGTTGCGGTGAGCCAAGATCATGCCATTGTACTCCAGCCTAGGGGACAAGAGCGAGACTTCGTCTCAAAAATAAATAAATAAATAAATAAAATTTCCTCTGGATAAAAAGATGCCCACCTTCTAGGTGGATGATTACCTTCAATTTTATTTTATTTTGATTTGATTTTTTTTTCTTTTTTCTTTTTTTTTTTTTTGAGACAGAGTCTTGCTCTGCCGCCCAGGCTGGAGTACAGTGGCCGGATCTCAGCTCACTGCAAGCTCCGCCTCCCGGATTCACGCCATTCTCCTGCCTCAGCCTCCCGAGTAGCTGGGACTACAGGCGTCCGCCACCTCGCCCGGCTAGTTTTTTTTGTATTTTTTTTTTAGTAGAGACGGGTTTCACCGTGTTAGCCAGGATGGTCTCCATTTCCTGACCTCATGATCCGCCCGTCTCGGCTTCCCAAAGTGCTGAGATTACAGGCTTGAGCCACCGCGCCCGGCCTTGATTTGATTTTTGAGATGGAGTCTCACTCACTCTGTCGCCCAGGCTAGAGTACAGTGATGCCATCCCGGCTCACTGCAACCCCTGCCTCCTGGGTTCAAGCCCTTCTCCTGCCTCAGCCTCCCCAGTAACTGGGATTACAGATACGCACCACCATACCCAGCTAATTTTTGTATTTTTAGTAGAGACAGGATTTCACCATATTGACCAAGCAGGCCCAAACTCCTGACCTCAAGTTATCCACCCACGTAAGTCTCCCAAAGTGCTGGGATTACAGGTGTGAGCCACCACTCCCAGCCAGACAATGACTTTCTTAGTGAACTTTAAAGAAAAGATTTCAGATGATTGCAAGATTAGATTTTGTATACCATAGGAGTGAGTCTTCCTTTCACTCACTAAGGAAATATATGTATCATTCTAGTCATTTGTGGATTTTGTATTCTAAGTATGTTTGAAGTTGCACAGCTACCAGCAAATACATCTGGCTGGAACTCACTAAACTCTGTTTGTACTTAAATCACTTCATAATTTCAAGAAGGGGTAACCATATAGCCCACATCCCAGGATTACTAATTTGGTTTCTACCCATAGAAATTTGTACCTTCCACCCAGGTCAATCGAGCGAATTTTATATTCCTTTGGCTGTTATGATTTGATAATGTCCTTTCTTTCTTTCTCTCTTTCTCTCTCTTTCTTCTTTCTTTCTTTCTTTTTTGATGGAGTTTTGCTCTTGTTACCCAGGCCCGAGTGCAATGGTGCAATCTCAGCTAACCACAACCTCCACCTCATGGGTTCAAACAATTCTCCTGCCTCAGCCTCCCGAGTAGCTGGGATTACAGGCATGCACCACAATGCCCACTAATTTTGTATTTTTAGTAGAGATGGGGTTTCTCCATGTTGGTCAGGCTGGTCTCGAACTCCCGATCTCAGGTGATCCGACTGCCTCAGCATCCCAAAGTGCTGGAATTTCAGGTGTGAGCCACTGTGCCTTTTCTTTCTAATTCTTAAGACTTTGAGACTTGATGAGTTCTGCTTGCTTTCATATACTTCTCATTTAAAACCACGTAACCCTAGCAGATATTAATGGCAGTCAATGAATGTGGTAACAACCTAGTGGAAAGTATATTGGCATTTACTACTCTTTCCACTATATGTTTGAAATTTTTCCTTTTTTTTTTTTTGGAGACAGAGTTTTGCTCTTGTTGCCCAGGCTGGAGTGCAATGGTGCAATCTCGGCTCACCACAACCTCTGCCTCCCGAGTTCAAACCATTCTCCTGCCTCAGCCTCCCGAGTAGCTGGAATTACAGGCATGTGCCACAACAGTGGCTAATTTTGTATTTTTAGTGGAGATGGGGTTTCTCCACGTTGGTCAGGCCAGTCTCGAACTCCCTACCTCAGGTGATCCACCTGCCTTGGCCTCCCAAAGTGCTGGGATTACAGGCATGAGCTACCGTGCCCGGTCCATGAATTTTCAACAAAATGTAATTAAAGTCTATATGTGTTCAGATGTTAAAAAAAAAAAGACTTGGGGAGGGGGATTGAATTGAAATGAATTTTAGATGTCTTTAGTGGCTTTTTCTGATTTGGGGTCACAACTTTTTAGTGTATTTCTGCCAACGAACTCTAAGGAATGCTCCATTAGTTAAAAATGGTAACCTAAGGAAAAAGGCAACTTGCAAAACAATACATATAGTTGACCTGTTTATGTAGTAAATACACATATGTGCTAATAAGTAGAAAAAGGGCTGGAAAGAGGCATAGCATCTTAGTAGCAGTGGTTAACTGGAAAGGTGAGAGAGGTTATTTAGGGGAGTAAGGGGACAGTGGTGAAGACAAACCTGTACTCTATTTATTTATTTAGTTAGTTTTTGAGATGGAGTTTCACTCTTGTTGCCCAGGCTGGAGTGCAATGGCGCAGTCTTGGCTCACCACAACTTCTGCCTTCCAGGTTCAAGCAATTCTCCTGTCTCAGCCTCCCATGTCTGGGATTACAGGCATGCACCACCACGCCCAGCTAATTTTGTATTTTTAGTAGAGACAGGGTTTCTCCATGTTGGTTAGGCTGGTCTTGAACTCCCAACCTCAGGTGATCCGCCTGCCTCAGCCTCCCAAAGTGCTGGAATTATAGGTGTGAGCCACCACGCCTGGCTATTTATTTATTTTTAATGGAGACAGGGTCTTGCTATGTTGCCCAGGGTGGTCTCCAGCTCCTGGGCTCAAGTGATCCACCCACCTCTGGCTCCCAAAGTGCTGGGATTACAGACCTGAGCCACCACACCCGGCCTACACCTGTACTTTTTAATGTACTCTTTTGAATTTAATTAAAAGCCAAATACATTAAAATAAACACATGTGGTGGACTAGAAGATCTGCCAGTTGCCACTGGCTGACACTTGCAGGGATCCTAATGGGATGGAGAAAGTCTGGAAGGGGACCCAGTGAGAGTTTGCAGTTAGGGTATTCTGGTACTTCCTGAAGACTAAATAGGGCCCGCTGTACCTCTCAGAAACAGGCTGGCCAAGGTCACGAGGGTCACATGACTGCTGAGTGCTCTTTTGGCACTCCTCACCCCTCCCCAGCCACACCTGCCTGGCCTGAGGGCAGGGCTGCTCCTGAGCCTGGAGAAAACCTGGGTCCCTTCTTCCAGGAAGCTCCACCTTCTCTCTGAGCAGTGGCACAAATAGGTAAACACCCAACCTGTGGCTACCAGTCAGGTGTTGAGAAGAAAGGAAAGAGGAATAGCCGACGACAGCCCCTCCTCCATGCTCAGCAATCACTGAGTGAAAGATTACTTTGGTCCTCTTTAACACACTTTACAGTCTACTCTACTTTGACGTGATGTTGTAAGTTATTCAATTTATAACTCTCCATGGAGTTTGCAGTCAGTGGTTACCTCTAGATTCATGACTAGAATGGCTTTAAAGGCATTTTTAACATGCCTTTTTTTTTTTTTCTTTCCTTTAAAACCATCTTTAGAAAGCTTTTCTAAGAAAATATCAGTTCAAGTAAGTGGCATACTGTTTGCTTTATGGCATTTGGACTTTAGCAAACAACTCATAAATAAATATTTTGTGTTGGCTATTTGTTAACTGTCCAAAGATCGCTGTAGTTTTATTTAAACCTCTGGCGAATACAACTAATTTTAAATTCACATAGAAAAGCATAGTTTCTCTGGAGTTGAGATTACCTATGAATTTCCAGTGAGAAAGCTACAGCTATAAGATATAGATATAGATAGACATACGTATAGATGGATTCACTGGATGCCTTTGTAGAAAATGAAGGTATTATTACTAATAGTGCCTAACGTAAAAATCAACTTATTCATTGTGATGTTCAAAGATCTGTGAACAATAATATAGTTCTGTAATAATACAACTGGTATTTATACATATAGGTTAATAATTGAAACTAGAGATACAGCTGAAATGCACCTTTGCTTATTATCCATTGGGTAATAGTAGAGATAGTAGGGACATGACCAAAATAATGGGCTCGCGTTTTAATGAGTACTTATTTGGCACAGTATCCCTGTGATGTAAACTGTGGTTATATAAGTAGGATAATTGATTTAAAAATTCTTTCACTTAAATCAATAGCAACAATTGAAAAACACAACAAAAAAAGCAGGGCAGGTGAAGGTGTGGTGAAACTGGTACATGGCTATTGCCTATTGTAAACTGTCCCAGCTTTTTTTGTTTGTTTGTTTTTAAGACGAAGTTTTGCTCTTGTTGTCCAGGCTGGAGTGCAATGGTGCACTCTCAGCTCCCCACAACCTCCACCTCCCGGGTTTAAGCAATTCTCCTGCCTCTACCCCCTGAGTAGCTAGGATTACAGGCTTGCGCCACCATGTCTGGCTAATTTTGTATTTTTAGTAGAGGCGGGGGTTTCTCCATGTTGGTCAGGCTGGTGTCAAACTCTCGACCTCAGGTGATCCTCCCGTCTCAGTCTCCCAAAGTGCTGAGATTACAGGCATGAGCCACCGTGCCTGGCTGTCCCAGATTTTTTAAAAAGCATTTTAATTTAAAATGCACTAAGACTTGTAAAACTGTCCAAATCATTTGATCCTGTAATTTCACCTTATCTTAAGACAATAGTCAAGGCTGGGCGTGGTGGCTCATGCCTATAATCCTAGCACTTTGGGAAGCCGAGGCAGGAGGACCACCTGAGGTCAGGAGTTCGAGACCAGCCTGGCCAACATGGTGAAAACCCATCTCTACTAAAAATACAAAAATAGCTGGGCATGGTGGTGGGCACCTGTAATTCTAGCTACTTGGGAGGCTAAGGCAGGAGAATCGCTTGAACCCAGGAGGTGGAGGTTGCAGTGAGCCGGGATATTGCGCCACTGCACTGTAGCCTGGGCGACAGCACGAGACTCTGTCTCAAAAAAAACACAAAAAGACAATAGTCCAAATGCAGAGAAAACTATATGCGCAAATCTTTTCATCAACACATTATTCATAAAAGCAAAAAAAATGGCAACTGAAATATCCAACAGTTCGGAAAAAGTGAAGTAAATTAATGCAGTCACTGAAAAAACTTATATGCGTATATATGTGTTAATCAGGAAGATCATGTAACAACATTTATTCAATCAGCAAATATTTATTGAGCCAGCTTTACTATACCATGCTAAGTACAATGGTGAAAAAGATGGAGAAGTTTTGGTCCTCATGGAACTTATAGATAACGCTTATAATATAATATTCAGTTGAAATTACAGAATACAAAATTCACCCACTATGATTACCACGATGTAAAAATGAAATGCGTAGGCAAAGGACAGGAGCAAAGTAAGCCCTAGTGCAAATTGTATTTGTATTAATTCCAGGTAGCAACAGTACTAATGACTATTCTTCCTTTTACCATTTTAGAACTTATGGTAGATGTTTTTATTAAATATTAAAATGATATAAAATGTGTAGAGACATCAAGAAATAATATTGTTACATAAAAAAAAAAAACAGAATATAAGTAGAATAGCTGCATAGTATACCTGCAACTCTCCGTTCAGATGAACAGGGATTGAAATCAATCGTGCAAGTATGATGAAAAGTAGTAGCATCTGAGCTAATTTATTTTCCTTTAACAAATGCATGTTAATGTTGTTAGTTCAAGGTCTTGTAATAATGTGTAATTTTATTTATTTATTTATTTATTTGAGACAGGGTCTCTGTTACTCAGGCTAGACTGAAGTGGTGAGATCACTGCTCACTGCAGCCTCAACCTCTGGGCTCAAGCAATTCTCTCACTTCAGTCTCCCCAGTAGCTGGGACTACAGAAGTCCGCCACCACGCCCAGCGAATTTTAGTATTTTTAGTAGAGATGGGGTTTCTCCATGTTGGCCAGCCTGGTCTTGAATTCCTGACCTCAAGTGATCCACCTACCTCCCAAAGTGGTGGGATTGATTACAGGCTGAGACAGTGCACCTGTCCCCTACATGTACTTTTTTTTTTTTTTTTTTTTTGAGATAGAGTCTTGCTCTGTCACCCAGGTTGGAGTGCAGTGGCTTACTGCAACCTCCACATCCCAGGTTCAAGCAATTCTCCTGCCTCAGCCTCCCAAGTAGCTTGGACTACAGGCGCGTGCCACCAGGCCCAGCTAATTTTTTGTGTTTTTAGTAGAGACGGGGTTTCACCATGTTAGCCAGGATGGTCTTGATCTCCTGACTTCGTGATCTGCCTGTCTCAGCCTCCCGAAGTGCTAGGATTACAGGCATGAGCCACAGCACCGGCCTTCCTATGTGTACTTTTAAAACAAATTTAGAGGAGCCTCTTCTGCCCATTCAGGAACCCTAGGGAGAGAGACGTGGTACAAGAGAATGCATGAGCGTTGGAGTCCTACGCTCTACGTCGGAGTGGGCATAAGTCACAATGTTTTCACATTTAATTATGTGACTGAGGTAATCTCACTGGGTCTACCTGAACTTGCTTTCCCTTTCAAAAATGAGGATAGACTCTCCTGCCACCCAGGATGAGATGGAAGATAAGGAATGTCCCAGCCAGTTCGAAGGTTCACCCTGTGATAGAAGCCCTGCTGGACAGATAAGCAAGAGTGAGGAACTTGGAAAAATTGGGCGAATGAGCACTTCCTTATAAGATACCCTCCCACATTGCACCGTACAGCCAAGGGCAATCTTTTATGGACCTGTGCTGTCACGGGAAAGGGTCCTTCCAGGTATCAAAGCTGTCCATAGCCCGGCATGGTGGCTTATGCTTGTAATCCCAGCAATTTGGGAGGCCGAAGCAGGAAGATCACTTGAACTCAGGAGTTCAAGACCAACCTGGGCAAATAGCCAGATTTCATTTTTACAAATAATAAAAAAATTAGCCAGGCGCGGTGGTGTGTGCCTGTGGTCCCAGCAACTCCGGATGTTGAGATGGGAGGATTGCTTGAGCCCAGGAGGTCAAGCCTGCAGTGAGCTGTATTTGTACCCTGCACTCTAGCCTGGGCAACAGGGCAAGACCCTGTCTCAAAAACAAAGCAAAACAAAACAAAAGCTGCCCACCAAGTATTTCTTGGTGGAATTTTTTTTTTTTTTTAGACGGAGTCTCACTCTGTCGCCCAGGCTGGAGTGCAGTGGTGTGATCTCAGCTTATTGCAACCTCTGCCTCCCAGGTTCAAGCGATTCTCCTGCCTTAACCTCCCAAGCAGCTGGGATTTCAGGTGCCTGCCACCATGCCCGGCTAATTTTTGTAGTTTTAGTAGACATGGGGTTTCACCTTGTTGGCCAGGCTGGTCTTGAACTTCTGAGCTCATGATCCACCTGCCTCGGCCTCCCAAAGTGCTGGGATTACAGGTGTGAGCCACCGCACCTGGCCTTGTGGTGGATGTTTATGCATCAACAACTGTTATAAGCATAATGGAACACTTGTCTTGAGATATTGATGTGATTAGAGACAGGATATTGTAAAATGCCCTCTGATCCAGGAAGTAAAAAATGAGAAGGGATTGTCCCAGTTGTACTCAACTAAAAATTATATTTCACGAAGGAGTGAGAAGATTTAACAGATTTTAGCCTTTTCGTTTGGAGATGGAGTTTTCGCTCTTGTTGCCCAGGCCGGAATGCAATGGCAAGATCTCAGCTCACTGCAACCTCCGCCTCCTGGGTTCCCAATTCTCCTGCCTCACCCTCCAGAGTAGCTGGGATTACAGGCATGAACCACCATGCCCAGCAACTTTTGTATTTTTAGTAGAGACGATTTTTCTCCATATTGGTCAGGCTGGTCTTGAACTCCCAACCTCCGGTGATCCATCTGCCTTGGCCTCCCAAAGTGCTGGGATTACAGGCATGAGCCACTGCACCCAGCCTAGCCTTATATTTAATTCTGTCACATTTGAGCAGCACAGATGGATAGTTTACAAGCTTGGTCTTTAGGTAAGAGTGTTTCAGGTGCCATTTCATTTTACCACTTTTTTTTTGTTTGTTTTTTTGTTTTTTTTTTTTTGAGATGGAGTCTTGCTCAGATGCCCTGGCTGGAGTGTGGGGACGCATCTTGGCTCACTGCAAGCTCCGCCTCCCGGGTTCACGCCATTCTCCTGCCTCAGCCTCCCGAGTAGCTGGGACTACAGGCGCCCGCCACCTCGCCCGGCTAATTTTTTTGTATTTTTAGTACAGACGGGGTTTCACCGTGTTAGCCAGGATGGTCTCGATCTCCTGACCTCGTGATCCGCCCGTCTTGGCCTCCCAAAGTGCTGGGATTACAGGCGTGAGCCACCGCACCCGGCCACTTTTTTTTTTTAATATAAATTTAGGCCAGGCGCAGTGGTTCACACCTGTAATTCCAGCACTTTGGGAGGCCAAGGCAGGTGGATCACCTAAGGTCAGGAGTTTGAGGACAGCCTGGCCAACATGGTGAAACCCCATCTCTACTAAAAACACAAAAATTAGCCGGGCATAGTGGCGCGTGCCTATAATCCCAGCTACTCAGGAGCCTAAGGCAGGAGAATCTCTTGAACATGGGAGGCAGGGGTTGCAAAGAACTGAGATCACTCCACTGCACTCCACCAGCCTGGGTGACAAGAACGAAACTCCGTCTCAAAATAATTAAATAATAAACAAATAAAATAAATTTAAAGCGGTACAAGTGCAGTTTTGTTACCAGATATATTGGATAGTGGTAAAGTCTGGGCTTTTAGTGTAACCATCTTAACCATCCTTCAACATAATGTATGTTGTACCCATTAAGTAATTTCTCATCCCTCACTCCCTTTCATCCTCCCACCCTTCCAAGTCTCCAGTGTCTGTTATTCCACACTCTATGTCCATGTGTACACATTATGTCGCTCCCACTTGTACATGAGAACATGCAGTATTTGGTTTTCTGTTCCTGCGTTAATTCACTTAGGATAATGGCCTCTAGTTCCATCCATGTTGCTGCAAAAGACATTATTTCAGTGTGTGTGTGTGTGTGTGTGTGTGTGTCACATTTTCTTTATTCAATTATCCATTGATGGATGCTTTGGTTGATTCCATATTGCTACTGTAAATACTGCTGCAATAAGTATACAAGTGCAGTTATCTTATTATTATTATTTTGAGACGGCTCTGTCGCCCAGGCTGGAGTGGGGTGGCGCGATCTCAGCTCATTGCGACCTCTGCCTCCCAGGTTTAAGTAATTCTTGTGCCTTGGCCTCCCAAGTAGCTGGGACTACAGGTGCCCACCACCAGGCCTGGCTAATTTTTGAAGTTTTAGTAGAGATGGGGTTTCACCATGTTGGGCAGTCTGGTCTCAAACTCCTGACCTCAGGTCTTCCAAAGTGTTGGGATTACAGGCGTGAGCCACTGTGCCCGGCCACAAGTGCAGGTATCTTTTTTTTTCTTTCTTTCTTTCTTTTGAGATGGAGTCTCGCTCTGTCACCCAAGCTGGAGTGCAGTGGCACGATCTCAGCTCACTGCAAGCTCTGCCTCCCAGGTTCTCGCCATTCTCCTGCCTCAGCCTCCTGAATAGCTGGGACTACAGGCACCCGCCACCACGCCCGGCTAATTTTTTTTTTTGTATTTTTAGTAGAGACAGAGTTTCACCCTGTTAGCCAGGATGGTCTCCATCTCCTGACCTTATGATCTGCCCACCTCAGCCTCCCAAACCGCTGGGATTACAGGCGTGAACCACCGCGCCCAGCAGTAGGTATCTTTTTTATATGATTTATTTTCCTTTCTACCCAGTAGTGGGATTGCTGGCTCAAATGGTCATTCTATTTTTAGTTGTCTGAGATATCTCCATACTGTTTTCCACAGAGGTTGTACTTACATCCCCATCAACAGTGTGTAAGAGTTCCCTTTTTGGCCAGGCACGGTGGCTCACGCCTGTAATCTCAGCACCTTTGGAGGCGGTGGTGGACAGATCATAAGGTCAGGAGATCGAGACCATCCTGGCTAACATGGTGAAACCCCGTCTCAACTAAATATACAAAAAATTAGCTGGGCGTGGTGGCGGGCGCCTGTGGTCCCAGGTACTTGGGAGGCTGAGGCAGGAGAATCGCTTGAACCCGGGAGGAAGAGGTTGTGGTGAGCTGAGACCTCACCATTGCACTCCAGCCTGGGCGACAGAGCGAAACTCCATCTCAAAAAAAAAAAAAAAAAAAAAAAAAAAGAGTTTCCTTTTCTTTGCATCCTTGCCAACATCTGTTATTTTTTGGAATTTTTATTAATAGCCATTCTAACTGGTGTAAGATGCTATCTCATTGTGGTTTTAATTTGCCTGTCTCTGATTATTAGTGATGTTAAGCTTTTTTTTTTCCCCACATGCTTGTTGGCTATTCATATGTCTTTTTCTTGGAAAAATATCTATTGAAGTCCTTTGCCCACTTTTTAATAGAGTTATTCTGTTTTTGTTGTTGAGTTGAGTTCCTTGTACATGTTAGATATCAGTCCCCTGTCGCATGCTTAGTTTGCAAATATTTTCTTCCACTCTGCAGATTGTCTGTTCATTCTGTTGATTGTTTCTTTTTACTGTGAAGAATGTTTTAGTTTATGTCCTATTTCTCTATTTTTATTGTTGTTGCTTGTGTTTTTGTGGTCTTAGTCATAAATGTTTTGCCTGGACAAATGTTCAGAAGAGTTTTGCCTAGGTTTTCTTTCTTTTTTTTTTTCTCGGCTCACTGCAACCTCTACCTTCTGGGTTCAAGCAATCCTCTTGCCTCAGTCTCCTGAGTAGCTGGGATTACAGGCATGCACCGCCACATCTAGCTAATTTTTGTATTTTTAATAGAGATGGGGTTTTACCATATTGGCCAGGCTGCTCTCAAACTGCTGACCTCAAGTGATCTGCCCACCTCTGCCTCCCAAAGTGCTGGGATTACAGGCATGAGCCACCGCTCCCAGCCTTGCCTAGGTTTTCTTCTAGTTTTTTTTTTTTTTTAAGATGGAATCTCACTCTGTCACTCAGGCTGGAGTGCAGTGGCACCATCTCAGCTCACTGCAAGCTCTGCCTCCCAGATTCATGCCATTCTCCTGCCTCAGCCTCCTGAGTAACTGGGACTACAGGCGCCTGCCACCACGCCTGGCTAATTTTTTGTATTTTTAGTAGAGATGGAGTTTCACCATGTTAGCCAGGATGGTCTCGATCTCCTGACCTCATGATCTGCCCGCCTCGGCCTCCCAAAGTGCTGGGAGTACAGGCGTGAGCCACCGCGCCCGGCCTTCTTCTAGTATTTTTATAGCATCAGGTCTTACATGTAAATCCTTAATCCATCTTGAGTCAATTTTATATATGGTGAGAGACAGGGGTCCAGTTTCATTCATCTGCAAATGGCAATCTAATTTTCCCAGCACCATTTAATTGGTAAGGGTGTTCTTTCCCTGTTGTATGTTTTGATTTTTTTTTTTTTTTTTTTTTTTAAATCGAGATAGTCTTTCACTGTCACCAAGGCTGGAGTGCAGTGGCACAATCTTGGCTCACTGCAACCTCCGCCTCCTGGGTTCAAGCAATTCTCCTGCCTCAGCCTCCCAAGTAGCTGGGATTACAGGCACAACTGACCTCAAGTGATCTGCCCACCTCGGCCTCCCAAAGTGCTGGGATTACAGGCATGACCCACCTTGCCCAGACTTGTCAACTGATTTTTCTAAGGTATTTCTAACTCTTGATCCCTTAGATGTGAGAGGTGGGGGAACTGCTTGCTGAGAGTTGCTTTGTAACTGTGGTAACAGCAGATCATTCTTGATTTTGTTTTCACTAGTGTAATTTCTTTGTTAGTGAAGACTTTTTCTCTCACAACAGTAACAGCATTTTAAAGAGCAAAACTTGTAAAACTACCTTGGACTATGAGCTAGTCATTCAGACTCTGTAACCACGTAAAAATAAAAACGGAAGACCACTATATTACATGGACAACTATTGACAAGAGAAACAAACGATTTTAAAAACAAAAATAAATACATAAAATGAGAATAATATTACCTGCTTCAGCCAGGCACAGTGGCTCATGCCTGTAATCCTATCACTTTGGGAGGCCTACAGGTGCCCGCCACCACGCCCAGCTAATTTTTGTATTTTTAGTAGAAACGTGTTTTCATCATGTTGGTCAGGCTGGTCTCGAACTCCTGACCTCAGGTGGTCTGTCCACCTCAGCCTCCCAAAGTGTTGGGATTATAGGGGTGAGTCATTGCGCCCAGCCTTGTTTTCTTTTCACATCACAAAATATCTGGAGGCAGACAGTCCAGTTTTGGTATAGCACCTCTAAGATGACAACAGGGGAGAAGGATTTTCCAGTCTCTCTGCTGTGCCATTTTTACCTGTGGTTTTGACCCTCATAGGTCCAAGATGCTTCCTCCACCTTCAGGCATCTAGTGCATCATATAGGCGAAAGCCCATGCCAGCTGAGCCTGCTTGTCTGCTTTACTGCAAGCTTTCCTGTTTACCTTACATTAGTCAAGGTTGGCTCCTAAGGCTATTCATAGTTGCAAAGAATTCTGAGAAAGTTTTGTTGTTGTTGTTGTTTTGTTTTGTTTCGTTTTTGTTAAACTGGGCTTATTGATTCCCAAATAAAATTGTGATGATGTTAGAAAGACAGGAGAACATGGATATTGGGTTAGTAACTGGCAGTGCTTATCAGGTACATACTAAAATGGTAACAATAATGCTCTCAGATGGTGTGATTGTGGATTGTTTTTTTCTTTTTTGGGACAGGGTTTCACTATGCCACATAGGCTGAAGTGCAGTGGTGCTATCGGGGCTCACTGAAGCCTCGACTACCTGGACTCAAGCTCTTCTCCAACCTCAGCCTCCCGACTAGCTGGAAGCACACGCAAGCAACACCATACCCGGCTAATTTTTTTTTTTTTTTTTATAATTTGTAGAGATGAGGTCTCACAATTTTGCCCAAGTTGGTCTGTAACTCCTGGGCTTAAGTGATCCTCTTGCTTCAGACCCCCAAAGTGCTGAGCTTACAGGCATGAGCCACTGTGCCCAGTCAGCTGTTTTTAGTTTTTTCAGATATGCTTGAATCTGGCAGCTGAGTGGGGAAAAAGCACTGCACAGGTTTTACAAGTTGCCTAAAGTTTCTGAGACAACCCTCTCCCTCACTGAAAACCACTGGGTTCACAATTGATTTAATATTTATTATATCATTGTCAACTTTGTTTTCAGGTCAACAGTAACCCAGGTTTATAGCCTTTGAGTAATGTCTGCGGGCTTTCTCACTACAATGGACATTGTTGGTTGCTCTCCAGCCTTGCCTCCTCCTGGGTCCTTTCCTAACAGAGCTTGGATCTTCCTTCCTTCCTTCCTTCCTTCCGTCCGTCCGTCCGTCCGTCCGTCCGTCCGTCCTTCCTTCCTTCCTTCCTTTCTTTTCTTTTTCTTTCTTTCTTCTTTCCTTCTTTCTTTTTGAGATGGAGTCTCACTCTGTTGCCCAGGCTGGCTCTCTGCAACCTTCGCCTCCCAGGTTCAAACAATTCTCCTACTCCTACCTCAGCCTCCACAGTAGCAGGGATTACAGGCTTGTGCCACCACACCTGGCTAATTTTTGTATTTTTAGTAGAAATGGGGTTTTCCCATGTTGGCCAGGCTGGTCTTGAACTCCTGACCCCACGTGATCCACCCACCTCAGCCTCCCAAAGTGCTGGGATTACAGGCCTGAGCCATTGCGCATGGTCAGAGCTTTGATTTTTCTCTTGTGTATCTACGCTTTCTGCAGCTCAGGGTCTCAGAAAAATGTGACCTATTCCCAGCTCCTGGGACAATTAATGATCATTCTAAGTGGGGCCCTACTTCTCTGACTAGTAATTGGCTCAAGAACCCATTCTTCATCGGTGACCTTCCTCTGGTGATGGTTTCCCAGTTGAGCCAGGGACCTGATTTCTATGGATGAGACTCTAGGGTATGTTTGCCTTGGACTTCTGGTTGGTGTGTTTCCTCCCTCTTCAGAAAGAGTTGGTTGTTGCAGTGGCTCACCCTTGTAATCCCAGACCTTTGGAAGGTCGAGGAGGAAGAATTGCTTGAGCTCAAGAGTTTGAGACCAGCCTGGGCAACATAGGGAGACTCCATCTCTACGAAAATTAAAAAAAATTAGCCGGGCTTGGTGGAGCAAGTGTGTAGTCCCAGCTGCTTGGGCAGGAGGATCACTTGAGCTCAGGATCACGTGTAGCGAGTGGTGATTGTGCCACTGTACTCTAGGCTGGGCCATAGAGTGTAAGACCCTGTCAAAAAAGGAAGGAGGGAAGGGAGGAAGGAAGGAAGGGAGAGAGGGAAAGAAGAGAGAGAGAAAGAGAAAGAGGAAGGAAGGAAGGAAGGAAGGAAGGAAGGAAGGAAGGAAGGAAGGAAGGAAGGAAGGAAGGAAGGAAGGAAGGAAGGAAGGAAGGAGGTGCATACATAGGAAGCTTCTGGAATGCTGGTAAAGTTTTATTTCTTGATCTGGGTGATGATTCCATGGGTATTTCCTTTATAAAAGTTAACTGAGCCGGGCGCGGTGGCTCACGCCTGTAATCCCAGCACTTTGGGAGGCCGAGGCGGGCGGATCACAAGGTCAGGAGATCGAGACCACGGTGAAACCCCGTCTCTACTAAAAATACAAAAAATGAGCCGGGCGCGGTGGCGGGCGCCTGTAGTCCCAGCTACTTGGGAGGCTGGGGAAGGAGAATGGCGTGAACCCAGGAGGCGGAGCTTGCAGTGAGCCAGGATCGTGCCACTGCACTCCAGTTTGGGCGACAGAGCAAGACTCCGTCTCAAAAAAAAAAAAAAAAAAAGTTAACTGAATTGTAATTAAATTTGTGGGGATTTTTTATTTTTATTTTTTTTGAGACAGAGTCTCGCTCTGTCTCCCAGGCTGGAGTGCAGTGGTGCGATCTCGGCTCACTGCAAGCTCCGCCTCCTGGATTCACTCATTCTCCTGCCTCGGCCTCTTGAGTAACTGGGACTACAGGCGCCCACCGCCATGCCCAGCTAATTTTTTGTATTTTTAGTAGAGACGGGGTTTCACCGCATTAGCCAGGATGGTCTCTATCTCCTGACCTCGTGATCCACCCATCTCGGCCTCCCAAAGTGCTGGGATTAAAGGTGTGAGCCACCATGTCCTGCTTCCTTCCTTCCTCCCTCCCTCCCTCCCTCCCTCCCTCCCTCCCTTCCTTCCTTCCTTCCTTCCTTCCTTCCTTCCTTCCTTCCTTCCTTCCTTATTTCTTTCTTCCTTTCTTCCTTTCTTCCTTTTTTCTTATAGGTCTTGCTCTGTCAGCCAGGCTGCAGCACAGTGGTGCAGTCACAGCTCTCTGCAACCTCAAACTCCTAATCCTCGTGCCTCAGCCTCCCAGGTAGCTGGGACTACAGGCATGCATCACTACACACTTCATTTTTAAATTTTTTTGTGGAGACGGGGGTCTCACTATGTTGCCCAGGCTGATCTTGAACTTCTGGTATCAAGTGATGATCCTCCTGCCTCAGCTTCCTGAAGTGCTGGAATTAGAGGCATGAACCACCACACCTGGTCTTAAATCTGTTTTATGTACTTTTCCATTTGTGTGTCACATTTCACAACTTAGAAAGTTTTTTAAAAAAATAAGAAGGGAGGCTGGGCGCGGTGGCTCACGCCTGTACTCCCAGCACTCTGGGAGGCTGAGGCAGGCGGATCACCTGAGGTCAGGAGTTCAAGAACAGCCTGACCAACATGGTGAAACCACATCTCTACTAAAAATACAAAGAATTAGCAGGCTTTGGTAACAGGTGCCTGTAATCCCAGCCACTTGGGAGGCTGAGGCAGGAGAATTGCTTGAACCCAGGTGACAGAGGTTGCAGTGAGCTGACATCATGGCACTGCACTCCAGCCTGGGCAACAAGAGTGAAACTCCGTCTCAAAAAAAAAGGATACATTTTAAAAAGAGAATGAGCCATGAGAAAAGTCAGTCTTTTTCCTTTCCTGGGTGAGCTGCTGTGTCGTTGTAAAGCCAACAATTTTACAGCATTTTAACCATTTTGCTACCATATTGGAAGCTGCCTGAGGATGCAGATGGTGGCACCATGGTGCAGGGAAACAGAGCCAGAATCCCTGGATTAGACTGATGCTGAAGCCTGTCTCCTTTCTGGGCTTGCATTTTCATAAGCCAATCAATGCCGTTTTTGTTTAAACCAGTTTGAGATTTTCTGGTCTTAGCAGGCAAAGGAATCCAATCTGACACACTCTTGACCCATGTTCAATCAGTTGTTAAGTATAACTTTTCTGCAGTGCCCTCACCTCCACCAACTTCTCTTATTCTCCTTGCCTTTATATCTTGACGGCTGACTTTGGGAGCTTCTCAACAGCTTCTCAACTTCAAGCCTGTCCACACACAGGTCTTTAGCTTTGGCCACATCACTTTCTAATTTAAATTTATTTGAAAGACTTCTCCAGGTTATATCTCTTTCTGCCCTCCTAGAAGAAGGTGAAACTCCTCAGCCTGGCACTCAGGGTACATAACAGCTCAAGACATTTTCCTACTCATGTGACTCTACAAACTACACGCTGCCAACCTGGCCCTTTCTCCCAGAAGAACTCACGCTTTCTCATGGTTTTACTAAGGCACCCTCTTCCCTCTAATCTAGCCGTTCAAATCTTCTCCACCAGGGGCAGGTGCAGTGGCTTATTCCTATAATGCCAGCACTTTGAGAGGCCAAGGCAGGAGGATCACTTGAACCCAGAAGTTTGTGACCAGCCTGGGCAACATAGCAAGACCCCATCTCTAAAACAAAAAGTTAGCAGGGCATTGTGGCATGTACCTGTACTTCCAGCTACTCAGGAGGCTGAGGCGGGAGGATCCCTTGAGCCCGGGAGGTCAAGGCTGCAGTGAGCCACGATTGTGCCAATGCACTCCAGCCTGGGTGACAAAGCAAGACTGTCTAAAACAAACAAACAAAAATCTTGTCCACCTGTCAAGGCCCATGTCTAAATTCACTCAGATTATTGAAGTCTCTTCTGATCTCACTCACTAGAAATGGTCCCCAGTGCATCCTTTGATTCTCTCTACTATACCCATGGTTTGCTTCTTTGCTAGCCTGTTGCGTATTATGCCTATGCAGTATACCTCTGGGACTTGTCTTCCTTTTCTTCCCCAGGAGTCATCTTTGCTATACACACTCACACATTCCTCCCATACACATAATCCAGCTCCTAAAATCCTTGTAGATTGAGCTTATATATGGTACCCTGACATATAGTATGTGTTCAACAAAAAATACGTGTTGAATTGTCTCCTCACCAATATATGATTTCTTTTCCTTTCTTTTCTTTTCCTTTTTTTTTTTTTGAGACAGGGTCTCACTCTATCACCCAGGCTGGAGTGCAGTGGTACAATCACGGCTCACTGTAGCCACCACCTCAGCCTCCCAGGTAGCTAGGACTACAGGAAAGCTGACCACTCCCAGCTAATTTTTTGTATTTTTTGTAGAGACAAGGTTTCACCACGTTGCCCAGGCTGATCTTGAACTTCTTGGCTCAAGTGATCTGCCTGCCTTGGCCTCCCAAAGTGCTGGGATTGTAGGCATGAGACACTACGCCCGGCCAATATATAATTATTTATATTAATAATAAATCAAAAATAAAATATTGATTTTTCTTCTTTTCTTTTTTTTTTTTTTTTTGAGACGGAGTCTCGCACTCTCACCCAGGCTGGAGTGCAGTGGCGCGATCTCGGCTCACTTCGAGCTCCGCCTTCCGGGTTCACGCCATTCTCCTGCCTCAGCCTCCCAAGTAGCTGGGACTACAGGCGCCCGCCACTACGCCCAGCTAATTTTTTTGTGTTTTTAGTAGAGATGGGGTTTCACTGTGTTAGCCAGGATGGTCTCAAGCTCCTGACCTCGTGATCCACCCACCTCGGCCTCCCAAAGTGCTAGGATTACAGGCGTGAGCCACCGCGCCTGGCTTTTTTTTTTTTTTTTTTTTTTTTTTTGAGACAATGTCTTGCTCTGTTGCCCAGGTTGGAGTGCAATGCTGCGCTCTCAGCTCACTGCAACCTCCATCTCCCAGGTTCAAGCAATTCTGCCTCAGCCTCCCGAGTAACTGGGACTACAAGTATGCGCCACCACACCCAGCTAATTTTTGTATTTTTGGTAGAGACAGGGGTTTTACCATGTTGGCCAGGCTGGTCTCGAACTCCTGACCTCAGGTGATCCGCCCGCCTTGGCATCCCAAAGTGCTGGGATTGCAGGCGTGAGTCACTGCGCCCAGCCTAAACATTAATTTATTGACTAGATATGACTAAATGTTCCCGTCAAGAATGTTCTACAGATTCCTTCACTGATACCTATCCACAGTAAGGAAAAAACAAACAGCCACTCACCCAGCCATCCTATGAACCGCACTGTTTGGGTTGCTTTGTTGCTAATTTGCTGATTGGAATCCCAGGAGACAGAAACAGAGGTAGTCCAGCGCATGGCCTGTTTGGAGAGCATGGTCCTCACTTTTCCTCAGGGATGGAACAGCCACAGGAGCCATGTTAACCTTCCAGGAGAAGGAGTACGTCTCGAGCATGGGTTTGGCATGTTAAGGAGCCATGCCTGCAAATAAATTCCATCTCGAACTGAAGAGGCACTAACCTAGGAGCTGAGTTAACTATTTTTGCCTGTGGTTCCCAAGGCTACAACCTCCTTAGGATGCTGGGTAACGAGATCCTTTTCAACTCACTTGGGAGATACTGGTTGTTGCCTGCAGCTGCCCCCTGGATATGATTCATAGGGTTTCTGTCTGCTGTGGAGCCAGAGAAAGCAACCAGCAAAGATATATTAGCTCCACTGGTTTTACTGGCCCCACTGAGATATGCCCTAAAAACTCCCAGCTAAGGACCTCCTATTACGAACGCATTCACTGTGTGTGAAGGATGTGATGTTAAACTCACATGCCAGAGAGAACTGGCCTATGAGGAAACAGGAAGAAAGTATGCTTGCTCTCTCTTTCTTTCTTTCTTCTTTTTTTTTTTTTTTTTTTTTTTTGAGACAGAGTCTCACTGTGTTGCCCAGCTGAAGGGCAGAGGCACGATCTCGGCTCACTGCAACCTCCACCTCCCAGGTTCAAGCGATTCTCATGCCTCAGCCTGCCAAGTAGCTGGGATGACAGGTGTCTGTCATCACGCCCAGCTAATTTTTGTATTTTCAGTAGAGACAGGGTTTTACCATGTTAGCCAGGCTGGGTCTTGAACTCCCAACCTCAAGTGCACTGCCCACCTCAGCCTCCCAACGTGCTGGGATTACAGGTGTGAGTTACTGCACCCAGCCAGAAGAAAGTATTCTCTGTATCACTGCATTCACCTATTAGAGACTTCTTTCCTCAGGTAGCCAAGACCCAGAAGCAAAATGACTGGAAATCAAAGGTGGACATTAAGAGCACATCCATCTTCTTCATGAACTGCTGACAACTATTACTCAGGTGTGTAACATGTAGGCAAAACGTCTCTGCTATACTGGGGGCATGTCAGCAATTTGGTCCTGCCCAGATCTGGATTCTTTTTTTTTTTGAGACAGAGTCTCACTCTGTTGCTCAGGCTGGAGTGCAGCAGCACGATCTCAGCTCACTGCAGTCTCCACCTCCCAGGTTCGAACAATTCTCCTGCCTCAGTCTCCCCAGTAGCTGGGATTACAGGCACTTGCCACCATGCCCGGCTAATTTCAGATCCAGATACTTGATTCCTAGAATTGCAGCTACTCATGAGACTGGATTCATGCAATTGCTTGCTTTTAGGAATTATGGAGAGGAGGGTTACGTGGGTCCACAAGCCCATAATATAATTCTAGAATTTCACAGTTTTGTCTCTGAAACCAAAAGTTTGATGCCCAAACTAATTTGGCAGCAAAATCTGACCTGAAGTAATAAGTCTATTTATGATTCTTATTTCTTTTAGTTAGTATAGTCATACATTTCACTGGGATATATTCATGTGTTTGTTTATAGTATATGATTCCAAGTCTTTCTTGGAGGTATTATGTCATCATATACATTATATGCAATGTATTTCTGAAAAAATTCTAAATTCCATAACACATAGCCCAAGAGTTTCAGATAAAGAGCTGTGGAACTGTGAACTGTAAACTTAAACCTCAGGGAGATGAACAGTTACCAGTGAACTATCCGGAATGTCAAGTTGCAGTTGTAGCACCTTAGAGTCTCTGCATTTCCTGCCCAAACATACATGACAATATATCTAATCCTAGCCCCAACTGTGTCAGCCTTGTAGAAAATTTTGCAAAATCATTATACACACCTCAACATTCTAATGCTGTGAATTTGCACTGAGCTGTGTTTACAGTGGCTGCCCCTCCTTAACAGGCCAAATAACTCCATTTCCTCTTACTGCTTTTCGTATCAATAAAAAAACAAGCATCCACCTAAGGCAAACATACTCAAGTTTCTCTGCAAGTTTTCAGGGAAAGAAAATTAGGAGAGTCACTAAAAGGACGACAATATGGTCAATTTCTTTTGTATATCAGCTAATTTTCTTTAGGTGGCTGTGGCAGAGTAGGGCTTGATTTTGTGACTGTAGTATGGTATCACCACAGCAAGGTAATCTTTCAAATATCCAGGTAAGTCAGAGATCATGATCTGGGTCTTTAACTGAGCAGGAATTAGGTGCAGGATGTGGAATTCAGAACACCTGAAGGTTTTACAGATGGCAAAATTATTAGACTGGATGAATGGATTACGGCCTAGAGGTATTTCTGTTGACCGAATAGAGGAAATATAGGCATTTCCCTTTTGTCCTCTGTACCCAGAAAAATGGAATGTGCTCAATGATTTATGAGTAATTGTACTCATCACAGGCAAAACATGTACCAACAGGCTAAAGGACATTCCAAAGGAAACTCAGGACTCCGTATTCATATCTAACGGAAGAAAGCCATACAACTCAGAAAGGAAACTCGGTAGGGTTCACAGTCTCGTACATCTGTGTTCACAATCACCACATGCTATTTGATGTAGGATCCCAGGACAGATACAAAAATCCTCTCCATGCTTAAAGCACAGTTCTTGTGCAAAGCACTGAATTGTCTGTCTCGTGGATCTGGGTTGGCTTTTCTGCTGCATGAATTACTTCTGGGAGGAACATGACTTCTCATCTGTTCTTCACTTTCTGAAGATGGGGTTTCAGCTATTGTATCATCTTTCTCCTGGGCTATTATGATAGTCTTAACTATTTCCAGGACCAGGAACATACTTCCCTAAACTATGCACAAGTCTTCTCTCCATTCAAGCTTCTGCTCAGATGCTACTGTGTCACAGAGGCCTTCAATTACTCTATTAAAAAGAGCTCCACTCAAAAAAATTCTGGAGACGGATAGTGGTGATGGCTGCATAACAATGCAAGTGTACTTAATGCTACTGAGTTATATTATTATTATTATTATTATTATTATTATTATTATTATTTGAGACAGAGTCTTGCTCTGTCGCCCAGGCTGGAATACAGTGGCGTAATCTCAGCTTACTGCAACCTCTGCCTCACAGGTTCCAGTGATTCTTCTGCCTCAGCCTCCTGAGTAGCTGGGACTACAGGCATGTGCCATCACGCCTGGCTAATTTTTGTATTTTTTGGTAAAGACGGGGTTTCACCATATTGGCCAGACTGGCCTCGAACTCCTGACCTTGTGATCCGCCCGCCTCAGCCTCCCAAAATGCTGGGATTACAGGCATGAGCCACCATGCCCGGCCTTGAATTGTATTCTTAAACATGGTTAAGAAGGTAAATTTTATGTTATATACATTTTAAGACAATAAAAAAAAGGGAGAAAGGAAGAAAGAGAGAAAAGAAGAAAGGAAGGAAGGAAAGAGAAAAGGAAGGAAGGAAGGAAGGAAGGAAGGAAGGAAGGAAGGAAGGAAGGAAGGAAGGAAGGAAGGAAGGAAGGAAAAGCAAATAGGTTCTACTCAGCATGATCCATCTCACCTGCTTCATTTTTCTATTAGCACTTACCGATACTGAAGATGCATGCGTCTACTATCTGCATTCCCCCAGTGAAAAGTGAGCTCCGGGAGAGCAAGTGCTTTATTTACTTTATTCAATCCTATATTTGTGACTCCCAGAACAGTGCCTGAGCTTTGTAGAACTACTAAATGTTTTCTAAATGAGAGCAAGCAAGCAAGCGAAGTCCCAAACTAGTATTCCCATCTTTAGTTTTTCTCCCTTGGTCTAATCTTAAACACTGACCTTAGGGTTATCTGGGTTATCTTTTTAAAACAGATCCAGCCAGGTGTAGCATCTCTTCCTTTAATTCTTTTAATTCTGTGAGGCCGAGGTGGGAGGATCGCTTAAGAAAGATATTACTCCTAATATTGCAGTAGGTGTACACCTTGTGATATTATTTGTAATATCTAAGGGAGGTATTACTTGTAATATCACAGTGGGTATACATAGTGTAATATTATTTGTAATATCACAGGGAGGTATTACTCCTAACACCACAGTGGGTGTACACCCTGTGATATTATTCGTTATATCTAAGGGAGGTATTACTCCTGTAGTCTCAGCTACTTGGGAGGCTGAGGCAGAAGAATCACTTGAACCCAGGAGGTGGAAGTTGCAGCGAACTGAGGTCGCACCACTGCACTCCAGCCTGGACAACAAAGCAAGACTCCGTCTCAAAAAACAAAAGAAAGAAAAAGAGAAAAAGAGGTATGTAGGCCTGGTGCAGTGTCTCATGCCTATAATCCTAGCACTTTGGGATACTGAGGCAGGAGGATTGCTTGAGCCCAGGAGTTTGAGACTAGTCTAGGCAACATAGCAAGACTTCATCTCCACGAATTTTTTTTTTTTTTTTTCTTTTTTTAGGCTATGTCCTGCTCTGTCACCCAGGCTGGAGTGCAGTGGCATGATCTCAGCTCACTGCAATCTCCACCCCCTGGGTTCCAGGGATTCTCCAGCCTCAGTCTTGTGAGTAGCTGGTATTACAGGTACCCACCACCACATCGGCTAATTTTTGTATTTTTTTTAGTAGAGATAGGATTTCACCAAGTTGGCCAGGCCAGTCTCAAACTCCTCACCTGAAGTGATCCACCCACCTCAGCCTACCAAAGTGTTGGGATTACAGGTGTGAGCCACCAGGCCCAGCCCCTACAAAAAATCTTAAAAATTAGCTAGGCATGGTGATATGTACCTGTAATCTTACCTATTTGGGAGGCTGAGATGGGAGGACTGCTCAAGCCCAGGAGTTCAAAGTTACAGTGAGCTGTGATTGCACCACTGTACTCTAGCCTGAGTGACAGAGACCCTATCTCAAAAAAACAAACAAAAAAAAGATGTGTTGAAGTACTAACCCCCAGTACTTCAGAATGTGACCTCATTTGGAAATAAGGTTGTTGCAGATGTTTTAGTTAAATTAAGATGATGAGGTCATACTGGAATAAGGTAGGCCTCTAATCCAATATGACTGATTTCTTACAAGAAGTCAATGAAGACAAAGATACCAAAAGAAGAATGCCATGACCTCACGCTTGTAATCCCAGCAGTTTGGAAGGCCGAGGCAGGCAGATCACCTGAGGTCAGGTTTTCAAGACCAGCCTAGCTAACATGGTAAAACCCCATCTCTACTAAAAATACAAAAATCAGCTGGGCATAGGGGCGCACACCAGTAATCCCAGCTACTCAGGAGCCTGAGGCAAGAAAATCACCTGAACCTGGGAGGCAGAGGTTGCAGTGGGCCCAGATCACGCCACTGCACTCCAGCCTGGGTGACAGAGTGAAACTGTCTCAAAAAGAAAAAAAGAAAGGGAAAAAAAGAATGCCACAGGATGATGGAGGTAGAGATTGGAGTTACACAGATGCAAGCCAAGGATCGCCACAGAGTACCCGTGAAACCAGAAGCTAAGGAAAAGACATGCAACAGATTATCTAGAGTCATCAAAGGAGCAGAGTTTTGCTCATACCTTAATTTTCTATTTCTGCCCTCCAGAACTGTGAGATAACAGATTTCTCTTTGGTTTAAGACCCAAGTTTGTGGAACTTTGTTACAGCAGCTCCAGGAAACTAATACAGGGTTAGTGATAAATTGAGAGCTAATATGAACAACAGCCTGGCCCTGCTAACCCTTCTCTACTGGGCCAAGGAATCCCAGACAGTGGGGTGCTGGAGGCCGCTGCTCCTGGCATGAGCTGGTACCATGTGTGCATCTCTGCCCAACTCCTTGTCTAGTGCTGTCATATTGGGAGCTGGCAACCAGCCATTAGGGCCACCAATCAACCTATTTCCTAGGGAATGAGGAATTTTCTGGATTCAGGACTTTCAGGCCTAAAAATGGGAAAGTCCCTGGCAAACCAGAACAAGTTGGTCCCCCTACCAGCCGTGGGAAGAGTATTTATACCATGGAAACCGACAAATCCTACAAATCAGGGCTTTTCCCCTTTGAAGAACTTGTTAAATATTGACCAGTACACCACTCTGCCAGTAAGCTCTTGCAGTTTCAATTAGTCAAAGCCAAAAAAAAAAAAAAAAGCTAAGTTTTTGCTAGATAAGTACTGTAGTTACAACCGCAGCATTATGAATCACATTTTGTTTTGTTTTGCTTTTGAGACAGAGTCTGACTCTGTCACCCAGGCTGGAGTGCAGTGGCACAATCTCAGCTCACTGCAACCTCCGCCTCTCAGGTTCAAGTGATTCCCCTGCCTCAGCCTCCCGAGTAGCTGGGATTACATATGTGTGCTGCCACACCTGGCCAATTTTTGTATTTTCACTAGAAATGGGGTTTTACCATGTTGGCCGGGCTGCTCTCGAACTCCTGGCCTCAAGTGATCCACCTGCATTGGCCTCCCAAAGTGCTGGGATTACAGGTCTGAGCCACCAGGCCCGGCCCATGAATCACATTTATAGAAAAAATTTAAATATAAAGCTAAGTAATGGCCTCTCCCTAAACTTGACCTTCTCTTCCAGATCAACGGTATTTATTTATTTAGAGCTACCAATATCAAAGTTCTTCTCAACTGGAAACATATAATTGTAAAATCTTAGAATTGAACACAAGTTTGGAAATGTTAAAAATGGCCATTTTTAAGGCCCCAACATCCTTTTTCCTAATAACTACATAACAGAAATACAGAGGCTTCCTATGGACTTACACACCTAGATCTAAGCCTTACAATCAATTGTACTTGTCACAATAATTTATGGAGAATCAGCAGTGACTTATCGAACATTGGCACAGTGCTTAGCCCACCACATCTATGGCATAAATAAAATAACTTCTAGGTTGCACCCTAGCAGCAATAACACCACCCTTCTCTTCCATTAGAGAAACTGTAGAGGAATTTGAGAGACTGAGTGAATCTCCACTAGATCCAGCAGCAGCCTAGAGGCCTCCCTTTCTCAACAAGGCACAGGCATGAAGATGTTCTTGTCAGAGGCGTGTGAACCAGAGCAACTTTATCTTAAATAGGAGCTGGGTAAAATAAGGCTGAAACCTACTGGGCTGCATTCCCAGACAGTTAAGGCATTCTAAGTCACAGGATGAGACAGGAGGTGGGCACAAGATACAGGTCATAAAGACCTTGCTGATAAAACAACAACCAGCGCCACGACAGTTTACAAATGCCATGGTAATGTCACGAAGTTACCCTATATGGTCTAAAAAGGGGAGGCATGAAAAATCCACCCGTTGTTTAGCATATCATCAAGAAATAACCATAAAAATGGGCAACCAGAAGTCCTTGGGGCTACTCTGTCTATGGAGTAGCCATTCTTTTATTTCTCTACTTTCTTAATAAACTTGCTTTCACTTTACTGTGTGGACTCGCCCTGAATTCTTTCTTGTGCAAGATCCAAGAACCCTCTCTTGGGGTGTGGATCGGGACCCCTTTCCAGTAACACTCCAACAGCACACTCCCTCGCTAACTCTCTAACTTATTCATCACTCTCCCAGTTCATCCTACTCACTGCTTGTAGCCAGAGGATCTGTTTAAAATGTTCAGCTACTAGATGGAATGATCTCCAAGGTATATGGTACAGTAAAACAAAAACAACAAAACCCAAGCAGTTTGTACTATGTACTGCCTTTTTTATTTTTGAGATGGAGTTTTGCTCTTGTCACCTAGGCTGGAGTGCAATGGTGCCATCTCAGCTTACTGCAACCTCCACCTCCTGGGTTCAAGTGATTCTCCTGCCTCAGCCTCCCGAGTAGCTGGGATGAGGCACCCACCACCACATCTGGCTAATTTTTTAAATATATTTTTAGTAGAAACGGGGTTTCACCATGTTGGCCAGGCTGGTCTTGAACTCCTGGCCTCAGATGATCCACCCGCCTCAGCCTCCGGAAGTGCTGGGATTACAGGCATGAGCCACCACGCCTGGCCTATGTACTGCCTTTTATAATTTAAAAAGCAGTCTTATGTATGTTTGTACAAAGGCAGCCTCTATAAGCTTATAGCATACGCTATGACCATAACTCTTTCCACAATGCATTTTATCGATGTACTTTTCTATTTCTTTTCTATCTCTGTATTTCACTAGACCATGAATTCCTTGAGGTGAGGGAATGTGTTTGTCAACCTTTGTATCCTAGCACGTGGCCTGGTTCAAAATAGGCAATCAATAACAGTTGGTTGAATATATGAATTATTAAATAAAGGCAAAAATACAGTCCTTCACAGTTTCTTTGTCCCAGTTAAATTTATGAAGCCAATTCTTTAATATAAACACAGATCCATCAAGGGTGTGTGCCACTTCCTACCATTTTAAGTATTTTTTTTTAATCAGGAAGAGCCAGAGGCAAAAGTCAAGAAATTAACCACATGCGAGCGCGCACGCGCACACACATACACACACAGACACAGATAGGCCCAAACATCTAATTAGGAAAACCAAAACAAAACCAATTTACAAGCCTTGGCTCATCATCTCAATAGCTACTTGCACTAATCCTATAATTTATGTCTACTAAACACTGTTATTTTCCTTCTCTGGGCATTAGGCAACTTGGGAAAGGATTCCAGAAAAATTTCAACACTACTGACACTCATGATTATTCATGTTATTAATACTGTTTTTTATTTTTAATGGCCAGTCTTCTAAATGCTTGTATCCAACCTTAGAGAAGAATGTATTTTATAGGATTGCTGCCAAATGCAGCCCTGAACGCTATCTACTGGGAGTCTCCAGCCTTCCCAGTATTAACCTGACTTCCCAAAGCCCCTGGAGATCTCCCTTCTTTCCAAAGGAAGCCTTAAGATTCCTTCTTTTTTCACATCTCCTTGTCATTGACACACCCCTGGAACAGGACAAGGGAAGTGTCCATCTACCCTACCTTCCTCCTTTCTCAGGCCAAGTGTCATCCTCGGATGGCGGGGGCGGGAGACAGGGGAGGAGAGGAGGGGAGGGGTACGGGAAAAGGATGTAGTGGAGGGAGAGTTAAGGCCCGGTTCTGCCTTCCTCCCTCCCCCCAGCCCAGCAGATTTCCTTCCCAGGGCAGTAGCCAGTGGCTCCAGGAAATAATTGCCCTTATCAGCCCTCACTCTGAACAGTAAGAAAGGAAAGGTCTCAATTCTTCCCTGAAAAGGAAGGGAATCTCAGTCCACTTTTTGGTTTTTCAAATAACCCTTCTTAGCACCTCTAGGGCTCATCCTAACATCCCCAGGGCTCTTGATTTCTCTCCAGATGCAGTTCTTGGATCTTAGTTTACATAAGAATGCCCCAGTGGAGTTAGTCAAGGATGCAGCTTTTCCTTCTGCCCTGGAGTCTATCAGGTGTTTGTATGGTTAAATGACACTTTTTAGCAGTCTGATGAGTGTCTACCTTTTCGTACCACTTATACTTTTTACCTTGGGCATGGAGTGGTCCTGACAAATCTTTCTGAAACTCTGGTGAAAAATTCTAAGCGAGAGAAAGGGAGCCTGAACAGAAGCTGGGGTTTTCCTCCTGAGTGGTGAGGGGGCAGTGAACCACAAAGATGAAGACTGGATCTGGTGTGAAGGGATGGAGACTGAGCTCCATGTACGTTCCAAAGGGCATCTAGAAAGGTGTTTGTTTTACTGGGATGTTTTCATGGCACCCTGCAATCTTTTAATTTTTCCCTTATTCATTCTTTTCTAAAACCCTTGAAAGATCCCACTAGGGCTGTTCTTGCCTTTAGAACTGTGAGCCTAGTGAAGCAGGAAAGTTTCTTTGGGAGTAAATAGCAGACTAGAACACCCCCACTCCACCCCAACCCATCCAGACGCTGCTAACACAGAGAGGAAGGCTGGGTTGAATGTCCCCCTCCCTATTCTTCCTCTCAGGATTGGGCACACACCTGGCTGGGATAAAGGAGTCAGGTCATTTGAAAGGCCCATCTCTCTCTTACCAGGGGAGGGCATCCAGGTTCTTGACGTCTTGAACAAAGAATTGAATAAAACGCACAAACAAAGCAAGGAAGGAATGAAGGGATTTACTGAAAATCAAAGTACACTCCACAGTGTGGGAGTGGCCCGAGCATAGGGGCTCAAGGGCCCTGTTACAGAATTTTTGGGAGTTCAAATACCCTCTAGACGATTCCATTGGTTACTTGGGGTACGTCCTATGTAAATGAAGAGGATGAAGTAAAGTTACAGGCATACACCCTATGGAGAGGATATTTTCTGTCACAGCTGAAGTGTGAATCAGCCTATGTTTCCTGCCTTCAGACGCTATTTTCCTGCCTCATCTCTTTCTTTCTTCCATTCCCTGTGCCACATGGAAGGGTTCCTTTGGGTTTCCAGGGACTGTCAGGTGTCCTAACCAGAGTGACTCCATCTTGAATAAAGGCCAAATAAAGCCAAACCTGCTGGGTTACATTCCCCAGGAACTGGGCACTCTTGGTCATGAGATGTTTATGATTGAGGGAATGAGTTAAAGTTGCTAACTAAAGACCCAGAACTTATGGAAATGCCCCAATATTTTAAGAACAAAAAGCATTCTTAGTTTAAGAATAGATTCTGCTTTAAAGATAACAGTGTACTCATAAATTCTTGCTGAAATCAATAGTAACAGGAAAATAACAGTACCAGCAGCCTGTCACAAGCTGATCACAAGCCTTTGTAATTAAGTACACAATTCTTATACAAACTACATAAGCAAGCACTACGTTTAAAGTAGTGCTTTCCTCCTCTTTTTTTCTGAGGATGCCTTACTCTGTAATTGAGTAGTCTCTAATTAACTATCTTAACTTCATTATACTCTGCAACTTACCCTGAATTCTTTCCCGGGCAAGATCCAAGAACACTCTTGGGATCTGGAACAAGACCTCTGGTGTCAGGACTGGGCACCAGATCTGGAAGAAGCAGGACTCACGCCAGGTGCGTTGGCTCATGCCTGTAATCCCAACACTTTGGGAGGCCAAGGCAGGCGGATCACCTGAGGTCAGGAGTTCAAGACCAGTGTAGCCAACATGGCGAAACCCCGTCTCTACTAAAAATACAAAAATTAGTCGCTGGGCACGGTAGCTCACGCCTGTAATCCCAGCACTTTGGGAGGCCGAGGTAGGCAGATCCTGAGGTCAGGAGATGGAGACCATCCTGGCTAACATGGTGAAACCCCATCTCTACTAAAAATACAAATAATTAGCCGGTCATGGTGGCAGGCGCCTGTAGTCCCAGCTACCCAGGAGGCTGAGGCAGGAGAATCACTGGAACCCAGAGGGCAGAGGCTGCAGTGAGCCGAGATTGCGCCACTGCAATCCAGCCTGGGCAACAGAGCAAGACTCTGTCTCAAAAAAAGGAGAAGAAGAAGAAGGAGAAGGAGAGGAGGAGGAGGAGGAGGAAGAGGGAGGAGGAGGAGGGGGAGGAGAAGGAGGAGGAGGAGGGAAGAGAAGAGAAGAAGAAGGAAGAAGGACTTTGCAGGTGGCACACAAAATTAGATGAAAAGAATAAGGGGGCCTTAAAGGGGGAAGAAAAAAATGGGAAGTCCAGATGGAGAAAGATTCCTTAGATGATAGCTAGGGGATGCTGTGAGGGGTCCCTGAGGGTCTAGAACAGGACTCTCCTGCCCAAGGGGAGAACCAGGATGGATTGCAGAGGGCTAGTAGGCTAGGAGAGTGCAGTGGTTCTCTTTAAAAAAAAATCTCAGGACCCTTTATATTCTTGAGTTATAGAGGACTCCAAAGAGCTTTTGTTTGTGTGTTACATATGTCCTTATAATCATATTTAAAATTAAAACTGAGAAATGTTGAAAATGGTCATCTGTTCATTAATTTAGAAATAATAGCTGGGTGTGGTGACTCATGCCTGTGATCCCAGCACTTTGGAAGGCTGAGGCAAGAGAATCGCTTGAGCTCGGGAGTTCGAGATCAGCCTGGGCAACATGGCAAAACCCCACCTCTATTAAAAAAAAAAAAAAAAAAAAAAAAAAATTAGCCAGGCATGGTTGCATGCACTTGTACTCCCAACTACTCAGGAGGCTGAGATGGAGGATTGCTTGAGCCTGGGTGTGCGAGACTACAGTGAGCCGTGATCATGCCACTGTATTCCAGCCTGGGCGACAGAGTGGGACCTTGTCTCAAAAAAAAGGAAAAGAAAAGAAAAGAAAAAAGACATAACAATCATAAACTCATCTGTTTATATGGTTAAAAGAAAACCTTACACAAATTAAATTTAACAGAGTTTAATTGAACAGTTTGAGAATCGGGGAGCCTCCTCTGCCAGAGTAGGCTCAGAGACTCCAGCACAGCCACGTGGTGGAAGAAGATTTATGGACAGAGAAAGAAAAGTGGCATACAGAAAACAGAAGTGAGGTATAGAAACAGCCAGATTGGTTACAGTTCCATATTTGCCTTATTTGAAAGCAGTGTCAAGAGTTGACCTCCTTTGATTGGCCAAAATCCAATGATTGTCACAAGAGTAGGTCACAGTCTTGTTTACACATCTAGGTAGGTTACAATTCACTAAGTACAGAATAACCTTTAGGTCAAGCTTAAACTATGTAAGGAGGCAGCTTTAGGCTAAATTCGATTTAACAATATTAATGACATATTTATGATAAATAACTATATTTTCAAAACAAAACATATTTGGTGGGAAGAATGGAATCATTGCAGGACTTTTCCTTAGTTCAGCTAAAGATAAGGCTCTTGTCCATCTCACAGCCACAAAAGTTTAGGCTTGCAGATGGTTTAAAGGGTGAGTAAAGCAGGGTTTTATTAAGTGAAAATGGGAAATAAAGGGTTGGGGGGAACAGGGATCCTCTGCAAGGCCAGAGTCCCCTGCTAGAGTGCTTCCCACCAGGCTGCTCGAATCCCAGGTTCACATAGGAAAAGGAGGCACCAGGCTCTTCCCTGCTGCAAACTCCTGAGGCTCCACCCCAGTGGGCAGGCTGGTTGGAGTTTCTCCAGGGACCCCCTCCCATCTGGCTGTCAAATAATTATTTTAGAGTTTTATAAAACTCTGAGAAATAAAAATGAAATCCTAAGTTGCCCAGCTGACTAAACGGATACACCACCTCTTGGCCAAGGGGACCCCAGAGAAACCTTGAAAACTGAGTTCCTGCCATGATGTGTTGTTATACCCTCTCCATTGCTAAACACCATTAGGATTTCCTTCCTACAGGTTAAACAGAAATCAGCCCTTTGGAAGGACGAGCTGCACCGCTGATATCAACCCCTTCTGACACTGCCCCTTCCTGTTGCAGTTTCTGCACAACTAACCAGCATTCCTTCCTCATAATAGACTGCCCACAATGGAGTGGTTCTGGCCAGTTTACAGAGGATGCACAGTGAGGGTTTCTGTCTCCTCTGTTTCACCTTTTGATGTCAGAGGACAGAAAACTCCATCCTCTGATCATGCTAATGCTGCCAATTTTTGCACATGCATCCCATGGAGAGGCATGAAACTCAACTGAGCATGTGCATGTTTCTCCTTTCATGACTATTCATGACTCCTCCTAGAGTTTATTGAATACATATATTTGGCCATCCTATTCAACATAAATGCCCGTCTTATTCTTCTGACCCTCAGTGTCTGTTTTTGGCTTCTGGCCAGAGACTACATTTCTCAGCCTGTCAGAATGACCACCCTGCAGGCTGCAATCTTTTAGGAGAAATAAAGCTCTTCTTTGCAAATTTATTAATCTCAGAATTCTTCAGTTGACAACTGTAATGTTTGGCTTTAATGGAAAACAGCTGGATTCTTCTACTTGTCTCTTCATTCCATCTGTCGCAATATGTTGTTTTCATTGGAGTATATGAAGAAAACCCAGGCTCACAGAGTTATGTAGTTGGAAAAAGGAGAACATTACATATCTCTGAAGAGATCTGGGGGACCCAGAGGTTCACTTTTTTTTTTTTTTTTTTTGAGACAGAGTCTTGTTCTGTTACCCAGGCTGGGGTGCAGTGGCACGATCTTGGCTCACTCCAACCTCGACCTTATGGGCTCCAGTGATTCTCCTGCCTCAGCTTCCTGAGTAGCTGGGATTACAGGTGTGCGCTACCACGCCCAGCTAATTTTTGTATTTCTAGTAGAGATGAGGTTTCACCATGTTGGCCAGGCTGGTCTCAAACTCCTAACCTCAAGTGAACCACCCGCCTCGGCCTACCAAAGTGCTGGGATTACAGGCATGAGCTGCCGCTTCACTTTGAAAGCTGTTGGGATGAAGACACTCTTCTCATACTCCAGCAACTCCATATAACATCTGTAATGATGGGTGAAAATGTGTAACTCAAAATTAATGCATAAATATTTTATAAATTTGTATTCAGTGAGCTATCAATAAAATGTTGTTTTCTTTTTAAAGTTTTGAATTTATTGTTTATAATTTATCAAATAATAAACATATGTTGTTTAGCAAGGTTTTTTTTTTTTTTTTTTGAGACAGAGTCTCACTCTGTTGCCCAGGCTAGAGTACAGTGGCACAATCTCAGCTCACTGCAACCTCTGCCTCCCAGATTCAAGCAATTCTCCTGCCTCAGCTTCCTAAGTAGCTGCGACTATAGGCTCATGCTACATGCCCGTTTAACTTTTGTATTTTTAGTAGGGACGGGGTTTGACCATGTTGGCCAGGCTGGTCTTGAACTCCGGACCTCAGGTGATCCACCCATCTCAGCCTCCCAAAGTGCTGGGATTACAGGTGTGAGCTACTGCGCCCAGCCCATTGTTTAGCAAGTACTACAAGGCTTGTTTACAAATGTCAAAAGACAAAATTACAACAAATTTAGTTAAATGATCTAATTGGCTTTCATTTGCAATTCATGGATCAGGGCAACATGTCTTCTAAAAATTCAGAAAAGGTACTCCAGTGAGGTGGGCAGAGGAGGTTAGAAGAAAACAGAAACAGGGACCAAAAAGTGGATTGGTCTTTTCAGAGTTACTCTCCGAATACAGTTAAAACAGAGAGGACTTTCTTATTACACCAGCGAAAACTGGCCCGTTTGGGGATTTCTCTATTATTTCTCTCCCCTAATTTCCCAGAAGGTAAGATAAACTACTTAGCTTTGGTTTGGTGACACGGAACTTCAGCAAGAGTGACTCCATTTGGTTTGGTCTATTGGGGCCTGGTGCAGGAACACAGTGCAAATCAATGACCTCTAACAAATTTTATTTGACATAAATAATAACAGTTCTCTCCTCCTCATGGGCAACCATTTTCAATTTTTCTAGCTGATTATTCTGAGATTTCCCTTAATGTATCGAAACAAAATGAGTTTTCAGGCCAGGTCAGGAGTTCAAGACCAGCCTGGGCAACATGGTGAAACTGTGTCTCTACTAAAAATACAAAAATTAGCCAGGTGTGGTGGCAGACACCTGTAATCCCAGCTACTTGGGAGGCTGAGGCAGGAGAATCACTTGAACCCGGGAGGCGGAGGTTGCAGTGAGTCGAGATCGCGCCACTGCACTTCAGCCTGGGTGACCATAGCGAGATTCTGTCTCAAAGAAAAAAATAATAAAATAAAAACAACCTTGATAGTTTGATAGAAATAGCATTGAATCTGTAAATTGCTATGGGCAGTTATGGCCATTTTAACGATATTGATTCTTTAAGAAGATATTAGAATGCCTATGTTATACCAACAACTGTAGTGAGCCCTGGGAACCAAACATGAAAAGATGTGAACACTTACTTTCAGGGAACTTTCAGCCTAATCGTTGCAACGTACCTGAGTCATGGAGTCTGAGCGTCTTGCCCTCCACATTCCCAACAAGGTAAGGTGGATAATTACCAGGACTTTGTTTTTCAGAATGGGAAATCTACCTAAGCTTAAGAACAAACCCTAAAGGAATTTTTGAGGAAGTGGAGTAGTGGAGAAGAGAGAAACACGACCAGACAACAGGAATCCAGGAGAGAAAAATGGGAGAGAGAGAATAAAAGTGTCTTTAGGAGGTTCATGTTTTCTGTGCCTGTGTGAGGTAACTCACTCCATGGATACCCTCCCCACCTCCAGCCATTCCTCTGTAAAATTTGTATTTCTTGCTAACACTCTTGGAGTTGGGGTTATTTAGAGTTTATTTGAACAACAATCTTAAACATATAATTATAACACATTTATTTGACATTTATAGAGCCCTAATTGTGTGCAAGGAACTGTGCGAGATGCTGGGGCAACAACAGTCAACAAAGGAGACACACAGTCCTAGCCTCATGGATGGCACAACCCAGCAGGGGTGACATATGGTAAGTCAGTGCTGGGAAAGACAAACATGATATGCTGAGGACATGGAACAATCAAGGGTATACAGGCAGAGGCTGAGTGGAGGAGGAGTTTGCAAGGCTGTGCCAAGAACATTTTTCAGGGTAGAATCTACCCCCCAGGCAGAGATGTGGGGAGCAAAGACCAAAATGGAAACAGCACCAGCCAAGTCTCAGAGCCATGTGAAATAGCACAGCACACATAGGGATCTGGGGATTTGGGATTGTTGGAGTCAAAGTGTTGAGCCTGAGGGGGTAGAAAAGCATAATTATATGTACAGTGTCTGAACAGTTCAGTCAGAAAAGCACATTTTTCAGGCTAAGAAACTTGGCCTTGGTCCTGCTTACATTTTACAGATAAGAGATTGCCTTTCTGAAAGCTTACTCTGGAGACCATGTAGATAGATGATGGGCCGAGAGAAAAGGAGGAAGGTGGATATAAGAAAGCTCCTGCAAAAATGCAGGTGAAAAATGATGAGGACCTCCACTGGGGATGGGCAGGAGAGGGCAGATTTAAGGGATGTCTGGTGAAACATACCAGGGGAATTGCTGATGGATTGGCAAGAGAATTCTAGCAGGATCAGGTGGCTATGCTCTGGACGGTTTGCATAGCTGTCAGTGGCACCATTCACCTCACACTGTAGTTGAAATCTCTGTGAATAGTGACACCTGGAGTTGTGCAGTATACAGCCTAGACAACCTTACACAGAAATCCTGACTCCAAACTCATCTGTTTCTATTACTTTTGAGCTTTGAAGAGTTTTAAAGTTTTTCTTTCTCTTAGGGTTTTATTTAAGCCATTTTCTTTTGGAAAAATCTCAACTAGCATTGTAGAGTGGGGTAGGAAAGGAATGTAATCGGGAAACGATATTGTCTTATTTTTTCTATATAATTTAGCCACTTTTACACTTAAGATGGCAGACACGGGAGCTACATTTTTCTTTCTTTCTTTTTTTTTGAGATGGAGTTTCCCTTTTGTTGCCCAGGCTGGAGTGCAATGGCATGATCTTGGCTCACTGCAACCTCCACCTGCCAGGTTCAAGTAATTCTCCTGCCTCAGCCTCCTGAGTAGCTGGGATTACAGGCTTGCGCCACTATGCCTGGCTAGTTTTTGTATTTTTAGTAGAGACGGGATTTTACCATGTTGACCAGGATGCCCTCGAACTCCTAACCTCAGGTGATCCACCAGCCTCAGCCTCTCAAAGTGCTGGGATTACAGGTGTGAGCCACCATGCCTGGCCAGGAGCTAAAAAATTTGAGGTCAAGATGTGGCATTAACAATGTTTCCACAGATCACAGAAACACAAGTGGACAGCAGAGGCCCTTCTTGCACTAGTATTTCTACCTGGATGGGGCCTCAGAGGTCTGACTTTTCACAGGGGAAGAAAATCTTTGAGAGCCAATTTTACTGCTGGGTGTCGGTGTTTTCCTCAACTGTCTAAATAAATCTTCAGCTAATAAACATTTCAATAAATCTGTTCTGGTGCCTTCCATTCCTTAAACGATACAGCCAGAGAAGATGGAACATATGAGCTTGGATTCTGTCTCTGTAGCGGATGCAGGGATATAAGTGAGCTGAGTTTTACACACTCCAAAGGGGCCACTGATCAGGTACTTTGGGATGCACTCCAAGTGTCCTGGCTAATTAAGTGAAACCAAAGATTAAAAGGCATTTCTGGCTGGGTGCAGTGGCTCATTCCTGTAATCCCAGCACTTTGGGAGGCTGAGGCAGGTGAATTACGAGGTCAGGAGTTCAAGACCAGCCTGGCCAAGATGGTGAAACCCCGTCTCTACTAAAAATACAAAAATTAGGCTGGGTGCAGTGGCTTACGCCTGTAATTCCAGCACTTTGGGAGGCCAAGGCAGGTGGATCACAAGGTCAGGAGATCGAGACCATCCTAGCTCACATGGTGAAACCCCGTCTCTACTAAAAATACAAAAAATTAGCCAGGTGTAGTGGCGGGCACCTGTAGTCCCAGGTACTCGGGAGGCTGAGGCAGGAGAATGGCGTGAACCAGGGACGCAGAGTTTGCAGTGAGCCAAGATTGTGCCACTACGCTCCAGCCTGGGTGACAGAGCGAGACTCCATCTCAAAAAACAAACAAACAAACAAATGAAAAAAAAACAAAAACAAAAATTAGCCGGGTGTAGTGGCGGGTGCCTGTAATCCCAGCTACTCGGGAGGCTGACGCAGAGAATTGCTTGAACCCAGGAGGCGGAGGTGGCAGTGAACCCAGATCGCGCCATTGCACTCCAGCCTGGGTGACAGAGCAAGACTCCATCTCAAAACAACAACAACAACAACAACAAAACCGAATTTCTTACTGTATACACAGAAAGTCATGAACTCGTCGTTTTGAACGGCACCATCAATTTACATGAAATTTCAAAACTTTGCCCCTCCTTCCCTTCTCCCTTGCTGGTATGTAGCTGTTTTAGTTTGCAGAAGATAACTATGTGCCAAGAATCCAACTGGACACAGAGTAATTACTTTAATCTTAGTGTGTACCTTGGAAGTGTAAAGCGATTTTTCCTTGGCAACCTTGCGTGGTTAATCCACACAAACTCCATCATTATGAACATGGGTTTTCCTTTAGAGGTGGCAAAACCATTTGTCAGGATTTGGGGCAAGTATAGCCAGACAGAGCGTATTGTAAACCTATAATTTAAGGCGAACTGTCAAATTTTAAATTGGCTAAAATATTTTTATAAGGTGTACAGAAGATGGAGTAAAATATAAGCATGGTAAGGCACAAGATAAATGGTTCCAGGGAACCAGAATCTACTACGAAGTTAAGTAAAATGAATATTTTGATTAAGTTCAAGGTTGAGTAGAGAATGTCATCCATAGTTTGGGGGAAGTCCTCCAATGTGAATATGAAATTACGCTGTGCACGTGAGAACAATGGTTGTCATGAATTGGCTGCTTCTCTCATCAGGACTGTGTTTTGCCTGTGGGTTCAGGCTCAACATGTTAGATATCTCCATTTTATAGATTAAAAAAAAAAAAGAAATGAGGCCAGTGTATCAACAAACAAGAGGCAGAGTTTCAATTAAATTCTAGAATTTGTGATTCAAAAACCCAGGTTCTCTTTTACATACCTCATTGCTTCTTTGCAACTCGAGAGAGCTAAATAAGTCATGGTAAGTCATGCTGGCACGTTTTATTTTCTATGTGGCTGAGGGTCTACCCGCTCAAGAAGGTAAATATAATAGAAAAAGCTTTCTGATGCACACCTGTGGCACATACCTGTAATCCCAGCATTTTGGGAGGACGAGGCAGGCAGATCACTTGAGCCCAGGTGTTTGAGACCAGCCTGGGCAACATGATGAAACTCCATCTCTACAAAAAATACACAAATTAGCCAGGTATGGTGGTGCACACCTGTGGGAGGATTGCCCGAGCCCAGGGAGGTCGAGGCTGCCATGAGCTTTGATTGCACCACTGTCCTCCAGCCTGGGTGACAAAGTGAGATCCTGTTTCAAAAAACAGAAAAGAAAAAAAAAAGTTTTCTAAGATTGTATTATGCAATTCCTCACCTCCTCCAATATGTTATAGTGAACATTTAATAATCTTTTCCTGGAAACTCACCCTTCACGTGGGTGACTGGACCATACCATAAATGAGGCGATGCTCCCAGGGTCTGCGGTTGGGGGGCGATTGGTCCACACGGTGGTACTTTTCCAGTTTGCTTGTCAGAATATGATTTTGATGCTTCCCCCAGCTGCTGTTCATGTGTTTGAAGTCCCTTTCCTTTCTTATTTATTTATTTATTTATTTATTTGAGGCTCTGTTGGCCAGGCTGGAGTGAAGTGGCATGATCTCGTCTCACTGCAACCTCCACCCCCAAAGTTACAGCGATTCTCCTGCCTCAGCCTCCTGAGTAGCTGGAATTATAGGCACGAGCCACCATGCCCAGCTAATTTTTAAATATTTTTAGTACAGACAGGGTTTCCCCACGTTGGCCAGGCTGGTCTCGAACTCCTGACCTCAGGTGATCCACCCGCCTCAGCCTCCCAAAGTGCTGGGATTACAGGCATGAGCCACTGTGTTGGGTCCCTTTTCCTTCCTTAAATAGGGATCTCCCACTGCCTTGGGAACTAGATAATTAAGCCAATTAGAGCTATATGTAAAATAAAAGTAAATAGGCCTGAAGCGCTGGCCCGCAAGGACCCCATAACAGCCCAGATTCCTTAACTTCCACTTTCATGTCACAGCAGCCCCACTGCATACCTCTTAAGTTTGTGCTGTGTCCCAGATAAAGGAGTACATTATGTCACCAAGTTCTAAGTAAGTGGGGTGCACTGAAACTTTCAGTAGAAGCAAGATGCACACACACACAAACATGTATGATTTTATTTGTTTTCTCACTGGCACTGGCCTACTGTACTTAAACATTTCCATCAGATTCAAAAAATAATTTTATTTCAGAAGAAAGAAAATATTTTACTTATTTAGCTTTTGTTTATACTGTTTTATTATTAAGAGGTTGTTTTTTTTTTCTTTTTTTAAGAGATAGGATCTTGCTATGTTGCCCAGGCTGATCTCCAATTTCTGGCTTCAAGCAATCCTCCTGTCTCAGCCTCCTGAGTAGCTGGGAATATAGGCATATGCCACTGCTCCCAGCTTAACTTAGTGGAATGTGTTTTTATTCACCCATTGGAAAAGCCTTTACTACATATTAATACAGACTTGTCACTAATAAACCCTTCTTTTTTTCTTTTTGAGACGGAGTCTCACTCAGTCGCTCAGGCACGATCTCGACTCACTGCAACCGCTGCCTCCTGGGGTCAGGCAATTCTCCCGTCTCAGCCCCCCGAGTACCTGGGATTACAGGTGCGTGCCACCATGCCCGGCTAATTTTTTTTATCTTTAATAGAGATGGGATTTCACCATGTTGGCCAGGCTGGTCTCAAACTCCTGACCTTAGGTGATCCGGCCACCTCGGCCTCCCAAAGTGCTGGGATTACAGGCGTGAGCCCGACCACTAATAAATCCTCCTTTAAATAAGAAAATAATATGAGCATAACTTTGTGTGAATTTTAATGTCCTGGAGGCTTGTTGCTTTATGTATAAAGTGCAGGTCAGTAAAAATTAAAATGAGGTAGTGTGGTATAATAGGCTTAACCCAGTAAGGGTACAATAAAGGATGGCTAATTATTATTATTATTATTATTATTATTATTATTATTATTTTGAGATGGAGTTTTGCTCAGTCGCCCAGGCTGGAGTGCAATGGCACGATCTTGGCTCACTGCAACCTCTGCCTCCGGGTTCAAGCGATTCTCCCGCCTTAGCCTCCCGAGTAGCTGGGATTACAGGCACCTGCCATCATGCCCAGCTAATTTTTCTATTTTTAGTAGAGATGGGGTTTCATCATGTTGGCCAGGCTGGTCTTGAACTCCTGACCTCAGGGGATCCACCCACCTCAGCCACCAAAAGTGCTGGGATTACAGGTGTGAGCCACCGTGCCCGGCCAAGGATGGCTATTATTCTCACATGAATTCAACTGAAATCTCAATAGGGCAACACCAATAACAATGTTTCCTATATAACTTAAAAACTGTTCTTTGTCATCCCCTCATCTACCCAATGGTAATTAGAGCTCGCCTGTTAGGCTGCTTGACAGGACCACAGAATGCTGGGAATCAACCATGCTCTATCCTCTCATTTAACAGATGGGGAAGCAGAGGTCCAGGGATTTTGGGAAACTTGTCCACAAAGGGACAACTACTTTGTGACTGAACTATGTCTAGGACCACAGCTGTCTTTATCAACATGAGTATCTCTTCCATTTATATACCCCTTTACATTGACAAGGCACCTCCTCAGCTCCATGATTTTGTTTATTACACTATATCACTCAGCTCATGAAAATGGCTTTTTTTCCTCTTTTCTTGTCTTTGGAAGATTTTTGCATTCTTGTAGCAGCTGATTCCATACTAACCCCTAAATTGAAAATATGTATATACACACAGACACATATGTGAATATGCGGAAGAAACAGCACTGGGTCTTCCTGGACAACCCAGTACAGGCCACACCCTGGCAGCCACAAATCACAAATAAGAAAAGGTCTTTCCATGTGAGTTGCTTTCGACACTTCAATGCTAAAGAGCTCAGAAGTGCTTACACTTGGAAAGAAGCCTGAAAACATTTGTAGGCTACCCTTTAATGTGTCTCATTTGGAGACAGAACAGTGAGCAGGTTGACCAGCTGCTCTTCATGTACTTTTTGCAGTAAATCCTTCAAAGAATGAAGAGTGAAGACAATTCATTTTTCCTCCTGGAATTTTTCCTTCTTATTATTTTGCTTTTTTAAAGGTTGTTATATTCAGGGATAGGCATAAGACATTGTAAAAGATAAGGGATATCATGTGAGGGAGGAAATCAGACAATTAATCCAAAAAATCTTCTGTAGAAATAAAAAATCAGAACTTGGGGGCAAGATAGGAGGCAACACATTCTTTCTACAGAGCTGTGACACATAGCCCAACTGTCCTCAAAAGCAGGAATGAAAAAAATAACAACAAAAAAACAGACCTCAGCTGCATAATGAAGCTGGGGTATTGGCCTAATAGCTTTTAAAGTCCTTAAAACTGGGCTGGGCATCAAGCGTCTTTTCCGGAATAGGCCAAGGAAGACAAGTCCAGTTTGGTTTTTAAGGCTTTAGTGAGCTCTGCGCCCAGCAGCTCATGGAGGGAAACGCCGTCGTGGGAATACACCCAGTTTTTCCCAGTCCAGTCATAACGCTTGGGTCCACTGGAAGACAAAAGAATCACATAGTAATTCCAGAGCACAGCCCTTCAGATGAACCACTGATTCCACAAACGCTGCCCCCAAGAAATTGACTGGAGTAAGGCTCTAGAAAATAACACAAAATGAGCTACAGTGTATATCTGACTTTTTATCTTAGCATCTAAGAAGAGTTATACAATAGATCTTCTGGAACAATTCCCAGAATCATTCTCAAAACCCGAAAAAACATTTGACCCTTACTGATAAGTCTCCAGGTATCACACTTTGATCTCCAGCTTTTGCTACCTTACATGTGACACCTGCTATGCTAGAGCAGTGTTTAAAAATTAGGGCCATTTTTGTGCCACTGATGTGCCTTACCTATATTATTATTACCTTACCTATACTTCTGCCTTACCTATAGTATTATTAGTTGTTAAGGTAAAATTCACATAACATAAAATTAACCATTTAAAAATGAATAACTTGGTGGCATTTAGTACATTTACAATGTTGTGCAACCACTACCTCTAGCTCCAAAACATCTGCATCACCCCAAAAGGAAACCTAGTGCTATTGTTCCTTGGTATCTATGAGGAAGGGGTTCCAGGATCTGCAGATACCAAAATCCGTGGGTACTCAAGTCCCTGATATGAAATGGTACAACACATGCATCTAACCTAGGCACATCCTCCCATATACTTTAAGTCATCTCTAGGTTACTTATAATGCCTAGTACAATGTAAATGCTATGTTAATAGTTGTTATATTGGTTTTTTATTTGTATCATTTCGTTGTTTTATTGTTTTTTATTTTCAAATATTTTGATCCACGGTTGGTTGAATCAGCAGATGTGCAACCCACAAATACAGAAGGCCAACTATACCCATTAAACAGTTATTCCCCATTCCTTCCTCTCCTAGCACCCCAGCAATCAGCTAAACTATTATTTTTTAAAAATATTTTTCTTAATTCAATGTTAAATTCATGACATTGAGAGCCTGGTGGGCTAGTTCATCCACCTCAAGCTCATCCAGTGAACAACGGCACATGCACGTCGCTTTGGGAATGCCGTATTCATGTGGACAGATTGGAGGCTGGCTTCTGCCATGTCTTGGTATACCAGATGTACATTTCACTTCCTCATGGCCTCATGGATGAATGGCCATGGAATCAGATAACACTGGTGCATGTGGCACCCTGATGGAGGTAAGAACAGAGTGCACAGGAGCCCAGAAGAAAGGGCACCTGAATCTGCCTGAGCACTCAAGGAGGGCTTTTCCAAAGACTGAGGCTAGGAGGAGGTCACCAGGAAGGGAAGCTTGGGCAATAAAAGTATCAAGGATTCCTGCATTATCAAGCAAATGCTGGGGCTTGAACCTGTTCCCAGTATGTAGATATAAAAAATGAGTGAACCAAACCATCAGGGTCACATAAAAATAACTAATAAACTACACTAAGCCCAAGGATCAGGACCTTGGCCCTATATTCTGATGCTGCTATTGGGTTGCCAGGCAGAGCCTGAGAAACCTCTAGACCCCTTCACACTGCTTGAGATGCTCTGAGCACAGGCACTGATGTGCAAGTGTCCCTAGAACTCTCCTTTATTCCATCCTGCAACCTCCTCAGGGTGGGTAAGGTGGGAGGAAACACTACTGATCCCACAGAACCTGAAAAGTTATCAACTTTAAAAAAAACAGGCCGGGTGCAGTGGCTCACACCCCTAACTCCATCACTTTGGGAGGCTGATGTGGGAGGACTGCTTGGAGCCACGAGTTTCAGACCAACCTAGGCAACAAAGTGAGACCCCATGTTGACAAAAAAATTAATTTTTAATTAAAAATAAATAAAATTAAGGAAAACAACAAGAAAAAATCAGAAATGTAGCTGGATGAAAGAGATGTTGAACCAATGTGAAAGGCTAAGAGGAAAAAAACAAAATTTTTTTTTTATGTTAAACCATCTTTATTTGAAAAATAGTACCTTACGATCCTAACACTATCAATCAAACTTCAATAAGAGCAACTGCAGCATCAACTAATAACAGTTGCTAAATTAACAAGAGATCAATCAGAAGTGCTTTAAAGGGAGCAGCACCAGCTGGTGTTCCCGAGTCTCTGGGCATTCAGGAGCCAGGTACAGGGAAAACAGAATCAAACCAGCTGGTGCTCTGGCCCCAACCAAGCCCTCACATTGTGACCTGCCTCCCTCCTGGGGGCCCTGGCAGCCCATGGTCCCTGTGGCACTTCCAGACCCCTGTCAGCTGTGGGCGGGGCCCCAGGAGCCAAAAGCCACTTGGAAAAGGCTGGAACTTGGCCTCATAGTCGCCAATTTCTGCCTGTTGTGGTCATTTTCTTTTTGGAGTGCCTGGAGCACTCTCAATGGACACGGCAGCCCTCCAGACTTCCTGGGCCATTTTCTTCTTCTTTTTTTTTTTTTTTTTTTGAGATGGGGTCTCACTCTGTCACCTAGACTGGAGTACAGTGGTGCAATCTTGGCTCACTGCAACCTCTGCCTCCCAGGCTAAGCAATCCTCCCACCTCAGCCTCCCGAGTAGCTGGGGCCACAGGCATGCACCACCACACCCGGCTAATTTTTGTATTTTTGGTACCATCGGGATTTCACCATGTTGCCCAGGCTAGTCTCAAACTCCTGAGCTCAAGCCATCTGCCTGCCTCGGCCTCCCAAAGTGCTAGGATTACAGGCGTGAGCTACTGTGCTTATCCCCTGGGCCATTTTCTTATAGCAGACCATCTCTCTCTGAAAACTGGAAGTGTCTTTCTTTAATTCCTGGGCCAGGTTTTGGGCCATATTCTTGTAGTGGTCATGGGTGTGACACATGAGGTTCAAGTTTTTGTGCCCCTTGCTTAGTCTCTGCTAGAGGTCGGGCAGTAGGTGTCCTCCTCCGTGGACTCCCTCTATGGTCTTATCACATGTCTTTGGTGCAGTTCAGGCAGAGCGGGCAGCAGAGGCCTACTCCCCCAGCACACTTTGCACTTGTGCTGTGAGTTCTTTACTCCTTTGGATTTCTTCCCACATTTGCATGTTTGCTTCTACAATTGCCCCCTCAGGACATTAGAAAGATGCAACTAAGGTCACCATTGTCATCCACACTCTTCAGAGGGACTTGTGGCTAGGACGCTGGGGAAGCACCATGTCCAGCTTCCCTGTTTCCCTCCACTGCCAAGTCCCCATTGTACCACCCTTGAGCAGAGACAGGACACTCAGTGGGGTGAGTGACAGAAAGTGACATTATTTGTGCGATGCCTTGGGGGAGTGGAAAGAGCTCACAATAGCCCCTTAGCACAGGGAGGCTATTTGCTTCACTACAACATTCCTGGCCTGTTTCATTCCTACCTTGGCCTTTCCTCCTTCTCCTTTTTTTGAGACAGAGTCTTGCTCTGTCGCCCAGGATGGAGTGCTGTGGCAGGATTTCAGCTCATTTCAACCTCCACCTCCTCGGTTCAAGCGATTCTCCTGCCTCAGCCTCCCAAGTAGCTGGGATTACAGGTGCCTGCCACCACACCTGGCGAATTTTTTGTACTTTTTAGTAGAGACAGGGTTTCACAATGTTGCCCAGGCTCGTCTCAAACTCCTGACCTCAAGTGATCCGCCTGCCTCAGCCTCCCAAACTGCTGGGATTACAGGTGTGAGCCACTGTGTCTGGCCCCTTCTTTGCTTGCAAACATTGTTTCTGTCTCGCAATTTCTTGGTCAGGCATCTCTGCAGTTTGCTGACGGTCAGTGCCATCATTCAGAGAGTCTGCAATTTGCCCCTGAAGATCCTCTCCATGGTGCTGTGAAGTATGCAGGATGCGCTTTGCATCAGTTGCTCAGGGAAGTTCAGGAGGTCTGCTTTTCATGCTTTTTCAGAAACGAACCTAGGTCCTGACAGGAAGACCTGCTCATTTCATTTGGAACCCTCCAGCCTGAGGGGCTGGCCGCATCTTGGCCCTGGCCTTTCTGCAGATCTCACCCTGGGCCGATTCTCCCCTTCTCAGCGTGTCATCTTCTGACTGTGAAGGCCACCACAGCAGTGCACGCCTGGGTCACCCAGGGTATCTATAGGTTCCCTGGCACTAGTCCCAGGATTCTGCACATCACTAGCACTGCCACCCACAGGAGAGCCAGTAGCAGCTGAGTTGGCATGTCGTGGCAGCCAGCAGGCCCTCTGTGGCTCCCGAGGGCTCCACAGCTCCGCCTCCACTTGCCAGTGGCCTGTGGGCCACAAATGACCACTCGGAACCCTGCGGGGTGTTCCATCTCTAACAAAAACAAGGGCCCATCAGTCATTGTAGACCTTCTGTTGGGCTGGGGAGAGGGGAGGCACCCCATGTTCTAGAAAATTGTGTCCCTGATTTTGCTGTGCAAACAGAAAGTGACATTATTTATGCAATGCCTTGGGGGAGTGGAAAGAGCTCATAGTAGTCCCTTAGCACAGGCCACTCCAGGCCCCACCTGGCCCGACAGCACAGCTAGTGGGTCAAAGCAGGGCCAGGTCATAGCCCCGTGTCCACATGCAATCCTCTCAGGGTAGCATGATGGCCTACCTCTGTCCCTGCTGAGGCTCGTTACCTATTTCAAACTTCCTTCCGCTGCGGGAAAGCCTGGTCCCACCTACGAAGAGTCTGTCTCCCTTGCTAGACTGAGCTCCTTGAAGATGGGACTGTGTTTTCTTCATCTCCGTATTTCCAGTAGCTCATCAATGCCCATTATACACTAGAGGCTCAGTCATTTTTGGTCCTGTTTTCTTGTTGACTCTACTCTGACTTAGGACATGTCACTTTCCCCACTGGACCTCCATATTCACATCTGTCAATACGAGTAAGTGGGTAAAGATCCTTCTCGCTTTAAAGCCCCTCCAATACACAGACCTCTGAAACCAGAAACAGAAGCTGAGGAGTGGTAAATGGAGCATTTTCCCTGGCATGATGGCCGGGACCTGCAGATTTGGCTGAGGGTGGTATCTTGCCAGTAGAATGCCTCTGCAGAATTTCATCCTACTTTTCAAATCAGACTCAAGGATGATCTTCATTGTTGATAATTTTATGGGTTTTTTTGTTTGTTTGTTTGTTTGTTTTCTGAGGCTTTGTTATTGACACAACAGCTTCTGGAAATCTTTTCCACAGAGAGTATGGGGGCTTCTTTGGCCAAGTTGGGCGGGAGCAGGCTCCAATGGCTCGGCAGCCACTGTCCGGGCCACAGCATGTCCACAACCTCTTACTCCTCTTCAGAGGTTTCTCCAGACATTACCGTGTGTCTATCTGGTCATGCCATTGGCCACAGGTATAAAAACAATGGCAACGACCCGAAGCTGCGGGATCCTCCCACGGAATCCTGTGCCTTTGCAGGCACAGCTACACGGCGCTCCCGTGCTCCGGCCTGCTCCTTCCAACACAGGAGCGGGACGTCCAGGGTCCTGCTCCCCCAGACCCCGCAGTCTGTGTGGGCAGCAGGCGGGGAGTGGGGAAACCCGTCCTGGTAGTGAGGGCCTGGAGCGGGACGGCTGTGTTAGGCAGCGTCCTGGCCTCCAGCGACCAGCAGAGTGACTCGGCTTCCGTCCCCTGCTGGGAGCTGCCATCTTGCCGCCACTTCCCACAGAAGCACTGAGAGCTTGTCGTCAGGAAACGCTTCTCTGCCTCCCTTCCCCTGACTCCTACACGGCGGTGGCCTCTCTGGATCTGCCGGAAACTGGGCGCAGGAAGGGGAGGGGCCTGAGGTGGACCCGGGAGCCTGTGGTCTCTGGGTGTGGCCTTCTCCAGCCGAGGCACTTCTTCAGTCTCACTCTGCCCCCCCAACCATATATATATACATATATATATATATAATTTTTTTTTGAGGAAGATAGTATCTGTGACAGTAAATAGCTTGCTCAGCAGATCTTTCCAAATTCCCATATTTCTCAACACAGCTAGGGTAAGAGCCTATTGCTGGACAGTGTGTCCAAATACGATATGGAAGTTTTCAGTCTCCAGATATGGGGGAAATTCTTTTGGGGTAGGTGCCTGCCCGATATTTACAAAGCCAATGATCCCCAAAAGTGATCGCTGGACTGAGCTGATCCACTTTGTTCCCCCGGAGATGGATAAGAACACACAGGCTCAAGCATGGCCAAGGTCAGGAAGAGTGACTGAGGCCACAGAGGCTAACTGGCCCACAGAGGTTAAAATCCTCCAACCTCCACACTAACTGGGTCTAAAAACCAATACGAGTTGTGAATTAGGGCCTTCCTAGAATGACAGTGATTTCTAGTGCTGTTTTTGTTGAACTCTAGCACACTTCCTGGATGAGAGTGTGGGGAAAGGAAACATAACACTATTTATTCTGAACAAAGCATTAGAGATCACAGAATGATAAATGGTAATAATATTAATTGCCTAAAAATGATGTCAATGTTAGGGGGTAGAGTAAGGTTATAATTTTTTAAAAATGCAAATACCATTAGTCTTTCAAAGAATTCTATGCTGGTTTTATCTAGCCCTTTCCCAATTCATAGTCAACATGCTCTCTTTGGAAGTGCTAATGAATGACTGGATCTGAGAGCTTTTTGTGGGCATTTCTCTTTTACTTTCTTACAGCCACTTCAACAGCAGCCAGGCTGTTGAGGGATGAGCGACATCTCTCACTGCATGTTCTCAGGCTTTCAGATGCTATGCAGGCTGCATTGTGTCTCCAACACAATCTTTTATTCCTCTACATTGAAAGCACATCAATGGAAAAGGCAGGAGGGATTAAATGCCCTAGAACAGCAATATAAAACACTCTGCCACCTCCACAGGGTACATAACCCCATCCTGCAAAGGGAATTCAAATAACCCTTTACCTGAGAGGCTCAAAACAAGTAGAGGTCAAACTTTAACTTGCTTTGAAGACAAAGTGCAACTTGTTCAAATGCTACAAGGTCAAAAGTAGCTTTTTTTTAAAAGTCAGGGCAATGATTTAATAGAGGAAAACTGTCTAGGCTGAATTTGGAAAAGTTATAAGCTATTCATTTCAGATCTTCTTAATATCCTGATGCCTGCTTACAGTATCCAAATTGTCAGCAGGGAGAAGTTATGTAACTAGAGTAAATTTTTCTACTGAGAATGAGACATGCTGCAAAATATCAGGAAAGACTCAATTACAAGGATACTAACATAAGACGGTGACTTGTTTTTTTTGGGGGGGAGAGGGGACAGGGTCTGGCCCTGTTGCCCAGGCTGGAGTGCAGTGGCACGATCTTGCCTCACTGCAACCTCCACCTCCTGGGCTCACGCTGAGGCTCAACCTCAGCCTTCCAAGTAGTTGCGACTATAGGCGTGTGCCACCACACCTGGCTAACTTTTGTATTTTTAGTACAGGCGGGGTTTTGTGACATTGCCCAGGCTTGTTTCAAACTCCTGAGCTCAAGTGATCCACACTCTTGGCCTCCCATAGTGCTGGGATTACAGGTGTGAGCCACTGCACCCAGCCGTGACTTTATTTTTCTTTTCTTTACAGAGCCAGGGACTCACTATGTTGCCCAGGTTAGTTCTGAACTGTCCTTAAGTGATCTTCCTACTTCAGCCTCTCAAAGTGTTGGGATTACAGGTGTGAGTCACCGTGCTCAGCTGACATTTCTTAAATGGTCCACAATGTTGCATTTTGGAAGTCTTTAAGAATTACAGATGTTGACTTCTGAACATACCTACATACCTGGATGGAGAAGATAACCAGATTTGCTTGTTTGGTGTCTGCTTGTTGATCACGTAGGTTCCTAGATCTCCACCCAGTTTAACAGTTAAGACACCACTCTAGGGGATTAGGTGGAAAAAAGCATGAAGAAATTAAAACAAGAAAAAGTTAGCACTTTGTAATCATTGCTTCATGTTTTATCTCAACACTTTCCATTTCTACAAGTACACAAAATACACCATAAAGAAATGTCTTTAATTTAGTATTTAGAAACAGGAGTTTGTGTAGGAAAAGCTTTGCTTTCAGAATCAGAATAGGATTAATCATAATGATGTTGTATCTCATAAAGCTTTGCCTGTTCCCTGTGAGGTCTGCAAGGAGAGAACGGTAATGAAGCTCAGAGAGTTAAGTGACCTGTCTGAGGTCTTGGTGCTGGCATCTGGGATTCCTGGTTTGTTGCCCTCAACCATCAACCAGAACATACTGAAGGACATAAAAAATGCAGACTCTAACTCTATTAGAGTACCACGTCAGCCCAAACATCAGACACGACAAGTCTATTACAGAAGAAGTAAAAGGAAGGAAAGGAAGTACGCAAACCATCTGTTTTGCTTGTCTTAGAAGAGCATTAGCTTCAGCTCTGTTGGTAGAAGGCAGAAACTCCAGATAAAGTTTTTTATTTCCAGACCCTTCCCATGCATCTAACAAGCTTCTCAGATACTTCTCCAAGGCTTTATTTTTCTCTAAAGAGCCTTGAATTCTTCAAAAGACTGGTTGGTCCATCTTTGAACAATAAATGCTCATTTAAATTTTAAAACACTCCTTCAACAAAAGAGTCCTTTACTTCTAAAGCCTGTGGTCTCTTTAAAATGGGTGAGATATGAAAGAAACAGCTACAGGGCTGAGTTCCCTGCATTGGAACTGGTAAGCAAGAGGGAGCCTGCTGTTCCCCATCTTGTGCATGACTTGCAGAGATACACAGCAGCAGCCTTTTTCTGTGCATTCTAGAGCCTCCATCCAATCGAGAGGCTCTGAATGATTCTTACAACACACTTTTGCAAATACAGAGAGCTATTTAGGCCAGGCGTGGCTCATGCCAGCACTTTGGAAGGCTGAGGCAGGCAGATTGCTTGAGCCCAGGAATTCCAGACAGGCCCAGGCAACATGGCAAAACCCTGTCTCTACTAAAAATGCAAAAATTAGCCAAGTGTGGTGGCATGCGCCTGTGGTCCCAGCTACTTGGGAGGCTGAAGTGGGAGGATCGCCTGAGCCCAGGAGGTTGAGGCTGCAGTGAGCTGAGATCACACCACTATACTCCAGACTGGGCGACAGAGTGAGACCCTGTCTCAAAAGCAAAGCAAAACAAAACAAAAAACCCAAAAAATAAAGAGCTATTGAAATTCCAGAGGGTAGTAACAATAATAATATAACTGATAGGAATGGGATAAGGGGCACTACTGGGTTATTTTTTAAATAACATCTTTTTCTGATTCAAAAATAAATGCATAGAAATGATGGAGATGTCAGCAATGCAGACACTGATAAAAACATTAACCACTATTTACTCAGTTCCTACTGTGCCAGGCTTGGTGTTTGGCACTTTGTGTAAATTGTTTCCAACTTGACTACAATTCTTGGAGGTAGGATTCATTATTCCAGTTTCACAGATGAGGAGAACAGAGGTTCATAGTAAAGAGTACTTAGTAATTGGCAGAGCTAATCTTAAATCTAGGCCTGTGTGGGTCCAAAGACACTGTTCTTTCTATAACATGAAGTATTTTCTCGATCCCATTAACCAGAGATAAAAGATACTCACTCTCAGGTATTAGCTGCCAGTTTTTGTTTGTTTGTTTTTACAACAGGATCTTGCTCTGTTGCTCAGGCTGCAGCAGTGGCAGGATCATGGCTCACTGCAGCCTCAAACCCCTACCCTCAAGTGATCCTCTGCCTCAGTCCCTGCCTCCGGAGAGCTGGGACTACAAGTACCACACCTGTCTAATTTTAACATTTTTCTTTTGTAGAGATGAGGTCTCGCTATATTGACCAGGCTGGTTTCAAACTTCTGGCCTCAAGTGATCTTCCCACCTCGGCCTCCCAAAGTGCTGGGATTATGTTACAGGTGTGAGCTACTGCACTCGGCCCCAGTTTTTTTTTCTTTTATTTTACTATAGTAAAAAGCACATAATGCTAAATTTATCATATTAACCATTTTAAGTGTACAGTACAATAAAGCATATTCACACTGCTGGGCAGCATCACTCTAGAACTTTTCATCTTGTAACAATGAAACTCTATGCCCATGAGACACTAACTTCCCCATCCCACAGCCCTTAGTAACCACCTGTCTACTTTGTTTCTATGATTTTGACTTACCTTTTTAAAAATTGAAAATAAAAATTATACATTTATGGTAGTGTTTCTATGATTTTTGACTACTTTTGACTACTTTATGAGTGGAATCATAAGTATTTGTCCTTTTATGACTTGACTGCCAGTTTTTGAAAGCATTTTTTTAAAAGGACTAGGATTATACCATACATAAGTTTGTTTTAAAGACTTTTTTTTCCCCGAAACCCATTTTTACTGTTTTGGTATGACTATATTTCATTTATTTAAAAGTTTCTTAAACCTGAGGCCGTGTGTGGTGACTCATGCTTGTAATCCTGGCACTTTGGGAAGCTGAAGTGGGAGGATCGCTTGGGCACAGGAGTTCAAGACCAGACTGGGCAACATGGTAAAACCTTGTTTTTACAAAAAATTACAAATTTGTTGCGTGTGGTGGTGCGCACCTATAGTCACAGCTACTTGGTAGGCTGAGATGGGAGAATCACTTGAGCCTCAGAGATTGAGGCTGCAATAACTGGTGATCATGCCACCACACTACAGCCTGGGTGACACAGGGACTTTGTCTCAAAAACAAATAAATAAATGTTCCTTAAGACTGTACAATTCAGGAGTTTTTAGTATTTCACAAAGTGTGCAAACATCACCACTATTTACTTCCAGGCTGTTTCCATTGCCCCAAAAAGAAACCCTGCACCCATTAATACTCACTCTCTATTTCCCACTCATCCCATACACAGAGTTTTAGAAATGATTTTTCCATGAGATAACAGGCTCAAAGAATCAACACACAATCATTGGTAATCTGTCCTCTTTGTGGCCCTTAAATGCTCTAATTGTGTGTTGCACCCTATACTGGGGGGGCACCATCCAGCAGAAAGGGCAGAGGACTGAGTAAAAGATGCGAGTTCCAGGTCTGGTCTCATCACTGATCAGCGGTGCCTGTCTCCTATGATGTCTCTCCTGCCTCCTTTGAGGACTCAGGGCAAGAACTAGGGGCGGATGCATGCTCAAGGTCTCTGCACTTGTGTCCATCACCACAATGCCTCAGCACACAGCAAATCAGGGGGTGCACATGCAACCACTGAAGCCAAAAGAGACTCTTTCCTAGTGGAATTGGAAATCTTCTGAGTGACTTCAGGCATCAGGCCAGTCTTTTGCAAAGGGCATATTAATAAACAAATGTGAGAGCCCTTCTAGCTCCACACCTCTCAAGCTATTTTCGCCCCATCACCTTCTCTGCAGTCCACTTCCTCCCTCCCCACACGAGACCCACTCATCTCTACCCTGATACCACTCTGTGGGTCCCACTGCCTCGTGGTGCTTCCTGTCTGCATTCACAGCTGCCTGTCTGCTTGCTTGTCCCCTGACCTCCACTACTTTAAGCATCTTGGCAGCAGGAGATTTGTCTTTTCATGCTAGCATCTGCAGATCTAGCACCTTCATTCCTCCTGCAAAAAGGACATTTGTGGATGAATGACCAACTGGTCAAACAGTGAATGAGCGGATGATGACCAGGTAGTGTGATACCATCTGCCCAAGTTAGGACAAGGTTACACAGGGCAGAAAACCCCAGTGCTTAACTTTCTCCCACCAGTCCGTTCACTGTAATTAGATGTTTTCCCCCACAGATCTTGAAACTATTTTAGAAGGAAAGTGGTGGCAGGAAAGAAACTAGCTGCATTAGTTCAGCAGAAATTCTTAATGCTTTTGGAACTGACTCCAAATAGACCAGATAAAGAGGGCTTTCTCTTTATCATTATTATTCCTTAGACAATCTGAGTCTATTTGGGGAGTGTGCATGCCCTTAAGTGCAGGAGGAATAGTCAAAATATGTAGCAGTTTCTGAGACACAGGCACTAGCCAATCAGCACAGACAGTGGCCGCAGCTGGTGAGTCTTACTGACTCCTCCCAGTCAAGATCAGCCCTACCCATGTATGAGCCAAAATAGCGATTACTGTTGTCACCAGCTCACTTGTAGAAATAGACACATATAAGATGGCATGTTGAGTCTGGAGACTTCACATACACATGACCTCCTTCATTTCTAAAGTAGATACCAACTTGCTAGGATGCGTTTTTTACCTATGTCATTTTAATTGATCCTCATATAAACCTGAAGAGCGGAGGTTAATGTCACTAATTTCATAGCTGAGGAACTTGTGGCTCACAAAAGTTAGAAATTCATTTAAGGACTCTTGGAAAGAAAATACAAATCCAGGATGCTAAGGCTGATTCTTTGTCTCCATATCCAATAAGATGGTGCCTCACTGGGCTGGGAGCAGTGATCTACGCCTGCAATGCCAGCACTTTGGGGGGCCGAGGCAGTTGGATCGCTTGAGGTCAAGAGTTCAAGACCAGCCAGGCCAACATGGTGAAATGCTGAAACCCCATTTCTACTAAAAATACAAAAAAAATTAGCTGGACATAGTGGCGTGCGCCTGTAATTCCAGCTACTTGGGAGGCTGAGGCAGGAGAATCCCTTGAGCCCAGGAGGTGGTGGTTGCAGTGAGCTGAGATCGTGCCACTGCACTCCAGCCTGGGCAACAGAGTGAGATTCTGTCTCAAAAAAAAAAAAAAAAAAAAACAAAGATGCTGCCTCTGAGCAGGGGTTTTTAACTTGGGATTAAGTGGTCTCAGGGGGCTGCAAACACTTACAGCTTGAAGCTGAAATGGTATACCTGAGTGTGCTAAATGAAGTGTAGCCTAAAACTGCCTCCTTACATATTTTAAGTTTGGATCTAAGGGCTTCTCTCTACATAGTGAACTGTAATCTACTCTTCTACCAATCACTGAGTTTTGGCTAATCAAAGGCGGCCAACTGTTCAAACCATGTTTAAGGCAAACACCAAGCTGTAACCAAGCCGGCTGTTTCTGTACCTCACTTCTATTTTCTGTATGTCACTTTCCTTTTTCTGTGCATAAATCCTAAATCCTCTCCAACCACGTGGCGCACTATGGAGTCTCTCTGAACCTGTTCTGGTTGCAGCCTTCCCAATTTGTGAATCATTCTTTGCTCAATAAAACTCTGTTAAATTTAACGTGTTTAAAGGTTTTTTTTTTTTTTTTTTAACAGGCGAGTATGGAAGTTTTTCTTGGGAGAGGGACCGGAGCAGTCATCAGATTCTTAGAGGGAGGTACTGATCCAAAAAAGATGAAGAACCCTCAGCTCTAAGACAGTAATATGCTGACACCTTAGTGAATAAAGAACATGTCAACAAGCAAATCCTCATTAAAATATCTAAGAGGCCAGGACTCCACCTGGGAAAAAAAGGAGGGCAGTTTGGAGGTAACTTCAGATAGTGTGATGACTCTTAACAGTCTCTAGGCAGATTTTGCTAGGTCAAGTGCAGTAGACTCCACAGCTGCCTAGTGACAAGAGGTGCTTTCAGCTCTGGTGCAGTGTCTTCTGTAACGACCAGTGCCAGTACGGGGTGAAGCCTGGGGCCAGACATTGGCATCCACCCATTACATGGACCACTTGATCAGATGACACACCAGTTAAGAAGCCACTTAAGTCTCCCCCTCCACAGGGAGAAAAGAGAAGAACAGATGTCTTCTTGGGTGTATCTGGATTACTGCTTTCATTTGTCTACTTGGCCATAGTAAGTTGGTAAAAGGTGTATAAATGCTGAGAGGCATCAATGAAAGCATGTTTTGGAAAAGTCTCATTTACATAGTGAATCAATATTTATTAAGTCCCTACTATGTACTTGGCACTGTTCCAGACACTGGGATCACAGTGAGAGGTGACAATGTGCTAGCAGCCCTCACTCAGCGCCTCCTTGGCCTCCGTGTCCACTCTGGCAGTGCTTGAGGAGCCCTTCAGCCCGCCATGGTATGGTGGGAGTCCCTTTGGGCGGGCTGAGGCCGGAGCCGCCTCCCTCTCTGCTTGTGGGGAGCGTGGAGGGAGAGGCGCAGGCGGGAACCGGGGCTGTGCTGGGCGCTCACGGGCCAGTGCGAGTTCTGGTGGGCGTGGGCGCAGGCTCGGAGGGCAGCACAAGGAATGGCCGCACAAGGAATGGCCAGTGCGGAGCCGCTGGCCCAGAGCAGTGAGGGGCTTAGCACCTGGGCCAGCAGCTACGGAGGTTGCGCCAGGTCCCCCAGCAGTGCTGGCCCGCCAGCGCTGCACTCAAATTCTCACAGGGCCTTAGCTGCCTCCCCACGGAGCAGGGTTCCGGACCTGCAGCCCGCCATGTCTGCACTCCCCCGCCTAAGGTGGACTCCCGCACCGCCCAAGCCTCCCCTAGGGGCGCTGCCCCCACTCCCGCCCCCTGCTCTGTGGCGCTGGGTCCCATCCACAGCCCAAGGGCTGAGGAGTGCAGGCCCAGCTCAGGACTGGCAGGCAGCTCTGCCTGCAGCCCCAGTGCAGGATCCACTAGGTGAAGCCAGCTGGGCTCCTGAGCCGGATGGGGACTTGGAGAACTTTTATTTCTAGCTGGAGGATTGTATGTGTACCAATTAGTACTCTGTGTCTAGCTCAAAGTTTGTAAATACACCAATCAGTACTCTGTGTCTAGCTCAAGGTTTGTAAATACACCAATTGGTACTCTGTATCTAGCTAACTCTGTGTCTAGCTAACCTAGTGGGGACCTGGAGAACTTTTCTGTCTAGCACTCTGTGTCTAGTTCAAGGATTGTAAACGCACCAATTAGCACTCTGTGTCTAGCTCAGGGTTTGTAAATACACCAATCAGTACTCTGTGTCTAGCTCAAGGATTATAAACACACCCATCAGCACTCTGTCAAAACGGACCAATCAGCTCTCTGTAAAATAGACCAATCAGCTCTCTGTAAAATGGACCAATTGGCAGGATGTGGGTGGGGTCAGACAAGGAAATAAAAGCAGGCTGCCGGAGCCAGCCAGTAGCAACCCGCTTGGGTCCCCTTCCACATGGTGGAAATTTTGTTTGCTCTTGCTTGGGTCCCCTTCCACACTGTGGAAACTTTGTTCTTTCGCTCTTTGCAATAAATCTTGCTGCTGTTCACTCTTTAGGTCAACACTACCTTTATGAGCTATAACACTCACCATGAAGGTCTGCAACTTCACTTCTAAAGTCAATGAGACCACAACCCAACGGGAAGAACGAATAACTCCAGACGCACTGCCTTTAAGAGCTGTAACACTCACCACCAAAGTCTGCAGCTTCACTCCTGACAGTGAGACCACAAACCCACCAGAATGAAAGAAGCTCCAGACACATCTGAACATCTGAAGGAACAAACTCTGGACACACCATCTTTAAGAACTGTAACACTCACCGCGAGGGTTCGTGGCTTCATTCTTGAAGTCAGTGAGACCAAGAACCCACCAATTCTGGACACAAAAGAATGGACAGCATCCCTGCTGTCAAGGAGCTCAGTCTATTATAGGTTGTCGCTGACATGTAAATAGACAATTATAACACAGAGGGATTAGTGCTCCACAGAGTCATCCTCAGAGTGCTGGGCAAGGGAGAAAGGAAGGACCATGTCTGCTTAGAGTACCTAGGAAAGCTTCACAAAGGAGGTAACTTCCAGCTATACCTCAGGGGAGGAAAAGACTGCCCTCCCACAAAGCTCAAGTAATATTAATATCAAACATGAAATACATAAATTAGTTAGCACCTGAAGGACTCTAATCAGGAATTCACACTCTAGGGTACAGAGTTAGCATTTCAATGTAGTTAATCACAAGTCCAAACTACAGATGGCAGCCACTATGTATCTTTAGCTTTCTAAATCTACACTTAAAACATTTGCTAATTAGTAAATGATTTGTTAGAAACAATTTTACCCTTGAGTGATACTCAAAGCATATGAATTGGCTAGAAAAATATAGGCATCTCTTCCTTTCAAAGAATAGGTTGCAGAATCTGGAAAGCCTACCAGCCTAATACTGTCTTCAGAGAGACACTCTCAGGGCAGGAATCAGGAAGGTTCTGTGACCCACTACTGAGAGCAGAAGGTTTTGTCACCTGGTTCAAATTGAGTCAATGATGTGAGAAATAAAAATAAAATTCTAAGCTCCCAACTGACTCAACAAACCATCTCTTGGCCAAGGGGAGCCCAGAGATACCTTAAAAAAATTTGAGTTTTGGCCATGATGGGAAAGGAGTTACAACAGGCCTTGTTCTACTCCCTCCCTCACTAACTGCCATTAGTTTCTTTTCCCCCTAAGGGCTAAACAGAAACTAGCCCTTCAAAAGACTAACTTGAGGCCATGTGTAGTGGCTCACGCCTGTAATCCCAGCACTTTGGGAGGCCGAAGCAGGTGGATTACCTGAGGTCAGGAGTTCAAGACTAGCCTGACAACAACAGGGCGAAACCCCGTCTCTACTAAAAATATAAAAAAAATTAGCCGGGCGTGGTGGCAGGCACCTGTAGTCCCAGCTGCTCGGGAGGCTGAGACAAGAGAATCGCTTGAGCCCAGGAGGCGGAGGTTGCGGTGAGCCAAGATCACGCCACTACACTCCAGCCTAGGCTACAGAGCGAGACTCTGTCTCAAAAAGAAAAAGAAAAAAAAAAAAAAAAGACTGACTTCACCACTGGGATCAACCAATCATCTAATTCTGTTCCTCCCTTTTAGTGGTTTCAGCACAACTGACTAGCATTCCTTCCTGATAACCACTGACCACAGAGTGGTCTGAGACGGGGTTTTGCCCTGTCACCCTGGCTGGAGAACAGTGGTTCGATCATGGCTCACAGCTGCCTCGAACTCCCAGGCTTAAGTGATCCTCCTGCCTCAGCCTACCAAATAGCTAGGTCTACATAGATATGCAGTCTCATTTTGTTGCCCTGTAATAAATTTCAATGTTAAGTTTCTGCCTTAAGGTGAACATGGGAGACATGCTGCATACATGTTAGCTTACTCTGCATGCGTGTACCATCTCTTTGTGAATATTCATAGATCCTCCCATAATCTGTTGAATATGTATGCTTAGCTACGCCTCTCAGCATAAATTCATGTTCCCTTTGCCCCTTCTTGGAAGTGCTTGTTTTTCAGGTATGGCCAGAGGCTCTGCTTCCTGCCTACAGGTAGTGGGGACCCTCTTTAGAAATAGTCCTCCTTTCTAAATTTATAGATCTGTGGCTGGGCGTGGTGGCACACACCTGTAATCCTGGTGCTTTGGGAGGCTGAGTTGAGAGAACAGCTTGAGGTCAGGAGTTTGAGACCAGCCTGGGAAACATAGCAAGACCCATAAATGAAATAAAATAATTAGCCAGGTATGGTGGCATGTGCCTGTAGTCCCAGCTACTAGGGAAGCTCAGGTGGGAGGATCACTTGAGCCCAGAAGTTTGAGGCTGCAGTGAGCTATGACTGTACCACTGAACTCCAGCCTGGGTGACAGAGCGAGGCCCTGTCTCTAAAAATAATAATAATAAATATTATATTTTATATAAATATATTTAGTTAAATATAAATATATTTGTGACTCTTTCAGTTCAATAGAAGTAAACCAAAAGATGACTTTTGCCGGGTGCTGTGGCTCATGCCTGTTAACCCAGCACTTTGGGAAGCTGAGGTGGGTGGATCACTTGAGGTCAGGACACCAGCCTGACCAACATGGTGAAACCCCATTTCTACTAAAAATACAAAAATTAGCCCTGTATTGTGGCACATGTCTGTAGTCCCAGCTACTCAGGAGGCTGAGGCGGGAGAATCACTTGAACCTGGGAGGCAGAGGTTGCAGTGGGCTGAGATCGCACAACTGCACTCCAGCTTGGGTGACCGAGCTAGGCTTCAACTTTAAAAAAAAAAAAAAAAAAAAAAAAAAAAAGAAGAAGTAAACAAATGCAGTTGCTAGAATACTGGCATATTTGCTTCTAACAAAACATTCATGCAAAGTAGTCTGGAAAACTGGGGGCTTCACTAATCCTATAAAAACAGGTTTCATGACTGTTCTTGTGGCTTGCTCATCAATGTCTGCATGTGTGGGCAGAGTTTAGCCTGTGACTTGGTTTCCCTGCAGTTACAGGCTCTAGTAGAGGCTAGGGGAGAGGAGGCCCTTAACTCCCCCACCTCTAATCAGGTTGTGGATGCTCAAGTTGGCAGGCCAGTTTGTAAGAGTTCCCAAGCAGCTCGGCCCTCTAGGGCTGCCTCTGCAAGTACTTTTAAAGCCCTACCCAGACACTACTGCATTTTTTGCTGCTGACAGCAATTGCTGAATCTACTTGGAAGGCACTCAATCCTTCCCTGATCCATTGCTCCTATTTTTTTTTTTTTTTCTCAAATTCCCTCACTGTCCTTATAGTCAGGCTTGATACCTTCTCGAAGACTTGGCTGCTTGCTCCATCATGTGGAGTGCCTTCTCCATCCATTGCTCCCGCTGCAATTTCCAACACCATTTCTATCGCTTTAGTCTGATGGCTGATTGCCCTCAACAATTCCATGATTGAATCCAAAATGCACGCTTCGTGACATTTCCTGGTATTAGTTAATTGCCATCAAGAGGATTAACATCTTTGAGGGGCTGGGTGCTGTGGCTCACACCTGTAATCCCAGCACTTTGGGAGGCTGAGGTGGGAGGATTACTTGAGTTCAGGAGTTCAAAACCAGCCTGGCCAATGTGGTGAAACACTGTCTCTACTAAAAATACAAAAATTAGCTGGGTGTGGGGGCGTGTGCCTGTAATTCCAGCTACTCGGGAGGTTGAAGCAGGAGAATTGCTTGAACCCGAGAAGCAGAGGTTGCAGTGAGGTCATGCCACTGCTCTCCAGCCTGAATACAGACGGAGACTCCGTCTCAAAAAACAAACAAACAAACAGACAAACAAACCAACCCAGAAAACCATCTTCGAGGGATTTTCTGCCTCTGGCAAAAAAGAACTACTCTAAGGCCTAAGCAAATAATTCTAATTCCAAAGGCAGACCCTTGCCCAAATCTGCCACCTGGTGGCCAGTCGATAAAGACCAGCACTTCCCTGGCTTCTAGGATCTGGGGCTAATGTTTCATCCAACTCAGAAGTTCTCACACCAAGCCTGATCTGGTGGCTCATGCCTGTAATCCCAACACTTTGGAAGGCTGAGGGGGGTGGACCACTTGAGGTCAGGAGATCGAGACCAGCCTAACCAACATGGTGAAACCCCATCTTTACTAAAATACAAAAAGTAGCCGGGCATGGTGGCAGGTGCCTGTAATCCCAGCTACTCGGGAGGCTGAGGCAGGAGAATTGCCTGAACCCAGGAGGCGGAGGTCACAGTGACCCGAGATTGCGCCAGTGCACTCCAGTCTGGGCAACAGAGTGAGACTCCCTCAAAAAAAAAAAAAAAAACAACAACAAACAAAACAGGTTCTCATACTAGCTGCACATTGGAATCATCTGTGGAGCTTAAGAATTCCAGTGGCCTGCCCAGGTCATGCCACACCCCAGTCCAAGTAATCAAAATCTCTAGGAACAAGACCTAGAGAGACACATTAGAATCCCAGGTGAGCTTTTCAAAAATATGCTTCCCAGGAATGCACCCGACCTACCCCATCACTGTCTCACAGGAGCAGGGCTCAACTCTCTGTAATCTGAATAACTTTTGGGCAGTTCTCTTACCCCTGCTGAAGAACTGCAGGTCTAGTTTGTTGTTTGCTCCATCTGCCTGCCGGACAAACACACATTCTGGCCCCTCTCTGATTTGTCTTCATGAGTATCCACTGAAGCCGGAAAATGAGGCTCAGAGAGGCTGAGTGACTTGCCCAGGGTCACAACAAGCCTGGCAGAGCTGGGTTGCAGCTTGAAGCCTAGTCTTATCTATTTATTTATTTGAGACGGAGTCTCGCTCTGCAACCCAGGCTGGAGTGCAGTGGCGTGATTTCGGCTCACTGCAACCTCCGCCTCCCGGAGCCCTAGTCTTTTAATCCTACCCACAACTCCATGCTACTTGATGCTTAGCTCTGCTGCAGGGGAATTCTTCATTTTAGTGAACTAAAATTCTTAGAGGGGGAAACAGAAAAATAAAAGAAGTCAAGAGGTACCCCAAAGGAAACATCATAGTCCTCAAAGGTGTATGGCTTGTCTGCAAGGTCTTCAAAAAACTCTGCTAAAGAGTCCAGCGTTTCCTCTGCTAGTCTTTCATAGGTGGTGTCATCTAGAGAGCTGCAGGGGAAACACAAAACCCAAAACACACGATTACCAAACACTTCCATTTTACTAATACCAAATTTACACACTTGTTATTTAAGTTCATTAAACTGATGAAAATAACATGTACAAAGTAAAAGTTTGTCCTTTTTTTTTTGAGACGGAGTCTCACTCTGTTACCCAGGCTGGAGTGCAGTGTCTGGTCTAAACTCCTGATATCAAGTGAGCCACGTGCCTCGGCCTCTTGAAATGTTAGGATTACAGGTGTGAGGCACCATGCCTGGCCCAAAGTAAAAATTTAAACAGCACAGAAGGGGTTACAAAAAGAAGCAGGCAGCCCCTATTCCCAGAAGCAACTACAAGTAATACTCCTTTCTGGGCCAGGTGGCAAGGTGGCTCATGCCTGTAATCCCAGCACTTTGGAAGGCCGAGGTGGGTGGCTCACCTGAGGTCAGGAGTTTGAAACTAGCCAGGTCAATATGGCGAAACTCCGTACCTATTAAAAATACAAAAATTATCATGTCCTTTGCAGGGACATGGATGAAGCTGGAAATCATCATTCTCAGCAAACTAACACATGAACAGAAAACCAAACACCACATGTTCTCACTCATAAGTGGGAGTTGAACAATGAGAACACATGGACACAGGGAGGGGAACATCATACACTGGGGCCTGTCAGGGGGTGGGGGGCAAGGGGAGGGAGAGCATTAGGACAAATATCTAATGCATGAGAGGCTTAAAGCCTAGACGACGGGTTGATGGGTGCAGCAAACCACCATGGCACACGTATATCTATGTAATAAACCTGCACATTCTGCACATGTATCACGGAACTTACAGTATAATAATAATGATAATAATAAATTAGCTGTGTGTGGTGGCGCGACCTTGTAGTTCCAGCTACTCGTGATGGTGAGGCACAAGAATTGCTTGAAACTAGGAGGCAGAAGTTGCAGTGAGCTGACATCGTGCCACTGTACTCTAGCCTGGGTGACAGAGTGAGGCTGCCTCGGGGGAAAAAAAAAAAAAAAAAGTCTTTTCTGTATCCTTCTATATGCATATTCTTTTTAATATACAAATGGAGCATTTTGCATTTTTCCACTTAATTGTGTCTTAGAAATTTGCATTTTTTCACTTAATTATGTCTTAGAAATTGTTCTATATTAGCACCTATGGATTTTTATAATATTTAATTTTATGTTATTTATCCAGTCCTCTTTAGCTGGACATGAAGGATGCTTCCATTGCTTTTGTTATTAAAATTTCGCTTTTGCCCAAAATTTTGTTGGGCAAATCACAAAGTGGGAGAAAATATTCATATTACATATATCTGAAAAGTGATTCATCCAGAATATATAAAGAACACCGGCTGGGCGCAGTGGCTCATGCCTGTAATCCCAGCACTTTGGATGGATGAGGTGAGTGGATCACTTGAGGTCAGGAGTTCGAGATCAGCCTGGCCAACATGGTGAAACTCCGTCTCTACTAAAAATACAAAAATTAGCTGGGCATGGTGGCAGGTGCCTGTAATCCCAGCTACTCGGGGGCCTGAGGCAGGAGAATCACTTGAACCCGGGAGGCGGAGGTTGCAGTGAGCTGAGATCGCCCCACTGCCCCCTCTAGTCTACCCTGGGTGACAGAGTGAGTGAGACTCTGTCTCAAAGGAAAAAAAAAAAAAAAGAAGACCTACAAATAAATAAGAAAAAGAAAAATCAACAGAAAAAAATGGGCAAAATACTTGAACAGATTTCGTAAATAAAAGATATCCAAATGCCCAATGAACACATAAAAAGGTGTTCAACTTTGTTAATCTTCAGGAAAATGGAAATGAAAAAATCACAGTGAGATGCCACCAGAATGGTTAAAATGTAAAAGGGCGGGAACCCTCGTAGCACCAGTGATGAAAGAGAGAATTTAATGCGGGTGATGTTGGGAAAGATTTTTGTTCAGAAGTATGCCCAGTGCCACACTATGGAAAAGGGGGCAAGCACAAAACTGAGCCAAATCTCCATGGTCTGTCTTTTTGGGCAGAAGACAGGTCAGGCCGTTGGATTCCCTTACACAGACGCCAATAAGAACAAAGGCATCACCTGGGGAGAGGATACACTGATGGAGTATTTGGAGAATCCCAAGAGGTATATCCCTGGAACAAAAATGATCTTTGCCAGCATTAAGAAGAAGGCAGAAAAGATAGACTTGGTAGTTTATCTCAAAAAAGCTACTAATGAATAATAATTATCCACTGTCTTATTTATTACAAGACAGAAATGTCTTATGACCCTTTTATGTGTACCATCATTTAACAGACCTCATAAACCAGAATTCAGATCATGAATGACTGACAGAATATGTTTGTTGGGCAGTCCTGATTTAACTAAGACTGGCTTGTGGTTAAATGAGTATGTTGGGTGTTTTGAATTTTAATGGTAATTCTGGGCCTGGTGCGGTGGCCCACGCCTGTAATCCCAGCACTCTGGGAGGCTGAGGCAGGCGGATCACCTGAGGTGAGGAGTTCAAGACCAGCCTGAACAATATGGTGAAACCCTGTCTCTACTAAAAATACAAAAATTAGCTGGGCTTGTAGTGCACGCCTATAGTCTCCAGCTGCTTGGGAGGCTGAGACAGGAGAATCGCTGAAATCCTGGAGGCGGAGGTTGCAGTGAGCTGAGATTGTGCCACTGCACTCCAGCCTGGGTGACAGAGTGAGACTCCGTCTCAAAAAAAGAAGAAAAAAAAAAAAAAAGGCTGGGCGTGGTGGTTCACGCCTGTAATCCCAGCATTTTGGGAGGCTGAGGCAGGTAGATCACCTGAGGTCAGGAGTTCGAGACCAGTCTTGCCAACATGGTGAACCCTCGCCTCTACTAAAAATATACAAATTAGCTGGGCATGGTGGGGCGAGTCTGTAATCCCAGCTACTCGGGAGGCTGAGGCAGGAGAATCGCTTGAATCCAGGGGACGGAGGTTGCAGTGAGCCGAGGTGGCGCCACTGCACTCTAGCCTGGGCAACAAGAGCAAAACTCTATCTCAAAACAAAAAACAAAACAAAACAAAAAAAAACACAAAAAAACCCAAGTTACTCTGATTCAGTAAATGCTATCAGTTTATTACTTCTAAAGATATGATCAGATTTCATTAGTAATGTTCAACTTTTCACAAAGATGGTGAATGCCATCTTAAAATCTATTGGAGATTTTTTTATATTTAGATTTATGTAACTGGTTATGTAAATATATTTAAATACTGGAGGAAATTCCTTCACTGTCTCAGAACCTAGCAAGATTCACTTGTATTTTGTGTTCATTTGCCTCTTAAAGGCAAGGGCTGAAGATAAGGTAGCAATGTCAACTTTATATTTTTGGCCTTAACTGTGCCAATCCAATTAGAATTTTCTGTATCTAAAATGGGTCATTTTACTTACTGAAAGACATTTTAGTGTGGTTTATGTGTAATATCAAAAAAAGATTATTTAACACTTCTTACATTAAAGAAAAAAAAAAGAAAAGAAAGAGACAGATCGTATCAAGAGCTGGCCATGGGCTGGGTGCAGTGGCTCATGCCTGTAATACCAGAACTTTGGGAGGTCAAGGGAGAAGGATCACTTGAACCCAGGAGTCTGAGACAACGTAGAGACCCCATCTCTACAAACAAATTAAAAAAACTAGTTGGGTGTAGCACATGCCTGTAGTTCTGGCTCCTCAGGAGCCTGAGGTGGGAGGGATCACCCGAGCCAGGGAGGTCAAGGCTGCGGTGAGCTGTGATGGCGCCATTGCATTCCATCCTGGGTGACAAAGTGAAACCCTGTCTTTACAGTAAAATAAAAGAAAAGAAAAAAGAGCTGGCCAAGAAAAGAAGCAACTAGACTTTTCAGATACTGCTGATAGGCAAGTAAGTTGGACAATCACTTTGGAAAACTGTTGGACAGTATCTACTAAAGTTGAATGCATTTACATGCTATGACCCATCAGTTCCACTCTTAGGGGCTATACCCAACAGAAATGTGTGGCCAGGTTCACCAAAAGACATGTACTATACTAAAATATTTGTATCATAATTATCCTGTAGCCCCAAACTGGAAACTGTCCAAGTACTCCTTTGTAATACCATAGATAAATAAATTATGGTATATTCATACAATGGAATACTGCACTGCAAAATAGAATTGTCTATAGGAACCGTATGGATGAATCTCACAAACATCATTGTGATAGAAAGAAATACACAAGTATACACAAACATGTTTATACTTAATGAGACAGTTTATATAAAGTAAAAAAACAGGCAGAACTAACCTATGCTATTGGTAATCAGAATAGTTAAACTCTGAGGGGTTAATGACTAGAAGGAAGAGAGGGAGGGGTTAACGGCTAGAAGTGAGCAGGCAGCTTGCTTGCAGCGGCTGGTAACACTCTATGTCTTGAGCTTACAGGGTATGTTCACGGGACTGCTCAATTTTTTGCAAATTCATCAAGCTGTATGCTTGTGACTGGACACATTTCCTTACAGATACTATTTTTCAAATTTAAAATTACTTTAAATTCACAGAGACAGAAAGTAGATTAGTGATTGCTGGGTTTTAGGGAAAGGCGGAATGGGGGAGTGACTGCTAATATGAATAGGGTTTCCTTCTGGAGTAATGAAAATGTTCCGGAATTAGATAGTGGTGATAGCTGCACAACCTTGTGAATATACTAAAAACGCTTGCATTGTACATTTTAAAATGGTCAGTTTTATGGCATGTAAATTATAACAATAAAAGTATTATTATAATAAACATCCTTGTAAGAGCTTTTGTGCCCCTGTGAGGACATATTAATATCTGTAGGTTATAAGATATGTAACAGACAACTCCACTATCTGAAAGTTTCCAAGGGGCCTCAAGTAAGACACCAGGGGCTGCTAGACAATTACTGTAAGACATACAGATTGGCCATATGACCCTCTTCCCCACCCAGTCCATCACCCACTTCCAAGATACAATGTGGGGAAGGCTACCTGACTGGATTGGTGAGGAGATGTCCTTTAAAAGGAGTGGTTGGCCTGATAGGGTGTGTTTTGAGAGTGAGCTGGACAGATAGGGTGTGTTTTGAGAGTGAGCTGGAGAGAATGGGTAGGAGAGGTTGGTTGACATGTGTTGAAGAATTTGAGAAACATAAAGACACAACTGACTTTATACCTGACAGTTATAAAGTCCAAAGTGAAGAGGTTGGAAGGTGCTGCCTGCCAGTAGAGAGCTGGGCCCTGGCAGAAGTGGGCTGTCTTCCTACACATGGCAGGTCAAGGGTGTGCTTCCCACAGGCCAGAGGGAGCTGGACTTGGGGCATCCTGCAAGGGCCCTATGCAACCTCCCAGGACTGCCAGAAGGAGTAAGGAGAAAGCGACAGAGAGTCTGTTGGGGGAGGAATGCTGGAAGCCGAGGCTGGAAATGGATGCCACCAAAGCAAAAAACTCAAACATGCAGCATGCTGTGCCCCTTTGAGACTGTGGCAAAGTCAATGAACAGACACCGCAGGCTGGGAGGCTCAGAGGCTCTTTAGACCTCGTGAGCCATGCAAAGCCCTCTGGAAATCTGAGTCTCAGATAACCTGGAGGGTCAACGGTAAGCCTACTGAGCATATAGCTCTGGGGACAGTTAGAATGTTCCTGAATACGGGTGGCTTCTTACTGTTTTTAATAGATGTGACAAGAAAAGAGTAAGCCAGCAGATGGAATGAAATGGAGCATTGGAGATAAAAGGCTGCACAAATGTGGAAAGTCAAAGGGAGAATCTAAGGCTTTTTTTTTCTTCTTCTTTTTTTGAGATGGAGTTTTGCTCTTGTTACCCAGGCTGGAGTGCAATGGCATGATCTCGGCTCACTGCAGTCTCTGTCTCCCGGGTTCAAGCGATTCTCCTGCCTCAGGCTCCCAAGTAGCTGGGATTACAGGTGCCCGCCACCACGTCCGGCTCATTTTTTGTATTTTTAGTAGAGACAGGGTTTCACCATGTTGGCCAGGCTGGTCGTGAGTGAACTCCTGGCCTCAGGTAATCTGCTCACCTTGGCCTCCCAAAGTGCTGGGATTACAGGCATGAGCCACTGCACTCAGCCAGAGAAGCTAAGGCTTTGAACAGCAAAGGCTTCCCATTGAGCCAAAACAAGAGACCCAGTCCAGCTGCAAAACACAGGCTGAGGGCATTGCTGGTCTCCAATCTTATTGTTTAACATGACCTCATGGTACCTGCCCTTAGGCTGAGAGCGGGGCATGGGGGCATGCAAGGAGATAAGGCAGCCTGAGGCTCCCATCCAGGGAGGAAATTTGGATGTGGTTCCTGGCACATAGGACTGCCTGAAAGTGAATAGATCAGAAACCTGCTTTTGGGAAACGCCTACTCTCAAAGAAAAATGAGTCTGGGTTGGGCGCGGTGGCTCATGCCTGTAATCCCAGCACTTTGGGAGGCCGAGGTGGGTGGATCACCCGAGGTCAGGAATTTGAGACTAGCTTGGCCAACATGGCGAAACCCCGTCTCTACTAAAAATACAAAAATTAGCAAGGTGTGGCACTGCATGCCTATAGTCCCAGCTACTCAGGAGGCTGAGGCAGGAGAATTGCTTGAACCCGGGGGGCAGAGGCTGCAGTGAGCCAAGATTGCACCACTGCACTCCAGCCTGGGTCACAGGGTGTGATTTCATAAAAAACAAAACAAAACAAAACAAAACAAAACAAAACAAAACAAAACAAAACAACAGAGAGAGAGAGAGAAAAAAAATGAGTCTGGCCTGAAATAGCTGATTGGAGTCTTAAAACAGCCTGTGGAACCCCAAACTGTTATCAGCAGGAAGTGGGCTGTGAAGGCTGCTCACCCCTGAGGAGGGCACACTTCCCACTGCCTGCCTCCCCTGTGGCCAAGGAAAATAACAGACAAGGAGGAGAAGGAGGAGCCCCCCAGGAAGCTGAAGCAGGGATTTTGGAGGAACATGCTCCTCTGCCAGGGCAGAGGTTGACCCAGTGCTGCCCAGCAAGTCTCCAGGGCTGCGGGTGGTCAGCACTGTGCCTCTTTTCTGAATGGAGTTACGGCTGCAGTTATCCTGCCCCTCTCCATCGTGTGTGTCTGTGTGTGTGCGTGTGTGTGTGTGTCTGTCTGTGTCTGTGTGTGGGTTTTGAAGAAGCCATTACTAAAGCTGACAGAGAGGAGACTGCATGTCACCTGGAAATCTCGGACTTGGAGGTGGCTGTGGTGACCACACAGGCATCGGTTGGCTCTCTTGGGGCTGGGGATAAATGCATCTGAGTGTGGAAGGAGGGTCCATGCAGATACTGGTTGGCAGGGGTAGACTGTAGCCGTGCCTGACAGCTTTCCATGGGGAATGCAGTGCTGGCTTCTTCCAGGGCACTCGCTAGACTATATTTCCCAGCCTCCCTTAGTTAGCTAAGTCCACGCCACTAAGTTCTTCCCACCAGATTGTGAGTGAGGAACAAATGCCACTTCCAGCCCTTCTGTGCTTCTAGCCCTTTCTGGCAAATGGAACTTGGATAAAGTGAATGAGACTCAACAATGCAGAAGATAGTAAGGCACTGACAGATAAGGACCAAACTGGAAGCTGGAATGAGTGTAGTTCCTAATTCACTTCACAAGGTATGCCAACCTTGTACTGCCCAGAGAGGAGGACACAAACATTATCGGTGTGAGCCATTAAATATTTGGGTCTATTTGTGATAGCGGCATGGCTTGCCCTAACTATTAGGATCTTGAATAAAATAATATTGAAACTCTGGAAACAACCTGAATGTCCAACAATAGGGGATGGGTTAAATGGATTATGTCGCATCCATACGATCTAATACTATTTCATTAAAAAGAATGTGGTGGATACTCAGTCACATTGCTGCTCAGGAAGAAAACCAGGTTCTAATGGGAGAGGGAGGGAAGGAGGGAGGAAGATACCTATGAAGTGGAAGGTGTTTTATCTTACCCTGGGTGGCCCAAAGTTCCCGATTTCCTCAAATTCATCAGGTAGACACTCTGCTTTTTGACATTCCGAACCTGGTTGAGGCCACGGAGGTTCGAACTCTGAAAGTCAAAGTTAAGAAGTACATTACTATTTTCAGTGAATTATAACCCATTAATGCATAATTTATATATTGCTACTTCTACATTCAAGAGTGCCTATAACCGGGTGCTCCACTTTTTCTAAGAAAAAGGGAATACGTTACTTTTCTCTAAAAAAAAAGTCTCCTCTTTTCTCTTCTCCTCTCCCCTGGTTTGCGGTTTCCCACTTAGCCCTTCAGAAATGCAAATATAAACTTTCACCTCCCCCTCACCACACATTCCCTGCAGGGCCAGCTTTTCTAACTGTGTGCTCTTCCAGAGCACAGATCTCTCCTCCGCTTGCCAGCAGATTTGCAGACCAAAGCAAACCCACCACAGAACTTTCCCTTCCAGTGGGTGGTGGCCTGGAACTTCCACCCTCGGGGGTTGCCTCAGGACTCTCTTTCACTGGGAGGGCATATTGAAAGCATGCCCACTTGGCCACTGCTACAGCTTATTTCTAACCAGGAAGGTGCCAAGTCAACTGTCCTGTAGAGTAGGCACAGAAGTAGCAGAGGGACCCCCTGCTTGCCCTTGCACACTTCCCCCCTTACCTTGTAAAAGTGTCCACTTTCTGCTTCAAAGCGGAAGCAGCACTTTTAAAGAAAGGCAGGACGCTTTGTACCCTTTACCCAAGCTAGTTTCGGAATAAATTCACTTTTTTTTGGTACCAGGCCTTGCTGTTGTTAATTGGACTCTGCATCCAGTGAACAACTAACCCGTATTTTGGTTACATAATCATGCTAAAGTGTTTTTTTTTTTTTTTTCCTGGTTTTTGTTTTTTGTTTTTGAGATGAAGTCTCACTCTGTCACCCAGGCTGGGGTGCAGTGGTGCGATCTTGGCTCACTGCAACCCCGGCCTCCTGGGTTCAAGTGATTCTCATGCCTCAGCCTCCCGTGTAGCTGGGACTACAGGTGCCCGCCACCACACCCGATTTTTTGTATTTTTAGTAGAGACAGGGTTTCACCATGTTGGCCAGGCTGGTCTTGAACTCCTGGCCTCAAGTGATCTGCCTTCCTCAGCTTCCCAAAGTGCTGGGATTACAGGCGTGAGCCACCGCACACGGCCCTATGTTAAAGTTTTTTAGGAATATTTCTTAGGATTTTTTTTTTTTTTTGACCTTTTAGTGCATTACAGTGAGGTCTCCCTGTGTCTCTCTAAGCCCGTGTTGTCCAATAGGCTAGCCAACAAACCACATGTAGCTATTTACATTTAAATTTAATGAGGTAAAATAAAGTCAGCTCCTCAACTGCACCACCAGTTTCAAGAATCCTGTGGCTACATGTGGCTAGTGGTGCAGACACAGCATTTCCATCACATCAGGAAGGTCTGCAGGGCAGGGCTACCGCAGGCTGTTCAGGTTACAGAGTGGTTAGCAGGAGGCTGGGAGGCATCCACAATGCTCTTAAAAGGTCACTAAGAGAAGCAACAGGAAATAGTAAGAGGCAGAAGCCTGCTGAAGTCCAGAAGATTGGCTCTGACTGCTGACTGCTGTCTGACAGATCTTATTAGCAAGATCTGCAGGAGAGAATGTGACCTGTTGATATTTTTTTTTAGTCCCTAACTGCTGAGCATCCAGGCGACAGGGTCTGAGTTGATTACCACCAGCTCTGCTGACCAGCTGGGGAGATGAAGGAAATAATCAGACAAGAGCCAGTGGGGTGCAAGAGTGGTACAGCTGGAGTGGAGAGATGCAGGGGAGTTGATGGAGGGAGGCGGAGGTGGCCTGGGTCTTGCCAAGGACCTCAGCTGGACCTCCTCCTGGGAAGGCACTGAAGGGCTTTAAGAGATTGGAGATAAGATTTACATTCTCCAAAGGTCACTGGTTGCCATGGAGAGAAGAGGTGAGAGACTGTTACTGCTCTTGAGCCAGCAGTACCCTTAGCAAACTCAGAAAAGGGAAGGCAGAAGGCACAGGGCTGGGAAGTGAGTGGAGAAGGAAACGGGCTGGTGGACAGTGGAGTGGGAGGTTAGGGCAGAGCGCAGACCTTAGAAACACATGGCTCTGAAGAAGTGAGAGGGCAGCCATGATAACTACTGTTAGAGCTATCGCACATTCTAGAGTGTTCACCATCTGCTTGACACTGCTCTCAGCCTTTACATAAATGGACTCAGTCCTCATTACAATCCTGTGAGGGACGTACTCTTATTACAATCCTTATTCTCAATAGTTATGTGCTACAAAGTTGCCACAAACACTCAACGAGCAAATTATTTACAGGAGAAATACAAGGCCACGACCTCCGTAAGCTGCTGGTTACAATATTGTTACCAATTGATCAATATATAACCTTATTTCTGTTTAAAGACACCTTATGAAATATATAGTTGATTCATTAACACTGATCTTGGCTGGGCATGGTAGCTCACACCTGTAATCCCCGCACTTTGGGAGGCCAAGGTGGGAGGATTACCTGAGCTGAAGAATTTGAGACCAGCCTGAGCAACATAGAGAGACCTCATTTCAACTTGAAAAATAAAAAACATGAGGCTAGGCATTGTGGCTCATGCCTATAATCCCTGCACTTTGGGAGGCAGAGGTGGGTGGATCACCTGAGGTCAGGAGTTCAAGACTAGCCTAGCCAACATAGTGAAACCCCGTCTCTACTAAAAACACAAAAATTAGTGAGGTGTGATAGCATGTGCCTGTAATCTCTGCTACTCAGGAGTCTGAGGCAGGAGAATTGCTTGAATCCGGGAGGTGGAGGTTGCAGTGAGCCAAGATCGCACCATTGCACTCCAGCCTGGGCGATGAGCAAAATTCCACCTAAAAAAAAAAGAAATCAAAAACATCTGGGTGTGGTGGGGTGCAACTGTAGTCCCAGCTACTCAGGAGGCCGAACCAGAGAGGTAGAGGCTGCAGTGAGCTATGATTACACCACTGCACTCCAACAGCCTGGGCAACGAGGGAGATCCTGTCTCAAACAGCAGCAACAAATTAATTGACCTCAGGACAACAGCACCTTAACTCATGCCTGACAAAGCTTCTCTAACACACGCATTTTCTCTGTAACGAACATCACAGCCTCCTCGTGCTGAACTTTGCACTACACTTAGAGACAATTTTAACAGAGAAATCACCAGAAAACAGCATAAAAATGTGAAAAACATGGCATTAACCAGACTGTGAAAAGGACGCTCTTTACACTATGACAGCTGAAATAAGAAGGCAGGGCAGCACTTTGTCGAACCTTGGCTAGGAACATGAGCCTAGAGGAGCTCACATTTTTTTGCCGCTCTGCACACATCTTTGAAACGACCACAAAAGGGCCAGGGGTACTGATTTTGGGGGAACAGATTTTAGCAAGTGGGCAAATTCACAAGTAGAGAATCTTAACGAATCAGGATCAACGATTGTGTTTTACAGATGAGGAAACTGACACACCAAAGGGTAACTTGCTTACACAGATACAGAGACATTAAGTGGCAGAGCTGGGATTGAACCCAAGCTGTCTGGCCCCAGAGTGTGTGCCCAGTGGAAGGAATTGTTTTCCCAGCAATCAGAGCAGTGCTCAAAACATCCAAGGACAAGCGTCTGAGAACGTCAGGCGCACCTCCGGGAAGTTCCCAAATCTCCAGGATCCTGGCCCCTCAAACCTTAGTTGTCTTAGTCGCTGATACCTTCACAATAGCTGTTTTTGTTTGTGTGTGTGTGTTTTTAGTTTAATAGAGATTTGATGGTTGTTATTGGTGGGAGGTTTGGTCAAATGTAGGTTACTCATTCAAAGGCACAAGTTAAAGTCTTTCTTCGGCTGTTTTTAATCATCAAAAAGAACCATTGCCAAATACTCCTTGCTTTATATCCTACCTGCTTTTGTCAGTTTAATATTCCTTGGGCAACTGCTAAATCTTTTGGAACCTCAGTTTACTCCTCTGAAGGAAGGGATCATGGTACTCACAACAAACCTCACAATCGTAAGCATAAAACAAGAGAACAGAAATACCCCAAGTACAGAGCCTGAGGGTGTTCAGGCTCTGAACAAAAGCATGGAGACCTAGGTCAGAGGCAAACGTCGGCCTCTGCCTGAGGGAGGCTCCATTCTGTTCTTTCTGCTTGAGGGAGGCAAAGCTTGGAGGTCAAGGTCATAGGATGAGTGTTTTCTTTTTCTTTTTTTTTTTTGAGACGGAGTCTCACTCTGTCACCTAGGCTGGAGTGCAGTGGCATGATCTTGGCTCATTGCAACCTCTGCCTCCCGGGTTCGAGCGATTCTCCTGCCTCAGCCTCCTGAGTAGCTGGGATTACAGGCGTGTGCTACCATGCCCAGCTAATTTTTATATTTTTAGTAGAGGCGAGTTTTCACCATGTCGGCCAGGCTGGTCTTACTCCTGACCTCATGATCCACCCACCTTGGCCTCCCAAAGTGCTGGGATTATAGGCGTGAGTGACTACACCTGGCCAGGATGAGTGTTCTTTCTAAAGCCACCCGGTGGCCACCTCTCCCTCTAACTCCAGGTCACCCGTGAGCCCTTGGACCACAAGTCATGGTAGGCTTGCCTAGCTTGAGTCTTCAGATGTGTGTGCTCGCTCACACAGTGCCAGCTCATGGGATGCATTTGAGGAAATAGTAGTTTCTAGGCCTAAAGTCTCAGGCCCATGGGTCAGGAACCACTTGACCCAATCATTGCCCATCCCCTGGTAAGGACTGGCCTGGGTGGCCAGCAAGGAGCCCAGCTTTCCTTCCCAGGTGTCCCCTTGTCGCCCCCGGCCCCGTCAAACCACAGCACTTGAAGAGGGAATCAGGACTTATGCCTCGCAGGGAGAGGATGAACTGGTACAACCACTTTTGGCATCAAATGAGTTGACTATTGGCTGGCCCTTTGCCCAGCAATTCCATTCTGAGAAATTCACCTGAAAGGAACTTCTGTCCATGCACAAGAACAGTCACAGCAGCACCATCATAACAGAACACTGCAACCAACCAAATGTCACCTAAAGGAGCCTGGGAAGAGTGTGACATAGAGTGTGATATATTCACCCAATTGGACGCTATCCAGCAGTAAAAACAAATAAATGACAACTGCATGCATCCATACAGATGACGCTCAAAAACAGTGTTGAACAAAAGGGGGCAAGCCACAGCAGAACAGATACGGCAGAACACCTTGTATATAAACAATACATGGATTGGGGGAGATACAGAGGAGGTCAAACTCTAAGAAAAGGAGCGCATGATTAACAGAATTCGGGCTGGCAGATTCCTCTAGGGAGGATGGGGCAGTGATGGGGTGAAGACAAGGGCCTCCTGAGGAACAAGTAAATTCTATCTTTTAACCTGGTGTCAGGGATACAAGTATTTGTTATTTGTCTTAGTCTGGGATGCTATAACAAAATACCAGCCACTGGGTGGCTTATAAACAATAGAAATGTGCTTCTCAGAGTCCTGGAGGGTGGGAAATCCAAGATCAATGCACCAACAGCTCTGGTGTCTGGCGAGGGCCAGTTTCCCGGTTCATAGATGATGCCTTGTCACTGTGTAAGGGTGAACAAGCTCCGTTGGGCTATTTAGAAGGGCACTAATCCCAATCATTAGGGCTCCACCCTCATACCTCATCACCTCCCAAGGGCCCCACCTCCTAATATCACTTCAGTGATTAGGTTTTAACATATGAATGATGAGGTGACACAAACATGCAGACCATAGCATTTATTATTAGTTTTTAAGCAGTATAAATATTTACTTATTTATTTTTGTGAGACAGAGTCTCGCTCTGTCGCCCAGGCTGGAGTACAGTGGCGCCATCTGCAAGCTCACTGCAAGTTCTGCCTCCCGGGTTCACACCATTCTCCTGCCTCAGCCTCCCAAGTAGCTGGGACTACAGGCGCCTGCCACCATGCCCGGCTAATTTTTTCTTTTGCATTTTTAGTAGAGATGGGGTTTCACCATGTTAGCCAGGATGGTCTCAATCTCCTGACCTGGTGATCCACCCACCTCGGCCTCCCAAAGTGCTGGGATTACAGGTGTGAGCCACCGTGCCTGGCAGCAGTATAAATATTTATATATCCTTTTCTATGTGGAAACTTGTGTAAATTGTCTGCAAGACAATAAAAATGATTTGAAAGTGAGTGACAGTATAACCTGCTTGTTAGGCCTAAAGCCAAAAGGTCATAGGATCACAGGTGATGGTCTTGTCCCTCTAGGAAAATAGATGTCTAAAAGCTGTCCAAGGCATGCAGAAGTGGATGCCACAGGAGCTTATTGAGTTATTTAAGAGGCAGCATGCTATGGTTTGAATGTCTGTCACCTCTGAAACTCATGTTGATACTTAATTCTCAACGTGGCAGTATTGAGAGGTAGGGCCTTCAAGAGGTGACTGGGTCATGAAGGTTCTTCCCTCAAGAATGGATTAATCCATTCATAGATGAATGGGTTATCATGGGAGTGAAACTAGTTAGGCTTTATGAGAAAAGAAAAGAGGTAACAGTCAGCCCCTTACCATATGACGTCCGTGCCGCCTCAATACTCTGCAAAGTCCCTACCAGCAAGAAGGGACTGGACCTTGGACTTCTCAGCCTCCAGAGCAATAAAAAAAACATTATTTTACCATACAAATTGCCCAGTTTCAGGTATTCTGTTACAAACAACAGAAAATGGACTAAGACACATCCAGTTATCTCCTCCTCGAAGCTGTCTCCAGTATTTAAGAGGAAACGTTAAAGACGCAGCCCCTGTCACATCCCTCCATCAAAAAACACAGGCTGCCTTGTGGAACCAGAGTCCTTCCCAGCCTCCGGGTAAGTAAGGTTGGGGCTGGGGACTTTGGGGTTGTGCTCTTAAAAGCCATTTCTGTGGATTCTTGGTTCTGCTGAGTAGCCAGATCTGAGAACCAATGATCAGGCACTAAATACGCTGTTCCACGTGGTGGTCACCAGCCCCCGTGGCTACTGAGCACTAGAAATGTGGCTAATGGGACTGAGGACCTGGATTTTCAACTTTATTTAATTTTAATTATTTGAGGTGATAATAAAGTAATAATGTTATTAAGAGACTTTTTTTTTTCCTTTTTTTTTTGGAGATGGAGTCTCGCTCTGTCGCCCAGACTGGAGTGCAGTGGTGTGATCTCAGCTCACTGCAACCTCCGCCTCCCAGGTTCAAGCAATTATCCTGCCTCAGCCTCCCGAGTAGCTGGGATTACAGGCGCCCGCCACCACACCCAGCTAATTTTTGTATTTTTAGTAGAGACAGGGTTTCACCATGTTGGCCAGGCTGGTCTCAAACTCCTGACCTCAGGTGATCCGCCCATCTCGGCCTCCCAAAGTGCTGGGATTACAAGTGTGAGTGACCACACCCGGCCTAGGAGACATTTAAGTGTGTTTGGAACAACTTGACTATGTGAACCATCATTTTCAATTGTCAATTTTATAAAACTAAATAGAGATCGAGCATTTACTTGGAAATTGTGAATTGAGATATGCTGGAAGTATATGAGTATGAAAGGGTATGTAAGATATCTTATTACTGATTTGTGTGTGTGTGTGACACATTTTTGTGTGTGTGACACAAGTATGTAAGATATCTAATTACTAATTTGTGTGTGTGCGTGTGACAGAGTCTCCCAAAATCTTGGCTCACTGCAACCTCCGCCTCCTGGGCTCAAGTGATTCTCATGCCTCAGCCTCCTGAGTAGCTGAGACTACAGGCACCCACCACCATGCCGAGCTACTTTTTGGTAGAGATGGGGTTTCACCATGTTGGCCAGGCTGGCCTTGAACTCCTGATCTCAGATGATCCACTCCCCTCAGCCTCCCAAACTCCTGGGATTACAGGCGTAAGCCACAGTGCCTGGCCTCATTACTGATTTTTAAAATACTGATTACATGTTGGAATGATAATATTTTGTATGTACTAGGTTGAATAAATATGTTGTTGAAAATGATATTTTTTTCTTTTTAACTAGAAAATGTAGAATTATGTGTGTGGCTCCCATTCTGTTTCTGTTGAACAGCTGCTCTAGAGGTAGATGTAAGGGATAGAGAAAATGGTGGGGAAGAGGACTTCAAGTGAACTCAGTTTCTGATGAATTTTGGAGACCAAGGGGACCTTAGGGTCAATCCGAGACAGTCAGGGCTTTAAAATAATTAAACAGGATGGTGGCCCCAGTTGCCACTGCCATCCACCCAGCTCCTCAAATACCCAAGATGTGCAAGGGAACTGTGGAAGACAGGTTAAACAAATGTGATTAATTCAGTATGGAAAAAAGACGCCCAGCTGGTGACAGAGGTTGCTAACCATCTATCCATAAACCCTGTGTCCACCTCCTGGGCGCCAGCGTCAAGTTGGGTGTGTTTGTCAGTCAACAGCCCTTAACAGCCACCAGGTACCATCCAAAAAACTGTACCACCTCTTGTCATTCTCCTAAATTAAAAACTCTGCTGATTGCCGGATGCGGTGGCTAACGCCTGTAATTCCAGCACTTTGGGAGGGCAAGGCGGGCGGATCACCTGAGGTTGGGGGTTCGAGACCAGCCTGACCAACATGGAGAAACCCATCTCTACTAAAAAATTAGCCTATAATCCCAGCTACTCAGGAGGCTGAGGTAGGAGAATCATTTGAACCCAGGAGGCAGAGGTTGCAGTGAGCTGAGACTGAGTCACTGCACTCCAGCCTGGGCAACAAGAGGAAAACTCCGTCTCAAAAAAAAAACAACAGAAAAAATAACTTTGCTGACACCCCATGCTGTCCACACAGGCAGGGTGGAAGCCCAACACGCAGCAGCTCAGGTAGTGCACAGAAGCCAAGAAATACATGTCTGCTTTCCTAGAGGGGGTCTAAGGACCATCATGGCCACACTTGCCTATTTTTCCAGAGATGCTGGGAAATCCATTTTATTTTTTATTTTTATTTATTATAATTATTTTTTGAGATAGATTCTTGCTCTGTCACCCAGGCTGGAGTGCAGTGGGCGATCTTGGCTCAATGCAACCTCCGCCTCCCGGGTTCAAGTGATTCTCCTGCCTCAACCTCCCGAGTAGCTGGGATTACAGGCGCGCGACACCACGCCCGGCTAACATTTCTTTCTTTCTTCTTTTTCTTCTTTTTTTTTGTATTTTTCAGTAGAGACAGTGTTTCACCATGTTGGCCAGGCTAGTCTTGAACTCCTGACCTCAGGTGATCCACCTGCCTAGGCCTCCCAAAGTGCTGGGATTATGGGCAGGAGCCACCGCGCCCTGCCAGGAAATCCATTTTCTAAGTCCCAACTTTTAAGCACTGGCAACCAATCCCAAAGCTGTTTCAAATACAATGCGGGCCAAATAACACGTGTAAGTGGGAAGTTTAAGCCTAAAGTACAAACTCCGGGGAGCAACACAAATATGGCTTGGACTTGGCCTGCCTCTTTCATCTCCCCTAATACATGCCCAGCCACTCAGAAGGGATCCCCTTCCGCCTTCCTTGCCTTTGCCCAGACGGTTCCCTCCTCGTGGAACACCCTCCACCACTTCCTTGGCATCTTCAAGACCCTCATTAAATACCCCGTCCTCCCCTTGAGGAATCTTCCTCATCCCCTCAGCCATTCTTTGGGTTTCCTCCTTTCAAGTCGTGGCATAACTGGGCCAGATATTTCTTTGTATGCCCAAGGGAAGAAAGGGGAACTAACTTGAAGTTCTTAAGACTTTATCTATGTTATTACCATTTAATCCTCACACCAGGTCCGCAAAATGGGCGTCACCTTTATCTTCTCCCTACAGAAAACAAAGCCACGTCTCAGAGAGGTTAGGGGATCCCCCAAGGTCACACAGCTCTGCGGAGTGGGGCAGAATTTGGAATAAAGGTCGGGTCATTTTCCAGAAGCCAGAGACCCTGCTGCTCTAGCTACTCTGCAGCTCTGAAAGTTTCACCTCGCTCCAGGAAAGCATTCCGTTCAAAAAATCTAGCCTTAAAAATACTAGGTATGTGCGCGCCCATGCGCGCCAACACACACACACACGTTATATATAGATACACACAGACACACACATGATGTGTATGTATATACTAGCAGATACCACCTATTAATATTATTGAAACAAGTTATCGCTGAGAAGTGACAAGCATGGAGACAGCCGCAGACCCCTCGGAACCGGTCCCCTCCACCAGCCTGCCCTGCCTTCGCCCGTGCCGTGCGCTGCAGTCGCACTGCAGGACAAAATGTCCCCTTTTCCATTGGAAAGCAGAAGCCAGTGCAAATGCAACCGGGAGAACTAGAGAAGGGAGTTGCAAGGCCGCTACCGCCGGACTGCCCTGAGACCTAGCAGGGTAAGCTAGACCGGCGCGCGTCCCCGGAGCGTCCACGGCGTGCGCGGCACCTCCCTACGCAGGCGTGCGACGCGCGGCGTGCGGCCCGCGGCGGTTCCCGGCGCGGATACTCACGGCGTGGTGGGTTGTGCAGGTCGCATTGATGCCGGTGCGCAGGCCCCGGCGGCTGCAGAGCGGGGCCAACTCTGCCGGCCGCGGGGCCCGGGTGAGGGTCTGGGCCTGGGCCGGGCTGGGGGACGCCAGGAGGCCGGCGACTGCGCGGCGCCCGAGAGTCCACATGCTGCTCTGAGTCTGCCGCCCGCTCCGCCCTCCAGGGCGGGGTGCTGCGGCGACCCCTGGTGGCCACTGGCCGCAGGCACTCTTCTGTGGGGAAACAGCCTGAGGTTAGACCTCAGGAAGAACTTCCCAGCTTAGCACTATTCGTGCATTTAACAAAAATGGAGAGCCTGCTTCGTGCAAAGCACGGAGTGCAACCAGGACCCCTGACCCCAGGGAGACTACAGCCTGGTGTCCCGCCGCTTCAAAAATTCTAAACAGGAGGAACTTGGGAGCTCTGTCTTGCTGGGAAGTGGGTGCATGCACGACTTGAGGCTGCTTGGCCGCCGGTATGGGTTTACAGCAGTTGGGTATGTGGGACCAGGAGACGGATGCCTTGTGTAAATCTGTACTCTGCCCACTTCCTAGCTGTGTGACCAACGGGCAAGTTAATTAACCTCTCTGTGCCTTGTTTATAAAATGCAGTTTATAAAAGTTCCTGCTTCATAGGATTGTGGTAAGGATAAAATGAGTTAAGCCCTGTAAAGTTTTTTTGGACAGGGCATGGTTCCTGTTAAGTGCACAATAAATATTGTTAATAGATTTTGTTTGTTTATTTATTTTTGAGACGGAGTCTCACTCTGTCCCCCAGGCTGGAGTGCAGTGGTGCGATCTCGGCTCACTGCAAGCTCCGCCTCCCCGGTTCACGCCATTCTCCCTGCCTCAGCCTCTCGAGTAGTTGGGACTACAGGCGCCCACCACCACGCCCAGCTAATTTTTTTTTTTTTTTTTTTTAGTAGAGACGGCGTTTCACCGTGTTAGTCAGGATGGTCTCAATCTCCTGACCTCGCGATCCACCCGCCTCATTTATTTGTTTGTTTGAGACAGAGTCTCACTCTGTAGCCCAGGCTGGAGTGCAATGGTGCGGTTCTGGCTTACTGCAACTTCCCCCTCTAGGGCCCAGGCAGTCCTCCCATTTCAGCCTCCCAAGTAGCTGGGACTACAGGTGTGTGCCACCACACCCAACTAATTTTTGTATTTTTTGTGGAAAGGGTTTCATTATGTTGCCCATGGTGGTCTTGAACTTCTAGGCTCAAGCAGTCCTCCCGCCTGGGCCTCACAAAGTGCTGAGACTGTAGGCATGAACCACCCACCGTGCTTTGCCTATTGTTGATAGATTTTAAAAGAGAATTTTATTTCCGTTACATATTACAAAAGGATGCAAATTGTGAAAGTTTTCTTCACATTTTATGTATGCTTTAGATGATGTCAAATGTGAGCCGAGTGTGGTAGTGCATCCCTGTGATCTCAGCTACTCAGGAGGCTGAGGCAGGAGGATCACTTGAGCCTGGGAGCTCAAGGCTGCAGTGAGCCAAGATTGTGCCTATGAATGAATACTCACTGCATCCCAGCCTGGCCATCATAACAAGATACTGTCTTTTTTTTTGTTTTTTTTTTTGAGACGGAGTCTTGCTCTGTCACCCAGGCTGGAGTGCAGTGGCCGGATGTCTACTCACCGCAAGCTCCTCCTCCCGGGTTTACGCCATTCTCCTGCCTCAGCCTCCGGAGTAGCTGGGACTACAGGCGCCCGCCACCTCGCCCGGCTAGTTTTTTGTACTTTTTAGTAGAGACGGGGTTTCACCGTGTTAGCCAGGATGGTCTCGATCTCCTGACCTCGTGATCCGCCCGTCTCGGCCTCCCAAAGTGCTGGGATTACAGGCTTGAGCCACCGCGCCCAGCCTAAGATACTGTCTTAAAGAAAAAAAAAAAAAAGAAAATGTGAATCGTGTACACTTTTCATGGCAGAGATGGGAAGGTACTAAAGTTCTTCCAAAGCCACTTTGTGAATCGTGAAGAGAGACATATTTACATACTTAGGATGCTAAATGACAAATGTCAAGAGGAATGTAACAGGTATGAGTGTTGAATGGGAGTATATAGAGCTACGGATGGGGGAACCAAGGAAGTATTCATGGAAGAACAGGCGTTGGCACAGGGCCTTCAAAAATAGGGTGGAGGAGGTGAGGATCTGATTGCCTGTCAAAGAGGTGGTCCAGGGCGTTCTGGATGAGAGGCATCTTTCTGTGTTTAATTCTAGGCAGCTGCTTAAATACTGTTATGTATATGCCAGGCCTGGAGAAATCATTTTCCCCCTGCGAAGTATCTGGAGATGCTTTTGATTATCAAAATGGGCAGCTGTGGGGTGGGTGTGTTCTACTGGCATCTAGGAGGTAGAGGCCAGGGATGAAACGTCCTGTGATGTGCAAGACAGCCCCCAACCTGTGCAACAAAGAAGTGTCCAGTCCAAAATACTGCCAAGATTGAGAAGCCCTCCTTGAAGCCATAAAGGGAGAGCCCATAGGCATCAACGGGGAGTGTTTTCGTTGCCAGCCGTGGTCTCAGACTCTGCCACACCAACAGTAAGGCCCTTCCTCACATCATCAGAACTGCATTATATACTCAGAGAGAGCTGCGTCATTAGTTATTATTATTATTTTTTTTTTTTTTTGAGACAGAGTCTTGCTTTGTTGCCCAGGCTGGAGTGCAGTGGTGCCATCTCTGCTCACTGCAATCTCCACCTCCTGGGTTCAAGCAATTCTCCTGTCTCAGCCTCCAGAGTAGCTGGGACTACAGGTCCCCACCACCATGCCTGGCTAATTTTTGTATTTTTAGTAGAGATGGGGTTTCACCCTATTGGCCAGGCTGGTCTCGAACTCCCGACCTCAGGTGATCTGCCCTTCGGCCTCCCAAAGTGCTGGGATTACAGGTGTGAGCCACCGCGCCCCTGTTGTATCGTTATTAGCCAGCATGCTTAGCAAGTTCTGACATAGAAAGGCCACTAGCAAATGCTCCAGCTGCCTGCAAAGTTGGTATCATTGCCCCAACTTTTTGGCCAAAGAAATAGACCTAGAGTAGCAGATCAGAGAAGATGAAGGCTTCGAAAGAACTCGTCCTTCTCCAGTTCCTTGGAGGTAGTCAAGAGGAATCAGGCACACTTGGTAAGAAGCTGGGGCACTGTGGCATGGGCAAAGATGTTGAGGGACCCTCTAGTACACTGTACCTGTTCCTCTCTTGGTTGCTTTTAGCCCCAGGTAGGCAGATCCTAACAGCTGTCAGGTTAGGGGTAGGGGAGGATTTCACCAGAATTGCCATGCTCTGCCATTAGGATATTTTGATAGGATTTATCATAGGGCAATGATTCTCAAATATGGTCCCTGGGCCAGCAGCCTCAGCATCACCTGGAAACTTGTTAGAAATACAAATTCTCAGGCCCTGTTCTCGACCTACTGAATCGGAATCTCTGGGGTTTCGAGGCCCAGCATTCCATGGTTTAACAAGACCTCCAGGTGATTCTAATGTGCTTTAAAGTTTCAGAAGCACTGCAGTAGCATAGGCCTTGGGCAAAATTGTGAGTTAAGCCAGTGTCACCAGGGTGATCATTTTAAATCTAAAAATCTAAATCTCAAATGTGAATCTAACCATAGCCCTCCGCTTTCACCACCATCAAGATAAATTCCAGCTTTTTTAGTATGACAGAGGAAGCTTTCTTGCCCACCTTAGCTCTGCCAGCGCCCTTACCACTCTCTTCTGTACACCCCACTCTGCATATTGGGAGGCATCTAGACATCTTTGCTTCTCCAAACTATTTGTAGTTCCTAGATCAAGTGATGCTTTTTCCCTCTCGGGCTATCCCTGATGATGTTCCTTAGTCTTCCATCCCTTTCCCCGGTATGGAAGATTGGATCTTCCAAAGAGGGCCACACCAATATTTGTCGTATGTCATATGCTGTTTGGGACTTTGACATTCCTCTCACCCAGGGATGTTATCTATTCTCCTCCCTTCGAATTCGGGTCGGGGCTATAATTATTCCAACCAATAGGGTACTGCAGAAGTGATGCTCGGTGACTTCCAAGTCTAGGTCTTAAAAAGGATGCAGCTTCCTCCTAACTCCCTCTGTGTGTGTGTGTGTGTGTGTGTGTGTGTGTGTGTTTGTTTGGGTGTTTGTTTGTTTGAAACAGAGTCTCATTCTGTTGCCCAGGCTGAAGTGCAGTGTTGTGGTCATAGCTCACAGCAGCCTTGACCTCCTGAGATCAAGTGATCCTCCTGCCTCAGCCTCCTAACTAACTGGGACTATAGGTATGCATCACCACACCTGGCTAATTTTTAAAATTTTTAAAATTGTTGGTAGAGACAGAGTCTCACTATGTTGCCCAGGCTGGTCTTGAGCTTCTGAACTCAAGCAGCCTCCCACCTCAGCCTCCCAAAGTGCTGAGATTACAGGTGTGAACCACTGTGTCCGGCACTCCCTCTTTTTGGGATGCTGACACTGGGGACCAGCCGTCATGTTTTGAGGAAATCCAAACTAGCCAAAGTAGAGAGACAATGTAGAGAGAGCTGAGGCCCCCTCAGCCAACAGCCAGGGTCAACCAGTAGACATGTAAATGAGTCATTCTTCAGATAATTCCAGCCTCTAGCCTCCCAGTCTTCCAGCTGAATCCTTAGACATCATGGAGCAGAAACAAGGTATGCCTTATGTGTTCCAGCTGAATTTCAGGCCCACAGAATCTCTGAGCAGAAAAGATGTTTTCACAGCTTTAATCCAGTATGTTTTAGGTAATTTATTACACAGCCATAGTAACTGGAACATGGGGCTACTTTCTCCATATCCTGTAGGACTCAGCTCAGATGTCAGAGGTGACCTCCTCCAGAATCCTTTTAGGAAACCAAACTTCCATATTCCCACAGATGTGCCTTGGGTACCTCTCTGTGTTTCCACAGCCTGCAGTGTAATTATATTTTCCTGTTTATCTAATATCTCTGACATAGACACTCTACTGGTGAGTGAGTGATATTCTTTGTTGGCCTCCTGTTTCTTCAGTAGCAATCACTGTTGCTAAGGGAATGGGGTAACACAATTGGCCAGTTCAGGGGGCAGGGCATATTACCTGATGAAGGGCAGTGAGAAAGAAACCTTGTAGGGCACCAAAAAACAAAACAAAACAAAAAACCAAAACCCAATCCTCTACAGATGACCAAACCTTAAGTCTCCAAATTCTCACTCATGCTTGCTTAGCCCCGGGCTTCAGCTCAGTGCTGTGATTCAGCCTAAAGACTCAACTTCCTGCCGGGAGGTGACTTCAGCTCTGGGGAAAAGAAAGCCCACTGCGTTTGCTTGGATTGATTGGTAAGAGAGATTGATAAAAGGATGTTCTCTGACATTTGCCAAGGGCAATTTTTTTCTATAATGAGGGAAGAGAAACAGCTGTACGTCCCGGGAGACTGAGTATGGCACTGGAGTCAAATCCACACTCTGGAATGCAATTTGATACATCGCCTTAATATTAATATAAATTAAATTCATAAGATACTCAGCAAAGTAATCAATAATTCCAAAGTCAATAAATATTAAACACATACATGATTTAGATAATGAGCTAATTATTGAACGTTTCAGTGGCCAGAAAAAAGGAGGTTTGGGTGTATTTTCTGAGAGTGGCTCCCTGCAGGGTCCCTTGGGTAGTGTGTGATGGCTTTTGATCTGTGATCTGACAGATTAAGGGAGCTTCAGGCAGAGGCCCCTCTCTCTTGTACAAAAATACTCTTCTTGGTTACTGTTTGAGGGAACAAGAGGAAAGAAGCGTGTGATGTATCTGAAATATAGCCTTTAGAGACTCATTCTTTGTGTTAACTAAGGAATTTGCATGAATATACCTAATGAAGCCACCTTTGTAAAGGTGATGACAGTGAGAGGAATTTAGCTCGGCTGACTCCATCTTGCTTCTGACTCACAGGCTGGCTGTCCTCACTTATTTCTGGGCATATAAAAAAGGCCACACCAAGCTAACTGTGGGAGGAGTTTAGTGTATAGTTTAACTTTGAAACAAGAATGGTAATAGTCCCTCCCTAAAACTGAGCCCCTCCTTTTTCGGGGACTGAAACTGCCTTTTTAAAACTAATGAGAGGCCACAAGATGAGGAGTATGGGAGGGATCTGAATTCTGCTAAGATGTAGGCATAGCTTGCCTTCCTATAGTCATGTGCTGGAGGTCATAAGATTCATGACTTCCCCATTTGCTCTTGTAAATAACATCACTATTTATTTTGGATACCAACTGACTTCACTTGGACTCGCGACTCATGACTCAACCAGTCCTGTGGCCAGCACCCTATGGTGGACTCAGCACATGAGGATTCTTTGCCATGCTCTATCCCCAATCAACCAGCAGCACCCATTCCCTAACTCCCTGCCTGCCAACTTATCCATAAAAACCGTAGCCTCTGAGTTCTCAGAGAAACTGATTTGAGTACTAAACTCTTGTCTTTCATGTGGCCAGCCTTGCCTTGATTAAACTGTTTCTTTACTGCAATACTGCTGTCTCGGTGAATTGGCTCTATCTGTGCAGCATGCAAGAAGTATAGTATAGTAGAAACAAGTAGACTTTTTGGGCTCAGACAAATGTATTTGCAAAGCATAATTTTCAAAAAGTTAAAAACGTAATTCTCATGCAAATGTGTAGTGAGCATTCATCAAAGATTAATTAATTAGAGTGGTTTGATGGACTGAAGTGTGTTCTCCCAAAGTCCATAGGTTGAAATTTTAACTGCCAGGACACTCAGAATATGACTGTATTTGGAGATAAGGCCTTTAAAGAAGTAATTAAGGTTGGCCAGGCATGGTGGCTCATGCCTGTAATTCCAGCACTTTGGGAGGCTGAGATGGGCAGATCACTTGAGGTCAGGAGTTCTAGACCAGCCTGGCCAACACAGTGAAACCCCGTCTCAACTAAAAATACAAAAAAAATTAGCTGGGCATGGTGGCGAGTGTCTGTAATCCCAGCTACTCAGGAGGCTGAGGCAAGAGACTCACTTGAACCCAGGAGGCGGAGGTTGCAGTGAGCCGAAATTGCGCCACTGCACTCCAGCCTGGTGACAGAGCGAGACTCCGTCTCAAAAAAAAAAAAAGAGGTAATTAAGGTTAAATGAGGTATTAAGTGTAGGTCCTAATGTGAAAGGTGTGGTGTCTTTATAAAATGAGACAGAAACACCAGGCGCACATGTGCACAGAGAAAAGACCACAGGAAGAGACAGCAAGAGGGCAGCCCTCTGCAAGCCACAGGGAGAGGCCTCGGAGGCCTCAACCCTGCCAGCACCTTGATCTTTAACTTCCATTATCCAGAACGCTGAGAAAATAGATTTCTGTTGTTTAAGCCAGCCAGTCTGTGGTATTTTGTTATGGCAGCCCTAGCAAAATACAAGAGGGAGCCAGCAGGAAGGCAAACTGGTTTAAAGGAAGCTGGAAGAAACTGCTCTATATAGTCAGTGATAAAAAGAGCATTCTAGAGTAAGATTGCTAAGTGAGATATACAACTGGGTAGTGTCCTTCAGGTCTATAAAACTATCATCTTTGGGGTTATTTTCTTAGACAAGAGTCATTTGCATCTTACCAGTTTTCTGCAAGTTGACATTCTTTTCTTTTTTGTTTATTTATTTATTTTGAGACGGAGTTTTGTCACCCAGGATGGAGTGCAATGGTGCAATCTCGGCTCACTGCAACCTCTGCCTCCCAGGTTCAAGCAATTCTCCTGCCTTAGCCTTCTGAGTAGCTGGGATTACAGGCATGTGCCACCATGCCTAGCTAATTTTTGTATTTTTAGTAGAGACATGATGGCCAGGCTGGTCTTGAACTCCTGGCCTCAGGTGATACACCTGCCTTGGCCTCCCAAAGTTCTGGGATTAAAAGCGTCAGCCGCCGTGCTTGCTGTTTATTTAATTTTAATTTTAATTTTTGTTTATTGTCTTCTAAAAATTGACATTCTTGAAACCTAATTAATAGCAAATAATAGGTCAAGCATAGTCACATCATACTGGAACAGAGTTTCTCAATGGTGACTATGTATTGATGTTTTCTCCTGGTCATGTGCTGCATAATGCTGTTTCAGTCAGTGATGGACCACATATGTGATAATGGTCCCCTAAGATTATATTTTTTTGCTGTACTTTCTCTGTGCTTAGATATATTAGATACATAAATACTTACCACTGTAGTACAATTGACTATACCACCTAGTATGGTAACACGCTGTACAGATTTGTAGCCTAGGAGCAGTAGGCTAGACTGTATAGCCTAGGCGTATAGTAGGCTAGACCATCTAGGTTTGGTTAAGTACACTCTATGATGTTCGCAAGATCACAAAATCACCTAATGATGCATTTCCCAGAATGTATCTCTGTTGTTAAGCAGCACATGGCTAACTCTCTGTTGCGGTGGTTGTCCCATACATTGTAAGGTGTTTAGCAGCATTCTTGGTCTCCACCCACTAGATGGCAGTAGTATCTGCTCTCCCATTCAATTGTGACAATCAAAAATGCCTCCAGACATTGTGAAAAAGTCCACTAAGGAGTAAAATTGCCCCTGGTTGAGAACCACTATTCTGGTCTAAGTTTGAATTAAATATCCGAAGCAATCTTTTTGCCTTCAAAGTTTTAGATAATTTTCATGACTGTTCAGATCCCTGCTCTGCCCCTCAACTACCTGTGTGTCCTTGGTCTATTTTTAACCTATCTGAGTTTCAATTTCTTCATCTGTAAATTAAAGCAAATACTTCTTTACCTCAGAGATTTCCATGAGGAGTAAGTGAATTACTATGTGCAAAACACAGACATTAGCGAATACTAGCCCCACAGTTGGCCTCATGGTTGGTCATGGTGTCTTTTAAGAGGCATGTTTATACACCTGTGGTCACGGAGGGCAGAGGGCACTCCTGGGGCCACTTTGGTTGGCCAGGCACACACATCCAGGTCTGGGCTTTCAGGGGACTGCAGGCTGGTGCAGATGACCGAGAAGCCAGGACCCTGCAGATGAGCTGGGCGCCTCCCTTCACACTCTAGGCAGGACAGAGGGGTGGGTGGCCTTGACAAGAGTTAGGGGACAAGAGGGGAGCCAATACCCCTTCCTTCACCCTTGGCCATCACTGCAGGCCAGCTCTCTTCTCTGCCCCTAACCTGATGCAATTATCAATCCCATCACTACTTTCTTCCAGTGCTCAGGGACCTGATGTGCCCCTTGCTGGAGGAACCCTTCTTGCCTTCTCTCTTGCGTTTGGCAATATGGCACCAGAATATAGGGTCAGGAATTCCACATGAAAGTATAGCTGGCATCTTTGTTGCTATCCTTCTACCTACTACATCTGCTATTGAGAGGTGATCTTGTTGATGAACTGAGCTAATTTATGTGTGTGTTGTTAAAACAGGTTGTGGCTTGATAGGCGTTGAAGGAAAAGGAACTTTGATCACCCTCGCCTCACGGGGAGACAACTGCCTTTACTTGGAAAACCACTTTAAGATCAGCCTAGATCCCTCTGTGGGACTGCATTGTCCAGTAGAAAACGTCCATGTTTGGGGGCCTGGGACTCTGGAAAGGGTTATTTTGGGGTTTCAGAGTGGTTCAGCCTAAGGGGGGCACAGCTGTCTCCCATCTGTGGGGGTTAATTGCTTGCTCTCCATTCCCTGCTTTTTTTTTTTTTTTTTTTTTTTTTTTGAGATGGAGTTTTGCTCTTTTGCCTAGGCGAGAGTGAAGTGGTGCGATCCTGGCTCACTGCAACCTCCGCCCCCCGGGTTCAAGCAATTCTCCTGCTTCAGCCTCCCGAGTAGCTGGGATTACAGGTGTGTGCCACCATGCCTGGCTAATTTTTGTATTTTTAGTAGAGACAGGGTTTTTGCCACGTTCGCCAGCCTGGTCTCGAACTCCGGACCTCAGAAGATCCACCCACCTTGGCCTCCCAAAGTGCTAGGATTACAGGCGTGAGCCACCATGCCCGGCCCATTCCTTGCTTATTACAGAACACTAACAGACAAACTGGGCTTGAGGTTCTGAGCCTGACACTGTTGCATAGTGGAGATGTCACTGCTTGCAGGGAAAGGAGAATCAAGCCAGGGCATTCACATGGTGTCTTTCTCCAGGCTTCTTGGCTCCCCTCTTTCATCCCAGCCTGCCTGGCTTCGCTGAATGAAAGCTCTATGAACATCGCTCATCTGTGATGATTGTGACTTGCCAGTCATGCGAAATGCTGCACCAGGCAGTAGGGCTCCCGGTGGGATGAGGTGGGAGTTATGGGGCATCAGGGGGAGGCTGTATGCAAAAGAAAGGGCAACGTGTCCTAGACCCACCACACCACTGGTCGACCCTGGGCAAGAAGACCTGAACCTCCCTGGATTTCAGTTTCCTCATGGATGAAATGGGGATACAAACACTGTCCTGTTTTCCTCCTAGATTGTGAGAATCAAGTACAAACATTTTTAGAAAGCAGGAACAGGACTTATGCGGTGATATTCTGATAGAACTCAGGCTGTTTTTTTTTTTTTTTTTTTTTTTGAGATGAAGTTTCACTCTTCTTGCCCAGGCTGGAGTGAAATGGTGTAATCTCAGCTCACGGCAACCTCCATTTCCTGGGTTCAAGCAAGTCTCCTGCCTCAGCCTCCCGAGTAGCTGGGATTACGGGTGCCCACCACCACACCCAGCTAATTTTTTGTATTTTTAGTAGAGACAGGGTTTCACCATATTAGCCAGGCTGGTCTCGAACTCCTGACCTCAGGTGATCCACCCACCTCAGCCTCCCAAAGTGTTAGGATTACAGGCGTGAGCCACCACACCTGGCCCCGGCTAATTTCTTATGGTGGCACATCACTCACCATTTAACAAATATTAATGAAGCCCTACTGTGTGTCAGGCACTGTTCTAGGTGCTGATTATACAGCAGTGAATAAGACAGGCAAACATCCCTTGCTTCTTATGTTCTATTGTGGGGACACTGATGATAACAAAATAACTAAGGTAAACAATGTGTTAGAAGCCAGGTGCCTCCCACCTGTAATCTCAGCACTTTGGGAAGCTGAGGCAGAAGGATCGCTTGAGCCCAGGAGTTCAAGACCAGCCTGGGCAACATATATCTCTATAAAAAATAGAAAATTAGCCAGGCTTGATGGCATGTGCCTGTAGTCCCAGCTACTTAGGAGGCTGAGGTGAGAGGATCACTTGAGCCTGGGAGGTCAAGGCTACAGTGAACTGTGATGGTGCCACTGCAACTCCAGCCTGGGCAACAGAGTGAGGCCTTGTCTCAAAAAACAATGTGTTAGTTGGTCATCAGTGGTATGGAGAAAAAACAAGGAAGAGGGAGAAGAGGTGTAGTAGCTAGCTTCCAAAAGGACCCTCACCTCTTGGGATCCTATCCCTTGTGTAGCCCCTCCCACAGTGTACCAGGGTTGGTGTGTGTGACCAATAGTAGATGACCCAGGTGATAGTCTCTCCTAAGACCAGGTTATAGAGGACCGCGGCTCCCTCTCTCCCTCTCTCTGATCACTCGCTATTTGGGAGCCGGCTGCCATGCTGTCAGAATCTATGGAGAGGCCCCTGGTGAGGACCTCCGGTACACAGCCCAAAGCCAGCAAGGGCATGAGGCTTGCCAGCAACCACATGAGTGAGCTGGAAGTGGGTCCTCTTGCCTCAGATGACTGCAGCCCTGACTGCCAGCTGACTACAGCCTCATGAGGAACCCTGAGCCAGAACCTTGGAGAAAGCCTTTTTCTCATGCCCTACAGTTGAGAATGGAGATTGAATGTGCTCTGTGCTATGACTGCTGTTATTAGGCACTGTGGGAAGTGCTTTATGTACACTCTCATGTCATCCTAATAGCCATGCTGAGGGTACCATTATTATCTCCATTTTATACACCAAGGCTCAGAGGCTAATTCACCTTTCCAAATCCTCCAGCTAGTAAGTGTCCAAGCTGGGACTCAAACTTAGGCCTTTTAGCTGTGCTGCTATTCTACCTCTCCCTTGCTCTTTCCAGACCAGGCTTGGGACATAACACTAACACCCTTTTCCTTTCATTTCATCTCTTGTCCTTCAGTCATTCCTAAACATTCCTTGAGTTCCTTGGCTCCGGCCACAGTCCTCTCTCTCTTTCCCCTCTGGAGCATCAAATAGTGGTTACAGTATCCACAGGGATGGCTTATGCCATTTCACAGTTCCTGGAATCCACTTTTCCCTTCTCATGAAGCTTCAGCAAGCCATTCTCATCGTGGGTTGCTTGTTTGCCTATTTGCTGATACATCCATTCTCTGCTCCTCATCTGTTTCTTTCAAGGAAACCTGATCCGTGCAAATTACCTTTCCTAAACTCCTTTGCCAGTTTGTTTCAAGAGAGGTTCAGCCAATGAGAGGCGCCTGTGGAAGATTGGCAGGTGGGTGGCATGGAGGAGGCAGGTATTTCTGCCCTCCTTTTCTCCCCTCCCTCATTCCCTTCAGGCACCATCTCCAGCAGTGATTGGGCCTCCTCCGTGGCTCCACCTCTTGCTGGACAGACGACTGTGGTTTCAGCCTCTGCTCCCGGACTCTGGTAACACCCTTTTCCTTCCGTTCCTCTATGCATAGTTATGGTAAATGCAACTTTCTGCATTTCTTAATTTTGAGTTTGTCTTATTCTCCCTGGTAGCTCTTTCAGTCCTTCTATCACCTTTGCAACAAATTCCCTGCATTAGATTTTTCTCTGTGAATTGCCGGATCTAGGTTTTGTTTGTGAGGCTGGACCCCAGCTGATATTCGTATCTGTACTTTGGACTTTATTGCCATTTTAAATTGTTCTTTCTCAGATATCGTCAACTACAGGATTCTGCTTTCTGATTACAGTCTCCAGTTATTTAATCTCAGGTCTTCTTCCATTTATCATGTTTGTTCTGTTCACCCACCCATTCTTCCACCCACTTACTCATCAACCTGTCAAGGAAAAAAGTCAAACTCTGTAAAATATTTAAAGAGTTTTGTTCTGAGCCAAATATGAATGAAATGGCCCCAAGGCACAGTGTCAAAAGGTCCTGAGAATATGTGCCCAAGGTGGTTGGGTTATAGCTTGGTTTTTTTGTTTGTTTGTTTGTTTGTTTTTGAGATGGAGTCTTGCTCTGTCACCCAGGCTGGAGTGCAGTGGCGCCATCTCAGCTCACTGCAAGCTCCGCCTCCCAGGTTCACACTGTTCTCCTGCCTCAGCCTCTTGAGTAGCTGGGAGTACAGGCGCCGGCCACCATGCCCGGCTGATTTTATTTTTATTTTTATTGTATTTTTAGTAGAAATGGGGTTTCACCGTGTTAGCCAGGATGGTCTCGATCTCCTGACCTTGTGATCCGCCCGCCTTGGCCTCCCAAAGTGCTGTGATTACAGGTGTGAGCCACCGCACCTGGTCACAGCTTGGTTTTATATGTTTTAGGGAGACATTAAGACATCAATCAATACATGTATACATGTGAAGTATACATTGGTTTGGTCCAGACAGGTGTGACAGCTTGAAGGGGAGAAGGTGCTTGCAGATCATAGGTGGATTCAATAATTTCCTGATTGGCAATTGGTTGACAGTTATTATCTGAAGACCCGGAAGCAATAGAAAGGAGTGTCTGGGTTAAGATAAGGGGTTGTGGAGACCAAGGTTCTTATTACATAGATCAAGTCTCATAGGTAGCTTAGAGATTGTAGAGGCAAATATTTCCTATGCAGACCTTTAAACAGTGTTAGACTCTCAGTTAATCTCTTCAGGGATTTGGAGGGCCTGGAAAAGGAAAGATCCACTTATGTTAAAAGAGATTTTTGGGCTGGGTGCAGTGGCTCACACCTGTAATCCCAGCACTTTGGGAGGCTGAGGCAGGTGGATCACGAGGTCAGGAGATTGAGATCATCCTGGCTAACAGGGTGAAACCCTACCTCTATTAAAAATACAAAAAAAAAAAAAAAAAAAAAAAAATTAGCCGGGTGTGGTGGCATTCACCTGTAGTCCCAGCTGCTCTGTAGGCTGAGGCAGGAGAATCGCTTGAACCTGAGAGGCAGAGGTTGCAGTGAGCCAAGATTGCGCCACTGCACTCCAGCCTGGGCAACAAAGTGAGACTCCATCTCAAAAAAAAAAAAAAAAAAAAAAAAAAGGATTTTTTACAGACGTAAATTCTCCCCCACAGAAGAAAGCTTTGCAGGGCCATTTCAAAATATAGCAAGGAAACATATACTGGAGTAAAATATTTTTAATTTCCTTCTTTATCTATCATGTGATGTTATACTAGCCTCAGGCTGGAATTTGGTATCTTATTGTTACAAATTTTATCAGTCTTAATACTTGTTTTAATGTGAATGCTGGTCAGTTGTGCCTGAACTTGAAACCGCTATTGCAAAATTATAACTGAGAAAATTATTACAATGAAAGAGATTTGACCCAACCAACTCTACCTTGCTTCTAACCTCCAAGCTGTCCTTGTTTCTTCCTGGGCGTAGGCTGAACTAACTTTGGGGGAAACTTAGTTTATAGTTTAACTTTGAAACAAGGACGATAACAGCCCTTTCCCAAAACAAACCCCCTTCCTGCCTGGGGATTAGACTGCCTTTACAGAACCAACAAATTCGCCACAAGATTAGAAATCATGGTTTAGGAGTCATGCAGCTGAAGGTGGCCAGATTCTGAACCTCCCCAAATTGCTCCTGGGGATAACATCACTATTGTAAAATCTAAGATCAGTGCTTGAGATACTTTGCAGACCCTGCACTCAGTGGATCAGCTGGCACCACCGAGATCAATCAACTGGCTCCTCTGATCCTGTGGCCCCTCCACACAGGAACTGACTCAGCACAAGAGGACAGCGTTGATTCCCTATGATTTCATCTCCGACCTGACCGATCAGCACTCCCGACTCACTGGCCCGTACCCACCAAATTATCTTTAAATACTCTGATCCCCGATTCTTAGGGAGACTGATTTGAGTAAAAATAAAACTCTAGTCTCCCATACAGCTGGCTCTGTGTAAATTACTCTTTCTCTATAGCGGTTCCCCTGTCTTGATAAATCAGCTCTGTCTAGGCATTGGGCAAGGTGAACCCATTGGGCGGTTTTAAACTCCAAAAGGGAGAAGGTATAATGAGGCATGTCTGACCCCTACCCCTTCCTGGAGTGGCCTGGACTAGTTTTTCAGGTTTCTTTGGACTCCCCTTGGCCAAGAGGGGGGTCCATTTAGTCAGTTGGGGGGCTTTGAATTTTAGTTTTGGTTTACAAACCCATCCATCATTGTTTTTTTTGTTTTGTTTTGTTTTATGAGATGGAATCTCGCTCTGTTTCCAGGCTGGAGTGCAGTGGCGCAATCTCGGCTCACTGCAATCTCCACCTCCCGGATTCAAGCAATTCTCCTGCCTTAGCCTCCCGAGTAGCTGGGACTGTAGGCATGTGCCACTATGCCTGGCTAATTTTTGTATTTTTAGTAGAGATGGGGGTTTCACCCTGTTGGCCAGGATGGTCTCGAACTCCTGACCTCGTGATCTGCCCACCTCGGCCTCCCAAAGTGCTGGGATTACAGGCGTGAGCCACCACACCCGGCATCCATCCATCATTGTTTATTGAGCATCTGCAGTTCCAGGCACTGTGGTTGCTGATGACACGGTGGTAACAAAGATTGATAATCAACATGTTCTCACGGAGCTCACAGTCTTGCACAGGAGACAGATAACATAAAAGTATTTACAAAGTCATAAGTGCTATGATGGGGTAATTATAGGATACTACAGGAGCATATGAAAGTGGCCCGGTCTTGACTTGGTAGGGGAGGTGACAGCGTGAGGTTTTGAGATCAGAGAGATGAGGAGTTGGCCAGGTGAAAGACGGCAAGGAGGAAAGAGTATAGCAGTATGTACAGACCCAGAGGCCAGATGTCTTCATCTAGTACAGTGTTGGAGAGGCTGAAAAATGGAGATCCTCAAACAGAATCGAGCTTGGCTGTACTGGGCCCTAGCTCCTGGGGTTCTGCAGTTCTGGAAGGTTTGCAGTTTACCCCTAGGGCTGCAATCTTCTTGTTCTTTTTAACTCCAGGTTAGGCGTTTCTGTCCCTCACAGTTCAGGTTCAGCTCCAGCCCTCTTTGTCCCTTATAATGCATACAAACTCTTCAAACTTCCTGCATTTCCTGAATTATGGAACTGGTCACTGGATGCCCCCTTTTCCTTGCTGTATTTGTATAGCTTTCTTTTGTCTTCAAGAGCTATCTAATTATTAAGATAATTGAGTTGGGACCTCTCACTTCTCAGCTCTTTGCTCTATAGGCTATCAAGCATTTTGGGGCTCCTTTTGGGAAAACATTAATCGATTTAAATCAAGGGCATGCACCCAAATGCTGCAGGGGCCAGGCAGGTGCCAGAAATGAGTGGCAGGCCCTATGGAACACTCAGCCTTCCTGGGCTGCCTGTTTCTTTCTTGATCTGCTGGAGACATGGCATAAGCACTATTTTACTTTTAACGCTAATGTAAAAAAAAAACCCACAGAGCAAACAGGATGATAAGCAGCAACTGTCATTAGCTCTGTGCAGTGATGACAGTGGGGAGGGCCAGGAAGGGCTGTGAAGTGCAGAGAAAATGCTTACATAAGGTGCAGTCGCAACTCAGCGTAGCTGAATGGTGTCCTGTGGAAATGTAGGCCTACTGTGCACAAATATTATAACAGGAGACTGAAATCTGGATGATCTGGGGTACATGAAACTGACTGCTCTTTACATTGGGAAAATAGTTATTAAAATTTAAAATATTCTGTTTAGGCCACTACATTGGGTTAAACAAAATGTGTTCATGGGCTCATCCGGTGGTTCTAAAACTCGGCTGCGCATTAGAATCACCTTGGGAGCTTTTAAAAGTCCCAACATTCAAGTCACATGCCTGGGCAGTTAAGCCGATCTCTGGAGGCAGATTCAGTCATCAGTATTTTTTTGTTTTAGACGGAGTCTCACTCTGTCACCCAGGCTGGGGTGCAGTGGCACAATCTTGGCTCACTGCAACCTCCAGCTCCCGGGTTCAAGCGATTCTCCTGCCTCAGCCTCCTAAGTAGCTGAGATTACAGGTGCCTGCCACCACACCCAGCTAACTTTTGTATTTTTAGTGGAGACGGGGGTTTTACCATTTTGGCCAGGCTGGTCTTGAACTCCTGACCTCAAGTGAGCTGCCTGCCTCGGCCTCCCAAAGTGTTGGGAATACAGGCGTGAGCCACCATGCCCAACACAGTATTCTTTTTTTTTTTAATGTCTCAGGTGATTTCAATGTGCAGTTAAAATTAAGAACCACTGCTTTTGATGTGCATCGGTTTGTGAGCTCTAATTTATAAGGCATATTTTGGCAGAAGGATGTTGTGACTGTTCTGTTCCACCTGGGGCCTTCTGTTAATTGGCAGGTGTGCTGTATCACAGATGGTAAGTGCTATAGACGAGATTTCAGAGGAAATCATCAAGCGCTCTCCTGTTCTGTTTCTCTTGAGGGCCTCAACTCTTCATCACGAAATGTGGGTTGTTACAGTGATAGCAGAAGAGGTCACCAAGAAACTTATATGCCATTATACTTTACATGAGTGCCAAAGCTCCTGTCATAGTCCATATTATCTGTATCTAACATCTTGTCCTCGGTACAGTTTCCCATTCAGCCACTTGGCTCTACTGTCTGTATGTTGCATGATAATTGCTAGGCATTATACGTGTGCAGTCACATTGCAACCCATGTGACAATGCCCACTTTTTGTGTAGGTATGCAAAAGAAATTCTCTTCAAGGTCTCAGAAGGACTGAGTATGGCAGACCTCACAAGACACAGCTGCGGTGGGCAAACAGCAGTGCCTGACATTCCTACCCCCATCCTCAGATAGTGGTGTTTCCCACAATCCCCCTCATTGACTCTGTTCTCTGTCTTGACTCACGTTCCTTGGCTAACACTCTTATACTTCTTAAATCTGTGCTGCCAATTCTTCTCTCTCTACTAAGTTCAATCCCAAATTTCCGATGGCTAATTAGACATCTCTACCTGAACGTCTTAAGGACCATGAATTCAATGTGTTCAATCCTGAATTCGTTACTGTCTTCCATAAATTTGTTTCTTTCTTTCTCTGCCCCCCTCCCCAACCTTGTCCCATTTGCTTTGCTTAAAAAAAAAAAAAAAATTACTGGAAAGACACATAAAGGAAGAACTGAAAAAACAGGGCTCAGGACAGAAGGCAAGGAACTTACCGGCCAACAGCCGCAGAAACATGGACGGCCTTCTAAGATGCTCTCTTTGCATGGCTCCTTTACAAATGCCTCAAGTCCCCATGTGTCTCTGCTCAAGATTCAATTCCTGAGAGAGAGAAACTGATTGATGTATCTTGGGTCCTGTGGCTATCCCTAACTTTGACCCAGGTGAGTGGGTTAGATTGGGAACCCAACAGAATCAGATGAAATGGGGTAGAAGTAATCCCTCAAAGATAAAACAGAGTGCTATTGCCAAGAAAAGAAGGAGAACTTCAAAATAAGGGAAAATAATTTTATCAAAATTGTCCCCCTTTTGTGGATTTAAACAATATATAAAAGTGACACATAAAATATAAGTAAATGCATTTGTGAGAAACTGTTTTACCTCACTTTTATTTTAATAAGTAAAGTAATTCATGCTCAAAATTAATTTCAGTAGTTCAGAAGCTTATAAAGTGAGAAGTAAAAATTTTCCTTACTTTAATGTATGCTTCTGTAAGTTCCTAGTGCTATTCCCTAGGGGTAATCACTTTTAGCAGTTCTTATATGTCAGAAGAAATATTTTTAGGTAAGCAAGTTGGGCCTATTTCTAGGACTACTTTCTTTTCAGTCCCAACAACATTACAATTCTCATTATCATGTGTGTCAACCCACTTCTATAAATATTATGGTGGCCGGGCACGGTGGCTCACACCTGTAATCCCAGCACTTTGGGAGGCCGAGGCAGGCAGATCACCTGAGGTCGCGAGTTTGAGACCAGCCTGGCCAACATGGAGAAACCCCGTCTCTACTAAAATTACAAAATTAGGTGGGCATGGTGGCACATGCCTGTAATCCCAGCTACTCGGGAGGCTGAGGCAGTAGAATTGCTTGAACCCGGGAGGTGGAGGTTGCGGTGAGCCGAGATCACACCATTGCACTCCAGCCTGGGCAACAAGAGTGAAACTGTCTCAAAAACAAAGAAAAAAAATTATGGCAAAATTAGTGGTACCAAGGGATGAATGATTGCCCAAACTTTAAATAAATGTAGTACTTTATATTGTCATTAAGTTATTTCTGAACTTCCTGACTCTTATATAATTTTTCATCTTTCATATAACAAAGGCCATGCCAATTTTTAAATAAACATTTTATAGATCATAAATCTGACATAGAAACTTTGTGTTCAAAAATGTTCTTTTACACTATTCTGCTAATAAGGAGAAAACAAACTATTAATAGAAGCTGGCTTGTCAGAATCCAGGTATGATAAGTATTTCTGGACCAGAACATACAGTGTTCTCTAAATAATTCCCCGAGTGATAGAGATTTGTAGTTTATTTCTTGTTTGAATCCTGGTGGAGTTTGTTCTTTTCTTTGCTCCCATCAATATTTTGCAGATAGAGAGGAAGTTAGAATTGAATGATCCAAGCCTTATGCAATTAGCCATTTGGAAACTGCTATATAAACAGTAAAGAGGAGAATCAGCTGGCAGCACTGCCAGTGAGCAGTTTCTTGGGAGAAGAATGGTCTTGATTGCCTTTCATCGGGCATACAGGAAAGCAGAGTTGACTTCCACCTCTTCATATGGCCCCCTAGGCAAGCTCCAAGCAGACCATGCAGAGGTATTGTATCTTGCTACTCAGATCTTTTCCTTCTGAAACGGTTTATCTGAATGCAAAGGGATCCCTGTTTCCTTGGCATGCTAAAGACTCCTGGCTCCCCAAGGCCATGGAGAAAAGCAGAATGGAAAGTGGAGAGAAAGAACAAATGTAATTATTCTGCAGCTTGTTCTGGGATAAATATTTGATGTTCTGACCTGTAAACGGAGCATGGGGACATTTCTAGCATGTAGCATATGTTCCCTCTAGACCCCTGTGTCTTCCTAATTGAACTTCAGAGATTAATGCCACAAGAATTTGTCATGGAATGGCACAGCCTGCTTCTAAACAAACTGTCCCACTTCCAAGGCGTGGATCCAAGAGAATGGCTTCGCACTAATTGCTCTTTTTGTATAAATTTCCACTGAATAATCTGGAGGTAAATCAGAAATGGGCAGAATTTTAGCAGATCTACTGTGATGAAAATGAAGAGGAAATCACTGAGGAGTGACATGGGATTTCCATCTGCCAGGGATTTGCCTTGACCCAAAGCACAAGGGGCAATTGACCCCCCTGCTATGTCTTGTTGAGGGAATGTGGGTTTCCCTTTTGTGGAAGTTCAGGTGATCAACAGCAGATTTTTCTCCTTTCCTTCTCTTCCTCTCCAACCTGACCATCTCTGAATATACAGTCAGGACCCAAGTATTGGCCCCAGATTAAACCGTAAACTCGGAACCAGGCCTTGCGTACAGTAGACACCTGCTTGACCAACATCTGCTGAACTGAGCAGCAAGAATTCACAGTCACAATAGAAACCTTCTACTTGGAGTCAAGTAATCAGGAATTCCTGTCCAATTTGCTTGGTTTCAGTCTGCAGGGCTGGGTGAAAGGGTGTTGTTTACTTGCACTAGCTACAGGCGAGGTAGCCAGGGTGGGTAGGCAGAATTAGCTGTCACAGGGCAAGATGGAGAGAAAATAGGAGGATAAATGGATATCCCTGTAGCTCAGTGTTTGTGATGTAGGACAGAATGTATTGTACAGAATTGACTGGGGAGAACAGCTCAGAACCCACCCTGTGATGGCTGAGTGCTGGCTGTCTTCTGGAGGGTGCTGTGGTGCTGACATGGGTGGCCTGGGGGAGTGATGGAAGGCCCATCATCTATGTACTTTGACTTCTCATAAGCTCCTATGGCATGTTTTTAATAATTGATAGATTAAGTAAACAGAAAGTCAATAAGAATATAGAAGACTCTGAACACTACTACTAGCCAACTTGACCTAAGTGACATTTGTAGAACACTGTATCCCCAAACAGCAGAATACACCAGAATATACATTCTTCTCAAGTGCATATGGGACATCTACCAAGATAGATCATATTCTGGGCCATAAAATGAGTCCCAAGAAGTGTAAAAGATTTTAGGTCACACAGAGTATGTTTTCTAACAACGGAATTAAATCAGAAATCGATAGGAAAATTCTGGAAAAATCCCCAAGTATTTGTAAATGAAATAATATACTTTTAAATAGCTTACGGGTCAAAGAAGATGAAAAGGGAGCTTAGAAAATATTTTGAGCTGAATGAAAAGGAAAATACAACATATCAAAATTTGTGGGATGCTGCTAAAACAATACTTAGGAGGAAATTTATAGCACTAAGTGATTGTAATAGAAGAAAGATTTCAAATCAATGACCTTAGTTTCCACCTTAGGAAATAAGAGCACATTAAACCCAAAGCAAACAGAAGAAAAGAAATCATATGTATGTGTTAAAATAAAACATTACATGCAGTGAAACTGAATTGGGGGGGGGGGAGTATACAGTTCTATGAGGTTTTTTTTTGTTTTGTTTTGTTTTTTGAGATGGAGTTTCACTCTTATTGCCCAGGCTACAGTGTAATGGCACGATCTCGGCACACTGCAACCTCTGCCTCCCAGGTTCAAGCGATTCTCCTGCCTCAGCCTCCAGAGTAGCTGGGATTATAGGCATGTGCCACCACGCTTGGCTAATTTTTTTTTTTTTTTTTGTATTTTTCGTAGAGACGGGGTTTCACTATGTTGGTCAGGCTGGTTTCGAACTCCTGACCTTGTGATCCTCCCGCCTCGGCCTCCCAAAGTGTTGGGATTACATGCGTTAGCCACCGCGCCCGGCCAGTTCTATGAGTGTTAAAACAAATGTAGACTACCACCCAACACATTGTAACCACCAGCACAATCAGGATACAAACATATCCCATCACTTCCCACGTTCCCTCAGGCTGTCCCTTCATAGTCCAAACCTCCCCTAACCCCAAGCCCTGGCAATCACTGATCTGTTCTCTCACACTATAGTTTTGCCTTTTCTAGAATGTCATAGAAATGGATTCATACAGTAAGTCCCCTTTAGAGTTCGCGTCTCTCACTTACATAATGCCTTTTGGATTTATCCATATTGTTGAGTGCAGCGGCGTGATCTGGGCTCACTGAAGCCTTGAACTCCCAGGCTCAAGAAGTCCTCCCATCTCATCCTCCCTTGTAGCTGAGAATATAAGCCGGGGCCCGGCGGGGGTCGCGGCGCCGCAGCCAGCGCAGCCAGCCCCAGGGGGCGCCACCTCCGCCGCTGCCGCCGCCGGAGCCGCCGCGAGACCCCCGCCCCGGCCGCCACCACCACCATGGGCAACGCCGCCGCCAAGAAGGACACCGAGCAGGAGAGCGTGAACGAGTTCCTAGCCAAAGCCAGAGGAGATTTCCTCTACAGATGGGGAAACCCCGCTCAAAACACCGCCAGCTCGGATCAGTTTGAACGGCTCAAGACGCTGGGCACGGGCTCCTACGGGCGGGTGATGCTGGTGAGGCACCGGGAGACCGGCAACCACTACGCCATGAAGGTCCTCGACAAGCAGAAGGTGGTGAGGCTGAAGCAGGTCGAGCACACACTGAACGAGAAGCGCATCCTGCAGGCGATCAACTTCCCGTTCCTTGTCAAGCTCCAGTTCTCCTTTAAGGACAACTCCTACCTGTACCTGGTGATGGAGTATGTGCCCGGTGGGGAGATGTTCTCTCACCTACGGCGCGTCGGAAGGTTCAGAGAGCCCCAGGCCTGTTTCTATGCCGCCCAGGTCGTCCTGGCCTTCCAGTACCTACACTCGCTCGACCTCATCCACCGCGACCTGAAGCCCGAGAATCTCCTCATCGACCAGCAGGGCTACCTGCAGGTGACGGACTTCGGTTTCGCCAAGCGCGTGAAGGGCCGCACTTGGACCCTGTGCGGGACCCCAGAGTACCTGGCCCCTGAGATCATCCTGAGCAAAGGCTACAACAAGGCCGTGGACTGGTGGGCCCTAGGGGTGCTCATCTATGAGATGACCGCGGGCTTCCCGCCCTTCTACGCCGACCAGCCCATCCAGATCTACGAGAAGATCGTCTCTGGGAAGGTGCGGTTTCCCTCCCAACTCAGCTCTGACCTCAAGAACCTGCTGCGGAGCCTGCTGCAGGTGGACCTCACCAAGCGCTTCGGAAACCTCAAGAACGGGGTTGGCGACATCAAGAACCACAAGTGGTTTGCCACAACCAACTGGATCGCCCTCTTTGAGAAGAAGGTGGAAGCTCCCTTCATCCCGAAGTACACAGGCCCTGGGGATGCCAGTAACTTTGACGACTACGAGGAGGAAGAGATGCGGATCTCCGTCAATGAGAAGTGTGCCAGCAAGTTTGCTGAGTTTTAGGGGTGTGCTTGTGCCCCTGTGGGTTTTCTTTCCTTTCATTTTCTTTTTGGTGGGTTGGGGGGTGGGTGGGTTGGTTTGAACAGCCAGAGGGCCCGAGTTCCTTGAATCTAATTTCACCCTCACCCCACCCTCGAGGGTTGGGGGAACAGGAAGCCCAGATATTTGGAGGAATAGACACACCAGCTGCTTCCTCAACCCCTATGCCTTCCCGGCCCATCTATTCTTCTCCCTTCCTCCTCCCACAGGGTCCGCCTTGCCCCAGCCCACTTCTGTCTGTTTTAAACGAGTTTCTCAGCTATATTCAGGCCAGGTTTTGCTGATGTTTCTAGGGACAGGGTGTTGAAAGGGGGGCTCAGACTTAACTCCAGCCCCCAACAGGCACCACTTATTAAGAGAGGATGAATGAAAAGCACACCTGCCCTTTGGAGTAATCCTGCCTGGGAAGGAGAGAGGTTTAGTACCATGTATAGTGGGCTGCTTGCTAGAATAAAAAATAAAATTAAAAAAAAAAACAATTAAAAATCTGATTTAAGTTCCACCAGTGTCCCCTTTCCACCTTCCTCTATTTCCACCCCTCCCGCCCTTCCCACCTTCGAATGTCTCCCCATTTCCCAGATCCATTTTAACAAATCCAGGAAGCAGAGTGACTTTGGAAGGAGGCCCTGGGGTTTGAACTTCCCCCATGAACTGCTGATTTCCCCTTCCCCCTTCCCCAGGGGCATCCTCTACTACTCTTGCAAAGGTCTCAGTTCCTTTAGGAAGCCTCCACTCTCTTCTTCCCCACTTTTCTTCACCCTTGGGCTTTGGGACCCAGACAAAGCAGCTGCCCCACTCCCTGCCAAAGAGGAGTTGTCCCCCGAAAAGACAGAGGGGGAGTCCCAAGCCCAGGTCGTTCTTCACAGTGGCATTTCCCCGAAACTCTTTAATTTTATTCTCAGCTGGATTGTAATGCCCAGCCTCCCCTTCTGGGAAGGCAATCCTGCAAAAGGACATGGAAGAGGCCCAGTCCCTCCACTTCCACCTCATGGCCCAGGGTTCAAGGCTAGGGTTGCTAGGGAGGGGCTGCCTGTTTTATCACCCAGCAGCTTCTGCCTCCTCCCATCCTGGGTGCCCCTCCTCCAGCTTAGCTGCCAGCCATCCTTCACCTCTTCTCCCCTGCCACCCCCGTGCTGTTTTCAATTTTTTTTTTTTTTTGAGACGAAGTTTCACTCTATCACCCAGGCTAGAGTGCAGTGGTACGATCTTGGCTCACTGCAACCTCTGCCTCCCGGGTTCAAGTGATTCTCCTGCCTCAGCCTCCTGAGTAGCTGGGATTACAGGGCCCACTACCACCCCTGGCTAATTTTTTGTATTTTTAGTAGAGACAAGGTTTTGCCACGTTGGCAGGCTGGCCTTGAACTCCTGACCTCAGGTGATCCAACCGCCTTGGCCTCCCAAGGTGCTGGGATTATAGGCGTGAGCCACCGCCCCCCTCCTCCCCCCCGCCTGTTTTCTTTCTTAATAGAAAAGTGAGGAGCTGCTGGCAAGCCACCTCATTCATCTTCATATTTCCCCTTCTCATCACTTCTCCCCATCCCAGGAGGAGCTCTCAGGCCTGGGGTGGTGCCCCAGGTGGGCTCAGGGTAATTCGACCTACTTGCTGTGAAAGGATGAGATTTCCTCTTGAACAGTGTGCTGTTGTAAACACATGTCAAAACTATTACCAATAAGGCTGGGTGCTGTAATCCCAGCACTTTGGGAGGCTGAGGTGAGTGGATCACTTGAGGTCAGGAGTTTGAGAACAGCCTGGCTAACATGGTGAAACCCTGTCTCTACTAAAAAATACAAAAATAGCCGGGCGTAGTGGCATGTGCCTGTAATCCCAGTTACTTGGGAGGCTGAGGCAGGAGAATCGCTTGAACCTGGGAGGCGGAGGTTGCTGTGAGGCCGAGATTGCATCACTGCACTCCAGCCTGGGCGACACAGTGAGACTCTGTCTCAACAAAACAAAACAAGAAACCAACTATTACCAATAAAGTTTTGTTTAAAAAGAACTGGCAAAACTAATCTATGATGCTGGAAGTCGTAATAGTGACCTTTGAGGATGGCATTTGTGGAGAGGGGACATGAAAGAGCCAGGAGGTGGCTGGGCACAGTGGCTCACACCTGTAATCCCAGCACTTTGGAAGGCTGAGGCGAGCGGATCACGAGGTCAGGAGTTCAAGACCAGCCTGGCCAACATGGTGAAACCCTGTCTCTACTAAAAACACGAAAAATTATCCAGGCATGGTGGCAGGCACCTGTAATTCCAGCTACTTGGGAGACAGAGGCAGGGGAATTGCTTAAACCCGGTATGCAGAGGTTGCAGTGAGCCGAGACTGCACCTCTGCACTCCAGCCTGGGCAACAGAGCGAGACTCTGTCTCAAAAAAAAAAAAAAAAAAAAAAGAGGCAGCAGGTTAGCTGCAAATGTTCTATATGTGCTTTAGGTGCTGGGCACATGGGTCTACATATATGTAAAAATTCACTGGACTATACAATTCATAGCTGTGCACTCTAGCATATATAAGTTATACCTCGGTCATTAAAAAACAGTTGAAAATTTTGAGGTTTTTTGAGACAGGTGAGATAACACAGGCAGGCCATGGGTGATTCCGGTGGGGATAGAATTTTGAGGATCACAGCCTCATGGTATTGAAATAGCTTTTAAGTTAGGTCTTAAAATAAAGGTTCTTAACATTTCTTGGGTCCAGGTCACTGTGAATTTGATAAAAAGTATAGTCTTTCTCTTCATGAAAAAAAAAAAAAAACACCCATATACACAAAAGCATACCCAACTTGTGTATATGATTTCATGGCCCTATTAATGATTATCTATGACTCTTCTAGAAAATCAGTGGGTCCTAGGCTAAGAACCCTGCTTCAATGGGTAGATTTACAAATGCGAGGGGGAAGAGTGGGATTCACCTATGAAAATCCACGTAGTAAGGGAGAGTGGTAGCACATATGAATACTAGAGAGAGAGGCAGAGGATCCTCAATCATCCACTTCTGCAGAATTCCCTGTTGACATCCTAACCTAGGATGTAAGACATCCTAGCTTTCCAGCACTGACTCTGCAGGTGAAATTGCTACTTATGTTGAGTAACTATGGCTGTGGGCTACATTTACAAAAGTTTACAGCATGTTTGCTTACAAGAATCAGCTTGTTTTAACTTGAAGTATGTAACAGTGAGCATCTTACTCATCAGGAATCTTTCTGCAGCCTTGATCATTTTGCTTTCTAATGATTTTTCTCTTAGCCTCTTATGTCTGTTGCTAGGGACACTTACTAGGTGGTGTAAACTGCATTAATTGATTAAAATATTCATTGCTGAGTCCATTCCCGTGTGAGAAGTGTACGTCTCACACCTTTGACTCCAGACCTGTCAATGTCGCTCACGTTGGCAGATGGAATGCGAGTAGAAATGCTGTCAGCTGCATTGAGGCAGAAGCTTTGTGAGCTCTCATTGGTTCCACCATTGCTCTTTTTCTACTGCCATGAAAGTTGCCTGTCTCACATAGGGGCTGCTCTGGACCCCAGAATGAAGAAGACTCTTGGAGCAGAGCTGCAGCTGGTCCCTACCTGTGAGGGAGAAGTAAAACTATGTTGGTGAAAGCTCCTATGACTTTGGGATTGTTTGTTACCATAGCATAACATAGTGAGAGCTGACTAATATCCCAGGACATTTGGGAAAGTCTCTTGGATGAGTTCAGCAGAAGCTGCTATTGAAATTTTTTCCATATAAAATTCAGTTTATTTAGGATTTCTGAATATCTCAAACAAGGAATATTTGGGTTATTTTTAATAAAATAACTGGAATCATGTACCACCACAATTGAGAACAAAATATTTTATTTCTCTCACAAAACTATAGTTTACAGTAGTATTTACTAAATAAATTATATAATTTCTCTTTTACAAGCAATAAACTAGATCACAAATATTTCAAAGACGATGTATGTACACGACATAAGGCCTTTTATAAATAGCTTTGCTTTTCTCATTTCACTAGTAAACAGTGAAAAAATCTTTATAGAAGCTAGTTTTCTATAAAGTATAGGCAGACCTAGTATATTGATCTTTAAAATGAAACCAATTTAAACTTTCAATGACATGAGCTATAATTTTGCAAAAGAATGTATACTTTACCATTTGCATGGATGGATTTTTAAAAATATATAAGCAGATTACATATGTTGCTTATGTATAATCACTGGATGCATGCACAATGAAATAATGCAAAAGTCCATAGGAAAATAGCACTTCCAAGTTCAAAAAGGTGATTGGCAATGGTATAGAAAGCAGCTTAAATATAGTTCATGCAGTTCTTCACAGTTCAGCAAGCAACAGCGAATGATAGAATAGGGTAGGATTTTTCACATCCCATCTGCTGATCAGCCTGAAGTTGACATCTCGAAAACTCTTAAGTCAGGTTGATGATTTCTCTGTGTGTAGTGTGGCTCAGCCAAGCTGCTGTGGATAATTCTGGTGCGGAGAAACTTCTCTGCCACAACTGTGCTCACGTCTCATCCCTGTGCCTAAGGTGGTCACCATTTTCACTTACTGGGGGGAGCAAAAAAGAAAGCAGGTGTGAGACTAGATTTTGGCATCACTTTGTAACCTCTCCCCATGAGCTGTAACATAAGTTTGTTATTTCTCCCAATCACTTGTGTCTGGAAAATGGGGTGCATGATGTTTGGGATTCTTCTGCAGTGATCAGCATAGCATATGCTTCTTTGGTGGACCTGAAACCTGTTAATTACACCAATGTTTATCAAGATTGAGTCCCGACTACATCACAGCGCTGTGCTTGGGACTTCAAAGGAAGCAACACTGACTAAGACACACTCCTGCCCTCCAAGTGCGCAGAGATTAGGGGATGTGCTTTGGTATATTAGACCTGAAGCCAAAAAGAACAACTTGAACGTGGCCTTGAACTTGTAAATGTTTTTTTCCAAACAATATCCCTGTGGCTAGGCGCTAACAATATGTTCAGCAAATATTTAAATGGTAGCTATTTAAAATCAGAGCCAGCTAACTCAACCTGTGACAGTAGCACTATGATATATGTGGGGAAAGCAATATTATATTCAGCCTTTAGAGACAGACACATTGGGTCAAATCATCTGATTTCCTAATTTTTTTTTTTTTTTTTTTTGAGACAGAGTCTCACTCTGTTTCCCAGGCTGGAATGCAGTGGTGCGATCTTGGCTCACTGCAACCTCTACCTCCCAGGTACATGAGATTCTCCTGCCTCAGCCTCCTGAGTAGCTGGGATTATAGGTGCCTGCCACCACACCCAGCTAACTTTTTGTATTTTTAGAAGAGACAGGGTTTCACTGTGTTAGCCAGGATGGTCTTGAACTCCTGACCTTGTGATCTGCCCACCTCGGCCTCCCAAAGTGCTGGGATTATAGGCGTGAGCACCACGCCCGGCCCGATTTCCTACTTATTTCATATATAGAATATTATGCAACATCTTGGAACCTTGTTGCTTCATCTGTAAAATGGAGGTAACAAACTCTACTCTATAGGGTGGTGGTGAGGGATAAATTTTTCCATGGGGAAAATGAAGTGTTTTACACACACACGCGATATACACAAATCATATATTTATAATTGAGTACTGTACCTGGCATGTGCTAGTACCCCCAAAATTGTAGTGAAGAAGGTTGGAGCTGGGGGTCACAGAGACTGGTGCAGCTCAGCACCTTTAATTGGAGGCTGAAAAAACTTGAGTAAAAAGTTTGAAATAACTCTGAAAATGATTAGGAAAGAGCACATGTCACATACAGGGAATTCTATTTCCCAATTAATATTTTATCTGAGCCTATTGTGCACTGCAATTTTTATGAACTTACTATTTTGTTTTATACTTTGGCCGCTCCCTCTGATTCACCTAAGCTAGAAAGGTTTGCTTGCCTAAATGCACAGCACGGTCACGCTGTTACTCAAAAACGATCTTTAGGAAGAGGTGAGTGTGAGGTGCTACAAGCTACAGCAGCGGGCAAGTGGGACGTTGCCCACATTCCCAGGACAGCTGTCTTTAAGGTGTACTGGTGGATTTCATTCAGCCTCAGTCTGATGACTTTGATGTGTGGTGCAGGTCTTTACTCACAAAACCAGTGACACAGAAAATAACCCACATAAAATGATGAGGTCCTACTGATGAGATTTAGAAGTCCTGCTTTCTTAAAAAACAAAGCAAAACAAAAACGAAAAGAGGTGATAGTTTTGCTTTCCTCGTTCTATAGATCACACTGGAGTTCTGTGTCTCACTTCCAGTGCCAGACTCTGAGAGGGACAGTGAGTAACCTGAGTGATGCCTGAGGAGATCCACCAGTGAAGGGCCCCGGAGCCAGGACCCCAGGGGAATGGCTAAAGGCCTGGGCTTTTTGGTCTGGAAAACAGGAGAGGTAGAGACAGGGCATAATAGTTGTCTTTGAGTCTCTGAAGACTAGCCTCGGGGAAGAAAGGCTTAGGTATTAGTTTAGTCCCAGTATTGCCGAAAGATGTGACACTGTCACCAGGAATAGTGGCACAGACGCTGTGATCCTGGGGTCGGGAGGTGAGTAGAATCTCAGACTGTGTGAAGGGTGTAGAGTTGTAGAGGCGCACCCCCTCCACTGTTTCTTCATTAAGGATCCTGAAATTTACGTCCTCCCCCGGTACATGACATGTGTACATGACACAAGCCCTCCCTAGATACATGGGCCCAGCATGCCATCTGCTGAGACTCGGTGGTTGAGAATGATTCCAGAAGCCAGAACCAGGACAAATGCATGGAAGCCAGTTTTTTCTCAAGCTGGAAGTGCTTTCTAACCGGAGTTAAAAAACGAGTGAGCTGGGCATGACGGGCCACGTCTATAATCCCAGCACTTTGAGGGGCTGAGGTGGGAGGATCACTTGAGCCCAGGTGTTCAAGAGCAGCCTTGGCAACATAGTGAGACCCTGTCTCTACAAAAATAAAAAATAAAATAAAATATAATAGAAAAATTAGCTGGGTGTGGCGGCATGTGCCTGTGGTCCCAGATGCTCGGGAGACTGAGGTGGGAGGATTGCTTAAGCCCAGGAGTTTGAGGCTACCATGAGCTATGATCACACCACTGCATTCCAGCCTGGGTGATGGAGAGAGACCCTGTCTCTAAAGAAAAAAAAAGAAAAGAAAAGAAAAAAGAGAAAAGAAAGGAGTGGTCACTAAAGGAGGAGCAGTTGCAGTCACTTAGGGATCAGCCCCAGGAGAGCTGAGGCAGAAACTGTTTATCCTGAACCAGCACCCAGAAGGCACTTGTGGCGGTCAGTAGAAAGGACTTGGGCACTTGTGGGTAGGTTGGGCCAGATGACTATGAAGTTCTGTTTCAACCACAAGATTCTATTAAAAATTGTAAAGGCCAGGTGCAGTGGCTCACGCCTGTAATCCCAGCACTTTGGGAGGCTGAGGGGGGCGGATCACCTGAGGTCAGGAGTTCGAGACCAGCCTGAACAACGTGGAGAAACCCTGTCTCTACTAAAAATACAAAATTAGCCGGGTGTGGGGGCACATGCTTGTAATCCCAGCTACTTGGGAGGAGTATTGCTTGAACCTGGGAGGTGGAGGTTGTGGTGAGCCGAGACTGCACCACTGAACTCCAGCCTGGGCAACAAGAGCAAAACTCCATATCAAAAAAAAAAAAAAAAAATTTGTAAATTCATACCACTGAATAACTCAGAATACTGTAAACGGTGACTTACGCAGCGAGAATGATCTGAAAGGTACTTAATACTTTGATGTCTCTCATAAAATTGGTTAAATTTATAGTTTAATAAAAAAACACACAGGGTCTTATAATAACAACAGATACTCTCTTCAGTATTAAAAATAAAGAATGATTTCCAGCTTTGGTCATAAAATGTCCTTTGCATTCACACAGTAAGTTTAGTTTAGTTTTTTGTTTTTTTTTTTTTTTAAACTAAAGATGTCATAGAAGTTTCTATAAGCTCCTGTAAACACTCACTGTCACCCTCAGGGCACAAGAATGTCAAAATTGGGTCAGCACTGCCGACTCTCCACCCATGTTGTAATGTAATTCTTGGATGGCATGATCTGGACACATGAAAGTGTCTGTTTTGCATTAATTTATAACCCTATTAAAATGAGATGGAGCGGTATCTGTGGGATCTGAAAGCACAGTGTCTTCTTGCTTGTAAACATGGCCATGGTGAGAAGTATGCAGAAACCATGTTATTCCTTCCTTAGCATAAATATGCTATAATTCTCCTTCCTTCAAATTCATAACTCAGGAGTCCTATATTAGCTTTCACTGCAGAGACACAAACATCAGTTCTCTACCCTGGAAGGAAACTCATAGCTTGAGCTCATTCTTCGAAGTGTGGTGCACGCAGAAGTCCCTTCTGCTCCCCAGCACACAGATGGACTCTTCAGGGCATTACTGCCCAAAAGATGAGCAGCTTCTCCTCAGGGTCAGCCGAGATTCAGACCCATCCTGACCGAATGGCTGTAGAAACTGAAATAAGGGCTGGTGCTTTGGCAGAGGAGCTCAACCAGCTCTCAGAGACTACAGATCCTGGAGTGACATTTCAGCTCCATCCCCAGCTGAACTTCTGTAACACACACACACACACACACACACACACACACACACACTTGCCCACGAGGTGCAGCATTTCTGCCTATGCACTGAGATACTCTGAGAATTCATGAACTATTTAAAATTCTGATACCTGACAGTAAAAAGGGTGGTAATAGTTGACATAAAAAGTAGAAGTAGAGTATTTCAACCTAAATGCCAGTGTTATTCATCCACACATATGTTGGGGTGTAAGAGACAGAAAGGTATATTTTTATTTCTACCTAAAATAAAATGCTTCATTCTATGATTGAGACTACACAATAGTACATATACAAGGGGTCAGAGATTACAGAGCTTTTCAATATTAAACTTAAATAATTTTAAACATTTATTTAAAAAAGTTATTTAAAATTAAATAATTAAACACTAATATAGAGCAATAAGGGAAAAGAGCAAATCAAAAGCAATCTGTCCACTAATTAATCCAGAAGCCCTTTCTTTCTAGGGGACTGACTGCACTGGGAAGTCAGATCCCCTGGAGGGGAGCCCAGGCAGGAAACACTGCCAGGTGGGCCTCCCAACTCAGATGGCCTTGCTTTACTTTTCAGAGCCACAGGAAAGGCATGAGAAGGTGAGGAGTTTCTTTTCCAAGAAACTTTTCCTAGACTCATTCCCTCCACTCCTGCTTGCCTTTTCTCAAGCCTTCCCTTGACACCCTTGCCCCCATCAACCGACTGGCTTACAAACATATTTAGAATTTCTGAACATCTGGCATGTGGCGTGAGGGAGTTTTAGGGCAGTGCTGAGAGAGGCGGAACTTCACCACAGTTAGGTTGGCCAAGATGAACAGCACTGACAAGTCCCGTGAGGTCTCCATGATCCCTGAGTGGTCAACCCTTCGGGTGATATCCCTTTTTTTAACTCTAATTACCTCAGGTTTCAGTCCCAAGGCCTTAATAAAGCAAGAGCTTTCTCTGGTGTCCAGGAAATCCTCATTTCGGTTTCAAGTTGAAATTCTTTGCCCAATATCTTTGACGAAAGCATCAGCTTTTCTCTCGGCCATTGTAGGCTTAGTCCCGTATTTCTTTTTCCTACACACAGGTCCTGTTTCTGTCATCAATTCTGAATTCTCTTTTTTTCCAGGTCTGCTCTGTTTCCTTTCTATTTCTATTGTCCTGATTCTTTTGGCTGATATTCCTTCGGTTGCCATGAGATCACATCAACTTGTCCTGCTTCCTCTGCCCACATTAGTCTAAACTCACGGCATCACCACAAATCCATACTAAGGCTCAGGATAACTCACCTCAACATCATCTCCTTGGCTCTGGGGTCCCCTTCATCTCTGGGTTCACCCGATTTCAGGTGGGCGAATCATGAGGTCAGGAGATGGAGACCATCCTGGCTAACATGGTGAAACCCCATCTCTACTAAAAATACAAAAAATTAGCCAGGTGTAGTGGTGGGCGCCTGTAGTCCCAGCTACTCTGGAGGCTGAGGCAGGAGAATGGTGTGAACCCAGGAGGCGGAGCTTGCAGTGAGCCGAGATCGTGTCCCTGCACTCCAGCCTGGGCGACAGAGCGAGACTCCATCTCAAGACAAAAAAAAAAAGAAGGAAAAAAAAAAAGAAATCCCTGAATTTTATTTTATTATTATTTTTTGAGACAGAGCTTCCCTTTGTTACCCAGGCTGGAGAACAGCAGCGTGATCTTGGCTCACTGCAACCTCCACCTCCTGTGTTCAAGTGATTTTCGTGCCTCAGCCTCCTAAGCAGCTGGGATTACAAGTATGTGCCTCCATGCCCAGCTACTTTTTGCATTTTTACTAGAGATGGGGTTTCACCATGTTGTCCAGGCTGGTCTTGAACTCCTGGCCTTAAGTGATGGGCCCGCCTCGGCCTCCCAAAGTGCTGGGATTACAGGCATGAGCCACCATGCCTGGTTGAGACCCCTGAATTTTAAACACAAGGTATCACCTTTGGGTTCTGGGAAGTCCGGAGTCAGTCTCTCTCTCTCTCTCTCTTAAATAAAGCTCATATTTTATTATATTCATATCTATCCTGTATTGAGAGTTACTTCACAAGGCACAATCATTTGGGGATGTAGTGTAGTGGGGGATTTCTCATTGTATTGGATTCCAGTAGCAGCAGGGACCCAAAAGCTCACCATTTTGTTAGGCATGGAAACAAATACACATGCTAGTGCTGCAGAATCAGGACGTAGCAGTGTGAACAGAAGAAAATCACACTGCTATGGAACTGCATTGCTGAAAGGAACCTTAGGCACGCTCAGTGCCAAATTTCCTACCTTTGTACTTAAAAAATATTTGGACTCAGCATTAGAGGTGAAGTTACTCTCTTCCAAGGACCAGGGACTACAAGGCTTCAACCGAGAAGCCTTGAGGCAGAAGGCAGGACCTTCGCCATCCTTGAAGGACGTGTACAATTGGGATGAAGACAGCTATTTTGTGCCTGATCTGGTAGACTGTTGGGTGAATTCTGGGGTGTTGGCAGCACATGGAGTGCCAGGCCTCCTGCCGGCCTCCAGATGCCCCCATTAAAGCATCCCACACCAAGCAACAAGTAGGTGACCCTTAAGATGAGAGCAGGCCCAAGAAGCAGCGGATGCTCATCTCTGCCGTCTCCTGGGATGGATTTAAAATTTGGCCTCTCATTTCACAACTGTTAGTGTGGTAATATTTTAACACAGTTCCCTGCCTGATTAATTTGTTTTCTAAGGACCCAAGAGAAGCCCAAGAGCATCAGTGATTTATACTGGTGGACAGTTCTGCAGTGGACTTTTCAGCACTTGAGTGACTCCAGCTAATCGTAAATCTGAGTGGTTACCTCATGATATGGTTTGGCTCTGTGTCCCTACCCAAATCTCATGTCAAATTGTAATCCCCATGTGTTGGGGAAGTGGTCTGGTGGGAGGTGATTGATTCATGGGGGCAGACTCCCCCTTGCTGTTCTCATGTCAGAGTTCTCACGAGATCTGGTTGTTTGATAAATGTCTGGTGATTGCCACTTCTCTCTCTCTCTTGCCACTATGTAAGATGTGCCTGGCTTCCCCTTCACCTTCTGCCATGACTGTTTAAGTTTCCTGAGGCCTCCCCAGCCATGTCATGTGGAACTATGAGTTAATTAAACCACTTTCCTTTATTAATTACCCAGTCTTGGGTAGTTCTTTATAGCAGTGTGAAAATGGACTAATACACCTTATCATCTAATACATCACATAGATCTGTAGCTGCAACAGGATCCACTCTGACCCCTGCTTCGGCCACATTTGGAAAATGTGGGGGGAGGAATATGGTACTGGTTTCGTTTGAAAAGGAGCACTGCCTAAGGACAACGCCACTGGCTTCTCTCTAACCCACAGGAAGGAATGCACCAGAGGCCCTCTACCAAGACCCAGAGGGTGGAAATTAGAAGCTGCACACCCAGGCTGCGTGTGGTGGCTCACACTTGTAATCCCAGCACTTTGGGAGGCTGAGGCAGGTGGATCACCTGAGGTCAGGAGTTCGAGACCAGCCTGGCCCACATGGTGAAACCCTGTTGCTACAAAAACATAAAAAATAAAAATTAGCCAGGTGTGGTGGCGTACCCTATAATTCCCAGCTACTCGAGAGACTGAGGCATGAGAATCACTTTAACCTGGGAGGTGGAGGTTGCAGTGAGCCGGGATTGTACCACTGCACTCCAGCCTGGGTGAGAGAGGAAAATTCCATCTCAAAAAGAAAAAAAAAAAGTTGTGCCCCCATCAAGCCTTTTCCATCTCACCACTTTCCTTGGTTGCATTTTTCTTTACAAAATCACCCAAGTAGCTGTTATGGGCTAAACTGTGTTCCCCTAAAATTTCTATGTTACAAGTCCTAACTATCATCGCCACAGACCTTATTTGGAGGCAGGGCCTTTATAGAGGTAATCAGATTAAAACGAGGCCACAGGTTGGGCCCTAATTCAATATGGCTGATGTCCTTATGCAAAGGGGAATTTTGGATACAGACACGTACGGGGGAAGATGTGACGTGAAGACGTAGGGAGAGGAAGGCCACCTACAAACCAGCGAAAGAGGCTAGAACAGATCCTTGCCACACGGCTCTCAGAAGGAACCCACCCTACCAACACCTTGATCTTGAACTTCGGACCTCCAGAATGACGAGAAAAGAAATTTCTGTTCAAGCCACCAAATCTGGGGTACTTTGCCACAGCAGCCCCAGAAAACTAATAAAATAGCCATCACTGGGATTTAGAAAGTCTTTTAAACAACCCCACATATTTGTATTTTATTATATTTAATTCTATTCTCTACTGAAGTTACTTCAAAAGCCACAATCACCTGGGAGTTCCGTGGCTGTAGGCGAGGACCTGTGGAAGTCTGAAGGCGAAGAAAGGCTTCCTCCACCCCAGATGTGTTGATACTTCATTAAAAATTGCTGCCTAAGCAGTAGAAAGAAGCACTTTCTGGGTTGAATCGCTGATTTGCCAAGGGGCCCTTTCAAAAAGGCTCAAGCAGAACTGGCTTTGATGGATGAGGGGGGCACACTTGGACCTGAGGGAAGGTAGCACCTTCATTTTTGTGCCACATTGTAATTGTAGCCTCCAGTCCAGCTTCAAAGGTGGTGGAGCTGAGCCTGTCAGAGTGAGCTGCCTTTGACGTCTGAAGGACATACCCCCTCTGCTGAGCTTCACGTACAACACTGCGAGGCTACAATAAAGTACATGGAGTGCAAAGTCTATTCACACTTGCTCTTCATTCCGTTTCAACTCAAGGGGCTCCATCACGCCTTCCCTGCCTTGATTACCAGTAGGTGGCAGTAGACGGCTTGCTGAAAGCAGGAACTCAATGGCAAAGCAAGCCCAGTTCATAAACTTGAGGGTGTAGGAGCTTCCTAGGTTTTGCTTCTACATTAGAGGCACGTGTAACGGGCCAGCTGTCTTGCCAGGGGAGTCACATGGTTCCCCCTTACATTAGCATACAAGAATTCCAGGATGCTCAGAGCTGAAGGACCCTGTCAACAAGTTCAGGGGATCTCAGCCCTGGATGTGTGTAGAGCTTTAAAAAAGACCAATGCCTCAGTCCCCAACAGGTGATTGACTCTGTTCATAGAGTCATTTACCTGATACCTCTTTGTGAGGAATACAAACTAATTTGGAAACATCTACCCAACCTCACAGTGACTTAGCCAGGGAGAGGAGAAGTGAACAGGAAAATGAGGCTATGTATGGTAAGGAGCAGTTAATTCACAGGTCCCTTGGTAAGGTAGAGGGGTGGGCTGAATTGTGTCCCCCCAATATTCTTATCCACTTGGAGCCTCAGACTGTAACCTTATTTGGAAATAGGGTCTTTGCAGATGTAATGAGTTAAGATGAGGTCATACTGGATTACGGTGAACCCTAAATCCAATGACTGACATCCTTATAAGGAGAGAGGCCACACAGAGGCACAGAGCGTCACAGGGGAGAAGGCCATGTGAACATGGTGGCAGAGACCAGAGTGACACAGATCAAAGGACCAAGGGACAGGTGGAGCCACCAGAGGCTGAAAGAGGGAGGGAAGGATCCTCCCCTGGAGCCTTCAGAGGAACTGTGGCACTATTGACACCCTGATTTCAGACATCTGGCCTCTAGAACTGTGAGACAATCCATTTCTGTCTGTGGTCATTTGTGATAGCAGCCCTTGGAAACCAGCATAGGCAGAAGCAGACCAACGGGAAGCCAGGTCCTCAGCTGCCTATTCCTACTCATGCCCTTCTTCACACTTGGGAGGCTTTATTTTTTATAAAACGAACAGTCCTTAAGCATTTTCCCATTCCCCCTCAGAGCCCAGGAGGGAAGTGGTGTGAATGAGGACAGTCCTGCTTACTAGGTCCATGGGTACGATCTAAACTTGTTTTTCCAAAAGTTCTTGTTTGTTCTAATCTGGTTCTAAGTCTGCTGTTTGTTTCCTGCAGGCTCAGGGCCTCGCAGACCCCAAGTTCACACCATTAGAGGCTGTTCTTCCTCAAACACTATTCCCAAGAGTTGGAAAGTCTCCAGAGACCAGCAAACACTGGCGTTCTCTGACAAGGAAGACAAAAATAGAAACCACAAAGAGAAGCAATAGGAAGAGTCTAGAGGGATAAGGGAAGAGAGGCCAGTCTTAGGGGGCAAAGAATGAAAAATGAGGGGCAACTTGCGCCTGGATGTATAATGTGAGACCCAGGCAAATTGAAGAGCAGAACTAGCTTTTAAGAAAGTGGAAATCGGCCGGGCGCGGTGGCTCAAGCCTGTAATTCCAGCACTTTGGGAGGCTGAGACGGGCAGATCACGAGGTCAGGAGATCGAGACCATCCTGGCTAACATGGTGAAACCCCGTCTCTACTAAAAAATACAAAAACAAAAACTAGCTGGGCGAGGTGGCGGGCGCCTGTAGTCCCAGCTACTCGGGAGGCTGAGGCAGGAGAATGGCATAAACCCAGGAGGCGGAGCTTGCAGTGAGCCAAGATCAAGCCACTGCACTCCAACCCGGGCAACAGAGTGAGACTCTGTCTCAAAAACAAAAACAAACAAACAAAAAAAAGAAAGTGGAAATTGGCTGGGTGCAGTGGCTCATGCCTGTAATCCCAGTTTGGGAGGCCGAGGTGGGCGGATCACTTGAGGTCGAATTTGAGGTCAGCCTGGCCAACATGGGGAGACCTCATCTCTACAAAAAAAATATAAAAATTAGCCGGGCGTGGTGGTGTGAGTCTGTAGTCCCAGCTACTTGGGAGCCTGAGGCAGGAGAGTCACTTGAATCTGGAAGGCAGAGGTTGCAGTGAGCCAAGATTGCACCACTGCACTTCCCCCTAGGCGACAGAGGTATCCTGTCTGAAAAAAAAGAAAAAAAAAAAAGAAAGTAGAAATCAAGCTACCCTGCAAGCCAAGCTAGGACCTAACAGGAAAAAAAGAAAAAAAAAAAAAAAAAAAAAGCTACCACAGTCCTGCAAACTGTCATTCAATTGCTAACTCCGAGCCTAATTTAACTGGAAAGCCAGTATGCCTTTATAACTCTAACTCGAATTCCCTCCTCTAATCCTTACACAGCAGTTTAATGCTGTTTGTTTTTTAAAAAAATCCTATGGGTGACCTCCTAATCTAGCCTGACAGGTTGCCTCATTAATTTGAAGCTTGCGTCACTTTTATTTCAAGAATGGGAATAACTTGAAGCTGCTGTGAGCCTCGGGCAATGGGAGGTCCAGTTACTCAGCTCTTCCACATGTCTTAGAAATATTATTTGTCAATAACTTAGGGGCCAAGCATTTCCTGAAATAAACAAGGGCCCTAATCTGTCCTTTCCCAAAACTCTTCATTTCTCAACAACGTGATCACGTGGCAGAAGCAAAGGGGCTTCTGATCAAATGCCTTCTACACCAAACGCAGTGTTAGTCCTTTCTCCTTCCTACTCTGCTCTCACTAAAATCTACCAAAAACCTGAGCAGCATCTTTGGTTGGTAGGGGATGGAGCTCTCTCCTGAGAAGCAATAAGAAATGCCAGTGTTTCAGAAAAACACCCCTTGCAGCAGCCGATACTGGCTCCAACAAGGAATGATTAAAGAGACTGGATATAAGTCATTAACCTGAATGCCGAGGGATTCAAATCCAGAAATGCAGTTTCTTTTGCCAAAAAAGTTCCACTGAATTTTCTAAGACCCCTGTGACCTAATTTAAAGTGTTTTTCTTCTCTTTCTCACGCTTTTTCCATACATAATAGTATGATAAGCTGTTAATTCAATCATTTTCACTTCTCTGCCACCCTTCTTCCCATGATCAAAGAGTATTATTAACTACCCTGAAAACACATTAAATAATCAAGCTGTCCAATAGCTGCCCATCAGAGCGCTAATCTCCAATACTGGCATGGCTAAAACACGGCTTAACTGTTTCTTCTCCTTCGCTCACAGCTATTTTTGTATTTCAAACAGCCATTTTGTAGAGAAGCAAAACTGGATGAAAGTACATGTTATTGAGAGGATGTTAATATGGAAAGTGTAAGGGCATAACCTTGGGTCTGAATCGTAGAAGCAAGGAAGTCACTGTTTTGTGGCAGCCATCTTTCAAACTTCTATATTATTAAAGAAGCAATCCCATTATCTCCCACTTACCCAGCCATTCCTAGCTAGTCATAAAAGGATATTCTCTCCCAATACACTTTTCAGCAGAAATGCCTTTTTGTTGGTTGTTCCTCTTTCCATGAAAACCAAATTGCATTCTACATCAGGCAAAGAGGCCGCCTTAGAAACGGAAATAACAGCCACTGTGACAGCATCCGGTGCCTTAGAATATCTGGGACTATTTACAAAGTAGAATCTGGCTCTATTATGAAGACTGCATGATTGCCCATTTTAAATCAATACAGCCTGCTCATCTCTGTGTATTCTTTTAAATACCCCAATGTGTGTCATCAACTCAAAATTCAATGAAAAACACATCTTTGGTCACTGGATAAAATCATCTTAGGAAACACCTCCCTTGATTTGAATATTTGAAAATGAGTCAAATAGCTTGGAACTCTACAGTGTGAAGGTGAATGGCCTTTAAAAAGCCGTGCAGAATAACTAGGTACATAAAATCTGAACTAAATGTCTCACTAAGGATGATGGAACAATTAGCTGCCTTCTCAGCTCACTGATCCTTTTTAATTTCATGTTGAGTCACAGGAAAAAGCAGGAGAGCTAGCCTAATGCACACACACATAATGTGTGGATGGATCCTTAAAAGGATATTTCATATGTTACTGGTGGGCATACATCATTTGAGTTTAAGCCTATGTATTTTTACACAAAGGTAAATGGCTTATACATTACTGTATAAGTAAAAGCACTAGAGGATTAGGCTACAACTACTAATCGAGAAATGCTATCTTAAAGGAGAAGCAGCATTACAAAAGAAACCTGACCATGTTTGGTGACAACACTGAATAGGAGGTCACCAGAGAAGCTTCCAACTGCCCTTCAGATAAAGATGGCTGTGATTCAGAGCATTCAAATTATGTCAAAAGGAAAAAAGAGACAATGCAAAGGCAAGATTGGTTTTCCTTTCTTGTGCTTTTCTTTTCCATTTTCTTTTCTTTTTTTTTTGAGATGGAACTTTGTTCTTGTTGCCCAGGTTGGAGTGTAATGGCGCCATCTCGGCTCACTGCAACCTCTGCCTCCTGGGTTCAAGCCATTCTCCTACCTCAGCCTCCTGAGTAGCTGGGATTACAGGAATGCACCACCACGTCTGGCTAATTTTGTACTTTTAGTAAAGATGGGGTTTCTCCATGTTGGTCAGGCTGGTCTCGAACTCTTGACCTCAGGTGATCTGCTCGCCTCGGCCTCCCAGGCCTCCCAAAGTGCTGGGATTACGGGCATGAGCCACTGTGCCCAGCCTCCATTTGCTTTTTCATAATGCAGATGCAAATGAAAATACTGAAGGGAGGGCAATGAGCTGTACCCTTTCTGATATGGAAGAGCACGCAAAACAAAAAATAAAAATTTCCTGCATGAAAACACATTCTGGAATTACAAGTTAATGGTGCAGGACTTTCTAGATGTACTGCCATAAAATTTAAGTTTTAAAAATGTGAAAGTTTATGGTATAGGAGGTGATTAAACAGCAAAATTTGGAGAAACAACAGTAGCTACTTTGGAAACCTTTCTTTTCCTTTCTTCTTTCTTTTTTTCTTTCTCTCTCTCTTCCTTCCTCCCTCCCTCTTTTCTTTTCTATTTTTTTAGAGACAATGTCTCACTCCATTGCCTAGGTTGGGGTGCAGTGGTGAGATCATGGCTCACTGCAACCTCAGATTCCTGGGCCCAAGGGATCCTCCAGCCTCAGCCTCACAAGTAGCTGGGACTACAGGCATGTACCACCAAGCCTGGCTACTTTTTTTTTTTTTTTTTTTAATTTTTGTAGAGATGAGGTATTACTGTGTTGCCTGGGCTGGTCTCGAACTCCTGGCCTCAAGCGATCTTCCCACCTTGGAAAATCTTATTTCTATAGCTCTTTGTAATTTAGAATGAATCTGATTTAATAATTCATTTTATAGATAAGAAAACTGAGGCCCAAAGAGGGTGACTGAATTCAAGGTCAATGATTAATGAGAGGCAGAGACCAGGTGTCTATTTCTCTCTAATTAATGTATGTATCATTTGGTTTTGCAACAGGTGAAGAGACTAAGTTAAAATATGAGAAAAACTCTGTAGGGATCATTTCTGGGGGTCCATGAGGTCAAACTATTTTCCTGATATTACCAAGATGTTATTTGCCTTTTTATTCTCATTCCCTTTCATGGATGTACAATGGAGCTTTCTAGAAATGAAATGATGTGTTATATATATCAAGAAGATGGATACAGAAACAGATGTGAGAATCTTTTTTCTTCCATTAAGCCAGACATTAGGGATTTGCAGAAATATAAAAGAATGCCACCCTTCTCACAAAATTTATTTTTGTTTTGGAAAATATAATAATATTAATAAAAACATTATTTAACATATAATAGATTACTATTTTAAATTAATGAATATTTAAACAATTTTGGCTAGGTGCAGTGGCTCACACCTGTAATCCCAGCACTTTGGGGGGCCGAGGTGGGCAGACTGCTTGAGTCCAGGAGTTTGAGACCAGCCTGGGCAACATGGTAAAACCCCGTCACTACAAAAAAACACAAAAATTAGCCAGGTGTGGTGGCATGCACCTGTAGTCCTGGCTACTCAGAAGGTTGTGAGGCACAAGAATCATTTGAACCTGGGAAACAGACATTGCAGTGAGCCGAGATCACACCACTGCACTCCAGCCCAAGCAACAGAGCAAGACCTTGTCTCAAAAAACAAAAACATTCTGTTTTAGTTTTGAAAACACAAAATATTGATAAATACAACCTAGATACCAAAATACTCTTCAGAATTCTCAATAATTTTTAAGAGTTTAAAGGGGACCTGAGATCAAAAGGTCTGAGAACTGCTATACTAGAACATTAACAAATAATCAGGAGGCCGGGCACAGTGGCTCATGCCTGTAATCCCAGCACTTTGGGAGGCCAAGGCAGGCGGATTACCTGAAGTCAGGAGTTCGAGATCAGCCTGACCAACATGGCGAAACCCTGTCTCTACTAAAAATACAAAAATTAGCTGGGCGTGGTGGCAGGTGCCTGTAATCCCAGCTACTTGGGAGGCTGAGGTAGGAGAATTGCTTGACCCTGGGAGGTGGAGGTTGCAGTGAGCCGAGATCGTGCCACTGCACTCCAGCTTGGGCGACAAGAGTGAAATTCTGTCTCAAAAAAAAAAAAAAAAAAAAAAAAAAAGGAAAAGAAAAGAAAAAAAAGATCAGGAAAAAACAGTGAAAGAATTTTACAAAAAATATTCTCAACAAAACCCCCTCATTCCTTCCTTTCTGCATCCTTCTCTCACTCTTGTAACACACATGATTCCAATGAGATGGAGGTGAGACTTATATTTATGGTCAGTAACAACAACAGGGTACTCCTGGGTTCAAGTTTAGGTAGGACCACATATGGAGCTGAATCTGAGTTTTGGCTCACTCAGGAATACTGCACCTCCATGATTGGTGAAAATCTAGTTTTTGTAAAGACACGTAAAAGTGGCATGAATCCTTAGCTCATGAAGATGAGATTTTACTTAGCTTCTTTCTGAAAAGCTTTCCTGATTTTTGGTTCCAGATGAATCCAACATGGGACCAAAAATGTATTTTTTTCTCTATTTAATTCCCTATTTTCTTGGTTGGGGATGGACCAACTCTTCTGTAAGGATTTTGTGATCTGCTACAACCTTATTTTTTTTAAAGCGGGGGAAATGGTAGGGAGGAGCATTGCTCAGTGCAAAAAAATCTGTTCATGCAAAAACCGGGATATTCAGATAAAAAAATATTTTTACAACGGTTGGTGGGGGACCTGCTGTTTTATGTGGTAGTGGTGGGAGCGCGGCTTCAAGAAAAGCCTATTTGAAAAAGAGGTACGTGGGTTGAGACCTGAAGGAAGTGAGGGAGCATGGGATGGGTGGAAAAGAATACACAGACAGGAAGGGCAAACGCAAAAGTCCTGAGGCAGAGGTGTGCTTGGTCTGTGGGAGGAACACCAAGGAGGCCAGTGTGGCTAGAATAGCATCAGCAAGGAACAGGGAGACCCAGGGAGGGGCAGGTTGTAGAGGCAGGGAAGACTAGAGCACCAAAGGCCTGGAGGACTTTTTTTTTTTTTGAGACAGGCTCTCGCTCTGTTGCCCAGGTGGGAATGCAGTAGCATGATCTCGGCTCGTTGCAACCTCCACCTCCCAGGTTCAAGTGATTCTCCTGCCTCAGCCTCCTAAGTAGCTGGGACTATAGACATGCACCACCATGCCCACCTAATTTTCCTATTTTTAGTAGAGATGGGGTTTCACTATCTTGGTCAGGCTGGTCTCGAACTCTTGACCTCAAATGATTTGCCTGCCTCAGCCTCCCAAAGTGCTGGGATTAGAGGCGTGAGTCACCACGCCTGGCCAGGACTTTGGATACTACTCCAGAAGAGCTGGGAGTAGCATCTTATGTGACTGACGCCCTGCAGAGCACTTGTGAGGAATTACAGTGCTAGGTCAGGGATATGGAAAAGCATAAAATGCAGGCTCAAAGAGGCTCAAGGAGCTGCTGTGAGACACGCACCACTCAGTGCTGATTCCTGAAGTTGCACTTGTACACCAGGAGTGACACAGAATATTGGCTCATGTTTAGCAAAACTTTAAAAACCCCAGAAAATTCCAAAAGAACACTTACCCTGTTTTACGTAATTTTGTGCAGGTAGGCCGGGCGCAGTGGCTCATGCCTGTAATCCCAGCACTTTGGGAGGCCGAGGTGGGCAGATCACCTGAGGTTGGGTGTTTGAGATCAGCCTGACCAAAATGGAGAAACCCCATCTCTGCTAAAAATACAAAATTAGCTGGGTGTGGTGGCACATGCCTGTAATCCCAGCTACTAGGGAGGCTGAAGCAGAAGAATCACTTGAACCTGGGAGGCGGAGGTTGTGGTGAGCTGAGATTGCACCATTGCCCTCCAGCCTGGGCAGTAAGAGCAAAACTCTGTCTCAAAAAAAAAAAAAAAAAAAAAAAAGTGTGCAGGTGCACAAAGACATAGCATATATGCAGGATGCACTTGGCACAGAAAATGCTCTTTTACACTGTAGCCCATCAGGGTATCTTTCTAGGCATCTAACAGTTCGATTAAGCTGATACATGTAATCTGTCAGGCACTAACGGGTCACTCATGATCCTCAGAGCAGCCTTGTAAGGTAGGCAGGGCAGGCATTATTTCCCTCCTTAGGCAGTCAGAAAGGTTCCTGCCCATATCAAAAGCTGGTTGGTGACAAATGAGGAGAGAATCAGCCAAGATTCTCCGGGGCTGAATTTGGGTTATTCCCATGAGTTCTGCGCCTCGTGGTCTAGTAACTTACCAAGGGAGCAACGCCAAAACGCAGAAGATTCAAACATCAGGGAGAGCGACTGAGTCAAAGGAAAACATTATCTGGCTGGGAATAACACTAAGGAGCCCTACTTTGCCTCAACATTAGAGGATTTGTTCTCTTGTTATACATGGTGATTTCGTATTGACTAGATGTTCTTTTGTGTAATAAACTGTAGGACAACATTACTTGTGAAAAGAAGCACCATTTGCAGAAGTGACAGGGCGCCATCATTTCTTTTAAAACCCAAGCATGCCTGGTTTTATTGAACTTGTTCTTGTGTAAGCCATGGCCTGGATCCATTTACAAACCAGAAGGGGAGGAGAGGAAACTAAAAAATTACTTACTAAATAGACATCAAGCACAGAAGCATTGTCATCCTGCACTTCCAGAGTGTTGGGTTCAGTGGTCAAGTAGATGGTCCCCTCTTCCAAGGTAAATGTTGAACTGGAAGGTAACCCTTTGCTGGAAAAATAAAGATGAATGATGAGCATGAGGGCCCCGGAACAAAATCTAAAGACACCTCCAAAGTTGTGGCTAAAGAGGGCCGATTTTGGGGATGGAAACTTTTGAGAATTTGAAGGAAATATGGTTATACCTGGAGACATGGCCACTTGAGTTTAAAGAATTCGGTTTTAGGCCAGGTGCAGTGGTTCACGCCCGTAATCCCAGGACTTTGGGAGGCTGAGGCAGGCAGATCACGAGGTCAAGAGATCAAGACCATCCTGGCCAACATGGTGAAACCCTGTCTCTACTAAAAATACAAAAATTAACGGGGTGTGGTGGCGTGCACCTATAGTCCCACTACTCGGGAGGCTGAGGCAGAAGAATCGCTGGAACTCAGGAGGCAGAGGTTGCAGTGAGCTGAGATCGCACCACTGCACTCCAGCCTGGTGACAGAGTGAGACTCTGTCTCCAAAAAAAAAAAAAAAAAAGTATTCGGTTTTACTAGAAGCGCGTTTTCTTTCTCTAGCAGCACACGAGATACCTCACTGCATTTTGGAGAGGGGATTTGTGGGCCCCATGCCTTGTGAGTGCCGGGAGGATGTGAATCTAGGGGCTCATTAGTTATCTTTGACTTCGAATGACTGGTTCTTGCTGCTTCAATTTACAGTATTTATACTATCCTAGTTTACAAAAGATAACCTTGGGCATCATTAGCACTGATGATTTATCTTTTTTTTCCTCTTTTTCCTCTTTTTTTTTTTTTTTTTTCCTTTTTCAATTACATCAGTGGTTCTCAAACTTACATGTGCCTCAGAATCCCCTGGAGGGCTGGTTAGAATATAATTTCTTGGATCCCTCTCATAAAGCTTCTGAGCCAGAATCTGGCATAGAGCCCATGGATTTGCATTTCTGACGAGTTTCCAGGTGATGCTCACGCTGATGGTTCAAGGACCACACTTGGAGTAACAATGAACCACATAAACACAGAGCATTGTGTTATGTCCTCTGCGAGGACAGCTGGAGTGCACCCTTAGTAACTACAATACCAAAAGCCAAAGGAATGCAGATAGACAGTATATTGGAGAGCCAACCGAGGAGAAACCACCTTTGTTTTGTTGTGATATAACCAGTGTTAACTGTTGAAACTGTTGAAGTAACTGGTCCTTTTTTTCTTTACTTTGTTTTTTTGAGACTGACTCTTGCTCTGTTGCCCAAGTTGGAGTGCAGTGGCGTGATCTCAGCTCACTGCAATACTGCAGTCTCCACCTCCTGGGTTCCAGTGATTCTCTTCCCTCAGGCTCCTGAGTAGCTGGGATCACAGACGTGCACCACTATGCGTGGCTAATTTTTGTATTTTTAGTAGAGACGGGGTTTCACCATGTTGGCCAGGCTGCTCTCAAACTCCTGACCTCGTGATTTGCCCACCTCGGCCTCCCAAAATGCTGGGACTACAGGCATGAGCCACCACATGCAGCAAATTGTGTGGATCTTAAGAGGTAAGGTTCACTTGTATTTTTCCTGATCACAAAAGTCATAAAGAGGCTGGGTACGGTGGCTCACGCCTCTAATCCCAGCACTTTGGGAGGCCAAGGCAGGCAGATCATCTGAGGTCAGGAGTTCGAGAGTGGCCTGGCCAATATGGTGAAACCTCATCACTACTAAAAATACAAAATATTAGCCAGGAGTGGTGGCACACGTCTGCAATCCCAGCTACTCAGGAGGCTGAAGCAGGAGAAGCACTTGAATCCGGGAGGCAGAGGCTGCAGTGAGTCAAGATTGTGCCACTGCACTCCAGACTGGGTGACAGAGTGAGACTCCATCTCAAAAAAAAAAAAAAAAAAAAGCCGCCCCCAAAAAACTAAGTTTTTTCATTCTTGAGTTTTTATTTATGATTTTTATTTCCTTTCTAAGTGTATCAAATGTATTAATATATATCAAATACATATTAATATATTATAGATAATATAAATATATAATACAATATTATATATAATATTAATATGTATTTGAAATATATAAAAGAATATTCTGGAAGCTCTTATATATAAAAGAATATTCTGGAAGTGCTTTTTCTTTTTAAATTTTTATTTTTTTAAAGTTTAATTTTGAAATAACTTTAACCTCACAGAAAAAGGGAAAGAATGCTGAAAAGTCCAGGGTACCCTTCCTATCATTTGACCATATTTGCTTTGTCATTATTTATTTATAAATACCCATAAGCATTTTTTCCTGAACCGTTTGGGGAGACTAAATTGCATACAAGTCATTCCTTTACCCGTAAGCCCATCAGTGTGAATTTCCTAAAAACAAGGACATCCTTTTATATAATACAGTACAATTATCAAAATCAGGAAATGTAAAATGATATAATACCATGATCTAATCTATAGTTGATATGGTTTGGGTCTGTGTCCCTCCCATCCAAATCTCATCTTGAATTGTACTCTCATAATCCCCATGTGTTGGGGGAGGCACCTGGTGGGAGATAATTAAATCATGGGGGCAGTTTCCCCCATGTTGTTCTCATGGTAGTGAATAAGTCTCATGAGATATGATGTTTTATCAGGGGTTTCTGCTTTTGCTTCTCTCGAATTCTCCCTTGCCACTGCCATGTGAGAAGTGCCTTTAGCCTTCCGCCATGATTGTGAGGCCTCCCCAGCCACACGGAACTATGAGTCCATAAAACCTATTTTTCTTCCCAGTCTTGGGTATGTCTTTATCAGCAGTGTGAAAACGGACTAATACAATAGTCCACATTTAAATTTTGCCAAAAATTTATGTTTTATTATTTATTTATTTTGAGATGGAGTCTCCCTCTGTTGCCCAGGCTGGAGTGCAATGGCACGATCATGGCTCACTGCACCCTCTGCCTCCCAGGTTCAAGTGATTCTACTGCCTCAGACTCCCGAGCAGCTGGGATTATAGGCACCTGCCACCATGCCTGGCTAATTTTTATATTTTTAGTAGAGACCGAGTTTTATTGTTGGCCAGGCTGGTCTCGAATTCCTGGCCTCAAATGATCCACCTGCCTTGGCCTCCCGAAGTGCTGGGATTATAGGCATGAGCCACCGTGTCTGGCCCCCAAATTAATTAATTAATTAATTTTTTGAGAAAGTTTCACTCTCGTCACCCAAGCTGGAGTGCAATGGCGCGATCTTGGTTCACTGCAATCTCTGCCTCCTGGGTTCAAGCGATTCTCCTTTCTCAGCCTCCCGAGTAGCTGAGATTACAGGTGCATGCCACCCCGCCTGGATAATTTTCATATTTTAGTAGAGACAGGGTTTTGCCATATTGGCCAGGCTGGTCTTGAACTCCTGACCTCAGGTGATCCACCCGCTCCAGCCTCCCAAAGTGCTGGGATTACAGGTGTGAGCCACAGTGCCCAGGCTCCAAAATTTATTTTTTTTAAATGATGCTACATGCATATAAGTGTAATAGATAGCAGAAAGTAATTCTCTTTCTCCTGCCCTTGTGTGATCCAGCATTCTCCTCCCTAGAGGCAAACCCACCCATTTTGACAGTATTTTTCAATCTAAAATTTACCTTTTATCTTTGGAAGCTATGAGTAAGCCACTGGTATGGTTAAGACAAAATTAAAATACAAAAATTAATTAGAATATTATTTGAGACTTGACAGGTACATTTATCAATTATTTTAGCTAAAATATAGTATGATTACAGAAAAAAGAAATATCAGATTTACTTAGTATTGTAAGGTCAAAATTTGATAAAATCAAATGGGCATCTTTCTTTTTTTTTTAAAACTTTGTTATTTATACTGTTTTTCGCACATATTAGAAGTGTCCTATCTTAGTAAGTAGAATATTTTGAATATCATTAAATTTGGGGGACAAAAATGAGGCTCATCGAGACGCGTATCCAGATTATATAAAGAACTCTTATAACTTAGCAATAAAAAGGCAAATAACCCAATTTAAAAATGAGCAAAGAATCTGGAGAGGTCTCCAAAGAAGACATGAATGGCCAATACGCATATAAAAAGATGCTTAATATCCTTAGTCATAAGGAAAATGCAAATCAAAACTACAGTGAGATACCACTTTCACAGCTACTGGGATAGTTATCATAGAAAATCAGGAAAATAAAACTTGTTGGAGAGGAGGTAAAGCAACCGAAGCCCTCATACACTGCTGATGGGAATGTATTCGATAAAATGGTGCAGCTACTTCAGAAAACTGTTTGGTGTGTCCTCAAAGCAATATGATACACCAATTCCACTCCCACATAAATATCCAAGAAAAATGAAAACATGTCCACACACAAGCTTGTATATGAGTATTTGCAGTAGCATTATTCATAGTAGCCAGAAAGTAGAAACAACTCAAATATCTACCAATTGATGAATGGACAAATTATTCATAAAACGGAGTATTATTCAGTAATAAAAAGAATAAAGCACTGATATATGCAACAACATGAGGAAACCTTGAAAACATTATGCCAAGTGAAAGATGCCAGTCATAGAGGACCACATATTACATGATTTCATTTATGCAAAATGTGTAAGAACAGACAAATCAATGGAGACAGAAAAGCAGACTCATGTATCTGGCTCAATGACATGACAGAGAGTTGGGTTCTGAGATTTCGAGTTCTCTCGTGAAGAGACTGAGTACAGGCCTGTGGAGGCTGGGGGAGCCATCTGCAATGCCCCAGGGCACATGCTGGTATAGCACAGGCATGGGCCAGAGCACTTTCATCCTGGGGATGTCCTGCCCAGAGGTTACACACTGCTGGCTCACAAACCCAGTCTGGCTGGAAGAACAGTTTTGAAGAAGAGATCTGTTGGCTCATGCCTGTAATCCCAGCACTTTGGGAGGCCGAGGCAGGTGGATCACCTGAGGTCAGGAATTCAAGACCAGCCTGGCCAACATGGCGAAACCCTGTCTCTACTAAAAATACAAAAATTAGCCAGGCGTGGTGGTGGGTGCCTGTAATGCCAGCTACTTGGGAGGCTGAGGCAGGAGAATTGCTTGAATCTGGAAGACAGAGGTTGCAGTGAGCTGAGATCGTGTCATTGCACTCCAGCCTGGGTGACAGAGTGAGACTCTGTCTCAAAAAAAAAAAAAAAAAAAAAAAAAAAAAGAGATTTGTTTTAGTTTGAATTATTGTCAAATTAAGGAAAATGAAATTCCCACAAAAACCCAGTTTCTTTTGAGAAATGAGAAGAGCGGCCAACTGTAAGCCTACATTTCTGAGTAGCAGTGAGATTGCAGCTGCCTTCCTTAGACCGAGCATGTCCTCTGCATTGCTGCAGGGTCCCCACCTCGCTCTTGAGTGTCCTACCCAGCCTGTTACACTCATGCGCACCATCCCTCCCGGTGTGTCTGCCCAACATCTCTACTTCCAGGATGAGACCCAGGGAGGTGCAGCGGCTTGCCTGGGTTACATGGTCGCCGAACAGAGTTAGGATCTGAACTCTGTTTTCCAAATAACTACCCTTTTTTACAGTCATTGCTGCTGACATTTTAGATATTTGTCATTGCAGAAACCAAGGTAGTGCAGGCAAATGTGCCTGCCTAGGAGCTTGCAAAATAATTATAGAATACCCACAAAAACAAATATGGTATATGATGTTTGGTGTGAGCTGTGGAGATCTTTGTTCTTTTGGGAAGAATAACAATGAACAGGAAGTTTTGAGGAGAAGTAAGTAAGCAAAATACGCTTTCCAAAACAACATATTTAAAACAATGGATATTAATATTGAACTATGATAATAAAGCTACTTAAGCTTCCAACAATTTAATATTTAAATGAAATTACACATATAAAAGAATTTGGGAAAATATATAGCCCTAAATGAATAATCAGGCATTTATATAGTAAAATACCATTAAATGTACGCGGAATAATCTGAAATTATTATTTTCTTGGTATTGGGTGTAAGCTGCATAACCAATTAATCTTTCTATTTGTTATCTTCATTATGCAGGATCTACCAAGTGAGACCAGAGCACAGAATGGCATGTTACTTCCCTAAAACTCTTAGATGAGATATTATCTAGCACCCAAAAAAGATGAGGATATATTTTCAGGAAACAGACACCTGAGCTGAGAAAGCACTAATAGGCAGAGCATAAGCTTTGGAATCAGATGAATCTGACTTTCAATTCTGGCTCTTCCACTTAGTTGTGGGTGATATTGGATAAGTTTCTTAACCCTTCTGAGTAAGAGCTCCAGTTTCTCATATGTAAAATGAGAATAATAATACAGAACAAGTAGGGTTGTTGGAGTGATTTACGGTAATGAATGTAGGATGCAAATATTTAGTTATTTAATTTGTATTTTTTAGAGACAGGGTCTGGCTCTGTCATCCAGGCTGGAGTGCAGTGTTGCAATCTTGGCTTGCTGCAGCCTCGGACTCCTGAGCTCAAGTGATCCTCCTGCCTCAGGCTCCCAAGTAGCTGGGACTACAGGCATGTGCCACCATGCCCGGCTTTTCTTTTTAAAATTTTTTTGGTAGAGATGAGGTCTCCCTATATTGCTAAGGCTGGTGTCAAACTCCTGGGCTCAAGTGATCCTCCCAAAGGCCAAGGGTTTAAGAGTCTGGCTGCCTGCCAATGTTCTGCACCATTAAGTTTTGCCACAGTTCTCTCGATTCAGACTGTCTGAGGGCTAACTGCACATAATTTGCAACAAGCCACACAGGCCTGTAATGCACTGCCGTTACAGGCATGAGCTACTGCTCGCAGCTGCAAATAGTTATTGAGCATCCGTGTCTGCATGTTGCACCTAGAATGGATCCTAGCACCTAGAATACAGAGATCAAATTTTAAAAGTTTGTGCCTCATGGAACTTACATAGTATTAAAGAAGACAGACAATGAGATAAATATTTAAAATATGTATTATGTTGTAAAAGTGCTAAGGAGAAAAAAAAACACACACACAGAAAAAAGATAGGAAGTGAGTAGCAGAGGCCAACTACAAACAGCAAACTGTCTTTGCTCTGCCAGCACAGGATCTCAGGCATGAGCCACATCCTCCACAGGACACTTATCAAGTCCTCTCAAGTGTCCCTGGGTGGGGACAGACACCTCTGATCAACAGTTCTCTCTAAAGATCACATTCTAACTGCCACTCTTTTCTTGGCCTCACTAACCTCTTTTAAAGGCTGGAGGTGGGTAGTCACCTGAGGGATGTAGAGCTGTTTTTCCGCCATTCAAAAACCAGTTTTGACCTTTGCAAGTGCTGCAGTCTCACATTTACTTTTGTTTTGGGCTTTAGCCAAAACAGATACTAAAAATATTTCATTTTAACATTGTGACATTATTTTCAGCAAAGAGAGATTAGTAAAGGTTACATGCACTACTGAAGGGACAGGTATAACTTTTCTAATTAAGAAATATTTCACATAGGACATAAAGTCTTACCTAGGCCTCAAGAACCTATAAACTGTATGCAGGAATATGTATGTGAATGTCCACTGTGGCTTAAAAAATAACGAAATGGGCCAGGCGCAGTGGCTCAAGCCTGTAATCCCAGCACTTTGGGAGGCCGAGACAGGTGGATCACGAGGTCAGGAGATGAAGACCATCCTGGCTAACACGGTGAAACCCTGTCTCTACTAAAAGAAATACAAAAAACTAGCTGGGCGTGGTGGCGGGCGCCTGTAGTCCCAGCTACTCGGGAGGCTGAGGCAGGAGAATGGCATAAACTCGAGAGGCGGAGCTTGCAGTGAGCCGAGATCGTGCCACTGCACTCCAGCCTGGGCGACAGAGCGAGACTCTGTCTCAAAAAAAAAAAAAAAAAAAAAAAAATAACAAAATGTAATTATCAAAAGAATAAGGAGATAACGCAAGAACAAGCCATCTAATTCAAATAAACGCATCCATAGTCTACAGCAAAGTCTCTTGAAGATGCCCCAAGCAGTAAAGGTAATATAATTTTTTTTTTTTTTTTTTTTTTGAGATGGAGTCTCGCTGTCACTCGAGCACTCAGGCTCGAGTGCAGTGGTGCAATCTCCGCTCACTGCAACCTCCACCTCCCAGGCTTCAGCGATTCTCCTGCTTCAGCCTCTCAAGTAGCTGGGACTACAGGAATGCACCACCATGCCCAGCTACTTTTTTTTTTTTGTAGTTTTAGTAGCGATGGGGTTTCACCATGTTGGCCAGGCTGGTCTTGAACTCCTGGCCTTGGGTGATCCACCCACATCAGCCTCCCTGAGTGCTGGGATTACAGGCGTGAGAAACCGTGTACGGCCAGTACTATACATTTAAAAAAAGGATTTTCATTTAAATGTCTATGACATTGATCAATTTAATATTCATTGCTCCTCAGTTCTGACTTTGGGAAGTATTCCTGCTTTTGTCCTGATATTTTTACTGCATTGTTGATTTCCTGGGCACAAGCCTATTTAGAATCAATTTCTAATTTATCTGGCTGAGAGTTTCCTAGGTTCTGTTTTAGGGGTCACTTACAAGCAAAGATACCTCTCTTGGGAGGAATGTCCTGAAAATCTAGTGGTCAGGTCAGAGTGCCCACCATTTCTCAGACTCGTGGCTTGGGAAGATCCAGTTATAGAAGCAAATTTACGTGACTGGGTTAAGGAGTCTGGCTGCCCGCCTAGGTTCTGCACCATCAAGTTTTGCCACAATTCTCTTGATTCAGACTATCTGAGGGCTAATTGCATATAATTTGCAACAAGCCACACAGGAAACTGTTAATCTACTCAGCTCTGTTCTTCCCTTGTAAAAACACAGAAACTGCCAACTCTTCCCCGGCTCTGTGTTCTGCTCTCTGAACAAGTCATAAACTTCCCACAGGTGACAGCAGTGCAGGAGGAGCGATTTTTCTTCCTGGCTCTCTCTCTAGGAGGGAACGTTAATGGCACCCTGATACCACGCAGGCCTCTGTCATTTACAAAAAATAATAATAAAAAAGATTCTTTTGGTTATCAGCAACGTTAGTTTGGCTTCACTGGAGAGCATTAGCCTGGCTGGACTGCTGAAAACAGTCATTGATAATTTTCATAGCCTGGAACACTCTGATTTCTGTTTGCAGACCTAATGAGTGTTTTATAGCTAATTCTCATGAGAGCATTTGTTCAGGGAACATATGGTACTATCCACAGTTTTTGTCTTTTAAAAGTCATTCTCCCACTGCCTCAATTTGTTTTAATCAAAGTAAGAAACATCATAATTAAGCACACAACACAGATGACTTCTGATGAAAACCAATAACCTCCCGCCCCTCCCACCCCAACAACCTCCTGCCCTCCCCACCCCCACCCTCCGCCATTCCCTAGGGGCAGCAGCCCTTTTTGGGATTTCTCTTTTAATATTTTCTGGTGATTCCCTTCATGTCTTTTGATTAATCGGGGATAAAAGATTCTTAACCTAAGGCAGCATCCAATGATTCACTATGAAGGACATTGACCCTCTTCTACCCCATGTCTTCTCCCAAGGTTTGCTATTTATATTTTACTTTGTAACTGTAAATAACATACCTAGTGAGCTTTTTTATTCCATCAACCACATACCATATCCTTTAACTCCCCACATTATTTCACCTTTGTCTCTGCTTTCCCCTCTCACTTCATATTAAGACACACTTAAAAAAAACCAAACAACTTTTATCTCTACTTTGTCAGGGCTGTTCATATTTATATCCTATCTTGTAGCTACAAGAAAATTGCTCCCTCTTTGTCCACAGATTGGCTCTAAAATTAGAAATTTGACACATAGGGTTTAGAGTATTGTGACTATATAAATATTATATACTGCCCGGTCAACAGTGAGCTAGGGTTATATTTCCCTCTCTGGGTTCAGAGTCATAATAGCTGGGTCATGCAAAGAAAATCGTTTCCCAAATCAAAGTTAAATGGAGTCTTTTTTTTCCCCCTACGTTTGCTTAAATTCATGCCACATTTTAGGCTGCTTCATGTTAGGAGGTTTTCGCCCTTCAGAAACTGTCACGTGGGGAAGAAACCTCAGAGAACATCCAGGCAAAGGACAGAGGCCTCGATACAAGCTCTGCGTCTTTGATTATTGGTTACAATGCTGGGCAAGTTATGACACTGAGCTCCTGGTTCCTCATCTGTGGGTGGGAAAGATGCTCAGCCCATCTCACAAGGCCAGCAAGAGGATCAGTTTGGATAGTGCAAGACAAAGAAAGGCCAAGAGAGGGTAAAGCTCTTTTGGATAAGCAAACAGGAGTATCGCCAGGACTCCTACCTCTGAGACTCTGCCTGTTTTCACGGGGCTTTGATGAGGTCTGCTTGCATAGAGAGATTTACCATAAGACCTTGGAAAGAATTTCTTTTCTGCTCTTAGTTTAGCTACCGGAACATTAACTGATAACAAATGTAGACAGGAAAGCCATTCCTGCAGAGAAAACCCACAAATACAGCCTGGTCTCACCTAATGGCTACAAAGGCTTGTTTAGTACCAGAGCCACACTCTGCTTACGGGCAAGCCCATTCCAGCATGAGCCAGGCGCTTCTGAAGTGATGGTCAAACCAACACCTTGTGCCCCACTTGGAAAAAGCTCACCTTTGGTTGGGGCAGGGAGTGGGTGACGATACTATACGGTGTGGAAATTCTCAAGCACTAGCGCTAGAGCTCCTGCTGCAGCCTGGACAGTGTCGGCGTGTGGCAAATCTCATGCTCCTGCCAGGACAGAGCAGCTCCTCCATGCTCAGCCCTTGGCTGAGTGTGTGGGCTCGTCTACAAGACCCCCCAACATGGACCCAGGGAAGTAGAAAAACTTTGACCACAGTCACTGCATCCAGAATGCTTAGCCGCCTACCATCAAACAGGAGGCTTTCAGAGATCTGCTTGTTTCTGCCTTTTTCTCACTTTCAGCCCCGAGCATGGCTGCTGCTCTTCCCCACTCTCCCACTTTTGCTATTTTTAGACAAGGAGACTGCCTGTTTCTAATGAAGGCAGCAGAGCAGCACAGCAGCAGGCTCTCTTCTGGTATCAACTGATGGCTCCCCTGCCCCCAAGTGAGCACCAGAGGCACGAAGCCTGCTGCAGGCACAGCTCAGAGGGCAGCACTTACAACCCGTAGGCAGGAAGAGACTCAAACAGTGTTTCCAGGTTTATTCATTGTGAGGACAGAAGCCACGATGGCTCAGAGAACTGGCAGTGACTGAGCTCCTGCCACCAGCAGCCTCGGAGGTGAGCAGAGGGCCCCCCCTCTCCCTTTGAGGGGAGTGAGTGTGTGTGTGTGTGTGTGTGTGTGTGTGTGTGGCTGGAGGGAGAAACCTTTTCAAAGAGGAACCCTCATCCAAGTTCAGGGACCTTTTTCACCACATATCTCCATGAGATTTATTTTTCTTTCCAATATCATACCCCAACATGTACACACACAAGCACACGTTTAAAGCTAGCAGGCATTGTTGACTGCGATGTTTATACTGTGATGACTGTATTACACACGTTATTTCATTTACTCATTAAAAATAACCCTGTTAGGTGAGGTCTCTGGCCATTTATTTTGTACATTTGAGTATTAAGACTATCTTGTCTGACCTCTGGTGGCATCTGGATTTGACGTAGGTCTGACTGGAGTAATAGGTCCCATACATATTGCTTTGAGCCATCCAATCACTGCAGAAAATTAGCCCTTTCCTGTGTTTCTAAGCTATCCCCAGCAACCAAGTTTCAATTATAAAAGAGAAAAAGAGATACAGAGATCCATTTCTCAATGACAAATCTATTTCCATAGACAAGTCTTGATTATTTGATTTCATCAAAGGAACAAGGAATAGATGTTAAAGTATAACAACAGAAACCTTCGACACCCCCACTCATACCACATGCAGAAATTAATTTGAGATGAATCACAGACAAAATGTGAAAGTTAAATCTAGAAAGCTTCCAGGAGAAAACAAAGGACAATGTTTTCATGCCCTTGGGGTCATGTCTAAGAAGGGCAGAAGGGAACTTGCTGGTGGGATGGGGGAATGTTCTTTATCTTGATCTGGGTGATGGTGACTTGGGTACATAATTTTCAAAATTTATGGAACTATAAAGATTTCTGCATTTTTACTATATATAAATTTTACTTTAATAATGAACTATCAGCATAATAAATAGTATCTGCTTTTCTCCCTACAAAACTACCAATCATCCATTCAAATGTATACTGAGTGCTGACTTCATTCCAAGTGCTGGGCTTAAACCAAAAAATAAGCAGACATGGTCAGAACACCAACTGAGGGAGCTTCCCAAAATGTTGGGGCAACAACCTAAGTGTGCCTTATTTGATGAATGGTTAAAGAAAACTGTGGTATACATATACAAAGGAATAGTATTCATCCTTAAAAAAGAAGGAAATTCTGCCACTTGGAACAACATGGATGAACCTGGAGGACATATGCTAAGTGAAATAAGCCAGACTCAAAAAGACAAACACTGCGCGAACTCATTTGTAAAATCTAAGAAAGCTGAACTCATAAAAGCAGAGACTAGAATGATAGTTACTGGTGGAAAGAAGAGGAAGTGAGGAGGTGTTAGCCAAAATGTATGCCAGATGAGGAAGTTCTGGAGATCTGAGGCACAGCATGATGACCATAGTTAATAATCATGTATTGTATACTTGAGATTTGCTAGGAGTGTTGATCTTAAGGCTTCTCACAACACAAAAAATATACTCACGTGAAGTGGCAGATATGTTAATTTTCTTGATGTGGTAATCATTTTACAATGTATCACCTTAAATATATACAATTTTCAGCTGGGTGCAATGGCCCACGCCTGTAATCATTCCCAAATTCTTAAATGTGACCCTATCTGGGAATGAGTTTGTCACAGACATAATTAGTTCAGATGAGGTCATACTGGAATAGGGTGTGTCCTACTTCAGTATGACTGGTGTTCTTATAAAAAGGGGAAATTTGGACATAGAGACACAGACACACAAGGAATGCTCCGTGGAAGACAAAGGCAGAGATATACAAGCCAAGGATTGTCAAAGATTGCCAGCACACCACCAGAAGCTAGCAGAGGGGCATGGAACAGATTCTTCTTTACAGCCTCAGAAGGAAAACCCTGTTGACACCTGGATCTTGAACTCCTGGCCTCCAGAATTGTGAGACAAATTTCTGTTGTTTAAGCCATCCAGTTCATGGTACTTTGTAAGGGCGGCTTAGCAAACTAATACTGGCGGTATAAATGCCTGAAGGACAAGCTGGCCTCGGCAAATAGGCTGACTCACTGACTTTCCCTCCATAATACCACTTTGGAAAAAAGAACTCACTGACATGCATTCATAAACAAACACCTTAACTTTTAGGAAGTTTATACTTTAGGCCACTGAAAAAAAGTACAATTCATATTTCTTGCTAAACACTACATTTTCTGTCTTTAAAAAGTAAGACCTGGCTGGGTGCAGTGGCTCATGCCTGTAATCCCAGCACTTTGGGAGGCTAAGGCAAATGGATTGTTTGAGTCTAGGAGTTTGAGACCAGCCTAGGCAACATGGAAAACCCTGTCTCTACATTAGCTGGGCACGCTGGCACGCACCTGTAGTCCCAGTCACTTGGAAGGCTGCGGTGGGAGGGCTGCTTGAGCTCACAAGGCTGAGGCTGCAGTGAGCTGTGATCACGCCACTGCACTCTAGCCTGGGTGACACAGCAAAACTGTCTCAAAACCAACCAACCTAACAAACAAAAACCCAGAACAAAAAGCAAGGCTCTTCTTCAGTAAAATCCAGCAAACGTTTTTTTTAAACCTTTTTTATTGACCAGGAATTGCTAGATAGCGTTTGTGCCTTAGCTTTCAGACTCTACTCAGGTTGTCACCATGTCAATGTGCTAAAAACACACGGTTAAAATGAGCACCCTCAGCATGTAAGTGGTATCCTTCAGTCAAAACCCACATTACTATTAGGTCTGCAGAAGCTGCTGGAAAAAATAATATGAAAACAGATTAGAAAAGCAGCTTCGCTCTCTCAGATGTACACTGTAATTATAACTGTTCAGAGCTATTGGAAAATCATAAACAGAATTGATTTTCTGTGCTTGCTAGCTTCAAAGAGGTGCAGAATGACAGGAAAGTTCTCTCATTTGTCGCTAGGCTGACACCAAACAAATTACGAGTTCTGATCTGACTAATCAGAAAATGTCACAGAAGCTACTGGTCTCTGTTATACAGGTCGACACCTGTCCTGAGTCACTAGGAACATAAGCAGTTTAGGGATAGACACACTTGCTCTGGTTTCTAAATCATGGTGCAGCTTTAGTAATCTCTGGCAGTGGTTCTTTTATATACTATAAAAGTTAACCTTGACCCTTTCTGTAAGTTAAGGATCAAGGCTAGGTGTGTTAGAATCTGACGTTAGTAACACTCCAATCACTTAAATAGTGGTTCTCAAGCTTTAATGTGCATTAGAATTGACAACAGAAAGCTGCATTTTAAACACCTTGTTTCGGAAGCAGGTGATTCTAGAGCCTATACTTTAAGAAATGCCGGCTTAGAGAAATGGTAAAGCAGTGAGATGTGCAGTCTAGAAACGGTGTGGTATGCTTCTAAGAATGACTGAGGACCAGAATGATCCATCTTAGCAAGAATGAAGATTAAGGCTGAGTGTGGCGGCTCACACCTGTAATCCCGGCACTTTGGGAGGCCGAGGTGGGAGGATTTCTTGAGTCCAGGAGTTTGAAACCGGCCTGGGCAACAGAGTGAAACCCCATTTCTACAAAAAATTAGCCAGGCATGGTGGCACGCACCTGTAGTTCCAGCTACTTGGGAAGCTGGGGTGGGAGGATCGCTTGAGCCCGGGAGGTGAAGGTTGCAGTGAGCCAAGATCATGCCACTGCGCTCCAGCCTGGGTGACAGTGCGAGACCCTGTCTCCCTGCCCCCGAAAAAAATGTTGAGTAAGATATAGGTCAAAGGGAACTGCTGAAGGCCCTGCCTGTGCCTCCTGGCTTGGTGCTAACTGCTCTAGTGCTGGTGTTTAGAGTCTGTAGCGGTTAGCATTCTGGCTCAGGAGGCTGGGGCCTGGCTGGTGTTCAGGAGCTCTGAATTCCACTTAGGTCAGATATGTAACCATTTACCATGTCACGCTGAATAAATCCTACCTTCTAGAAAGCACATATAAGTAAACTAATAAATAATTAGGCCTTTGGTTAAGAACCATGAACATGCTGCCCATTATTTTACACTGTTTATAGACCTGACTTCTTGTTATATATTAATGTGCTTAGCCATCTGTAAATACAAATATTAATGTTTACAAGCTGTCACTGAAACGATATACCTTTTCCCATGTTTTTGACCTACTCTTGAAAAGTCTAAATTATCCATTTTCAGAGTCCAATTTAAGCTTTAGTTATTTTGGATAATGCCTATCTTTCATAGGTATGTCTAAATCCTATTTACATAAAATTTCTTAATGGCTATTACTAAAAATGCTCTCAAAATATTTATCATTGATGTATCTACATATCTACAGCCTCTTCTTAGATTTTTTTTCTTGTTAATGTGTTTGTTTTACTTTATTTTATTTTTCTGAGATGGCGTCTCGCTCTGTCACCCAGGCTGGAGTGCAGTGGTGCGATCTCAGCTCACTGCAACAGATGAGGTGGTTGTATTACGTCTGAGCTGATGCAGGAGCAGGCACTGGAAGGCTTTAGTTCTTGCCTTGTGGTCTCCCCTTCTAACCAGCATTACTTAGCTGGGGCTTGCTTGGGCAGTCACTTTATCTTTCTGAGCTTGTTCTTATCCCTATCACAGTGATAAAAATCACTCTCCTTATTCACAACAGGGTTGATGTCAACAATAATATGTGCAAGTGTCTACCATCTGCTTGCCCTCAGAAGGCACCTATTAGATGTCCTTGCTCATGCTGGAGGTGCCTGAATTTACCCTCCTCATTGTCTCCTGGTCCCTGCAGCAGTTGGGAGAATTCAGTGAGGTTGATTGTTACAAAATTTGTCCCTTGTGTTCAATACATTTTAGTTGTTATTAGTATTATCGTTGAAGATAATTATATAAAGAAACACATATTATAGACTTGACTGGCTCAGAAGGAGTTGTGTACCAGTAAAGGTTTAACAACCAGCATTTGGAGGAAAAACCCATGTGCATATGTATGTACATAAGGTTTTTATTTTTTTATTTTTAGTTTTTGAGACAGAGTCTTGCTTGCTGTGTTGCCCAGGATGGAGTGCGGTGGTATGACCTTGGCTCAATACAACCTCTGCCTCCCAGGTTCAAGAGATTCTCCTGCCTTGGCCTCAAGTAACTGGGACTACACACATGCACCACCACAACTGGCTAATTTTTGTATTGTTCGTAGAGACGGGGTTTCACCACATTGGCCAGGCTGGTCTTGAACTCCTGACCTCAGGTAATCTACCCGCCTCGATCTCCCAAAGTGCCCGGACAACATAAGGTTTTTAAAATAAACTTTACTAATAAAGAATGTGGGCTGGACATAGTGGCTTAGGCCTGTATTCCCAGCCTTGGGAGGCTGAGACAGGCAGATCACTTGAGGCCAGGAGTTTGAGACCAGCCTGGCCAATATGGTGAAACCCCATCTCTACTAAAAATACAAAAATCAGCTGGGCATGGTGGTGCGTTCCTGTAGTCCCAGCTACTTGGGAGGCTGAGGCACAAGAATCGCTTGAACCCAGGAGGCAGAGGTCACAGTGAGTCGAGATCATGCCACTGCACTCCAGCCTGGGTGACAAGAGCGAAACTCCATCTCAAAAAAAAAAAAAAATGTGTAGAAAATTTAAAATAATAAAATACACAATAATTTTTGCCATAAGTTCCATATAACCAATTGATTGTCACAGAATGCTTTTCTAGATTTTTGCAGTTTCGTATCTTTAGTCAATCTATGACTGCAACTGGTGAATAATGAAGTTCCATTTCAACATGGTATTGGTTGATATTTTCCTTTATATTAATAGGACAAAAATAAAATAAAGACATCAGTCAGAAATTCATTCTTTCGTCAACGGTATGAGAGACATTTTTTGCTGAAGGGAAATATAATTTTCAAATACTAGATTATTTCCTCAAAGAAATAAGTATGCTTTTGTCAATGTCACAGCTATAGATACAAAGCATTTCTAAGTTTAGAAAACAGATAATCAACAAAACAATAAACCTAGGCTTAATTTATAACACTTTTCAACTGCTGTGAAATAAACATTTCTACGTTAATACATCAAGGTGATGCCACTGAACGCCAGGAGGCAATGCACAGTAGCCCACCATTAGATACTATATCCATGATGTAGATAAATATACACAAATTATCTCAAGAGCACAGATAATAGTAGGTAAGTAGTGGAATAATTAAGAAGAGATCAGTTTTGACTATTACCTTTTAAAAAATACAGTTCATTTAATTGTAAGTTTATATAATTTGATTGTTAATAATGGCTGTTCTTCATGGCATTGGTACCAAAACAGAGATATAGACCAATGGAACACAACAGAGGCCTCAGAAAGAACACCACACATCTAGAACCATCTGATCTTTGACAAACCTGACAAAAACAAACAATGGGGAAAGGATTCCTTATTTAACAAATGGTGTTGGGAAAACTGGCTAGCCATATGCAGAAAACTGAAACTGGACCCCTTCCTTATACCTTACACAAAAATTAACTCAAGATGGATTAAAGATTTAAACATAAGACCTAAAAAAATAAAAACCCTAGAAGAAAACCTAGGCAATACCATTCAGGACATAGGCATGGGCAAAGACTTCATGACTAAAACACCAAAAGCAATGGCAACAAAAGCCAAAATGGACAAATAGGATCTAATTAAACTAAATAGCTTCTGCACAGCAAAAGAAACTAACATCAGAGTGAACACGCAACCCACAGAATGGGAGAAAATTTTTGCAATCTATCTATCTGACAAAGGGCTAATATCCAGAATCTACAAGGAACTTAAACAAATTTACAAGAAAACAACAACCCCATCAAAAAGTGGGCAAAGGATATGAACAGACACTTTTCAAAAGAAGACATTTATGCCGCCAACAAACATATGAAGAAAAGCTCATCATCACTGGTCATTAGAGAAATGCAAATCAAAACCACAAATGTGGTACCATCTCATGCCCGTTAGAATGGCGATCATTAAAAAGTCAGGAAACAACAGATGCTGGAGAGGACGTGGAGAAATAGGAATGCTTTTACACTGTTAGTGGGAGTGTAAATTAGTTCATCCATTGTGGAAGAGAGAGTGGCAGTTCCTCAAGGATCTAGAACTAGAAATACTATTTGATCCAGCAATCCCGTTACTGGGTATATACCGTAAGGATTATAAATCATTCTACTATAAAGACACATGCACATGTATGTTTATTGCAGCACTATTTACAATAGCAAATAATTGGAACCAACCGAAATGTCCATCAATGATAGACTAGACAAAGAAAATGTGGCACATATACACCATGGAATACTATGTAGCCATAAAATAGGATGAGTTCATGTCCTTTGTAGGGACATGGATGAAGCTAGAAACCATCATTCTCAGCAAACTAACACAGGAAGAGAAAACCAAATAACGCATGTTCTCACTCATAAGTGGGAGTTGAATAATGAGAACATATGGGCACAGGGAGGGAAGCATCATACACTGGGGCCCGTCGGAGAGTCGGGGGCAAGGGGAGGGATAGCATTAGGAGAATTACCTAATGGAGATGACTGGTTGATGGGTGCAGCAAACCACCATGGCACACGTATACCTATGGAACAAATCTGCACATTCTGCACATGTATCCCATAAGTTAACGTATAATAAAATAAATAAATAAATAAATAAATAAACAAACAAAATAATGGCTGTTCTTAACAACTGGCTTGCAAAATCTGACTCTAGCAAGCCAGAAGCTGCGGGCTGTGGCATGCCACTGCATGAAGGCAAGAGGAAAACATTAGGAACCAATTTTTGCATAATATATTGAAGTTGCTGCTTCCATTGGAATCATTGTGGCTGCTGGTAACATGCTGGAGAGGTGGATATCAGTCAGGGAGCCACAGATCCTGGTGGGACCCCAGAAAAATCACAAGGTGTGCTCAAATCCATATGTTTATATGGAATTTCTTAACAGAGATTAAAAAACACAACTAAATGAACACGATTTTTAAAAGCAACAGCCCATTTTCTTCAATTCTAAAAATGGAAATCTGAAAAAGGGTACACACCATCACGTATGGAATACAATATATAGTGAGGGAATAAAGTTCACATTTAGATGAACAAAAGTTCCATCCATCTTGGTATTCCTGACCTACTTTGCCTTACCAACACTTTTCCTCATATTGCGGGAAAGATTATCTCAGATGACTGCATGCATATTGCTTGGGTAGGACAATTTCCTACTAATTGCCAGGAACAACCAAACCCCAGTGGTAATCATCAAAGCTTAGGCCAATCCTGTTACAAGTACACAATGAATACGAATCTAAAAGACTTGGCAAAGTGCCTGGTCTTGACAACATGTAATTAACCCCAGCTATAATTCTAGATGGCACAGAGTTTCAGTGAGAAACAATTTAAGGAAAAACACATGTTCCTTTAAACAATTTTAGATTTCATCAGTCAATGATTTTAGAAAGTTATCATCATCCTTTATAACATATAAGAACATGTCAATGGAAAAGCCATTGGATTCAGAGTTGAAGAACTAGATTCTGGTCTTGATTCAGCTACTACCTAGCTGTGTGATGTTAAGTAAGTAATGTCACTTCTATGCACCCTGGTTTTCCAGTTTCTAAAGTAAGGGTGTTGGGGTAAGTAAGGGCTATTTTTTAATGAAAAAATCAACCTCAACAACGAAAACAATTTCATGTTCTATGAATTAGAAATTCAACAAATACATCCTCATGTTACTCACTTGGACAACCATTACAGATTTTTTAAAGTCGCATTCTCTTTTGTTCTTCTGAACAAACACTGATTCCCCTTGTTTCCAAATGTATATTTGATCTTTTTTCAATGTTTATTATCAGTCTTCCCCACTGAAGTTTGTTTACTTATGAGAACAAGGCTCTCTTTCCCGTAGATCATAAAGCAATTCCTGGAAGGGCCTCGGGTGGGAGGATATGCTCAGGTACAGAAGATATCTCATAGTGCTGACCTATTAAGAAAATGGGTGATTCTAGACACTGGGCTGGTGAGCATTTTTCTTCTACCTTCTGGCAATTTCTTATAAATGGTAAAGTCTTGTTTTAAAAATCTGAGTCTGTGGTTTTTTTTTTCTTCCCCTAGTACTGTTCAATAAAAAATTCTACAGTTTCAAGTATACTGTGCCTGCGATCAAACGATGACACAATCAACACCCTGCTGGATTCTCACGCTGTAGTAGTGTCTGGGAGAGGGCAGAGGCTCCACAAATCATTGCCCAATGAATGGTGGAATCCTCTGAGCTGCTGTATTTCATATTCTTCCCTTGGCTTGGTAGTTTAGCTTTTTCTTCAGATTATGTGAACTAATTCTTATCTTCCTCATGATTTTCTTTGCTACTTCAGTTTCTCTTGCTTGTAAGCAGAGAACTCTAGATCTGATACCTATTATTTCCAAGGAGTTGTTACATAAGGACCCAGCCTCAAGGAGTTCTGTTTGTCTATAGCAATGCCCTTCACCTATTATTCTCACCCAAGGAAGGAAGCTCTAGAAAACTCCTCAGTTGGGGCAGCAAGGAACTGCAATCTGTTATGAGAGATCACTTATTAGATGGTGTAAAGGTCCTCACAAAAAAGTCCAGCTACAATATGTGGGGACGTAGTTTATTCCCACAATGCCCTTGATTCATTCATAGGTTGAAACAACTACCACGGGTCTCCAAAAATGGCACACATGCATGAAAAACTTTTTCCCAACCCCAAATTCTGGAAACTGGGACATTTGAACTATAAGATTCGAAACTGTACATATTCAGTCTTACATGGATTGGGATTCTATGGCAGGTGAAAATGTGATCTGCATAATAAATCAATCACAGTTAAATTCAGCTGCAAAAAGACCCAGGGTATTAATATTTGGCAGATTACTTATTCATCTCTGCACACAGCTGTATACCGAGTTTCCCATCATTTCAAGTAACGCCTCAAGAGACAGTTTAAGAACACAATCCCCCAACATTTACATTATAACCAAGTGTTACTATAATGCATGATTGTGGTATAGGTTTCTGTGATGTCATTTTGAGAGAGGAAGCACCCACGCCTTTTTGTTTAAAACTAACCTCCACACTATATCCAGATTTTGTTTATTTTCCTTAATGCCCTTTTTTTGTTCCAGAGTCCCACTCTGGATACCATGTGACATTTAGGTGTCACATCTCCTTGGGCTCTTATAGACTGTGATGGTTTCTTAGACTTCTTGTTTTTGATGACCTTGACAGTTCTGAAGAGTACTCATCAGGTATATTGCAGAATGTCCCACGGTTTGGGTTGCTTGATGTTTTTCTCATGATTAGACACAGTATTTGTAAGTTTTTGGAAGGAAGATGACAGAGGTAAAGTACCATATTAAGTCAAGGTTATGCACTATTAGCATGACTTATCCTTGATGATGTTTACCTTGATTACCTGGCTGAGGTAGTGTTTACCAGGCTTCTCTACTGCAAAGGTACCCCCACCTCCCTTTCCGGGCTGTACTTTTTGGAAGCAAGCCACTAAGTGTGGCCCACACTTAAAGGATGGGGTGCTATGTTCCACTTCCTTCAGGGTGGAGTAGCTATATACAGTATTTGGAGTTCTTCTGTATGGGAATTTTGTCTCTTCTCCTCCATTTATTTCTTTATTCAATCATATATTAATATTAGTATGGCCTCTTGGATATTTATTCTTTGGGTTATAACTCAAAACTGTGTTATTTTATTGCTCAAATTGTTCCAATTTTAGCCATTGAGAGCTCTTTCAGTCGGCCCCTGTACCCTCTGACATACCCCCATTGTTTTGCTTTTTGAATACAAATAGCTTTTTTCTTTCTTTCTTTTTTTTTTTTGAGATGGAGTCTCACTCTGTCACCCAGGCTGGAGTGCAGTGGTGCAATCTCAGCTCACTGCAACTTCCGCCTCCTGGGTTCAAGCGATTCTCCTGCCTCAGCCTCCTGAGTGGCTGGTATTACAGGTATGTGCCGCCACGCCTGGCGAATTTTTGTATTTTTAGCAGACACGGAGTTTCATCATGTTGGCCAGCCTGGTCCCGAACCCCTGACCTCAGGTGATCCACCTGCCTCGGTCTCCCAAAATGCTGGGATTACAGGTGTGAGCCGCTGCGCCCCGCTGCCTTTTTTTTAATAGATAAGGATAGATACTGTATTTTTGGATGGTTTGCGTATGGAAACACTGAGGAACTAGGCTGAACCTTCTCATCCTTAAACACAAAGCTCTTGTATCACTTTACAGTTAATTCAGAAGTTTAAGATTGACTTCATTTATTTCATTGTTCATTTGTGAGACAAAATCTGTACAACAGCTGTGTGTTGGGGTTCGGAATTGGCTTCGTTTCCTTAAGTCATTCCCAGCCTGTGATTGGTGCTGGAGTTCAGGTTGAAAGGCTTGGTCTTGCAGAACTAGACTACCCATCAGAAGTGGCAATGGTGAGTTAAACTCTACTAGAACGTTAGCCTTTCCAGGGATACCCTCTGCCCCCATCTTCACCTTAGACTTTCAAATTAAGTCACAGAACTAATTGAGTCATAGAATATGTATCTTACATATATTCTCTTCATTGTACTAGACAGTCATATGTATTTTCTTATCTCATCCTCACATCAATCTTGTGAAGTCGATATTATTTGTAGATGAGGTGATTAAGGTGCAGGGAGGTAAAGTAGTGTAGCTGGTCAACAGCGGCGTGGCATTCTAATTCAAAAGCCTCTATGCTAGGTTACCTGTCCAAGCGGAAAACCACGGCCATATAACCTTACAATTTCCTCAAAGGATGCACATCCTGCCAAGTGGTGGCAGCTTAAGGCTCAGGCCTACGTTTAAGGCCACAGGCCTACAGGTCTGGTTTCACTTTGCTCATAAGGGGAGAAGGTTTATACACATATAACAGACTTATTTTTCCTTCTATCAGGCTCTGTATTTATTGTGATCAATCAACCTCCTCTTGGGAGTTAAGAGAATTCCAGAATTGCAGCATTTACAAGGAAACCTACAGGCATTCTAGTTTAAAAAGTCCTGTGCTATTTCTCTCTCTTCTACAGCAGTCTTCCCAGATGGCTGCTCAGCTCCAGTGAGAGGTTTAGCATTTTCAGGATAGCCTATTTCTTCTTTAACCATACTATTAAACTCTTCCTTATATAGAACAATCCTTTCTTTGTAACTTCCACGCATGGGCTTTGATTCTGCTTTCTTGGGGAGAAGAACTCTCAGCCTGAGCTGACATGCCAGGCTCATCAGCTTCCTGCATGGGGAATCAGGTTAGCCTGGGTCGGATTCTGCTTATTTCGTGGCAGTCCCAGGAGAGCACCCTTCGCAGCAAGGCAACCACAGAAGTGAGATGCCAATTTATTCAAAGTTCAGCGTATTAATACATGCCCTGTTCTGAGAAAGCTAAGATCGGATGTTTACTCATGATGAATAAATATTAGCTCTTTACTTCCCTTAGGGCCTTTATTTCTCTTAATGGTATCATAATCATCCTTTTATAAACCCTTAAGAAACATTTCAGTCCACTGTGTTAGTATAATGTGCTCTAAGGGTGGGGGTGGAGCCAAATGAATTACTAAGTGTCTATCAGGTTCAAAGTTCAAAACAAACAAGTCAAGGAAATCTTGGACATGCCTGGATACAAAAGCAGTCTTAAAGAAGAGTGATGACTTACTGGCAAAAGAGAAGGAAGTTTAAAGACTGCCACTGGGGAAGAAAATGCTATTGATTTCATTTCCTTCTGATATGAAGAGCAGGTGCTCAGATGCACTGAATTGAAAAACAAGTGAGATGGGAGAAAATCAAGTAGCTTTACAAAATGTCAGGAGCTTAGAAATAGGAGCTATATATTTATTCAAGTTCTTTTTCTCTTGGGGATCAGATCTCAAGTTTTCATTTAATTTGGCTTGAAGAATTTGACCCATTGAAAGCTACTGTCAGAGCAGGAAGAAAGCGCCTGAAGTCACCACCACCAAATACTGACTGCCCATGGTTGAAGGAGCTATTGTCTAAAGTGTAATAGCTGTGTGATTTAACTCAGGATACACCTGAAATGTGGAATTTCAGGCAATGACTATATAATGAATGCCCCCACTACCATTGTAAAGGTCCCTGATCAGGGGAAGTGTTAGTCACTGTAATAGTTGAACCAAAGCAAATTATCATTGGCAGGGACATCAAACGTGTCTTCCTTCCACAGATAATTTCAGGCTGACTACAGGGTCATGTGATCTATGCAACTGCAAGGATTCCTGGGCTTAGAATGGTTCCTTTCTTAGGTTTTTTTTTTTTTTCTTTTCTGAGACAGTCTTGCTCTGTCACCCAGGATGGAGCACAATGGCGTAATCTCAGCTCACTGCAACCTCCGCCTCCTGGGTTCAAGTGATTCTCCTGCCTCAGCCTCCTGAGTAGCTGGGGTTACAGGCATGCGCCACCATGCCCAGCTAATGTTTGTATTTTTAGTAGAGATGGGGTTTCACCAGGTTGCCCAGGCTGGTCTTGAACTTTCGGACTCAAGAGATCTGTCTGCCTTGGCCTCCCAAAGTGCTGGTATTACAGGTGTGAGTCACCGTGCACAACTGCTTGCTTTGTTTAATGCTCTGATGTTCCCATCTTGAAACCGTTAATAATTTTTGCACACTGGTCCTCACAATTGTATTTGAGATCCTGCAAATGTAGCCAGTTCTGAATGGCTGTGATGCTTTGGAAAGGTCAAGTTATTATGAGTAATAATCTAAATCAAATATAAGTTTCTTTCATCAATACAATGAGATAAAGGTTCTTTTCAAAAGTAAAAGAAGGGTGCCATTTTAGGTTGAGAAAGAAACAGAATCATAAGGTTTTAGAGACTGGAGATCTTAAAAATCACGGTAAGTAACACACAGAATTTGGACCAAGGTTCTGTCATATTGAAATGTTTTAGTTGGAGAAGGAGACAATTTAGAATTGCCTTGAAGTTGTCAATATATATGACAATTGTGCTGTTAACCATGAATGGTTCTCTCTCTTATTTACCTGATAAACCTTTAAGAAATATGAAATGAATATCGGTGCAGCTCTAGGCACCAGAAATGAAAACAGGAATTAAGTCAGCTGCAAGATCAAGTATCATAAAGAATAGTAAGCTTGGCCACTGTCCCCCTGCCCATAGTTTTAATCCTCTGAGTTCCAAATGCAGTCTAGATGGACTGAATAAATCCCTTCAAATCAAAGAACCACGTAAGAAGAGTAGGTAAAGCAATTAGTAAACCTCTGATTTTTCTACAGCAAGTAACAACAAAAAAATCTATCTGTTCTCTATGAGGCAGTCAGAATCTGAGGACTTTAAATCATTTGCAAAGGGAAAGAAATGCTTCATGACTTGGCCAGAAGCTTACTTTACCTATTTATCTTAAAACAGCTAATCATAACTCTTACAATTTTGAATGCATTTAACCAGTTCTCTGAATTCAGAGAGGACAGATTTTTCTACTTGCATATGAAAAATAATATTTCTGCCTTTAGTAGGGGAGAAATGTGCTCAAATCTTTTGATTTTACAAAAAACAGGAGTATTCTGTCTAGAAGGAAATGTTTATTCTATGTCATTTTTTCCCCCAAATCAGTATTTTAAATTAAAAAAAGATCTTGATAATATATACTGTAATGACCTTGAATAATTGGAGAGAGCGAAATACGTATTTCTGTTCAGGTAAAAATGGTGTGAACACATGCTTCCCACTTTGCTTCTTTTCTAAAAAGTCATACAAATGAGGGAAAAGCCTAAAACACACCTGATTCACAAAACTCTCAAAAGACTTAAGAATTAGAAGCACCGGGAATCCATGAAATAGCATGTGTCAGGGTAAGAGGAGGCAGCTAAGTTAAGTATCTGTGGTTGAAAGTCTGGTTAAGCAGCAGGTAGGTCATCTCCCAGAACTTCTACCTACATGCAACTGCCTTTTCTCAACCCTATTTTAAGAATGGAGGTTTATTCTCTGGAGTGGGTGGAACAGAGGGTCTCCAGATTGGGGATCATTAGTCACAGCACAGGGATAAGGGACCAACTGAAAATAAGGAGATAAGGAGGCACTAGCCCGCCAGATTCAGAGACAGTCTCCTCCCCAACGTGGCTTCCATCAAGCTGACAGCCAGTCTTTATCCTCCAGGCTGGAAAGACTGGTAGAGCCTTTTCTGGGAATCTAATCAACCCAAGAAGAAAGACAAATACCAGGTTTCCCCAACTACACAGCCCAGCCAAATCGCCCTACGGTGAAACCCACAGATGACAAGCCCCAGCCATGCACTTTGAACTTCTAATCATTTTGTTAGTGCCCCACTTCTCGTTTGAAACAGTTTTATTGATATACCATACATATACCATACACTTAGTTGCTTTAAAGTATGTAATTCAATGGCTTTTGGTATATTCAGAGTTGTGCAACTATCACTATAACCAATTTTAGAATATTTTCATCACCCCGAGAAGAAAATTGTGCTCATTAATAGTTACTCCATTTTCCCCAAATCCCCAGCACTAGGTAACTGCTAACGTACTTTCTGTCTTGATAGATTTGTAGTGACACGCTTTTAAGTATGAACAGACAACCAAGGATTACAAGAAATCTCAGAAAAGCTACTATTGTAAAAGAGATCAAAAATACAGAAAAAAGCTAACTAGAATAACCTAAGATAATGCAGGGGTTAGAAAATGCCAAAAAACCCTTAGACCCCAACTAATATTTGTATCTTCAGATAAGTTACAGCAACTATGAAATAAAAGAATGGGATACTAAAGGAAGAGATTATCAGGACAAGAAAGAGGTCCTGGAAAGTAAAAATGTAACAGTAGAACTGATTGAATTAGAGGACTGTATGAAAATCTGAGGAAATCTCACAAACGATAGAGTAAAAAGACAAAGAGATGGGAGACAGAGAAAAAACAACAGAAACATAGAAGACTAGTCTAGCAGCTTCAATTTTCAAATGAGGAGATACACAGAGAAAAGAAAAAACAGAGGCAATGAAATCATCAAGAAAATTTCCTAGACCTAAGAAAAAAAGACCAAAAAGGAAAAAAGAAAAATTTCTAGACCTGAAAGACTTGAGTATGTAGATTGAAAAGGTCCACTGAATACAACACTTTACTACAGATGAAAATAAGACCAACTCCAAGACAATTAAGAAAAAGACATCTTTAAACTTTCAGAGATGGGGAGAGAATAGATAACGTGCAGATGACCAGGAAATGGATAAATTTGAACTTTCGAACAGCAACTTAGGGAGCCTGAAGACAATGGAATAATGCCTTTGAAAACCACTTCTGAAATAAAATTCTATACTCTGCTAAACTGTTACTTACGAGTGACGTTAGCATAAAGACATTTTCAGACATGCAAGAGCTCCAAAAACTAACTTCCCATGAGTCCTTTTCTCAAAAAGATACTGGGGGATGTGCTCTGTAGAAACAAAGGAATAAACCAAGAAGAGAAAAATATAAACACTCTGAAGCAGTGGAGTCAACTTCAGAGACAAAATGAATTCCCAGAACAAAGGTGAAAGAAGTTCCCAGGATAACATCTCTGCACCAAACTTAGCAGACTAGACAAGGTCAGAAGACTCTGGGCAGAGATTATTCAGTTGAGTAACTCTGCTGAAACATCCGATGCGTCCGAATCAATTAGACATTTTAAAGAGTTTGAGATTCAATGATTAATAAATATGTAGACAACTAAGTAAATGAAACAGAATGGAACATCATTTTGGGGAGAAGTATAAGGAAATATAATGAAACTTTACAACAGGGCACAGTTGCGAATATATTTATGATATAAGGTAAATTACCATCTAATAGAAGTTATGATGCAACTCTACTAGGAGAATAGAGAGGATGAAAAGGGTTAGTGTGAAAGTGGAGTGCTAAAAGGGAGCTATATCAACCTCTTCCAAAGTGAGAACAAAAACACTGGAAATGGCAACTCAAGTATTTTGTTTAGAGAAATAACTAAAAAAAAAATCAGATAAAAACGGTGACTGCCTTTGGTGAGGAGGAAATAGGGGCGGGGAATGGATGGAGGTTGGCAGTTTTAATAATGGTCCTGGAAGAACTATTTGACTTTCATAAAAATAAAACCTAGAAAAATATGAAGAGAAGTGTGAAGAGAATATAGTATTTCGTGCCATAGAAATTTGTATGATATAATGTAAAATGGCAGTCACACTAGGATTACAATCATATCATGAATTACACACATCTGAAATGGTCTGATGGGGTTTACAGAGGCATTAATGATTGTATTAAGGTAGTGAAATTAAGAATAACCACTGTCTTTTCCAAATTTCCTATATCATAAAGTTCCTATATAATTTTCATAATCAGAAAATGAATTCACAAAGCAGAAAAAGTTTATTCCTAATTATAGACTGGAACTTGGTTCACAATTATCATATCTATGATTTTTCAAGTTATTAAGGAAAGCTCCTGAATAGCTGGTGGTTTCTTTCTTTCTTATTCTTTCTTTCCTACAAGTCAGTGTTGGGAGTACTATGAATCAACAATTCTAAAAATTATAAGTTGATCAAAGGTGACGATTACACTTAGTTTCTCCTCTCAGTGTTTGACATAATATTTGCAACACCATAAAAATACTTTTCTCTGTCCCCAATTCTGAGGAAATGTGGAAAACAATTTTTCTAAATATCCAAGGTTAATACTGCTTGAACCAGAAAAAGTTAACCTTTTAAAATTTGTGGTGTGAGACGTCTGCATTATGATAACTTTCCAGCACTGTGGCCTGATTCGAGGCATCTTACGCAATATTCCAAAGAGCCCACCTAATTTAAAAAATAATTAAAAATATCAATGTCTAAGTATGTGATTGAATAGGAGGAAAACAAAGCAAAAAATTATATCTAGTTTACAACTTAGAGCTACAAAATCATGAATGTTGCTTGGTTGTCTCAATAAAAATGAATCCTGAGAAAAATTCCTCCGAGATTTGCACAAACTGTTCTTTTGTCTGTAGGATGCTCTCTTTCAAATCCATTTCCAGAATAGGCTTTTAGTTTGAGGGGTAAATGATCCGGTGGGTGGTATTTTAGTTTAAAGAGTCTAAACAATTACTTAAGAAGCAGAAAAATACGTTTCATTAAAAAACATCATTCTGGCTTTTTCCTTACAGTCTGTGTTTGGCACAATCACTGGTGCCTACACAAAAGCCACAGTGTCCTGTCTTTGCTAACAGAACCCCAGGTTTAGAGTTTAGGTAGTAGGTGGAGATCTGTAGTGATGGGGTTCAGGATATTCTACCCATTATATGGCAACTCAGCATTTGAGAAAACAGCTCCTTGGCCAGTTGTGATGGCTCATGCCTGTAATCCCAGCACTTTGGGAGGCCAAGGCGGGTGGATTGCTTGAACTCACGAGTTCAAGACCAGCCTGGACAACATGGTGAGATCCAGTCTCTACAAAAATACAAAAATTAGCCAGGCATGGTGGTGCATGCCTGTAGTCCCAAATACTCAGGAGGCTGAGGTGGGAGAATCGCTTGAGCCGCGAGGCAGAGGATGCAGTGAGCTGAGATTGCACCACTGCACTCCAGCCTGGGCAACAGAGCCAGACCTTGTCTTAAAAAAAAAAAAAAGAAAAAAGAAAACAGGTAATAAACCTAGGAAGGTCACTCTCTGACCTTCTCTCACCCTTCTTGCCTGAAGCAGGCAATAAAAGAATCTTCTGGCCTGTAGTAGGCTGTAAGACCCCACTTGAGAGGTGCCCTCCCTATACCTGGAGGAAGGAAATATACTATCTCTGAAGACACAGGGACACGGTGACCAATCTGAACAAAGAAGTCTTGCTAAGTTTCACCCAGTCTTTTACCATTAGATCATACCCCCTTTGGTCAATCATACTTTCCACTTCTTCATCAACTCTAGCATAAAAATACACAGGTTTGCCTGTTTTTTTGGGTCTTCATTTCTGAAAGCTCCTCTGTCGTATTAAAACATTAAATACATTTGTATGCCTTTCTCTTGTTAATATGTCTTCTGTTATAGGGGTTATAGGCATGAACCTAGTGATGGGTAAAGAAAAGACATCTTTCTCTCCCCTATAGTAGTCTCAGGGGAGGTAGCCCTCTTCCCAGGCTCCTTTGCAGCTAGAGGTAGTCGTGCAATCCACTTCTGGCCATAAGCTGCTAAGAGGATGCTGCTGGGGGCACAACTGGGCAACCTCCCCCATAAAAAGCCTTGCAATGAGGAATTTCTCCCTCCCCACCTTTTTTCTTTGCTTTTTCTATTTCCTTCCTGCAGAAGTCCCTGGAGACAGGATGTGATATCTGAAGCTATGGCAGCCATCTTGTAACTATGGGGCCACAAACAAGAAAGGCAAAAACCAGAGTGAAGCATGACAGAGCAGAAAGATGGAAAGAGCCTGGATACTTAAGAGTGTCACTGTGCAGCTGTACCCACCCTAGACTGCATACACCTAACTTTAAGTAAATGACAAACGTCCTTTATTCTATCTCAAGTCAGTGCTTCTCCATCTTTTTTGTGTCATGACATTCACAGTGGGTGGTAATATTTGTACCACCCTCTGGGGAGCACAGAGGAGACTGCTGGCACCTGAGGTGAACTATGCTGGGGGCTTCAGATGCCCCAAAACTCCTCCCTACCTTGAAGCCTGAGCGGATACATATCTCTGCACATCTCTTTGTGGCTCATCGATGGGCCTCACCATACAGGTTGAAAAGTTCTAGTTTAAGCCATGCTTACCTGTGACTTGACTGAATGCACTTCTAAGTAAAACTTGGACTCAATGCTGCTTGTCAATGGAAAGTGATGAGATATATAAGATATCATACATTCTGTAGCAACATATGAATATGCAAAAAATATTGATCTTAGCCCAAATCACATCATATGATTCTACTGACAGAACTATTTGCTATTTAACTTGTGTTCTTTCTTGTCATTAATGGTGCCACTTCCTGATTAACTACAGGTACATTTCATGAGATCCAAAAGTAGAAATTTTTCTTTCTTTGTTTTGAGACAGAGTCTCACGCAGTTGCCCAGGCTGGAGTGCAGTGGCATGATTTTGGCTCATGCAACCTCCGCCTCCTAGGTTCAAGTGATTCTCTTGCCTCAGCCTCCTGAGTAGCTGGGACTACAGGCACGCGCCACCATGCCCAGCCAATTTTTGTATTTTTCTAGAGATGGGGTTTTGCCATGTTGACTAGACTGGTCTTGAGCTCCTGGGCTCAAGTGATCCTCCTGCCTCGGCCTCCCAAAGTGCTGGGATTACAGGCATGAGCCCCCTTGCCCAGCCTATAGGAATGTTTCAAATGATGCATTTGAGAATACATTCATAATGGTTGAAGAATTACAGATTTTAGGGAAAAAAGTTTCATTTCATCTAGAAGTTCATCTTATGGGTCAAGTTATTATGTTTTCTATATGGTCTTAGGTTTGGGTACACAATGCCCTTGTCAATAATCGATTTTTCTATGAGCCTGACATTTATGTTTCTAAGCAAGTCCCTTTTGTCAGCTCCACCAGTGCTTACCGTAGAGGGTTGATGGGTGCAATAAATAAAATAATATCTGTAAAGCTCTTGGCTGACTACATTGCATACAGTACACATCAAAGACATAGTTCTTAGGATTATTATAAACAAAAATGTAAAAAGAATGTGCATGAATTAATGGTAGTCATAACTCATTGGATAAAAAATATCTTCCATATGGATATAGTAAAATACTACATAAACATTACTATAAAAGTGCTATAAAAATATGAAGCTCTCACCACTCCCCAGAACTCATGTAATTATTTTAACCCGAGGCCAGCTCTCAGGTGACCCACCTTCCTGTTTTGGCAAAGAAGTACCATGCTCTGGTTACATCTGAGAGCTGTGTATTCTTAAACAAAAATATCCAGTTCCCCACTTTTCCAGAGATCACACTGAGAGGGCTTTACGTGGGAGTCCCTTGTTTATTAAGAACTGTTTCTATGTCACGGGAGGCCAGGAAATGAATTTTAAATCTGTCTTAACCACAGAATGACACATAGGACAAACGACAAGAGCAAATTGGGGAGCTCTGCTCTCTCTCACAGTGCCTGGGCTGATGAGTTCAACACATCTGTTTGCATTTGAAAAGTTAGATGTATTAATTATTGTTACAAACACAAATAAAAGTGATCAATGTAAATCTTCCTGGAATTAAACCCTTTATGAAGCGACACTGTCACTTGTGGAATCCCTTCTTGGTTCAGCCAAGCATGAGCATCTTGAATGTTGAATGTGGATAATTACAAAACATTTTCTGGGCACTTATGCCAAGGACAATGAGCAATATGATCAGGGATGTGCAGTTTTCACTCTGTAACACTCTTCCTTTACTGCAGGCATCATACACAGCTCCAGGCAAGTCATTTTTCCTAACTCTGTCTGCCTAACTCACTTTGTGTAGATTTTTCATTGAATACCATTTGCTTTCTATTGTGACTATTTATACAAATATTATAGGCTCTCAAGGGCAAAGATTTTCTGTCTTTTCTATCCTTTCTAGCATCTTGTTTGGACTTGTTTGTGAGCACCAAGGAGACACCTCTGGGGACTTACAGATATACTTGGACAGCACTTGACCGTGGGCAGATGGGGCAAGAGCCAGTGAAATTTGGGTATGTGACTGCAACCCTGTTTGTTCCCACATGTAGAGGAGATCTGGTGCAACCCCAGTTACCTGGAGCAGTATAACAGCACAGTCACTGCTGTCGTATCAACATTTTTCGCTAGTCCTCTCTTACGTAGGGCTTGTCTATGGGGCATGTTGGCATTGGGAAGTTCTCATTTTCTGATTTACTGTCTCATGATGAGATACCAATCAAAGTTAAGATACAAAGAACTCTTTAAAAAATAGCCTTTTCAACTCATCCACACCCAATCGGAAATATACTGATTATGGATTAACTCATTATTAATGATTTTGTCTATTTTGAAAAAGCCTGCCCTGAACAAGGAGTCAGGAATTGTAGGTCTTAGCTCCACTTTTGCAATTAAGCTATGCTACAAACCTTAAAATCTTTCCTGAGCAGTTCTCTGGGCCTCTCTTGATCTGTAGACGAAGAAGCAGAGGCAGATGAAACACATCCATCTAATTTTGCTGGCACACTCAACCCTCTACAATTACAATAAAGGGTTAAAAAAGGACATAAACCTATAAAGAGGGGAGAAGATTGGAAGAAGCTAAGAGAGAAAAAATTGAGGAGTCTGAAAGGCATATGAACAATTTAGCAAACTCGAGAGGAAAATCCTGAGCTACCACTGGGAAAAGCAAAGAAATATATAGCCAGGCAAAAACCTTTCCCCATTCCAACAGAAGACTAGAGGATTTGATTTTTTTCTCTCCCTGTGGAAGACACAGAACAGGATATGTGGACCCAGGGACACCAGAAGCAATTGAGGTAAAAGAAAGAGAGGAAGTGAATATGTATACTAGATGTGAAGACACCTGTTCCTGCCAGACGTCCCAGAAGGCTGACAGCCAGGCCTTTCTCCACCAAGCAAGAAACTGGAAGCATCTCCTATAGGGAGCCTGATGAGCTCAATACCTTGCTGGTCAACAAACTCTTCTCAGGTGCTTAAGTTTCCAGTCAGGGATTTTTTTTTTTTTCTTGCTCTGTTGTCCAGGCTGGAGTACAGTGGTGCAATAACAGCTTACCACAGCCTCAACCACCCAGGCTCGAGCCATCCTCCCATCTGAGCCTCTGAGTAGCTGGGACTACAGGTGTGTCACTGCACTTGGCTAATTTTAATTTTTTTGTAGGGATAGGGTCTCACTATATTGCCCAGGCTGGTCTCAAACTCCTGGGCTCAAGCAATCCTCCTACCTCAGCCTCCCAATGTGCTGGAATTACAGGTGTGAACCACCACACCTGGCCTCTAATCAGCTTTTTAGTCTCCCACTCAAACCTTAGTTGAGCAGACAAATGAAGATTTCCAAAAATCTGAAGAAAACCTCCAGCATAGAACATGTAGATGGAAACAAAGAGAAAAAGGCAGCCTGGATGAAAACTGAGACTAAAAAGAGAGAAGAAACAAAAATCAGAGCAAAACAACAAACATAATCCTAATATCTTCAGGAAAAAAGAGAAATTACAATCATGAAAAAAGGAAAGATTGCTAAAAATAAAATCTCAGTGAACAAAAAAAGAATTCTTATAAAACATGGTAACGGAAATTAAAAACTCAGTGGAAGGATTAGGAGATGAAGTTGAGGAAATCTCTCAGAAACTAAGACAAAAACATAAATAGATGGTACTGAAGACAGAAAAGTAGAGAAAACTGGAGGACAAATCCAGGGTATTCTATATGCATAAAAGGAATTACCAAAAGGAAAAAGAAAATAGAGAGGAGGAAATAAGAAAATAGTTAAGAAAATTTCCCTAAACTCAAAACATGAGTTTTCAGGTTGAAAAGGCCCCCTGAGTGCTTAGCATGCTGGCTGAAAATAGACCTGCACCAAGGTCTAGCATCATGAAATACTGAGACACTGGGAGAAAATCGAAGAGTTTATGGGTTTCTGCAATAATAATAACAATACAAAGAAAGAAACAAAGAGAGAGAGAGAGAGAGAAAGAAAGAAAGAAAGAAAGAAAGAAAGAAAGAAAGAAAGAAAGAAAGAAAGAGAAAGAAAGAGAAAGAAAGAAAGAAAGAAAGAAAGAAAGAAAGAAAGAAAGAAAGAAAGAAAGAAAGAAAGAAAGAAAGAAAGAAAGGAAGGAAAAGAGAAAGCAAGCAAGCCATTTACAGAAGATCAGCAATCAGAACAGCACTGGATTTCTCAATGGTAACTGGAAACTAGAAGACAATGGAGCCAAGCCTTCACCATGTTGAGGAAAAAAACCCCAAAAGATTTGCAATCTAGAATTCTATACCAGTGAATCAGTCGATCAAGTGTTAGGGTTAGAATAAAGACTTAGACATGCAAGATCTCAAATATTTTGACTGCAATGAATATTTTTCATACTGGAGGATGCTGTAGATTCTTTGGAAAGTGTTCCACCAAAATGAGGGAGTAAACCAAGAAAGAGGAAGAAGCAAAGAGGAAGATGTAGGAGATGACAAACAAAGGAACTGATACAGACAAGAGGTGACTAGAATCCCCAGAATGATGGAGAAGAGAGGCCCCACGGTAACATTTGTACATCAGGTCCTAGAGGCAACCAGTTCAGTCCAGGCTGATCAGAAGCGACTGGCAGAAACTTCTGCAAGACAATAAAATGAACAGAACCTCATGCACTTAACTTGTTTGAGAAGCAATGAAGACACTGGTGGAAAGCTTAGGGTTCCATTAAGGAAAAATACACAGAAAACTAAGCAAACCGAAGAACAAGGCAGTTATTTATTACAAGAAAAACAAAACGTCACACAGGAAAGGAAACTCAAACATACTATATGACACTATTCACACAACCATAATAAAACATTCAATATCGATCGGACTACAGTCAAGATGTAACTACACAGGGAAACTGGAAGGGTGTAGGAGGAGGGGGTAGGAACAGTACATATATGTGGTATGTGTGGGGTGGAGAAAAGACAGCTAAATCTTCGTCTTCTATAGTGGACAGTTATTAGCTAATGCCTATACCCAATAGATCAAGCAATAACAATATAAGCATGTTATTTAGAAAAACTGAATTAATTGCCAGTGGAATCAGCTCAAAGAATTGAAGGTGACTGCACATGGAGACAGTAAACCGTAGGGAGAGGAGGACTATGACTTGCTCTTTTTCTTAACACATGTTACATGACTATTAAACTCTGGGCATAGAATTTTGATACAAAAATAATTTATAAATTTTAAAATCAATCAATACATTTTTAAAATAAATAAAACGGCTGGATGACATGATGGCCAAAGGTCCCTCTTATCTCCAAAGCTCTGTGATTCTTTCAGGATGAGTTTTGCTACTTAGGTTAGAAAGGCAGGAGGGTGGACAGGGAAAAGGCGAAGGCTCGACTGGTTTCCCAAATGAGCTTTGTCCTGGCCTTGGAATATCTGGCCTCTCTCCTGTCACAACTCAGTGACCACACAGAAAGCAGCAGGTGAGGGTGGTTGGAATTAGGAGAACACCAACCCAGATGCACCTGTATATAAATAAAAGACAAAACATCTTCTCCCAGACAAAGTGTTTAGTCAGAATCATTCTTCCAGTGTGATGAGAAGCAATGAAAGAAAAGACAGAGAAACTCTACCACTTTTCCCCCCATGTAGCCTTCAGGATGAAATTTGCATTTTAGCAAAATCCTTCATTTTGAAAACAAGTCTGGTCATTTTTAAGTTATTTTGTGACCGTCCATTCACTAATTTATAATAGGGCTGTCTGGAAAAATAACGAGCTCCTTTACATCATTACACATTTCACCTTTATTACTTTATCCTTGAAAACAGGTGATTCAATGATTCCATTTTAGATTAGTATTATTGTGAATGGAGAGTTTTACATTGTCTCCTAGTTCCCTCATTACAATCACCTAATTCTCCTGCACCCATAACTATCATGAGCTAAATGCAAAGGCAGGTTGTGGTAGAGGTGTCCGGTCTGTCTGTGGGAGGCTGGGCCAGCTTGGTGCTGTGAAGTGAATGAGTCCTCAGCAGCAGGTTTATGTCAGTGGACTTCCCCAGTGAAATTCCTTTCCCCAAAAATCAACAAATCATTTAAATCACAGGAGATAAAGCTGACTACTGTGGTGATGACTCCACAGATAACAGATGGATTAAACAGAGGATGTCGGGACCAACTTTCTACTTGCCTTAGAAGAAACTGTTTGTTACTCTTCCTGTATATTTGAAGCATATCAGAGGAACAAAGATGAATCTTGGGATTTTTGCAGAGCCCCCAACTAGAGGGCCTCTGGGTGGAGGAGACATGGCCAGAACTGGTAACATGAACCTGGAAGTTCACCTGTTACAGATCCCAGGCCCATACAGGGAACACTACTTTGTATACAACACAAGAGCTAGGCTCAGAATAATGGGAATACAGTGGCTGGGCCAAAGAGAAATGTCTCGAAGAGAGGCCACGGCAGGGAAGGCAGCTGAATGGGTGTGGACAAGCTCCTGGGAAGTGTGCCGCCCTGTGTGCGGCTGCTGGCCAGGGGCTCTCTAGGGTGAGACGAAACGTGCATAAGGCCGGCTTCACCCAAGACTGCAACTGTCACGTGGACAAACCAAACAGCAGAGTGAAACGGTCAGGGTGGAGAGGGACTCAGGGCTCAGAAGGACCAAGCTGACCTTTAAGCAAAGAGGGGGAGTCAGCGGAGGCCAAGGAATCTGAAAATTACCCAGCTTGACTGCAGAACCAAGGATCTCTGTAGATTCAGGGAAGTCACCAACAGCCGCTGGGCAGAAATGTATGTTGGCTTCAGGTCAGAGGAACCACACTGGGAGGCAGGTTTGGGGCTGGCTGAAGCATTTTCCACAGGTGTTGCTAACCTAAAATACCTTCGTTAAATGAAGTTTAGCCTAAAGCTGCCTCCTTACATATCTAAGTTTGGACTAAAGGTTTTTCTGTACATTGATCACTACAACAAGCAGAGGTGTAAACCAACCATAGTTTACATTTGTGCCAACCACTGAGTCTCGGCCAATCAAATGTAGCCAACTGTTCGAACTGTGTTCCAATAACATAAATGCCGAGCTCTGACCAGCCAGTAGTTTCCATGCCTTACTTCGGTTTTCTGCACACCACTTTCCTTCTGCCGTCCATAAATCTTCTTCCACCACGTGTCGGCGCTGGAGTCTCTGAATCTGCTGTATGATTCTGGGGGCTGCCTGATTCACATATTGTTCACTGCTCAAGTAAACACCTTTAAATTTAATTCAGCTGAACTTTTTCTTTTAACGCCTTTAAGGCAAAAAGTCACTTTTGCTTAGGGTCTGTCCAGGCATGTGTGAGGTATGAGAAAGGAACTGAGGTCCTGTTCTCCTTACTAGAATCTGAAAACATATCCACTTTGCTATGGTTTTATATTTTTGGCATTACATGTCCTCTTAATTTCTTCAAAGAGTTCAGCTGTGTCTCAGCTGAACCACAGACAGGTGCTGTTTCACTACTCAGAAAGAATAGAGAGGGGAGAAGAGTTTATTTCCAAAGAACATTTCTCTTGTATACTGGTGTGGGTAAGAATTTTTAAAGGAGCTTGCCAAAATGCAGATTTCAGGGCCCCATTTCTAGATGTAGGGACCCTGATGTAGGAGCTAGTCACACTGAGAAACATTTCTCTAGAGGCTCCATGAAGGACGGCAGAGAACTGAAGAGTGTTTGCAGAGGAACATCCACTACCAGCAAACCATTCTTCCAGAGACATAGCACTAGTGTTTGAAGTCAAGGGAAATAAAGATGTGGTGTTTTAGTTCCAGAATTAAGAGGCAGAGAATGGATTAAAAAAAAAAAAAAAAAAAAAGGTCATTTTTTTGGTCAGTTCAAATATTCAAAAATTGGCCAAGTTTTCCCACTTTTTTTTGGCAATAGGATTTATCCATAAACTAAATCCACTAAGAAATCTTAGTAACACACAAAAAGCACCTAGAAATATTATCACACACGAATTCCTTAAAAAATGTGAATGTTCTTTGAATTAATGCTGAATCCTAAATTATTCTTCATATAATGTCAGATATCTGAAAAATTCACTTCAATTTCCTGCCCTGGCAGAAATATATGAGGGATCATTTGAAAAGCTAATCACTTCAGAAGTAATTCTATAATTTGTCAAAAAGGAAAAAAGACATCTGGCAAAATCCAGGTGCAGACTAATGTGATGTAAATCCATGTTTTTTCTTCTACTTTTTTTTTCTGGGGTTGGGGAGGAAAAACTAAACTAACAGGCATATATTACAAAGCTTCTGCAGGTTCCTTTTTTTTTTTTTTTTTTTGAGGCAGGGTCTCACTCTGTTGCCCAGGCTGGAGTGCAGTGGCATGATCATAGCTCACTGCAGCCTGGAATTCCTGGATTCAAGCAATCCTCCCATCTTAGCCTCCCAAGTAGCTGGGACTATAGGCACGTGCCACCATGCTCAGCTATGGTTTTTAAAAAATTGTTGTTTTGGTAGAAATGAGGTCTTGCTAAGCTGCCCAGGTTGGTCTCAAACTCCTGGGCTCAAGTGATCTTCCTGCCTCGCCTCCTAAAGTGCTGGGATTAGAGGCGTGAGCCATCTCTCTCAGCCAGGTTCGAATTTTTTCAGCATGTGCCTCAGCCACAACTGAAGAAAGACGTGACACCACTCAGGTTCACTGGTAATGCCGGCAAGCCCATAATGGTTTTAATTTTTTAAATGAAATATTCTTCTTCCAAGAGACTGAATAAGGAAGGTTTTTGCTTCTCCTCTAGATATGTGACATCATTTGCTTGATGACTTCGTTTCTTGACACTTGGGAAAAGATGACTAAATCCTTCTCTCTACCAAGAATGAATGAGTGTGACCACATTTTCCCCTCATTCTGTGTGTTTGCTCCAGACTAAGATGCAGATAAGGTGGGGCGGGGGGTGGTGGGTTCACAATGATGTATTGGTAGTAATGTAGAAGTGTTTTGTAAGGGCATGGGTGATGGCTATCTGCTCCCAAACTGTGTCAGTTGCCTTATCAGAGGGAGTCTCACCTGAGTTCCTCAAGCTTACGAGCCTCTTTGAGGAATTCTCAAGCTAAAAATCGATCCCACGTGTCTGGAATTAGCTAAGGCGTTTCTATGAGTATTTACAACCAGCACGGTACCCAGGAATGTGTTATGGATTGTCAGACAGACTTGTTGGTGAATACTGGAGTCTCTAATTGCACCGATGATTAAAAAATTTATGGCTACTTTACATAGTACTATTACATTGGCATGATAATAAACTGGTTCCATGATTACTTCTATAGAAGTCGAAATTGATTCCTGTTCTTGCACTCACACTCTAACTTTGTCAAGCTTTGACCTTGTCCTCTCTCTCTCTCTTTTAGAAAAGCTCCCGTGTCTATCTAGCTTTTGCTGCATGTGCTGTGGTTGTTTTTATCCTATCTCAACTCTACTTTGCAATGCTGGGGCCCAGAGTTGGCAAATGGTATCCCATAGGCCTCTTGACCAGGTGCTGTCAGTCAAGGCACTGCAGGACTTGGATGAGACGGTGGCAAGAGGACAGAAGCTGCTGGCTTTCTGCTCTCATTTATCTTTCTTCCATTTCGGGGCAGTGTCTCTGGAGGTGGCTATGTTCTTGCCCTATCCCAGCTCTTCAGGTAGCATCCTCCGCCACCATCCCTTCTCTAAGGCGGCAGCAGGTATCATGGCAGAGCTGATGGTGGGAGCTGCCTCCTGCAGTTATTTACCTGAGTTTCTGCAATTTCCCCCTTCAGTCTTCCAGCCTCCCCACATTCTGTAGCCAATTCCCTTTGAAATTCCAAGTGTGTTTTCCGTTTCCTGAAAGGACTCTAACAAAGTACTCCGTGATGGCTTTTTGCCAAAAACATCATGCCCCTTACAGTGAGACTTATGAGGAAGCTGCAAGGTGCTAGTGTCTCAAATCCCTTGGTTATTTTATTTCAACAAATGCTTTATGGGGCTTACTATGTGCCAGAAGGTATAAACGCTTTCTAATTGTTATTTCATTTAATCTTTATAACAACTCTTTGGGGGCAGTAGTATAGTAATTCACGCTTTACAAAGGAGGCAACTGAGGCACATGACGAGCAAGTAACTTGCCCAGTGTTAGATCACTAGAAGTGGCAGTTTGAGAGCTAATATCCTAAGTAATGATTTAGCAAGATGCATGAGCATCTTTACCCGCCACCATCTGAGGCAGTGGGGGTAGGAAGGTCTGTGTGCAAGGCAGGAGTAATCAGATTAAGAAACACAAAAGAACAAAGAGTCTGGAGAGGCCATCTTCAGTGTTTAGCATCAACAAGTGCATCATCCTACGAGTGGTTGTGCAGCCCTAGACTGGTGTCAAGGTATGGCAGGTAGTTGTGAAGTTCACAGCAGATAACACAGTTGTGCTGTCTTTCCCTTGAGATTAGGGTTAGGGGATTGGAATCACTAGGAAGTTTTTGCAACTAACTGTTCTCCCTTCATTTTGTAAATATTAAAGGTTCCTGCTGACCTTGCTATATCAACAGAAGATATAGGATTTTCTAAACCCAGCAGGAACATATCTAATAAAAGTCTTCTCTCAAAATTACATAGTGATTTGGAGTCCACCTGGAGAGTTGGAAATAACAACTTGAGGAAATAGCTATTTTAGGTTTCTTATAAATTTAAATTAATGTTAAATTTTTAAAGTGTTTGAACATTCTGTCTCTAACATCTTTGAAGATGAAAATCCTCCCTCAAAATCCCATGGAAAAAGAAAAGGCAAAAAGATGAAGAAGAGAACTTGTATGGATGTCACCAAATTTCCATGAAAAGCATCATCTAAAACTTATCATCTGAAACTGTGTATGCTATATCAGTGCTGTAGCTGGAAGTCATGCCTCCACTTTTTAGCCATGTGGCCTTGAGAAAGTTACCTAATGTTGCTAAGCATCAATTTCCTCATGTGTAAGATGGAGACCATAAATATAATAACTTTGTAGAATTGCTGTGAGAATTAAATCACTTGACATGTACAAAGGGCTTAACATGGTCCTTAATAAGGTTCAATAATTAGTTGGTACTGTATCAGATTATTATTGGTGGTTTGAAGCAGGATTAATATTATGACAGAAAAGTTGCCCTCGCAATGCTGTTTTTAATAAGCAAAATTCACCAATAACTGGTAGAACAAATACTATAGGTGGACATTAACATAAGCCCATTGGCTGGGCACAGTGGCTCACACCTGTAATCCCAGCACTTTGAGAGGCTGAGGGGGTGGATCACTTGAGGTCAGGAGTTCGAGACCAGCCTGGCCAACATAGTGAAACCTTGCCTCTACTAAAAATACAATAATTAGCCAGCCATGGTGGCGGATGCCTGTAATCCCAGCTACTCAGGAGGCTGTGGCAGGGGAATCGCTTGTACCCGGGAGGCTGAGGTTGCAGTGAGCCGAGATGGCGCCACTGTACTCCAGCCTGGGCCACAGAGCGAGACTCTCTCAAAAAAACCCCAAAAACCAAAACCCAAAAACCAAAAACTTAAACCCACCACTTTGCCTGCTAGAAATATTTTAGTTATTAAGCAGCAAAAAAAAAAAAAAAAAAAAAAAAAAAAAAGTCTCAAACACAGGACCAGAACTCATGTTAGGAAAAAAACCAACCAACCAGCCAACCTAATATGTATTTGGAGGCCGTGATGCAGGAATGGTACAGTGGAAAAGACAAGAGACTTAGACCCTAGAGACCTGTGTTCAACTGAAGTCCTACTAACACGCTCAGATATGTCATACAAGGTTTCCGCATTTCCATTTTCTGATATTTCAGACAAATCTAAAGAAAGATCTCTAACCTTTGGGATGGCTCTACTTGCATGTCTGTAAACCTTAGCGGTAAGCAATTTGTGGGGAAGGGCTTTTGGTTAGAGTGTTTCCGCTCCTGTTCTAGGTCTACAACACTGTAATGGCAGGAAGAAGAGGGCACAAGACTGTTCGATCTGCTGGGCTAGCCTCTGAGATCTAGAATGTTGGACTCATCATTTAGGGAGCCTTTACCAATTTGCCCTCTATGTACAAATGACCAGTGGCTTTTTCTCTGACATTTTTGCCCTTCTCACAATACTGCAAATGTCTGCAGGGTGAGCCCAAATGTTAGAAATAGCCACTAGCCAAACCTGAGACTGGATAGAGTGGTGACACTGGTAAGACATCTTTGATGGGGAAAGCATAGATGCACTGGAATGAAGTGTGACTTTCAATTCCTTATGCATAACCAGAGCTTTGGCTTTGCTACCAGCTATGCAGGAAATCATGAAAATATTCGTATGTGTAACCTATTTCTACAATATTAAATGAAATTGTTCTTAACTTTGAGGTAAAACACGCCTCCGTATTTCTTAGTGCTCAATTTATACCTCTTTTAAAAGAACAGACTTACTAGTAAAGAAAAATGCAAGTATCAAAAATTCAGAACTTAAATCTCACTAGATGACTGGGAAGCAATGCCCATGACAGTTTCTCTTTATTCCTATGATCTGCATGCTCTAACACAAGACTGCACAGTGCAACTTGAAAATGTGTACTCCCAATCAGTAGGTTAGATACATACTTTTAAGATGATACTATTTTTTTTTCCTTCCTAGCGAAATTTTGGAGTACATTAAAAAAAGAATGGGTTACTATTAAGAGTTTTTGAAGTTACAAAGAATAATTCTTTTTTAAAAAAGGAATAATTCTAAGAGACAGCAATTTCCTACTGCAGTATATAATTTAGGTGTGGAGGCATCCAGGCACTAATCGATACCTTGCCAACTTACGGATTCTAAAAAGACTGACAGAATGACAACTGCTAGTTGAAGTATTTGCAGCTTATTTTAGCATAGATACGTATAATATAACGTCAAAATTGGAAAACACACCACTTTGCCTGAACAGAAAAATGATTCATAAAGAGAAAAATCTCACGTGTAAATTATAACATCAATATTCAACATTTTTTTTTCTTTTCAATGCATTTTCTTTCCAGGCTCTCTGGATTAGGTTTTGAAACTCAGTTGGCCAGATGAGATTTAGAATAGTGTCTATTTATTGCCTAAAGAAACACCATGTAGGACTAGGTGGACTCTAAAGGAAAAAATGATAGAAACAAAAATATGAAAAAAAATTTTTTTTTTTTTGGTTTGCTGGTGAAGTTTGCCAGTTGAATAATGAGGGTTGGGCACAGTGGGTCAGGGAAATAGGGATATTGACGGCCGGGAGTTCTCAAACTGTTGTCTTCAGGGTTTTTTTGTTTTTGTTTTTGTTTTTTTGTTTTTTTTTTTTTTCAGCACCTTTATGCCTCTTTTCCTTAAGATTTCCCTAAGTCCGTGATTAAGACCCGAGGCCCTTCTATCACCTTCTTGTGCACATCAAGGCTAAAAGCAGACATACCTACAGGAGCAGGTAGGTGACAGCACAGAAGAATGAGGCAGAGGGTGGTGACCTAGGGGGTGCAAGATTTTCCCCTCCAGCCGATAAATGCCAGGAGGAAACAGAGCCAAAATTATATGGTGACCAAGATCCTGATTTTGCAAAAGAATCTGGGTATTTCAGCGAAGTTGTTTGGTTTTTAAAGGGTGTCTCATTGAAAAAACATTCTAGGCTCACTGGAATGCTTCCGTCTGGGCTGTATCTCATTGGCAGGCACCAACTTGACTGTGGTTCCTGCTATAGTGCTGCTGGTGGCCCAGTTTGGTGGCGTGTTCCAGGATGAATTTCCTGGTGCCAGCCTGGAGCCCATGCCCACTGCCTTTCCACAGACTTTGTAGGCACCCAGTTATCTAGATTAAATTCCTTTCTGGTTAAGATGAAGTGGTTTCTTGTTCTTGCAGGTGAAACTTGATTGACAGTGATATATAAGATATCAAATTGCAATTTGGAGATACAGTGACAAAGAAGATTAAAACAATGCACTTGTTTTAAATAAATATTTAAAAGAAAGGAAAAATATCATAGATAACTCATTTTTTATTTTCCCCTTCCAAATCTATATGCTAGTCAGTATCGGCATAAATAAAAGTATGGAGAGTGACAGCACACTTCTGGGAGCATGTGGAGGTGGAGCATGCAGAGGTAGCTTCCAGGATGGCCAAGAACGACTGGGAGTCAGGAGGAGGCCCTGCCAGGCCCCAGGAGAACCTTATGAATACCCAAGAGTCGAATACCTCTGGTCAAGAGACTGGATACTTACCTACCTCCACCACCACCACCACCACCACGGCTACCAAAACACAAAACCAAACCAAACCCTTTTATTGTTGGCTGAAAATCTCAGTAAATGATTTAAGAGCACATCTGATTATATGCCCCAATAATTACCATGACAGCAAACTGTAAGATATCACCATGGCTTCACATGAGAATTGTTTTTGACCTTGCTAAGAACTTCCTGCAACTTTCCAGCTATCTTTTGGGCTGCTATTTATATTCGAGAGCAAAAGAACTTTATATAGACCCACGTGTTCAGCTGCACCAGATAAGACAGGAAAGGCTGTTGCTTGACTAATTTACATACCAGATTTAAACATTTGACATTAATATTAAGTATTACACATTAAGTCATTTTAAATTTCTCCAATCGAAGGAAACTGACCAAATCAATAACTTTGTATAGTTTAGATGAGTTAAATAATTCTTAATAGGGCCTTATTTGTTGACCCTTAGAGCAGAACAATGCAAACTCAGGCCCAGCTAAGATTTGTGGCTCACTTTGCTACCCACTGGTTCCACTTTTCTGGACCTAGACTGGCTGCCTAACCTGCTGCCTACCTAATCTTATATCTAGCTGAGAGAGGAGGAAACAGCAACAAAAAAGAATTACTATAGCAGGTCTGACTAGCAAACTTTAACTTGCCAAAAGACTAAGCTAGACTCTATGGATATCCATATATTAAAAATAAATCTACTTTATTGACTCCTCTTCCTGGAAATCAACCAAACTGCTATCCTGGAGATGGAAAGTAACTTAAAGCATAAGAAATTCTTCACTTGCATAAATCTGATCTTGATTCTTGAGAGCTAGGTTTCAACAATAACTAGTCTAATATTTAGCAAATAATTATTATTTTACTTATTTTTTAAAATTTTCTATTTTTATAACATTTTATAGAACTCATAAAATGGTGCTTATATAAAAATTCATACAAAGTTGCTAGAGAGCATACAATTTCCAAAAATCTTATAGGTTACATGAGATATTTTGATACAGGCATGCAATGAATAATAATCATATCAGGGCAAATGGGGTATCCTGACTTCTGCTTCTGATGTTGTGTCTCCTTCTCTGACTCTGACCCTTCTTCTTCTGTCTTCCCCTTACAAGAACCCTGTGATTATATTGCGCCTATCTGGATAATTCAGGATACTCCTCCCATTTCAGGATCTTTAATTTAATCCCATTTGCAAAGTCCCTTTTGTCATATAAGGTAACATATTCACAGGTTACGGAATTAGGATGTGGACAGCTTTGGGGGGGCGGGCATTATTCTGTTTACCATAGTCACTAAGATCACACATACCAGAAGAGAATGTTACAATATCTTTGCAGCTACCTGTGTAATATTAACTAAGAGTACTCACTCTGAAGAAATCCATTCCTAAAAAATTTACTAAAATAAAAAAGATGAAAGATTTGTCTTCTTCCATTGAGCCAAGTATATAATTTCTACATGACATAATGATCAACTATAAAGAAAGATCATGAGGGTTTTCCCTCCAATGTTCTTTTGCCACAGCAAAAAGCCAGCATGTTCTCTCTCCGACTTACGAGGCAGATGACAGGCACATGCTGGTTGTCAGAGATGTGTTCTCATTCAGAGATACTGTTTCAGGCCTGATGTTGACGTGGTAACAGCCTGATGTGTTATTTGACTGCACTAAGTATTACCTGTTTGAATAGAGTGTAGGCCTGTCATGTGGATAGTGCTCGTTGACGTATAAGGAAGAAGATGAAATTGTGGTCGCCAAGGAAGCAGCTTCAAACAGCGATGGAGTGCTAGGCACCAGGTCTGGCCTGTGTCGGGATCCCAGGGCTGGGAACGAAAACAACACACACATTCATGAATCTCAAGAATAAATGCAGCTTTAGTATCTATAATAATCGAAATGAGTCAAAAGCATTCATTTTACCTATCAGGCTGCAAATTCAATTATGAATTAACTGCACTTTTTTTATGAATTATAGCAGAAATGTAAAACAGCTTCTTGCAAACAGGTTAAACAGAAAGGAAATTGCATTAATTTACAAAATGGCTCATGGAAATGACATGAATGCTCTTTTAAAACCCTAATAAAGTGATTTACTATTTCAAAAAGATGGCATACAAAAACTCATAGGAGTTTAAGCAGATAATTTGACAGAGATTAAAAGGATGACTGGCAAGTGTATAAACAGACAGCGAACCTTGCTGCCCTCTGTGATATGCACATATCTATGATTCTCAGGTTGGATCTAAGAACCCATGTTTTTCAAGAGCCGGGAAACAAATACTTCAACAGACTAACAGTCAGCTCTGAGTCCATAAATACTTTTAAACACTATCCAGGACTCTTTTTGACACATTTTAACATCAAAGTTGCCTTTTTTAAAATGAGAAAACACTTATTTTTTCTTTAAAACTTAGGAGCCCATGAAATTACTTGTGCAAGAGCCCACCCTTGTGAGGAAGGAGGAATGTTCAAGGCTGAGCAGTAACCCCTGCCCGTCTCTCTGGAGTCTTTGCGGACTCTTTCCATCACGCCCCCAGACTGACCTAAAATAGATGCTAATAAATACAATTATAACTTTAAGGTGTTCCTGGTATTCCTTTAAGGGCACAACAAATTGAAAATTAGAGATTTTTGTGTGTAAATATAAACCAACCCTAATAGGGATTCTCATGTTGAGTGTGAGGTTTTGGATTTTGGATGTGAAGGGTATAGATGGTGGGGTAGGAAGCAACATGGAGGGGAAGCCAGGCAAGCACAGGAAAGGCTGGACTCTGGTCTGGGAAATCAGATGACACACTGGGATGGTGGAGCTCCGCCTCCAATTCAAGTCAAAATAGAAAACTGCAGCGATAGATAAAACATATAAAACCACGAATAACCAAAGTGCTCAACCTTCAAAAATTAGAAAGGCTTCAACTTTAATGTGACACCTGGCTTGCAATCTTCAATATTCTTGATCCCAACTCCTCATTAAACGGAAAGCAAAACATGAAAACTCTCCATAACATTGAAAACTCAGTGTCAAAAATAACCTGATACCAGATTCCAATGAATTGCCACTCCTTATAAGGCAGATGGAGCTGGTCTTCAACCTAGGTTTTGGGCATACCAGTGTTACTTCACAAAGTAGACATGACCTGAGTGACAGAGCAAAATACATCTGTACAGTGACTCAGTCCCAGGTCACACATCATTAGGAAGGTGACCCCTCCACCCATAAGGAGCAGCTCTTTGAGGGAGAGAAGTGTTTCTTCATGCTCCCGTATCCTTCTGTTTTTTTCTAAAGCCAGTGTGGTAGGCAGAACTCTAAGATGACCCCTAATGACCCACACTCCTGTAAATTCTCCCTTTGTTGTGGGGCCTGCAAACATGATGAGCTGTTATTCCTGTGGCTATGTGATATGACCTAGCAAAAGGGATTTTGCAGATGTAACTCAGGTTACCCTGAGTTGGCTAACACTGAGTTAGGCAAAGGGAAGATTATCTAGGGGAGCCTCACCTAATCGTATGAGCCCATTAAATCTGGGTCTAGAGGTCAGGGACAAGAAGTCAGAGAGAAAAAGTGTTGGGGCTTACTTGCAGGACATTCTGTGTTTGAAGATAGAGGGGCAGCATGGTAGGGAATGTGGGTGGCCCCCAGGGCAAAACACGGCTCTTTGTTGTCAGACAGCAAAGAAGCAGGGATCTCGCCCAACAGCTAAAAGGAGCTGAATTCTGCCGACAACACGAATGAGCTTGGAAGAGGATTCGTCTTCTGCACTTCCTGATAAGAACTCAGCCCAGCTCAAAACAACCAGCTAGCATCATAATGACAGGATCAAATTCACATATAAAAATATTAACCTTAAATATAAACGGGCTAAATGCCCCAATTAAAAGACAGAGGCTGGCAAATTGGATAGAGTCAAGACCTATCAGTGTGCTGTATTCAGGAGAACCATCTCACGTGCAAAGACTCAAAATAAAGAAATGGAGGAATATTTACCAAGCAAACGGAAAGCAAAAAAAGGAGGAGTTGCAATCCTAAAATCTGACAGAACAGACTTTAAACCAACGAAGATCAAAAGAGACAAAGAAGGGCATTACATAATGGGAAAGGGATCAATGCAGCAAGAAGAGCTAACTATCCTAAATATATATGCACCCAATACAGGAGCACCCAGATTCATAAAGCAAGTTCTGAGAGACTTGCAAAGAGACTTAGACTCCCACACAATAATAGCAGGAGACTTTAGCACACCACTGTCAATACTAGACAGATCAATGAGACAAAAAATTAACAAGGATATTCAGGACTTGAACTCAGCTCTGGACCAAGTGGACCTAATAGACATCTACAGAACTCTCCACCCCAAGTCAACAGAATATACATTCTTCTCAGCACCTCACTGCACTTATTCTAAAATTGATCACAGAATTGGAAGTAAAACACTCCTCAGCAAATGCAAAAGACCAGAAATCATAACAAACAGTCTCTCAGACCACAGTGCAATCAAATTAGAACTCAGGATTAAGAAACTCATTCAAAACTGCACAGCTACATGGAAACTGAACAATCTGCTCCTGAATGACTACTGGGTAAATAACGAAATGAAGGCAGAAATAAAGATGTTCTTTGAAATAATGAGAATGAAGACATAACATACCAGAATCTCTGGGACACATGTAAAGCAGTGTGTAGAAGGAAATTTATAGCACTAAATGCCCACAAGAGAAAGCAGGAAAGATATAAAATTGACACCCTAATATCACAATTAAAAGAACTAGAGAAGCCAGAGCAAACAAATTCAAAAGCTAGCAGAAGACAAGAAATAACTAAGATCAGAGCAGAACCAAAGGAGATACATACACGAAAAACCCTTCAAAAAAATCAATGCATCCAGGAGCTGGTTTTTTGAAAAGGTCGACAAAATAGATAGACCTCTAGCCAGACTAATAAAGAAGAAAAGAGAGAAGAATCAAATAGATGCAATAAAAAATGATATAGGGGATATCACAACTGATCCCACAGAAATACAAACTACCATCAGAGAATACCATGAACATTTCTAAGTGAATAAACTAGAAAATCTAGAAGGAATGGATAAATTCCTGGACACGTACACCCTCCCAAGTCTAAACCAGGAAGAAGTCGAATCCCTGAATAAAACAACAAGTTCTGAAATTGAGGCAGAAATTAATAAGCTACCAACCAGCAAAAGTACAGGACCAGACAGATTCACAGCTGAATTCTACCAAAGGTACAAAGAGGAGCTGGTACCATTCCTTCTGAAACTATTCCAAACAACAGAAAAAGAGAGAATCCTCCCTAACTCATTTTATGAGGTCAGCATCACCCTGATACCAAAATCTGGCAGAGACACAACAAAAAAAAGAAAATTTCAGGCCAATATCTCTGATGAACATCAACGTGAAAATCCTCAATGAAATACTGGCAAACCGAATCCAGCAGCACATCAAAAAGCTTATCCATCACGATCAGGTCAGCTTCATCCCTGGAATGCAAGTCTGGTTCAACATATGCAAATCAATAAATGTAATCCATCACATAAACAGAACCTAAGACAAAAACCACATGATTATCTCAATAGATGCAGAAAAGGCCTTCGACGAAATTCAACACCCCTTCATGCTAAAAACTCTCAATAAAGTAGGGACCAATGGAACATATCTCAAAATAATAAGAGCTATTTATGACAAACCCACAGCCAATATCATACTGAATAGGCAAACACTGGAAGCACTCCTTTTGAAAACCAGCACAAGACAAGGATGCCCTCTCTCACCACTCCTATTCAACACAGTATTGGAAGTTCTGGCCAGGGCAATCAGGCAAGAGAAAGAAATAAAGTGTATTCAAATAGGAAGAGAGGAAGTCAAATTGTCTCTCTTTGCAGACGACATGATTGTATGTTTAGAAAACCCCATCATCTCAGACCCAAATCTCCTTAAGCTGATAAGCAACTTCAGCAAAGTCTCAGGATACAAAATCAATGTGCAAAAATCACAAGCATTCTTAAACACCAATAACAGACAAACAGAAAGCCAAATCATGAGTGAACTGCCATTCACAATTGCTACAAACAGAATAAAATACCTAGGAATCCAACTTACAAGGGATGTGAAGGACCTCTTCAAGGAGAACGACAAACCACTGCCCAAGGAAATAAGAGAGGGCACAAACAAATGGAAAAACATTCCATGCTCATGGATAGGAAGAATCAATATTGTGAAAATGGCCATAGTGCCCAAAGTAATTTATAGATTCAATGCTATGCCCATCAAGCTACCACTGACTTTCTTCACAGAAGTGGAAAAAACTACTTTAAACTTCATATGGAACCAAAAAAGAGCCCACATAGCCAAGAAAATCCTGGGCAAAAAGAACAAAGCTGGAGGCTTCACACTACCTGACTTCAAACTATACTACAAGGCTACAGTAACCAAAACAGCATGGTACTGGTACTAAAACAGATATATAGACCAATGGAACAGAACAGAGGCCTCAGAAACAACACCACACGTCTACAACCATCTGATCTTTGACAAACCTGACACAAGCAATGGGGAAAAGATTTCCTGTTTAATAAATGGTGTTGGGAAAACTGGCTAGCCATATGCAGAAAACTGAAACTGGACCCCTTTCTTACACTTTATACAAAAATTAACTCAAGATGGATTGATCAAAGACTTAAATGTAAGACCTAGGACCATGGCCGGGTGCCGTGGCTCAAGCCAGTAATCCCAGCACTTTGGGAGGCCGAGACGGGCGGATCACAAGGTCAGAAGATTGAGACCATCCTAGTTAACACAGTGAAACCCCGTCTCTACTAAAAAATACAAAAAATTAGACAGGCAAGGTGGCGGGCCCCTGTAGTCCCAGCTATGGGGGAGGCTGAGGCAGGAGAATGGTGTGAACCCGGGAGGCGGAGCTTGCAGTGAGCTGAGATCCGGCCACTGCACTCCAGCCTGGGTGACAGAGAGAGACTCCGCCTCACACACACACACAAAAAACCAAAAAAGACCTAGGACCATAAAAAACCTAGAAGAAAACCTGGGCAATACCATTCAGGACATAGGCATGGGCAAAGACTTCATGATTAAACATCAAAAGCAATGGCAACAAAAGCCAAAATTGACAAATGGAATCTATTTAAACTAAAGAGCTTCTGCACAGCAAAAGACATGATTATCAGAGTGAACAGGCAACCTACAGAATGGGAGAAAATTTTTGCAATCTATCCATCTGGCAAAGAGCTAATATCTTTGAATTACAAAGAATCTACAAAGAATTTAAACAAATTTACAAGAAAAAAACAACCCCATCAAAAAGTGGGCAAAGAATATGAACAGACACTTCTCAAAAGAAGACATTTACGCAGCCAACAGACATATGAAAAAATGCTCATCACCACTCGTCATTAGAGAAATGCAAATCAAAACCACAATGAGATACCGTCTCACACCAGTTAGAATGGCAATCATTAAAAAGTCAGGAAACAACAGATGCTGGAGAGGATGTGGAGAAATAGGGATGCTTTTATACTGTTGTTGGGAGTGTAAACTAGTTCAGCCATTGTGGAAGTGTGGCGATTCCTCAAGGATCTAATACTAGAAATACCATTTAGCCCAGCAATCCTATTACTGGGTATATACCGAAAGGATTATAAATCATTCTACTATAAAGACACATGCATACATATGTTTATTGCACCACTATTCACAATAGCAAAGATTTGGAACCAACCCAATGTCCATCAATAATAGACCGTATAAAGAAAATGTGGCACATATACACCATGGAATACTACGCAGCCATAAAAAAGGATGAGTTCATATCCTTTGCAGGGACATGGATGAAGCTGGAAACCATCATTCTGAGCAAACTATCACAAGAACAGAAAACCAAACACTGCATGTTCTCACTCATAAGTGGGAGCTGAACAACAAGAACACATGAACATGGGAGGGGAACATCACACACCTGGGCCTCTCAGGGGGTGGGGGGCTAAGGGAGGGATAACAGGAGTAATACCTAATGTAGGTGACGGGTTGGTGGGTGCAGCAAACCACCATGGCACGTGTATACCTTTGTAACAAAACTGCACGTTCTACACATGTATCTCAGAATTTAAAGTATAATAATAAAAAAATAAAAAGCTTATTTCTGAGAGAAAGAAAAAACAAAATAACTCAGCGCTGCTGACACCTTCATTTCAGCTTTTGAGACCCTGAGTAGAGAACCTGTGTGAGTTGTACCCAGTCTTCTGACTTACAGAACCATGGGCTACTAACTGGGTATTATTTTAAGCCACTAGGTTTGTGGTAATTTGTTACATGGCAATAGAAAATATAACCTGAACAGACTGAGAATGGAAGAAAACAAACTGTTAAAAACTAAAGGGAAATTTGGTGATGACTTGGTGCAAGGGGAAGTTCCCCAAGTACAGAGCATTATTTAGAGACTAAACATTGTGCATGAAGAGGATTGCAAAGATAAACTCATTTTATAACTTTGTTATATTTTCAAAGAATATGCTCAATAGGATTTTCTTTGACCTTCAGAGACCTTTGAAGGTGTTGTGCCTCTAAATTTGAAGCAATGAGTCAAATACTTCATTTGAAAAAAATACAATATACGCCCTACTTCCCATGTTTCCAGCCTTTCTAGATGCTGTGTAGTATATTTATCATACATTTACCTTTTTTTTTTTTTCCCAAATTAACAACTGGATCCATTGCTTTAACTTTAGAAGTCACATTGAGCATACTACTTGAAAGCTTAACTAATATAATTTTAAAATACGTTTATCCTATTTCCCAGACTACAGACACCTGCGGTTTTGCATGTGCTATCAGAAAATCAGGTAGTCTGGGGGGGAGATGCCAGTGCCAGGGAGCTCAGGAGAAATGGGTGAATGTCTACCAGGAATCGGAGACATCAGTTCAGAGAGGATCAAGGGCACCTCTGTAACTCTCTTGCTGAAATCACTAACTCCGGGTAAAAGTTGGTTTATGGGAAGATGAGAAAGAAAGAAACCAAACATAGCACGTATGGATAAGTGCTGCTGAAGAAGGAATAGAAATAACACCGCACCCTAAAGACACTGGGGAAAAGAAAACCCCTAGAGGAGGTCTTAACTCCTGTAGAAAGTAAAAGACATTTTCAGGAAATGCTGAGATTCTCCAAAGAATATACTGATAGAAAAATCTAAAATGTCATTCTCCCATATTTGATTAGAAGGGAAAAAATAAATGATTAACTTGGCAGATAGAGAAAAGTATTTGATAAAATTCAGTACTCATTCCTGATTAAAAAAAAAAAAAAACTTTCAGCAAAGTAGGAATAAAAAAAGGAACTTCCTTGGCTTGATTATGGGTATCAAATACAGCAAACTTCTTTTTCAATAGTGAAACATTAGAAGCATTCCCTTTAAAATCAGGACAAGGCAAGGCTGTCTACAATCACTGTTTCTATTCATCATTGTACCAGAAGTCCCAGCCAGCAAGTAAGAAAGAGAAAAAGAAAAAGGATGTGAAGTCCATACAATAGCAACAAATGGCCAGAAAACTCAATTCTTAAAAAACGTACTATTTTTAAAAATCCAGAAAAAAAATCTATATCAATATCTCTGCATTTATCCAAGAAATAAATCTAACAAAAGGTATATGTACAAGCCACACAAGAAAAATATTATAAAACTTTATTTAAATTCATTAAAGCACTCACTTTGGCAGCACATACACTAAAATTGGAACGATACAGAGAAGATTGGCATGGCCCCTGTGCAAGGATGACATGCAAATTCATGAAACGTTCCATATTTTTCCTTTCTGCCTCTTTTCTTTCCTTCTCTTGGTACCTGCTCATGGTTATGAAGCTTTCAAAGTAAAGAACATGTAGTACCTCCCGAGTATTACCAATGGGTACCCCAAAAAAAATCATTAAAGAAGACCTAAATGAAGAGACAACTTGTTGTTACATTGCATGTATGTGTGTGCATGTGTACCTGTGCATGTGTGTATGTGTACATGCACAGAATAAGGTCTAGAAGTAAAAGCAACAAAATGTTAGTATTTGTTACCATCATGTAGTGAAAGTAGACATTTTTCTTTTTGAATTAGTATTGTCTAATTTTTATCATAAACCATAAATTGTATTTTTTTATGTGGTAGTTAACACTTGCATGAACCGCATCTTACTGTAGCTATCCTATTTATTTATTTATTTATTTATTTATTTATTTATCTGAGACAGAGTCTTGCTCTGTTGTCCAGGCTGGAGTGCAGTGGTGCAATCTCAGTTCACTGCAGCCTTCGCCTCCCGGGTTCAAGTGATCCTCATGCCTCAGTTTCCTCAGTAGTTAGAATTACAGGCGCCCGCTACCATGCCTGGCTAATTTTTTTGTATTTTTGGTAGAGACAGGGTTTCGCCACGTTGGCCAGGCTGGTTTCGCACTCCTGACCTCAAGTGATCTGCCTGACTCGGCCTCCCAAAGTGCTGGCATTACAGGCGTGAGCCACTATGCCTAGCCACTGTAGCTATCCTTTAAAAACTTAATAGATTTTATTTCTTAGAACAGGTATTTTTAAATTTTTCTTTTGCAAATTTACTTGTATAAATAAATCACAAGAACTTTTGTCTTTTTTAAAAAGTTACATATCTTTACCTTCTTCATCAAGGCTGCTAAAACTTTGTCCTTCGGTCAGCAAATCTCGCTTCTCATCCTTCCATTCCTGGCTAATTGAGGATACGATCTCCTGTGAAGTCGCCTTTAAGGCGGCGATGGAATTGCACCGTTTCTTAGAAGGTGAGGCCTTCAAAGCTAGACAGAAAGGAAAAGGACAAATACAGATACTTATTGTAAAATCACATTAATATTTTATTTAAAAGTGAATATTTTATTATTTATTAACATTTTGGTAATTATTTGAGTAGAAGACAAGAGGCTTATTTTATACATATGGAAAGGGAGACGAAATTGTTTCATCTGATGAATACGACAAATTGGCTATTTGTCCAAAATGACTTGACTTAAATCAGAATATCCTAGAGCAAATTAAGAGTTAAAATTTCTCTCAGCCGGGAGCAGTGGCTCACGCCTGTAATCCCAGCACTTTAGGAGGCAGAGGCGGGCGGATCACGAGGTCAGGAGATAGAGACCATCCTGGCTAACACGGTGAAACCCCGTCTCTACTAACAATACAAAAAAGAACTAGCGGGCGTGGTGGCGGGTGCCTGTAGTCCCAGCTACTGGGGACGCTGAGGCAGGAGAATGACGTGAACCCGGGAGGCGGAGCTTGCAGTAAGCCAAGATCGCGCCACTGCACTCCAGCCTGGGCGACAGAGCAAGACTCCGTCTCAAAGAAAAAAAAAAAAAATTTCTCTCCAGATTTTGAAATGAAGTCTTACTTGAGGTAAAATTCAAATGTTTTACTGCTGAAGAATCATTTTCCCCCCTCCAAACAATGTTTTTCTAGTGCTGGAAGGAGGATGGGTGAGTTGATAAGCACAGATGGTAAAGTATAGAGAATTCTCATGACCCTGGTTTTATTAACTTGGGACTGGGGATTTCTAAACATGCCAATGTTTAATCTTATACTCATGTTGCCCAATTTAGCCAAGTTACTTCTGGTTGTTTTTTTCTTTCTGTGACTTTCCACTGACATTTCCTACCCTTTAGGTCTTTTCTAGGTCATGGTTTTATGTCAGACGTATAATTCACTTCCAATCTTTGTCTAAACAGCAGTCTACAACTTCAGAAGTGTGTTGGGAACCTGAACTAATGAAAATGTACTTCACCATCAATCATGCTTGCTGAAGCCTGGGACTTCACGGAGGACACGTCCATGGAAGTTGCTTAAGTGGCAGCTGGGCCATCCTTATTTACATTCACTCTTTGCTGCAATAATTCTTCTTGGCTTAATATTGCTAGAGAATTTCCTTGGAGGGAGGGGAGAGGGAAGTTGAGGCCTGTTTATGCTTTTCCCTGATTATGTTTTTGGCAGTGTTTCTCTTCCTTTAGAGGTTTGCATAAAGGGGTAGTCTGATAGTAAATGTATTAGAGTAATTCTGTTGAGCCTTGGGAAACTCAAAGCTTAGATTACACAGCTCATCTGGGGCCTTCCCAGAGGCTGCTTGCAAGAACTTAATTGGAGAAGGACTTTGGGACACACAAATGAGGGAAGAATGGAGGGCAATCTCTCCACTTAAAGAGAAGGGAAGGTTTATTTGTCCCCCGAGCAGTCTTAGAATCATAATAATATCATCATCCTAATAAATAACATTTGTGGAGGGCTTTAGCGTCTGGAAGCCAACATTCACATTGCATATCTCAAATCATCCACATGTATGAGGAAGAGGAAGGCCTTTTCTTAGGTCCAGAAACTGAGAATAGAAAGATTGTGGCTTGCCCAAGGTCACAGAACTAGCAAGCATGAACCTCAGGTGTCTTTCTTTTCTTCTTAAGTTGCTTTCTAGGTGGTTCATTTTCTAGCTCTTTAGTATTCTGTTTTCTGGTTAAACTGAGGGGAAAAAAAGATAAACCTTGAATTTGTTTTTCTTTGAGGGGAAGACATTTTTGAATGTTTAAAAAATAAGTCATGTTTACTTTAATTCTCCACTCTCTCAAATAGTGGTCACACTTGTTTTACAAGAAGCTATTATTATCACACTGGCCTCTGCCTTAACATTCTATCTGCTAACTTTTATTTATTTTATTTTACTTTATTTTTCTTTAAGTTCTAGGGTCCATGTGCTGAATGTGCAGGTTTGTTACATAGGTATACATGTGCCATGGTGGCTTGCTGCACTCATCAGCCTATCATCTCTGCTAACTTTTATAGACCTTTAATAAACTCCTGTCTTTCAATATAGTATTTTAAAACAACTTCTTCTTTTTTATTTTTTTTTTATTTGAGATGGAGTTTCACTCTTGTTGCCCAGACTGGAGTGCAATGGTGCAATCTCGGCTCACCGCAACCTCCACCTCCCAGGTTCAAACGATTCTCCTGCCTCAGCCTCCCGAGTAGCTGGGATTACAGGCATGCACCATCACGCTCAGCTAATTTTGTATTTTTAGTAGAGACGGGGTTTCTCCATGTTGGTCAGGCTGGTCTTGAACTCCCGACCTCAGGTGATCTGCCTGCCTTGGCCTCCCAAAGTGCTAGGATTACATGCATGAGCCACTGTGCCTGGCTGTATTTTAAAACTTCTAAATCAGAGGATCTCAGATGTGGGTTGGAAACCACTAGGGAGTCTTGGAGACCCTTTCAGAAGATCTGTGATGTTAAAATTATTTTCATCATCATCATAAGACATTATTTGCCTTTTTCACTTTCATTCTCTCACATGTGTAGAGTTTTCTAAATGTTACATGACTGTGATGTCACCACATATTGAATTCAGAAGCAGATGTGCGACTCCAACTTATCTTCTATTAAGCCAGACATTAAGGATTAAAAAAAAAAAAAAGGTAAAACAATTCCACTTTTCTCACTAAATTATTTGTAGAAAATACAATTATTTTTTGTAATTATTTATGTTAAAAATTGATGTTAACATGCAATTTTTTTCTTAACTGGTAAGAATTAATAAATATTTTAAACTTTTCTCAATTTTAATTTCTAATATGTGACATATAGGCTATCACCCACATAAAAGCTCTTTGGTATCCTCATAATTTTTAAGGGTATAAGGTGGCCCTGAGACCAAAAGGTCTGAAAACTCCTTTTCTACGTCATAGTTCTTAGGTCAGTGTTATTTCTCTAAACGAAGAAACAGCTATGATCAAAAGGTTTTTGGCAGTACCAAGGAAATGTGATCAGGGTGAGAGCCGTGTAATGAGGAAAAGATACTCAGGAGACCTATACTCATGGCATTTCACGGAGTGAGGGCCAAAAGCCTGGAACAAGAAGTAACTCTTTGTTCTTTATCAGCATCACATATAATGAGGAGCAGAGAAGACCGGAAAACAAACCTCTGCCAAGACCACATAGCACCACAACAAAGAGTTCACTTTTGTCTCAAGTAGTGAGTTTCTTCCTTTAAGGAATGATCTCACTCAGCAGACAAGAGCTTGGATTTTGCAGAAATTCAGTTCTCAGGATCTCTTTTGATTGGGTAACCTTGAGAGCTGGTTTGGGTGGCTGGTTGCTTCCTTTTGTGTGACAGAAACGCGTGAATTTGTCTTTGGCTCAACCATGGCTGGCAGTAGGTATCCTGTGCCCATTTCCAGCCTTGCATTCTGCCACTTGACTACCTCCATGTTCACTTTTCAGCTCACCCTTCTGCCATATTGGAACCTACCATATTCATTCTGCCCTTAGGCCTTTGCACATGCTGTTCTTTCTCCTTGAGATGCCCTTCCTGTCTCTCTTCTTAATGAACTCTGGGTTACATTTTCAGGATTTAGTTGAAATATCTTTTTATCTGTGAGCTCTCTTTTGGAAGAATTGGTCTTTTTTTCTCTTATTTCTCTCCATGTACCCACAGTAGCATATTTGGAAATATTAGCAACTGTTTCATTATAGATCTGTCACATGTTTCAATCTCTGGCTCAAAACAGACTATTAAATTATTGAGGGAGGAACTAATCAATATTTAAAAAGCTTTCTATATCATCAGTGCTTTGTGTGGTGCTAGATACATAATAGGTGCATGAGTGTTTGTTGCATGAACGCATTATTGTTCTGAAATCTTAGAACAGTTTATTTTCTTTAACAAATTAATTTAACTCTTATATTCTATGCAGGAAACTAAGCTTTAGTACTTTAGACAAATTATCCGTATGGAGAATTTCAGTGAAGTTTCAACATAATGGTGACTAGTATTTCCAGGAAATATTATAGGATTTTGTAGACATTATTACACTGGCAGAATGACTCACTTGTGGGTGGGATGTAGGGATTTAAAAAGGTTAAAAAACACTGACTTCATAAAAGAAACTTGAAGACCAGGTACTATTTTCTTGGTGGGAGGGGAGTATGCCTCTAGGCATGAAGGGCTTTGAATTAACCATGGTTGATGAAACATCTTAAAGTTGTGTGTGTCTACTTTTCTAATAATTTAACTTCCCTTTGAAATGGTGGTGTTAGATAAAAATTCCATTCATTCATTGCATTATTCATCAAATAACGATTGACTGCCTACTGTGTGCCAGGAAATCTGCAAAGTAAAAGTTAAGGACTTTGTGCACCAGGGAATCCATGGACGTTTATTTCCTTTAGCATTATTGTTATTAGCATGGAAGGGTTTTAACAGAAATCAGCAAGAGCAGATTTATATTTTAAACTGATTCCTCTAGCTGCAGTGTGTGTGGGGAAATTGGATTGAATGGGTACATGATGGGAGGCAAAGAGACCTGTTTGGGGCCACAACTTTATGCAAAAAAAAATAATAATAATAAAACCTGTAAACCGAAAAAACCACAGTGGCTGAATCAGGAGAGGTACTGTGAGAGAAGGGGCTGCACTCCTGATACTGCAGAGTGAGGACTGAGAGGTGTTGCCGAGTGACTGCACGTGGGTGGTAAGCAGAAGGAAGGGGTCAAGGGATGATGCCAACGTTCTGGCTGGATAACTGGGCAGATTGTGGTGGCCTTCCATAGGACGTCGACCCAGGTAGAGAGGCAGACTCTGGGGTGGTAAGCAGTTAAATTCAATTTTGGGCATGCTGAGCTTGTGGAATCCAGTGGATGCTTAAGTTCGGGGACTGGACAGGCAAGGGGAATTGCTAGAAGAGTGGGGAGTAAGTTGCAAGTACACAGATGGTAACTGAACCCTTGGGAGAATGGGGAATTACCCAAAGTGTTGTATAAGAAGAGACCAAGTCAGAGCCTGGACCCTGAGGAACAACCACAATAAGAGTAAGCAGGGATGAAAAGGTTCCAAAGGATACCAAGGAGGAGAAGAGAGGCTGGAAGGCAACCAGGGAAGTCCTGAGTTACGAAAGACAAGTGAAGAGAGTATTTCACAGAGAACTGATATCAGTGGTCTCAAATGCTGGAGAGTTTTAAGAAGACTGAAAGTGGCTGGGTGCGGTGGCTCACACCTGTAATCCCAGCAATTTGGGAGGCCAAGGTGGGTGGATCACTTGAGGTCAGGAGGTCAAGACCAGCCTGGCCAACATGGCGAAACCCTGTCTCAACTTAAAATACAAAAATCAGCTGGGCATAGTGGCACATGCCAGTGGTCCCAGCTACTCAGGAGGCTGAGGCAGGAGAATCACTTGAACCTGGGCGGCAGAGGTTGCAGTGAGCTGAGATCGTGCCACTGCACCCCAGCCTGGGCAACAGAAAGAGACTCCACCTCAAAAAAAAAAAAAAGACTGAAAGTTGTTCAATGGCTTAAGCAATGATTGTTGATTACCTCAAAAAGAACATTTTGGGAGAGTGGTGGGATCAAAAGCCACTGGAGAACACTGAATAGTGACAAGAGATTAAAAAAGTGAGACAGCAAGTGCATCCAACTCTCATCTCCAATAGGGTGATGGTAAAGGAGGAAAAAATATACCAGGAACTGGAGAGAGATGGAGTGTTGAGGAGCCTTGTTTCTAAAATATAAGAGAATGAGCAGATGGAAGGATGAGCTGTGGAGCCAGAAGAAGGAGTGAATGGTTAAAATTACCCTGTAGTGGTGATCTGTCCTGGACCTTAAGGAGAAGATCGGACCCAGTATACATGTCATGGTATCTTCATACATTCAACAAATAAAAATAACAATATGTGCACCCTCCAAACCCACACCCCTTCACTAAGTTCTGGGGATACAGCAGTCGGCTTACAATTTTTTTTTTTTTTTTTTGAGACGAAGTCTTACTGTGTCACCCAGGTTGGAGTATAGTGGCGCAATCTCGGCTCACTGCAACCTTTGCCTCCTGGGTTCAAGTGATTCTCCTGCCTCAGCCTTCCCAGTAGCTGGGATTACAGGCACCCATCACCACGCCTGGCTAATTTTTGTATTTTTAGTAGAGATGGGGTTTCACCATGTTGGTCAGGCTGGTCTCGAACTCCTGACCTCGTGATCTGCCCACCTTGGCCTCCCAAAGTCTTGGGATTACAGGCATGAGCCACCGCGCCCAGTGAGTTTACATTTAAATAAAGGAGATAGGCATTAAGTAAGTAAAACCTATAGCATAGGACCTAAAGTATAGGTCATTATAGGTCATGATAAATGTTAGAAAACATAAAGCAAGGAAAGTAGATAGGAATCACCTTTCCCACTGCAGCAGGACTATAAGCATTATCATTACTATCTACGCAATAAACAAAAGTGATAAAGTACTTGACTGTGCTTTGAAGTGAAATATCTTATTCAATAAGTGGTATTTAGGACAACACTTAACTACCTGGGAAAAAACAAGGTTAGATCTCCCTCACTTCATACACCAAAATGAACACAACCTAGATTAAAGAAAAAAAAAAAAAAACATAAAAAACAATCTATAAAAAGTAAAAGAAAAATATGGGTGAACATGTATCTGATTCTTCAGTGGTGAAGTCCTTTGTAAGCATAAGGCTTAAATAAAAAGAATCCCACATTTATGGGATGTAAGATATAAGATGACAACTCTCCCCAAATTTAACACAATCTTTATCAAACTACCAGCTATGCTTTTTCCCCCAGAAATTAACAAACATTATAAAATGCAGAGGGACATACAAGGACCCAGAATAGCCAAAACAGTCTGAAAAAGAGTAGTTGAAGGACTCACACTTCTTGATCATGAAACTTAACAATACAAACCAGAAGTAATCAGGATAGTATGGTACTGGTATGAGGGTAGGCATATTGATCAATAGAACAGATGCGAGAGTCAATAAGTAAACCCGTATACTTGTGGTCAATCAACTTTCTTTTCTTTTCTTTTCTTTTTTGGTCTGGTTTATGTTTTCTCATGATGATTTTCAATAAGAGTGCCAAGATAATTCAACCGGGGGAAGGAATAGGCTTTTCAACAAATGGTGGGGAAACAACTGGCTATCCACATGCAAAAGAATGAAGATAGATTCTACCTCCTATCATATACAAAAAAATTAAATCAGAATGAATCACAAACCTAAATGTAAGAGCTAAAACTATAACACTCTTCAAAGAAAACATGAGAAAATCTTCATGACCTTGGGTTAGGCAATGCTTTCTTAGATCACACCAAAAGCACCAGCAACAAGAGGAAAAAAATTGGACATCAAAATTAAAAAATTCTGTGCTTCAAAAGACACTATCAAAAAAGTAAAAAGACAACCCACAGAATGGAAGAAAATGTTTGCAAATCATATATCTGATAACGGACTTGTTTCCAGAATATACAAAGAACTCTTACAACTCAATAATAAAAAGACAACTCAACTAAAAATGGACAAAGGGTTTGAGTGAGCATTTCTCCAAAGAAGATATAAATTGCCAATAAGCACATACAAGGTGTTTAATATCACCAGTCATTAGAGAAATGTAAATCAAAACCACAGTGAGATACTACTTCATACCTACCAGGATGGCCAAAAGAAGACAGGCAATAACACATGTCAGTGAGGATGTAGAGAAACTGGAACCTGTATACATTGCTGGTGGGATTGTAAAATGATGCAGCTGCTTTGGAAAAGAGTTGACAGTTCCTTAAAATGTTATCAGAGAGTTACCATCCGACCCAGCAATTCCACTCCTAGGTATATATTCAGAAGAAATGAAAATATATGCCCATACAAAACCTTGTCCATGAATGTTCGTAACAGTATTATTCATAATAGCCAAAGTGGAAACATACCAAATATCCATCAACTGATGAATAAACAAACTATGATATATCAATATAACGGAATATTCTGCAATAAAAAGAATAATTACTGATACATGCTACGATGCTACAGATAAATCTCAAAAATATTCTGTTAAGTGCAAAAAGCCAAACAGAAAAGTTCACATTATATGATTTATATGAAATGCCAGAATAGGCAAAACCATAGAGACAGAAAGTAAATCAGTAGTTGCCAGGGGCTGGGAAGAGGACGGAATGGGGAGTGACTGCTAATGGGTATGTGGTTTCTTTTTGGGGTAATGAAAATTTTCTAAAATTAGAAAGTCGCCGGGTTTGGTGGCTCATGCCTATAATCCGAGCACTTTGGGAGGCTGAGGTGGGTGGATTACCTGAGGTCAGCAGTTCAAGACCAGCCTGGCCAACATGGTGAAACCCCATCTCTACTAAAAATACAAAAATTAGCTGGGTGTGCTGGCTCACGCCTGTAATCCCAGCTATTTGGGAGGCTAAGAAAGGAGAATCACTTGAACCCAAGAGGCAGAGGTTGCAGTTAGCCAAGATTGCAGCACTGCACTCCAACCTGAGCGACAGAGTGAGACTCCATCTCAAAATAAATAAATAAATAAATTTTAAAAATTAGAAAATGGTGATGATTGCGTAACTTTGTGAATAAATCAAGAATCGTAAGCCTGTATGCTTTAAAAGGGTGAAGCGTACACATCTTAATTATATCTCAATAAAGCTATTATTAAAAAATAGATAATAAAATCAAAAATCAAAATGGGAAAATGTCAATAGATTTGATTACCTATGAGTTAAAAAACTTGTTCCATTAAAAACCTGATACATTCTCCAAACTGGAAAAATCTGTGACACATGCCATATTTTATGAAATTGAAGATGCCATTGATCGTACCATTAATTTATATGCCCCTAAGAAAGAAAAACCTCCTAAGATGGGGAGTCTCCTAAGGGAGGCTCACCAAAGCTGGAACATTAAAGGGCTGCATCCTCCAAAATGCACCAGGGGTTGCAGTGAAACCCATGTTTTTCCAGTCTTGGCACAGGGCTAAGAAAGGTGAAAAAATCTTTCTTAAAGATTGGAACCACAGCAGGGCGCAGTGGCTTAAGCTTGTAATCCCAGTACTTTGGGAGGCTGAGGTGGGTGGGTCGCTTGAGGCTAGGAGTTCAAGACAGCCTGGCCAACATGACAAAACCCCATCTTTACTAAAAGCAAAAACCAGCTGGGCGTGGTGGTGCATGCTTGTAATCCCAGCTACTCGGGAGGCTGTGGCAGAAGAATCGCTTGAACCCGGGAGACAGAGGTCGCAGTGAGCCAAAATTGTACCACTGCAGTCCGGCCTGGGTGATAGAGTGAGACCCTGTCTCAAAAAAAAACAAAAAAACAAAAAAACAAAACAAGGAACCACAAGCTGGTATTCATGTAAGCTTGCAGTCTCAATAAACACTATCTTATAGTCTATTCTAGGCCAAAGAAACCTTGGGCAAATAATTTATGGTGATGTCAATTTGACAGCAATTTTAAGATACCATTGGGAAAGTCAAATGTGGAAGAAAGTTTCCCTTAGAGTGAAATAAGGTTAAAAAAGGGGTTAATATCTTTAACACATGGAATTGATATTAATTTGGAAAAAAAACCACCCAATATAAATGGTCAAATGTTACAAAGCTCAATTCTCAAAGGAACTACAAATGGCTAATAAACATGAATGAGGGTTGAACCTTACCAGTACTTAAGAAATGCAAAATAAATCAATCAGATAACATTTTTTACTCATCAGAGTGGCATAATTTAAAACCACAATGCTGGCTAAGGGCTGGTAAAATACAGGCTCTCATGGGAGCCCTTCTGTGGCACAATCTCTCTGTGCAGTTACGTGCATTTTATTACCCTAGTACCCCTTTCTTGGAATCCATTCTAAAGAAATAATCCGAAATTTGGACACATTTGTCTGAAATTATGTTCATAAACTAGTAAGAAATAGAAAAAGGAGAAACAATGTAAATGCCCAATACTGAAAGAATGATTAAATAGATTCTGGCAAAAAAAATAGATTATATCACACTCATATAATTTTAATGTGTTGCAATTTCAAATGGTGCCCTGTAGAATATACAATGATATGGAAAATATAACATTATAAACTATTTGTGTTATAATGCTATGTGAAAAAAGAGTACTATACCTAAAATTGTGTACCATTATGCTATCATTTTAATGTAAATTCATAAAGCATAGAAATAAAGATTGGTAGAAAGTACATCAAAATATTAGCAGTGGATAGCTCTGGGTTGTGGCATTTCAAGAATTTTCATTTTTTTTCATCTTCTTGTATTTTCCAAAATTTTTACATTGCAAGTATTTGACTTTCATTAATTAAAAAATCTCCAATAAATATTACCAGGAAAATTTGTCTTATTTAAATATAAAACATGAACATTCTATTTTTTCAGTTGTGTGTGGCTAAATTATCATGTTTTAGTTTATGAAATTGGATCACAGAATAGCAAAATGATAAAACAACTATATATAGGGTTATTTTCTCCTTTCACATGTCTTAAAAACTTTCCACAGATACGACATATTAATTGTAGAAAATTTAATAAATATCAATATAAAGGAAAATAAGAGCCTACATACTCCCTTGATCTGGAATAAGCATTGTTAGCTTTGGGTTTAGTTTCCTCTTCTGTTTCTAGTTACTCAAGGTTTAAAGTTAGGGTATTGATTTGATATTTTTATTTTTTCTTTCTTTCTTTTTTTTTTGAGATGCAGTCTCACTCTGGTGCCCAGGCTGGAGTAGAGTGGCATGATCTCACCTCACTGCAACCTCTGCCCCCTGGGTTCAAGCCAGTCTCTTGGCTCACCCTCCTAAGTAGTTAGGATTACAGGGGCACGCCATCACACCTGGCTAATTTTTGTATTTTTAGTAGAGACAGGGTTTCGCCATGTTGGCCAGGTTGGTCTTGAACCCCTGATCTCAAGTAATCTGCCTGCCTCAGCCTCCCAAAGTGCTAGGATTACTGTGCCCGGCCTCCTCTTTTTTTTTTTTTTTAAGGTAAGACTTTACAGCTATAAATTTTCCTCTGAACAATGCCTTCACAGCATCCCATAAATTTTTGGTAGGTTTGTTTTCATTTTCATTCATCTCTGAGGTTTTTCTAATTTCCTTGTAATTTCTTCTTCAACTCATTGGCAGTTTAAGAGTGTGTGGTTTAATTTTCAAATACTTGTCAAGTTGTCAGTTTTCACTGTTTATTGATTCATTCCATTGTGATCAGAAAAGATACTTTGTATGATTTCAATCATTTAAAATTTATTGAGACTTGTTTTGTGGCCTAACATATGATCTATCCTGGAGAATGTCCCATGAGAATAACTGTTGTTTTGTATATTCCATTAGAATTATGCTGTGCATTTAAGGTATACACACTGATAACTACATATAAGGTGAATACATCTATATTTAACAAACTAAATGTGCTGCTAACACATCTTTTTTCATTGGTTGCATACTATTCCATTATTTGACTGTATCATAACATATTCAACCAATATATTATATGGTTGGACATTTAGATAGCTTCTAAATTTTTTCACCACTAAACAGGACTCTAATGATTAGGACATCAATAAACACCAGACTGGGTTACTTAACCATAATTACTAAGTGATAACTGCCGCAGGGAGAGAAATGCGTTAGTTCTTCCAATAAAAATTTTGCAAAGATACATAATGAAATTAGCTGCTAAAAGTAAAAAAAAAAAATTTCATAAGAATCTTACCTTGAATTTTCTTGAAAACTCTGGAATTCATGAACTTTAGAAATCTGTCTGCATAAAAGCTTGGTCTATGAACGGAAACAGTGTCCTGAAAAGACAAAAAAACAGGATCACAGGGTCACCTCTTAGTGCTCATCTCAAGTCAGAAGAGAGATCTATGCAGTTGGTTCCCTGTTAGCCAACATTCTTAACCAAAGGTGGCCCAGAGATAGAGAACAGGAATGCCCTGTGTCCTGCGGGGCCCAGGAGTCTGGGGCTGAGGGAGGAGGGCATAGACTCAATCGGAACAAAGATTCTAGACACTCAAGACCAAACCGAGCAGGGGAGAGTCAGCAAAAAAACTGTGCTACATCAATCAAAACAGCTGTCCTCATTCACAACATTGTGTCCCGGGAGGAGTTTTTAATTTCTTTTTTTACATACAGGCAATCAGTGCATCAAGTGTCATCTGGAATGAAGGGTAACTCCCTTAATCATGAACAAAAATTGGGGACATAAACAAAACTATCCTAATGTGAGTGACATTGATGTTTAAGCTAAAAAATAGTTCTAGTCTCATCTCCCAATAACAAGGTGAGGAGATGCTAGGAGGATTCCTAGGAGACAAGGCTAACAGATGACTACTTTGCCCTGAATTATCTGCTGATTGCGTAGAGTTGAATTGAATTAAACTGTTAACTCCATTCTTCTCTCGTGCTTGGCAGGAGTCTTTAGGGCTGAAGGGTCATTTGATTACAAATTCAGGAAAGGGAGTGCATGAAGGGAAAGGGGATGGATGCAGGAGCTAATTTTCTATGTTTATTTAGTAATCATTTATCCAAATCATGTATCTAAGCTGTACACCTGCAGACATAGTAAATTTGCTTCTATAATGCTTCATTTTGAATTCAGGTTTATGGACTCCAATAGAGAAATTTCTTTTCTTTTTTCTTTTTTTTTTTTTTTTGAGACAGTCTTGCTCTGTCGCCAGGCTGGAGTGCAGTGGCGGATCTCGGCTCACTGCAACCTCCTGCCTCCCGGGTTCAAGTGATTCTCTTGTGTCAGCATCATGAGTAGCTGGGATTACAGGCACCCACCACCGCACCCGGCTAGTTTTTGTATTTTTAGTAGAGAGGTTTTGACCATGTTGGCCAGGCTGGTCTCAAACTCCTGACCTCAAGTGATCTGCCCTCCTCGGCCTCCAAAAATGCTGAGATTACAGGCGTGAGCCACTGTGTCTGGCCCTGCTACATCTTTTAAAATGTATTCTTTCTGGCCTGAAGTGGACACATTCTTCCAACAAGGCAGTAATTTAGAAATATCAGTAGAAGGCAAGAGCCTAAGGGGTATCCATAGAGGATCAAGGTTCAGCCCTTGCCTATAAAGAGAAGTTACGTTGTTCCCTTTGGCATGAATTAAACACTGTTTAAGTAAGAGCCATGTCTGAAAAGAAACAAAAATAAGTTCGTGATATATACAGCACAGAAATTTTCATTAAAAAAAATGAAAAACAAATGATAGGTTTATTTATTTATTTAGAGATGGAGTCTTGCTCTGTCACCCAGGCTGGAGTGCAGTAGCATAATCTTGGCTCATTGCAACATCTGCCTCCTGGGTTCAAGCGATTCTCCTGCCTCAGCCTCCTGAGTAGCTGGGATTACAGGCATGTGCCACCACGCCCGGCTAATTTTTATATTTTTAGTAGAGACAGGGTTTCGTCATGTTGGCCAGGCTGGTCTCGAACTCCTGACCTCAAGTGATCCGTCCGCCTTGGTCTCCCTGCAATGTGTTGGGTTTTAAATAGACAAAGATGGGGGAAGCTTAGAAGCACCTGGTCAGTACAAGACTAGACGATTCAGATCCATCTGGTAACAGGAAACTGAAACGGTTTCAGAAAACAGAAGGGGAATGGAATGAGCGTATTCACTCTCTCCCCTTCAATGTTCAAGGTACTATGTATGCAGTCCCTTCCTTTCTCAGCTTGAAGGAAACATAAAACTAACCTACCATATTGACCTTCTTTCATAGGAGGAATTTTTGATTTGAGTAAGATTGAGGTTAATTCTTTTTTTTTTAATTAAAATTTTTCTTTTAGAGACAGGGTCTCGCTATATTCAAGACTGGACTTGAACTCCTGGGCTCAAGCGATCATCCTTCCCCAGTCTCTTGAGTAGCCAGGACTACCAGCACATGCCCCTACACCCAGCTTAGAGGTTAATTCTTGGAAATAAATGTGTGAACCTGCTGTTTAAAAGTGCATTCTGACTGAAGTCAGTCCTTAGCCGGTACACAAAATGTAGATCTTTCATGCTGAAAGGTTATTAACAGTCTTCCACAGAACTGAGAAATTATGTGTTCCTTTCCAAAAAAGAATATCATCTATAATTTATTCTCTTTCAAAAGAAAGTATCTGCTAACATCTTAAGAGGAAATGTGTGACCAAATCCTTGACAAAAATATTCTTTGGAATTGCTACTTCAAGTTATTAACTTAGGCCAATAAATGTTGTTAGTAGCAGGAAGTAGAAATCTAATGTCTAGATGGAACTGTGTGTGTGTGTGTGTGTGTGTGTGTGTGTGTGTGTGTGAGAGAGAGAGAGAGACAGAGACAGAGACAGAGACAGAATGTGAGAAAGAAGGAGAGAGAAAGATGGGAGAAACTGCTCTTTGATAACTGATGTTTTTCTTCAGTTACATCAATTAAGACATTCTCAGCTTACACCTGCAATCCCTGCACTTTGGGAGGCCAAGGCAGGTGGATCACCTGAGGTCAAGAGTCCAAGACCAGTCTGGTCAACATGGTGAAACCCTGTCTCTACTAAAAATACAAAAATTTGCCAGGCGTGGTGGCACACGCCTGTAGACCCAGCTACTCGGGAGGCTGAGGCAGGAGAATTGCTTGACCACGGGAGGTGGAGGTTGCAGCAAGCCAAGATTGCACCACTGCACTCCAGCCTGGGTGACAGAGCAAGACTCCATCTCAAAAAATAATAATAATAATAATAATAATTTAAAAAAAGACATCCTCAGGCAGCTAGCATGTATAAATGTTGATGCAGAAATACATACCAACTAAAAAGTTTTCACTTTCTGTGTCTGTATTTGTTAGGCATTGTGTTGAACACTGAAATGCATTATTTTGTCCCATGCTCACACCAGGCAGGTGTCATTACTATCCCCCTGGTATAGGTGATAAACAAGGGTAAGAGGCCACATAACCAGCACTGTGCCTGGTCACATGGCTAGTTCAGCAGTGAATGCAGAGTTCAAATCCAGGCTGTCCACCATCAGAGTCAGGGCTCACACTTACTGTAGCTTGGTTGTGTGAGAACTTCATTTCAACTGCCCTCCTGATCATCCCTACAGAAAAAGACCCTCTCAAAGTTAGGTCCTTTGGATTTCACACAGACATAGATATCATTTTGTTTTTCTGGCCGCTAGGCTGGATGTCATATATTTGAATAGTTATTCAAATTTATGTTGTCTTTATTCTCAAATTTGAACTGATCTACTAGCCTAAGATTCTGAGTTTATAAAGACCGTTGTTTCATTTCCTCTTAGAGTGTAGCAACACAGTTTTCTGCACATACTCTGAAGTCTCTGAGAAAGCAGAAATATATACAGTGTAATAAGGAAAATAAGTCACTTACCCCATCATAAACAAGAGCTTTCCAGGAATGTTCTAACTTCTTCATTAACCTAAACATCCATGGAAAAATTAAAAAGAGAATGTAAAATCACTCTCATTTGGTGATTTTTCAGAAGCTTTTGTAGATTGATTTTGAAATAATAAAAGACTACTCCTCAAACTCCTTACCTATACGATTGTAGAATGTCAATAATGCCCATAAATAAAAGTAGCTTTTCTCCCCTATGGCTTTTAGCTGGAATGCCTCCCATTCTGTTGATAGAGCAAAAGAGAAAATATTTGATTACATATTATAAGAATAGAAAGTTAAAAAATCATTTCTAATAAATAGACTGAAAATAAAAATAGACCGAAAATAAAAATAGACCGTTTTTAAGAATTCTGGGCTATCTCCCACTCATCTTTTTTTTGTTTGTTCTTTTCTTTTTGTTTTTTGGGCATCAGTTAAGGTCATCCTGGGAATCCAGAATGATGTATTAATACTTCCCTACAAAGGAGAATAATATGATAACTGCTAACTCTGAAGAGCTGGATGGGAAGAATTCAATTTAAAACTTGTTCCTACTTTAAAGTATGAGCAAGAATTTTTAGACCATTATAAAATATTCCTTTTAAAAAATGCAATACCTTTTTTTCTGATCAAAAGAGTAATGTATATTTACTTTTAAAAATAAAATACAGAAAAACACAAAGGAAAAATATAATTAAACAGTTATTCCTAGGATGCAAAGATAACTACTATTAACATCTGGTACACTTTTCTAGTATATATGTATGTGTGTGTGTGTATTAGTCGAGAAGGGGTATTATTTTATTACATTTTTTACTTGCTAAATGATAAACATTTCCTTATATTCAATGCTAATGTGGTTTTTAATAGCCTTATTGTATTTCACTGATACAGGATAATTTAACTGATTATTGGACATTTAGATTGATTTGCAAGAAATAACTTTTCAAAAAAGATTTAATATGTGTTAATTTCCTTTACAAAAGTGAAATATGCCCATGGTCTAGTCACTGTTGGAGAATTCTAGAAGGCAGGCATTTATGGCCGTGGAAAATGATTTCTTTCTTCCAGTCTCCTTGCTCAGCTAGTCCTTATACCTGATGCAGTCTACCATTTCAATAACTTTGGTGGCAATTGTTTCTGTTAGTCAATATGCACTTTATACATGCAAATTAATCCTGTAGTTACTATCACATCTGGCTGAGGTGAGAGACCACATCTGCCAGGGTGCAAGACTAGAACAACAGAATCCCCTTAGGCAGATAAAAAGTTCTGAATTGCAAACTTCATTCTCATTGTGTATTTGCTTAAAACATCTTTATTCAGGCTGGGCTCAGTGGCTCATACCTATAATCGCAGAACTTTGGGAAGCCAAGGCAGGTGGATCACATGAGGCCAAGAGTGTGAGACCAGCCTGGGCAACATGGTGAAACTCCATCTCTACTAAAAATACAAAAATTAGCCAGATGTAGTGGTGCATGTTTGTAATTCCAGTTACTATGGAGGCTGAGGCAGGAGAATCGCTTGAACCTGGGAGGTGGAGGTTGCAGTGGACTGAGATGGCACCACTGTCCCCCAGCCTGGGTGACAGAGGGAGACTCTGTCTCAAAAAAATAAAAAATAAATAATAAAACATGTTTATTCAAATTCAAAGTTTATTCTTTCCTCTTGCGGTGAATGTTTTGAATATGTAGTTAATGGGGACAAAAACATTTTCAGCCATTGTTTAAAAAAAAAAATGGAGCCATTTGAAAAAAGAAACGAAGTGGGTGAAGGAGTAATAACTTGAGGAACTGCCACCCATCTAGTTATCTTTAAATGAATAGAAATGGAGACCAGTTTAACCCATTTTAGCACCAAGTAGAAATTAGTTCCTGGAGTCCCACCCTAAGGTGAATGTGACTGTGTATAATTACCCAGTGACGTGGGCTACCACAATCAAGAGGGTGGGTGGGTGTGTGGCTGTACTTACGTGTCTGGGTTCTCTGTGATTATCCCATCTCCAGATTTCCCTGGACCCTGGATAGATTCCATGGCTGTTGAGTAGAGAACCTTCTGCATCCCAGGCCGCTTAGCATCAGGCACATTTTGTGAGGTCTCCTCCTCTTTCTCTTTGAGGGAATGGTCCAGGAAATGAATTCCCAACAGAAGGCTATAGTCCATGATCTTGAAGCTTTCCAGCACCTGAATGAGAAAAAGAACCAGGAAGCCAGTCAACCCAAAGGCCTGTTCGTCTCATCTACCCATTATCAGAGAGCTCTAGATATACAGACACACAGCTCCTGTTACTCCTCCCAGGGGGGTGGCTGAGAGATGAAGAATCAAAATAAAATCACTTGAGGTTATTATTAGGCCACATGCAGGAAGGATTATCATAATGGCTCCAAGATGGGAATTTTATGCAAATCTGAAACAAGCACATGTTTTCTCAACCCTCCATAAAAGTTTCGCTAATAGCACGGATTGAGTGCTTTCCATGTGTCAGTGTTACAAAGCTCATTTGCATTCAGTCTTCTCAACAACTCTATAAGCTAGGTACTACTATTGTCTCTGTTTTACAAATGAAAAACTGGAGGCACAGAGAGACAAGGTAATCTGCTCAATATCACACAGCACACAAGTGACAGAGACCCAAGCAGTTAACTCCAGGGTCCATACTCTTAAGCAGTAAAGCAGAGAAACCAACAACCAATAGTTTCTACAAGCTTGTATCTTTCTCAGCATGAAGACACAGCTAGAATATGTCTTTATCTGAATTCTGTTCTCATAATCTTAAACTTGTTGGAAGTTAGTGGTTTTCTTCTCAAAACCTTTTTCTTTTTTTTTTTTTTGAGACAGAGTCTCACCCTGTCGCCCAGGCTGGAATGCACTGCTCACTGCAACCTTCGCCTCCTGGGTTTAAACGATTCTCCTGCCTCAGCCTCCTGAGTAGCTGGGACTACAGGTGCCCACCACCATGCCCAGATAATTTTTGTATTTTTAGTAGAGATAGGGTTTCGCCATATTGGCCAGGCTGGTCTTGAACTCATGACCCCGTGATCTGCCTGCCTCGGCCTCCCAAAGTGCTAGGATTACAGGTGTGAGCCACCGTGCCTGGCCCTCAAAGTCCGTCTTTCGAAGGTGCTGTTCAGTTTCCTGTCGCAAGTCCTTTAAAAACATATAATCTCAACAAAGCATAGTACTTCATGTTTAATTATCCACTCAGCAGACAGTAGGGAGGCAAGGGAATTAAAAATAGTTGGATGCAGCCAGACAAAAGAGATGACAATGCTCTGAAAAGAAAATGACAGGAGACAAGGTCTAGGTCCGAGTCTGTTGAGATGGCTTCAGGGTATAGGTGGGGCTTTGACACTCAGGACCTTTTCAGAGGGAAGAGCAGTGTTCAGGAAGAATGCCTGCAAACGGGGTGTTTTCCTCTATGATAAAGTTCTTTTTCTACTAATTTGTATGATTCTCCCCTACAACAGACTTCTTAATACCTGGTATTTCTCACACAAAGCTGCGCAGAAAAGTAACACAACCCTGGTTGTCAGAACAGCTGTCTCTGAACCAACATGAGAAGCTGTTCCTATACTTTAGCTAGGAAACACCTTGAAGGATCATAGCGTATAGATCATTGTTTAGGGATAAAATAATCCAGAATTACTTATGCTTCTTGTTCTTGCTCAGCCCAACTGCCTTTTGATATTTATGATATAGAAAAGAGGGGATCAGGCCTGAAGATTCAGTTACCTGTGGCTGCCACTTCATGGATGCCACCTAAGAAAAGGCTTTGTGAACTATGGCATGTGGCCTTCGAAAAATATGGTTATTCTGCATTACAGGCATCTTTGCCATCAATGAGAACTGAGAGCGCGCTGCAAATGAGTATCAATTATTCCAGAGGGTTCATGCTTCTTCTCTCAAAAAGTCAAGTTCAGAAGGGAGTCAGGCAGGAGCTGAGAGTAGAATCTTATCACTTAAGAGGTTTGGGCTGTGGGATTTTCTAACCCAAGTGATCTAAGAGTGGCCTGATAACAATGTGGAACCAGCCTTCCTAATGGAAGGAGGAGTGATGTCAAGATTCGAGGAGGAAGGGAGGGGTGATGGGAAATGCTTCTTACCACCCATCCAATGCTTGAGTACTAGACCCTTTGGTTGATTCTCCATGGAGGTGTATCAATGCCTCACTGCACCATACGGTAGCACAGACCATGGGAGAAAGAAAGACTGTTTTTACGTCAGGAGCACTGAGGGCCAGACTCTTAAAAGAAAACACTAACAGATATTGGATGCTTTCTTCAGACAGAAGTAAGTGGTAGAAGGGACTTAACCTTTCTAATTCTCAATTATACCAAAATGATGGCTCGGGAACAGTACCCACCCAGATAGCTTCAACAACTCTTCATAATGAATGACCATGTGCAGATGCTAATTTCCCTACTCATATTTATCAGTGCTAGCGCTTCCTTTCTTGGAGAGATGTGGATTAGGACATGGGGGATGGGTGATGAAGAGCATGGACTCTATGACCTTAGGCAGGTCACATCATCTCCTTGTGTCTCAGTTTCTTCATCTGTAAAGTGCTCACAATATTACCTATCATATAGGGTGCTTGTAAAAGTTAAATGTGGCAATGCAAGTCAAGTGCTTAGAAAAGTTCCCAGCATAAAGTGTTTAATTAATTGCTAGCTCTTATCACTATGATTATAATTCACGGTAACTTATCCCTCACACTCGCTCAAGAGACAACAGGTGAGAGCTTGAAGTAAACATTCCTAGAATTACACTTCTGAAAACAAATGTCACTAAATTAGCCAACAAAAATAGAACTGTATTGCTGGTCTGCCTACCAGTGTCATTTTGGCAAATCCCAATTCCTTTAGAAGCTCTGGGTTTGTGGATACCAAGGGGTATGGCCTGGATGGCTGACAACGCATGAATTTTCAATTGGCAAAAAGACAGTCTTGTGCCCTGTGCAGCCCAAAGCACCCATTTGTCAATGTTTCCTCCAAAGCAGTAAGCTGGCTTCAAAAGCAAGTTGTAATAAGACTCTGACAACACTGTGGATGTTCCTAACAGGCACCCAGAATCATTTATTCAAGTTAGGAGTGGTCAAGCTTAAAAGCATTCCTGACACCATGATTTTCCTCTGCAGAGTATCCATGAATTAATTCTGCTTGTTAAAAAGCTTTCTTTTTTTTTTTAAAAAGTTTTTCTTACATTGTCATGCAATATTCAACCTCTGCAAAGAATTTTCCTCAGCAAAGCATCCATGAATTGTTAAGAAGTTTTTTAAAAAAATGAAATACTTTTTCTTATATTTTTCCTGCAATATTGAACCTGAACCATGTGTTTTGTACTTGCAGTCTTTCTCCCTGCCCATGAACAGGCCTAAGAGAACTGGGCAATTTTATAGGTGAGACAAAGTCAGGCTGTGTGGTCCAACCTGAAGTATTGGATAAAGTAAGACACTATTCTGATGCTGTAAGGGGCTCATTTTTTTTTTTTTTAAGAATAAATTCCAAGAGAGAATTAACTTTTGAAAAAGTGATAAAAAATATTAAAAAGAGCTTCATCTCCTCTGTGCTCTTCTATTGGATTGCCAGCATCTGGAAAGGGGGCTGAGTCGTCCTTGTGAGGCCAGGGTGCTAAGTTGTCCTTGTGAGACCAAGACCCCTACTTTCAGAGTGGAAGAGGCTTAAAAAAAATTCTATCCCCGTATGTGGAAAGCTGACCATTGCAGTTAGAGTTTGGGTTAGGAAAAATCACCATCGATTAAGAAATCTGAAGGAACAAAAAGAGAAATGTATATGCATATATCTTAAAACAAATTAAAAGGCTTCTGTAATGAGAACTTCTGGGAACAGATTTTAGTCACGTATTTTTAAGATTTGCATCAATTAGGAACAAAATAGTTCCGTTACTCATATCATCCTAGTCCTTTAATGAAAAGAATTGATAAATCTGCCAACAACTTAACATGTGTGAGCTTTAAGAGTGAGCGACATTCTGCAACATGACAGACACCAGTTGGTCCAGTTCATCATTCAGGTGCACATTTCCAGAATGTCTGGCTGACCTTGCTGTTGCTGGTGGATCTTGTATCTATGCATTTGCTATTCAAAACTCAGGTTAAAATGCAAATACAGGTGCCTTTCCGTCTAGCTCTGGCAGGACTTTACTTCCCCACTTGTAAAAAAAAGGAAGCAGGAATGATTCACAGAACTATTTAAAACTGAAAAAGCAAGTTGGAATACTGCAAGGCTTTTTATTGCCAAAGTCAGATTCTTTCCTCCTTCTCGCTCAAGGACTAATTTAAGTCAATAACAACACTGGATTGTAGTAAAAAGTCAATGTCAAAGTCAACGTCAAAGCAGCTGATAGAGTACCCTGAAGACATGATCAAAAACTACCTGTTCCTGAAATAAGAGCATATTCCTCAGGTTTTCATGGCTGGTGATACATGAGTGCTCTTGTAACTTCTGTAGATTTGGGGACCTAATGTGGAAATATCCTAACTCAGAATCACAGGCATTGCCATCCTCTCTTTATGACTAAAGACTACAAAGAGCAGCTGGTCCTCCTTTTGCTTTTGCATCTTTAATACCACACTCCTTAGCCCACTAAACTATCTTCTGTCCTGTTGCTAGCAGGAGCTGGTGTGGCTGCAGGGTGGTTAAGACTCCTTGCTCTGGAACCAGATGGCCTGGTTTGACTCATGGCTCCTCCACTTATTTGTTTTTGGGCTAAGTATCTAATATTTCTGGTGTCTATTCTCACCTGTATTATCTCTATAATAAGGATTCCTACCAAATAATTCCTACCAAAGTTATTGTGAAGATTAACTGAGTTAATCCATGCCAAGTCTTAGGCACACAAAAAGCACTCAATTAATGTCAGCTATTCATGTTATTCCTCCATCCGCAGAATCAATCCCTATGACCACCCCACCTTGAATCTCCCCTCTCCCTTAGCTATTGTGCCCTGGCTTCTCTTGGTTCTTTGTCTTTCTATTTGACTTTCCCACTTTTTCTTCCTGTGACCTAAAGGTGTTCACTAAAGTTCTCTCTTTTCTCTACTTTCTAGTACTTACATTCATTGACTCTTTTGTTGGAAAAAAAAATGTTTGAGTGCCACGCACTGTGGAAGTTGATAGATCTTCAGGGATAAATACAACAGATAACTATTCCATATTGAACATTAAACAAGCCCGAATTACACATTGTAATAAGGTCTGGAGGGAAAAAATCAGGGAACTGTGGGAAGATCCCACAGGAAGTACCTACTTTCGACTGGGAGGTATTTCAACAGTCCAGGTAAGAGATGGTAATACTTGAATGAGTAGGGGTAGCTGGGGAGCTCAAGGGAGAAGTGGATGGATTTGAGAGCTTCTTAAAGGTAGATTCCAATTACTGTCTTTCTACAGAAAATTCCTAAATTGTTGCATTTAATCTGACTTCATTCCTAAGCTGCAGCCCAATATATTTCCTTCAGGACATCTCTAAACTTCTTTTTTAAATTAAAAAAATTTTTTTTGAAACAGGGTCTCACTCTGTCACCCAGGCTGGAGTGCAGTGGTGCAAACATGACTCACTGCAGCCTTGACCTTTTGGGCTCAGGTGATCCTCTCATCTCAGCCTCCCGAGTGGCTGGAACTACAAGCACATGCCACCACACCTGGCTAATTTTCTGTGGAGACGGGGTTTTGCCTTGCTGCCCAGGCTAGTCTTGAACTCCTGGGCTCAAGTGATCCAACCACCTTGGCCTCCTAAAGTGCTGGGATTACAGGCGTGAGCCACCATGACCGGCCTTCTAAATGTCTACACATGGCCGTGCTACAACCCTAAATTCTTATCTCACTCCAAAGCAGTTCTTTTTCCTCACTTTCCTCTTTTATTTGAAATCATTCTAATATGATTTCATACTTCATGGCTCCTTTTCCTTCATTGAGTCACCCAAACCTGCAGCTTCTTAATTATCAAAACGTTCGTTCTCTCTAATGATAAAGAATTAATTTCAGTTTCCCATTCTTCTTCTTTTTTTTTTTTGAGATGCAGTTTCGCTCTTGTTGCCCAGGCTGGAGTGCAATGGCATGTTCTTGGCTCACCACAACCTCTGCTTCCTGGGTTCAAGCAATGTTCCTGCCTCAGCCTCCCAAGTAGCTGGGATTATAGGCACATGCCGCCACGACCCGTTAATTTTGTATTTTTAATAGAGATGAGGTTTCTCCATGTTGGTCAGGCTGGTCTTGAACTCCTGACCTCAGGTGATCCGCCTGCCTCGGCCTCCCAAAGTGCTGGGATTACAGGTGTGAGCCACCACACCTGGCCCAGTTTCCCATTCTTTCCTCACGAATCCATTTCTGACATCTGAATCCATTTCTGACACCTGTGCTTGACCAGGTCACATCACACCCCTACTCAAAGCCTTGAGTCTCTCACCATTGCTTGGTGCCAGTGCTTCAATTTGACATAGAAGGTCCTCACTAATATGGCACCAGCCAATGTTTTTTTGTTACTTAATGCCTGCCTAGAGACATTTGCCAGGCTAGTCTAACTGGAGCTCTTTACCCCTGAATGTGCTCTGAAGATGTAAACTCTGATGCTTCTGCTCATGTCATTTCTTCTAGATGGTCCTTATCATCTTTTCAAATCCTACTGTTTTTTCAAAGCCTGTCCCTACTTCATGCAAATTTACTAATGATTTCAACAAACTATTGGGATATGTCTCCCCTCTGAAGACCCAAGCATGTTATTAGTGTCCCTCTGTCATATGAAATTCTACCTCAGGTTACATCTATATTCTTTGTACCATACACACAAGACTTCATGTCTCAACAAGGACTAGTTTGATTTAGTGCATCTTGCTGTGTGCTCTGAACACAGTAGGGATGAATATTTGTTATATTGCTTTCCACAGGTGTAAGTAAGTGAAAACCAAAATATTCAGCAGCAAAGAATGTAAAACACTACACCTTGTATCTTAAATATAAGAACTTGATAGCTGTGCATCATGATTACAATGCCCATCAACAAATTTTTGGCACTGAAAACATTTACTGTGATTATGTGCTCTGTGTTGTCAGAAAAATAAAGATAAAAGCCTACAATGTTTTCAAACCTACCCACACCATAGGTACTTTATATACACTGTGTCAAGGGCAAAAATCAAGCTGATATTTATAGAGATTCTTTCGATTTAGTGTTTAGTAGGCATACAGCTAAATGGCAGATAAAAGGCAAGGTTGTTTTGCTATAAATTAGGCTGAGCTTTGAGTCTAGTAAGCCTATTACATTTTTCTTTAGGAAGCCTTTGCAAGAACAGTATGTCACAGGCTTGGTCAACTGCAAAGGCTCTTTAATCATCCAAGAACGCTTGGTGCTGGACCTAAGATGGAACACATCTCAAGACCGTCTTAGCTTTCCTGCCCTCTGCTCCCTTGTCACAGGGGTTCTTATGGAAATTAACCCATTCAATACACATTTTATTGAGCACCTACGATGTGACAGGTACTCTTTTGTTTAAAATTCCTTTGTGCAGTCTAGCAGACATATAATAAAATTAGAACATCCCCATTTTACAACTCCTGATAAATGAATGGGTCTAATCAGTGGTCATCGACAGGTACTAACATGGCAGAAAGAAAGGCATTCTGACATGATGTGCCTCCTGAAGAGCGGAGACACCAAATATGAAGTCAGACCTAAATCTGAGTCAACCTGTAGGATCCTACAACTCATTTACAGAAAAAACACACAAGAGAGGAGCGTGTTAAATGAAACAATGGGATATAATCAGCAAAATCCAGATGCTCTGGGATAAACAACCCAATATCGTCAACAAATACTTTCAAAATGAAAAAAGCAGAGTGACAAGGAACTCAGCAAGTAGATTCTATTTAAATCCTGATCCAAACCACAAAACACGAAAAGTTGTTTCTGAAACAATTAGAAATCTGAACACTGACTTTTGATGATTAGTAAGAATTATTAATATTTTTAATCCATTATAATGGTATTGTATTTTTTTTTTTTAAGGAGCCCTTAGCTTTTAGGAATTCCTACTAAAATACATATGAGTAAAATGATGTGATGTCTTGGATGTGTTTCAAATTATATGGGAAGAGAGGCAGTAAAAAAAACACAAAAAAACAAAAAACTAGATTGGCCATGAGTTAAAAATAGAGCACAGAGTATATGTGGATTCATTACAATATTTGGTCTACTTTTATATATTTTTATTGTATAAACTTTTCAAAATTAAATTTAGTGTGCTATTTTGAAATGCTTAGATAAAATGCATATCTATACCTGTTTAGCATTAACTTACTCTTTGCCAATGATGAGCTAGAGATGGCAGAGAAAAAAACAGAAATTAATAATTTGGGATCTTAACTAAAGTGTTAAGTTAAAGCAGAAAACTTGCTATGTTCCATCTCACTTGATCAATCTTTGACAGAAGATCTGATAAACAACCAAATTAACAAAATGTGGAGCTGACAGGAAGATGTACCAAGGGTCCTGAGTAATGTTTCCAGTTGGCCTAGTATCTAGTTGCTGAACAAGGAGTTAATGATTGGCAAATACATTTTTGTTAATTCAATAACGTAAGAAAACTCAAAATAGTGTCCTGGAGATTTTATGCAAATAGACATTTTTGAAAATACTGGTTGAGGGAAAAATGAATCCAAGGGCCTGCCATTCCTCACAAAGTAGACCCCTCAGAGCACAGTTCTAGAATTCCTTGTATTGTGTCAGTTTAGTTAGAGCCAAACACTTTCTTTTCAATTTAATTAAATTTCCTCAATAAAGCTCAGTGTTCTTTGCTAATGTCATAATGAGAAAATACAGGCTGTGACAAGCCATACAATTCTGGCTGGTAAAGCAGAATGAAATAAATATTAAATCCTTAGCCTAGTTTTGGCAATAATGTGTTTTTCATGGTGTCTATGCCGTGATTTAGAACTTGGGCTGTACTGGATTAACCTGTATCAAGGCTTTTTTTTTTTTTCCCACACTTAAAAAACTTGAAGTAATAAAAATATACCTTATATGCATTAAAAATAGTCATCCATCATTTAAAAAGATTTCATATACATGTATATATATAATGTGTGTGTGTGTGTGTGTGTGTGTGTGTGTGTATATATACATATTCACCGGATTCCTATACTGGATGAATTTGGTTTGTTTTCTTTATAAACACTTCATTTCTTCAAATAAAAATGTCTTCATAAATTATTTTGTAAACAGTCTTAAAACTAATATGTTAAAATGTCACGTCCTTCTCATTATATGATATATCTTCTTGTTGGCTTTACCACGAGTGATTTACTTCATTGCGGCTTAACTGGTATGACAGCAGAGAGCCCAGGCACAGGCCGGCTGTCTCGTGAGACTCAGAGGCCACACTTGGTCCAAGCCCCCACATCCACGTCCATGTGTGAAGTAAAATTCTGGAACCCTCACCACTGTCTGCTACAGCTCACCAACTCTGGTAAATTGCCTTTCTTAGTAAAAAGAAAAAAGTACTTACCCTTCCCCTTTCATGTTACTCTTATGGACAAAGAAAGAGAAGAAGAATGGAAGAATCTGTCCATGATAAATAAGACCTCGATGGTTTAGACTTAGTGTTTAAACTCTAAGCTTCTTAGAAAAAGGACTACATCCTATTCATTTTTTTGTACCTCCCACAGGTCTTAGCACAGAGCCTTCTGCAGAGAGAAAATTCGGAACTGTTTGCTGAACAACACGTAATTAATTTGGCAGGAAGATAAGGCGGAATTTATCAACTGAGATTCCTGTGGTGGTTTAAGGCTAAAGAAAACTCGGCTGATCCATGCTCTACGATTGTTGAAACTTTCACAGAGCAGGAAAAATCTGAGGCCTGGAAAGTCACCATCGGTACTGAGAAACAATATGTAAGAACAGCAAATACCTACAGAGTGAGTTTTAAAAGAAGTGATGGAAAATCCAGGTTCTGAGAAGTATCATCAGAAAAAAGAAATCCTTTGGGGTCTTGAGTTATTTTACTTTTTGAATAATAATATATGTACATGATCAAAACTAAAGAAGGTACAAGAGTGGCTCAACATGACACAGTTGAAAGCCACACTTGGCATGAGGGCGACAGTTAAGGCAGAGATGGAATGCATAAGTATGGGGAGGTCTGTGGCAATGTTCCCAGCTCTGTGTGTCCACATGGGACAAGGACCCTATGTTTCCAGTGGTGCTCACCTAAAAAATGGAGGATAAAACAGGGACAGTTCACACATACCCTGAGAGAGTTCAACTTTGAATAAAGAGAGTATTTAACTGGAGAGGTGACTGTCTAAACCAGAAGAGTCTGCAATGTTATTAATTGATAAGTTGAAGTTTGAGGAAGTGGATGCTAGTAGGGAAAAGTATTGATAGATACTTAAGTAACTACATTTGCCCGCACATCTGAGTGGACAGAGAGTACATTTGCAACCTGGAATCACTGCTTTCTCTGATCTTTGAAAATGTGACTGTTGACCTCTTTCTGAAATTGCTAACAAACTAGAAAAAAAAACAGTTGGATAGCCAATTCAGAAGGAGGACTATCAAACGATGGAGAATCTCAGCTTCTAAAGAACTCCCATCGTCATTTGAAGAGAGATTACCAGGTGCTTATGAAAATGCAGCAAACACTGACTTGGTCATTATAATGGTTTGTCTTTGGAACATCTGGAGCTGGCTGAATATGGGCAAAGTTTACAAATGAGGTCTTTGTGTGCAGAAATGAAGAGAGGAAGTTAATGAGATGTAGAATAATTCCAGCCAGCCAGGCTTGCATTAAGGCTGGATGAAGACATTTTAAATAAACATTCAGTTTTAACTTCTCTGCAGCCTTAGTAGCTATGGACAACTGATCTGTCCAGTGAAGTACACATCCCTTTTAAAAGATATTTCTGACGTATATATTCGCAGATATATCCTTTTTATAAAAGGTTCGCAGATGTATCCTTTTTATAAAAAGTTGCATGTCATATATCAATTCATGACAGATTGGCCTTGGCCATTTCATTCTCATGGAGGGAGATATCCCCCCCATGAACATTTTCTACCTTGTCACTTAGAAGTACAGTATTTGAAGGGACAAAAATGAGGAGAGAATAGTTATACTTGCTCAATCAAAATACTAAATTTGGCCGAGTGCAGTGGCTCACACCTGTAATCCCAGCACTCTGGCAGGCCAAGGCAGGTGGATTGCTTGAGGCCGGGAGTTCCAGACCAAACTAGGCAACATGGTGAAACCCTTTCTCTACAAAACATACAAAAATTAGCTGAGCGTGGTGACATGTGCTTGTAGTCCCAGTTGCTTGTGAAGCTAAGGTGGGAGGATTGCTTGAGCCCAGGAGAGAGGGTTGCAAGTGAGCCATGATCATGCCACCACGTTCCAGCCTGGGCAACAGAGTGAGACTCTGTCTCAAAATTTAAAAAACACTAAATTTAAAAATGTTTTTGAAGGAAGAACACTGGTGATATCAAAGGGACACTCAGTTGCAGGGTAGAAGGGCATGTAAAGAGTGCGGACTGATACTGACAGGGATGAAGAGCCATACACGTGGCCCCAAACGTCTCAGAAGCCAGTATGGGGTGATCTTTTCTGAAAGGTTCAGAACCACTGGATGTCCAAAGAAGTACTTTACTTTTCACAAAATAACATGCAGGCCCTGGTCCTACAGCACCGTGGGTACTCCATAAATGTGCCCTGGATGTTGAATGAATGAAATTAAGCCCTATAAAATCAAACTGATTTTACTCTTTACTGTTTAAGTCTAAGTTGAAAGCTTCTGGGAGGAAGACAAGGTCATGTTTGAAAAGTACACAATGCACTGGGTAATGTATCACAAGGCACATTTCTGAACCATTTTTTAAACTTTGTAATATTTTCCTGGACCTTGGAAACTCTCAAATATGCCTTAAATCTCTGTAACTCAGTCCTTCACCAGCTTCCAGAAGTTCCTCCCAAGGTAAGGAGCCTCAACTGCATTTTGTAAATCACCAGGGTTTGCCACCCCTACATCTTTGGATTGGCTGTTGGCAACCCTGCTCTGTTTTGCATCACAATCTGTATGACTGGCTTACATTAGAATCCACAACCAGATCCACAGAAGCCAACCTCAAAGCCTTTCCAGAGACATCTTCAAAGCCAGAGTTGCTGTCATCAGGCCCCGTGTGGCCACATCCCCTTCCTGCCATAGCTGTTCTCTCTGCACTCCCAGGATTCTCAACAGGGAGGAGAGGGGTCCATGGGGGCATTTCCTTCCCTTTGCTCCCTCCCCCAGATACTTTGTGGGTCTTTCCATTTGGGGCCTATATCAACCTTACTCCTACACTTAGGGTCATCTAATCAGAGACCAGTAGGTTCTGTTTACAAAAAAGCCAGAAACTCTAAGTAGTAGATATAGCATTGTTCTATTTTATAAGCCCAAAGATTTTAGCTTTCCTTAACTTGAATTATTGTATATATAATGTTCTGTGGGACAAGTTACTTAAAACGAAAACTTGCTAGACATATAACAACAAACTCAGGAAATGCTTCAACTCTCCAATCTTTAGGTAATATCTCTTTTTAGGAAGAAAGGAAAAGGAGTTTACTTCTTAGAGCCGAGGAAATTACTTTCAGTCTCCCATTTTCATTCTTTCTGTAGAGATTTCGATAATACTTTGGTTTGAAGTGAGAGTTAAGAAAAAAAAAAAAAAGCAAACTACTGACTTGATAATCCTTCCGTTTCTGTAGTGAATCAGAATTCTCAAAAGCTGCTCACACAGGATTCAACGTCACACATCGAGTCCCTAATCTCCTCCCCTGCAAGATTTCAAAAACAATCAATCCCCCTGTAACCATCGCATTGCTCAGAAGGAAGCCTCGCTTTTGACTTAATAGGATTTCGTGTGCATGCACGTTGGTAACAGTTGGCAAATGTCAATGGGCTTGATTATGCTTTTCATTAAATTTTTAAAATTAAATGTTTGGATTATTTATTTTACTTTGTGTTCCTTAGTCACTTGGCACTGTGTTCCTCTGTTCCTCCTTCCTTGAAATAGGCTGCAAGATTTCATGAACTCATTGTTCTGTCCAAACCAAGCTCTCCACTAGGATTGAGCCCCTTCCTGACTCCTACAGCATCTGCCCCTACAACTCCTTGTCAGAGTTAGGGGACCAGTCATTGAGCACTTCTAGCCCATGCTGCCTGTATCTGTCCATGTTATTACTTAATGTTTTCATTTCAGTGGCCTTACCACCATTACACATAAGCTCCTTAAGGAGAGTGTAATGATGAAAGAACATGGGTTTGGAGTCAGACAGACCTGGGTATAAATTCTGGATGCAGCACTGTGAGCTCTGTGGACCTGCAGAAGCTGAACCTCTCCTGAGGATTCACTTCTTTAGGTCAAAAGGGAATCATACCACTCACTTCACAGGGCTTTGTGAAGATGAATGAGAGAACCTATATGTAATAGATTGTCTGGTTCAAAGTAAGTCTAAATAAATGTTACCTGAACCAACCTACAAATAAAGTAAGCCTTGGAAATGCACCCTTATTGTCCAAGAAATAAAGTATTATGTATTGTATTGTATATACATATTTGATGATTACATATTACATATGATTTGTTTTACATGTTAAGCTACTTTGGTATCTATAGGTTATATCCAAGATGGAACCCTCTCTCCACCAAAACCCAGAAGAGCATATTCTGTAAAATGTGGGAATTGTCTTACTTAGTAGAAAGTCAGGCATGAACAATATAGAGTATTTTGATTTTTGTAGCTACCCTGACACTATCTTGCACAGATTATTGTGTTCCTTCTGTTACTGCCAGCAGCTCATTTCCATTCCCCACCTTCAGCAGAACTAAGCTGCAGCAAGTGGCACCAGCCCCTCCCAAGACTACTGAACAGTTGTGGTGTATGGATGGTCTTAAATGGGGACACCAGTCGCCACCTAAATAAAAACTGAGGGATGAAGAGGTTAACACAGTTGCAATTTAGTAATTTACTGGCCTTTAACAGACCTTGGCCAAAGGAGCAATACAAATGTACTCCAGACAATTATCCACAAATTCACAATGTTGACAGGATTTACTTTGGTTCTTTCAAGACGAGCCATGTGTAGGTTATTACTAAAACCTGCTTTTATTATGTTTATTGACTAGGTAAGATTCACTATTCCAAGAATGTTTGCTGTTGCTACTTCCTAGGCTCCATCAGAAGACTGACACCAAGAGAAACGCTGTGTAAGAACTCTGGAGTGAGCTAAGACTGGGAAAATGAGGTTCCTCAGTTCCCACAGAGCAGATTTTTAGTAGCAAACGTTAAACACGTAATCAAGTAATTACAATATAATGAAGCAATACCAATGGCTGTAGAATAGATTTAGATGAAGTCTCACAGGAGTGCTTATTATTAGAAACACACACGTTAAACTCCTGTATCGTAGGCCTTTTCTTAGGAATCTTGTCAGTTGCATAGTCTCACGGGCATATTACCAGGCATTAAACTTAACCATTGAGCTTTTCTGCTGTCTTTTCACCGCTCTTTTCTATATCCCCAAACTGCTTTATTAGATTTATCTCTTGCTTTTCTGGGGCATATACTCAAGTAATTTTTTAGCAAGAGACTTAAATACACAGTTATCAGAGTGGCTAAAATAAAAAATAGTGACAACAGCAGACGCTAGCGAGGATAAGGAGAAAAACAGATCATTCATCCACTGCTGGTGGAAATGTAAAATGGTGCAACCACTCTGGAAAAGAGTATGGCAGTTTCTTAAAAAATTCAACATGCACTTACCATATGACATAGAAACTGAATTTAGGCATTTATCCCAGAGAAATGAAAACTTATGCTCACGCAAAAGCCAGTATACAAATGTTCACAGCAGCTTTATTTGTAACACTCAAAAACTAGAAAAAACCCACATGTTCGTCAGTGGGTGAATGTTAAACTGTGATACATCCATACCAAGAAATATCACTCAGCAATCAAAAGGAGCACATTACTGATACAGGCAATAACTTGGATGAATATCAATGGCATTATACTGAGTTTAAAAAAAAGCCAGTCTCAGGGGTTATATACTGTACGATTCCATTTATACAGCATTCTCGAAATGGCAAAATTATAGAGATGGAAAACAGATTGGTGATTGCACAGGATTAGGAAGGAGTCGTCAGGGAAGGAGGTAGCTGTGGCTATAAAAGGGTACCATTAGCATCTTTGAGAAAGAACTGTTTTGTACTTGACCATGGTGGTGGTTATATAAATCTATGTATGTCTAAAATTGCACAGAACCTCCCCCACCACACAGGTGCATGTAAAACTTGTGAAATCTGAAAAAAGCTGAAAAACATCAGTAGGTTGTACCAAAGTCAATTTCCTCATTGTGATACTGTACTAAGGTTGTGCAGGATTGTGCAAGATATTACCACTGAGGGAAACTGGGTGAAGGGTATGTGATATCTCTCTGTGTTATTGCTTCCAATAGCATGTGAATCTATTATCTCAAAATACGAAGTGAAAACATTTACAGGCAGAAAAATTTATAAAGCCCTTGCACACCTGATATGATGATGTCATTATTTCTGTTCTCACAATAAAACCTGGCTTGGCTAGGTAAGTCCAAAATCATTTTTTCTCAGACCAGAGAGTAGAAGGCATTCTTTTACTGTTTCCTAGGACATCTTAGGACTCCTTCCAGCTCAAATAATCTTTGATTCTATGAGTTGGTTTTATTTGTTCACCAACTTTAACTTTGCCTTATGCTTATATTGCTGTGATATCAAACTATTATAGATAGAAAAAACTCATAATTTTAAGACAATGGAGCAAATCAAATATCTCATGGGTTTACAGCATTGTAAAACACACTTTGAAACACAGTGGATTTGGCTGGGCATGGTGGCTCACACCTGTAATCCTAGCACTTTAGAAGGCTGAGGCGGGAAGATCACTTGAGGTCAGGAGTTCGAGACCAGCCTGGCCGAAAAGGTGAAACTTTATCTCTACTAAAAATATAAAAAATAGCTGGGTATGGTGGTACACGCCTGTAGTCCCAGCTACTTGGAAGGCTGAGGCAGGAGAATCGCTTGAGCCTGGGAGGTGGAAGTTGCAGTGAGCTGAGATTATGCCACTGCACTCTAGCCTGGGCAGCAGAATGAGACTTCACCTCAAAAAACAAAAACAAAAACGAAACAAGTAATTTAGGAGTGTGGAGTCAATGATGTCCCTGCACCCTTTTCATGTTTTGATTGAAGTCTAAAAACAAAATTGAATTCCTTATTGACTAGAGGATAGTTTAAATTGAAGTATTCGTACGTCTAAAGCATTTTTTCTTCCCCAGTGATAACTGAGAAGGCAAGCAATATCGAAAAAAGAAAATAAACTATCTGAACAAAATGTAAAAAGTTTACTCCTAGAAAAACTATAGCTGAATGATAAGCAATAGCCATAATGTTAAATTAAGTATTATATAAAATAACCCATTTTGTAACCCATGCAAACATGCCCATAGCTGATATAAGAATCTGATCCATAAATTTAGAGGTTGCCTTACATAGAAAGATCCCTCTTTGTACATCAGAAAGCTTCAGTATTCTTAAGACTGGTTTCATTAAATTCTGAGAACCTATTAATATTTATGGTTACAGTCATTTGTGTGAAAAAAGAAAATTTGTTCCATACTCTTTAAAAATTAATAACTTGTGGCTCAACGAAAAAGATAATAAATGTAAAATAAGTCAATTAGGTCATTAATTATCAAGACTGTCTCTGAAATGACTTTCACTTGAAATAGTAAAAATATTTGGGTAGTAAACACAAGTTCTCACTAAAATACTTTGTCTCAAAGTCATTTCCCGGAGTTATTAATAAATATTTCAGGATATAATTTATCAAATTAATTAAATGATATGGGATTCTAGATTTTACATAGATAACTTATGTCAGAGAAAAAATAATCATGGTAAATTACAATGAATACAAAAATAGATCCTAATTGTTCTTTTAAAATTAATACATGAATTTTCAATTCAAAAGAGTTTTCAATTACAGTCTTGAAACATGTACTGAGTGTATAGAATAAGCCAGGTGCTGCAGCTGCAGAGAGGTGTAAAGAATGAGCTTTGCCCTTGGAGACATTTAAAGTCTCGCTGGAGGGACAGTACGCACACCTAAAGAAGAAAAGGGTCAGTGCTAATAAAATAAAGTCCATAATCACAATAGCAAAGACATAGAATCAACCTAGATGCCCATCAACAGTGAACTGGATAATGAAAATATGGTATATATGCAACACAGAATACCATGTAGCCATAAAAAGAATGTAATCATGTACTTTGCAGCAACATGGATGGAGCTGAAGGCCATTATTCTAAGTGAATTAGCACAGTAATAGAAAACCAAATACTGCATGCTCTTACTTCTAAATGGGAGCTACACATTGAGTATATATGGACATAAAGTAGCGAACGACAGACACAAGGGCCTACCTGAGGGTGGAGGCGGGGAGGAGGAGGGTAGGAAGATGGAAAATTTACCTATCAGGCACTATGCTTATTACCTGGGTGATGAAATAATCTGTACACCAAATCCTTATGACAATTTACCCATGTAACAAATCGGCTCATGTACTCCTGAACTTAAAAGTTGGAAAGAGAAAAAGTCTAATGACCATTTACAACATTGCTTTCATGGGAAAACTCACTGCAATATAAATGTACTTTTGTTACACAAATGACTCTTGATAGGAGGACAACCAGTACAACTTTTCAAATAGTCTGAAGTGATTCAAAACAGAGATAATCTACTTTATTAAATTCTCAGCGCCATTTTTGGCAGGCATTGCAGTGAAACTGGATACTTCCTCCAAAACAGGCAGAACTTAAAAAATAGCTACATACACAAAAATCACCAAAGACAGGTTTCTTGGAAGTGCACCTAAACCTTTCTTTCTTTTTTAAAATCATTAGACAGCTGATTATTCCTTTGTTCAAATACATATTCCAATAAACACTTACTAAGTACCTGCTAAGAACCAGGCATGTAGATATAAAGACAGATTAAGCCTTGCTCCTCAGGCTCCAGGATTTACATGTGAAAAGATAACAGTGTATGAAGTCTCATGAAAGAAGTAAACCCAGGATGCATGGGGAACTACAACAGCATGGTCTTGGAGGAACTGATCCCTGAGTAGTCCTGAGATGGGTAGGTGAGAGCCAGGTGTAGAAGAGGAGGAAGAATGGTCCAGCAGAGTGAGGCATGCATAAAAAGACCAAAACCTTTAGAGAATGTGGCCAGTAGATCAGAAGAGCTGGAGAGTGGGGATCTGCATCAGGGGAGAGGGGAGAGAGAAGGCGGGAGACAGAAGCTGACGAAGGCATCTGGAGAAGGTGGCAGGGACCAGATCAGGAAGGATTTTAATGTTGCAAGCTGGGAATCATTGGCTTTAGCCCAAAGGCAGTGGGGAACCTTGGCCAGAGAGTGTTAAGTCTTCTGATCAGAGGATCAGTCTGGCAGCAGTGGTGGGGACGTGATGGAAGACAATGATAACGAAAACCAGCAAAGAGGCTACAGCAAAACTCCAGGTGATGAATAACCAGCGTCTCAATAAAAGCAGTGGCTGTGCCTACAGTGAGGAGAGGCAGATCCATGAGTTATTTGGCAGACAGACTGGGACATGGTGATTTTACTGCATACAAAGAAAGAGGGAGAGGAGGGAGGAAAGAGTAGCTTCAGGGTGCAGATCTGGGTATCCGGCTGCACGATGGTCATGTTCCCTCGGTCACAGAAGACTAGAAGAGGTGCAGGCCTGGGGGAAAATGAAGGGGTACCTGGGAAGAGCAGTTTCCAAATAGGACATGTATCTCAGCTTGTCTGTCACGTGGGAGCCATTAGGGATGGTTTGAATAAATCCTGCTTTCTGGTTTTGATAGCAAGTGATCTGTGATGTCTTTGTAGTACTCGATGTCACTACTCTTTCCCTGGGTCAAATTCACTTGTGGGTATGGATGGCTGTGGCAGTGAGTATATAGAAGGTCAGACCAAGGGATAGGAAACCCTTCAGGAAAGGGGACTGATCATTTACATATCAATTTCCCCCCCACCACACACAACCAATGGGGAATAGCAATGTGGAGATGGGGTGTGGAACCTGCATCTGGATGCCTGCTTTTGGAAGGAGCTCTTTGATCCTGTGGGGGAATTGGGCTCAGCAGGGTTAAGGCATAAAAGAAGATCGATTTTCCAGAATAGTTCCAAGTGGGCAATGTGCTACATGGAGGAGTTGGTCAGGAATGAACCATCCCAAAGGGCAGGCTGGTATAGTAACACAGGGGTCTGGGACTGGGCTTGGGGAAGCCAGGCAAAGGGACTCAGGGGTTGCCACAAAGATGCCAGGAGAAGATGGCATGTGTCAGGAGGACTCAGTGCAGGATGAGGCTGTTCAGGTCTTTTCAGACACAGAGCTCAGAAACAGCAGCTCTGATTGGCAGTCAGGGAAGCAGTCCACGGGGAGCAGGGAATAAGGTTGGTCAAGCTGGCCCTTCCAGCCAGCACTCATGCTAAAGGAAATAGAACCCTGGGGTCTGAGATGTCAAGCCAAAATATGAAAGGAGAGGTAGGGGCACCAAGAAGCAGGGAGAGGTCAGCCACAGGTTAAGAGGCTTAACAAATCTGTCTGGGAACAACAAAGAAGCTGGGGTCTAAAGGTCTGGGATTCTTGGATTTGCTACTGCTAAGCCTTTAAGAGCTCCCTGGCACCACCAGAAAGGGTATTCTGACAATATGTGGCTCTCATATTATGTGGCCACTTTCCTCTTCTACCCCACATGCTCTCCCTATCAACTGCCCCAAAACCGAACAACTATAGCTCCCAGAACACGTTGTGGTATTTCACACCCATTGTTTCATACCTATTTTCTTTCCCTAGAAATATGCTTCTACTGCTTTGCCTACCCGGAGAAAGCTTCTCATCCTTTAAAAGCAAGCTACAATGTTCCCTACTCTAATCCTCACAATATAATATCATTGCACATACTAGACTGTATGGCAATTGATAAAAAATAAAGGTCATGCACCTCATGCTTGGCATGTAGTGTGCTTGCAATATGTGCTGATAAGTGAATAGAAGCATATATCCTAATATGGGTCTAGTTCACCTTTCTCTGCCTGGGGTGCTGACACAGTAATACATTCCTCTAACTGGTTTGTTTCCAGAGCCTTAGCCATACTGTCTAACAGGCATTTTAGCAGAAAAGACTCCTGATTGATAGGTGCTGGCCTCAGCTCAGACCAACCTTGCAGCCCCTCTGGGTCTCTGCAGTCCCTCAGCCAGCACAGAGGCTCAGCTCTGCAAAGCAAAGGCAATAGTGGGACAATGTCAACCACATATCCTACTGCAGTCATCCAGTGAGTTGGCCCTTCAGAGGATGACCTGAAGAGAGAGACGTAACTCTAGGAAGGGGATTCTGAGCCTTGGGGGAGGAGGAAGAGGAGGAACAATGGGCTCCAAGAGATTCATGATCCATCACGAGGATGGGCATCTTTTGGGGAGAGGACAGTTCACAGCATTCATACGATTTATTAAGAGGCCCTTGACTATTAAATATTAATATTCACCATTCCAGAAATACACTTTGCTTGAGGCAGCTCTGCTCAGAGCACCAGCTGCTGAATCCAGATCCCAGAGGACTTGGTCATGGTCAGGACAGATCAGGGAAGGAAGTTGAGTTCCCCTACAGCTCAGCATTTACACACTCCCATACCATCCCAAGAGAAGCCTTTCTCAAGGCAGATGTACATATTTTAAAGAATGTCCATGATCTGTGTCTTGTACAACTTCAAACGCAGTGAGTAAGAGGGAGTAAGGCTCAGGATACCTCTACCTTGACCTTTATGTTCCTTAGAACAATAAACCTGCCAGAGAATAAAAAATAAAAGGCAAATCTCCAGGGTCTCATTCGTGATGAAAAATTTGGTTTGACCTCGCGGTCTCAGTCCTGAGCTCAGGAAACGCTAATAAATAGACAAATCCTGAGTAATGGCTCTTTTACATTTGCCTTTTTTTTTTTCTGGCAGAGAAGCATGTGGTGTTAGAAGGCAGCAGATAAAGGCTTTCCATACTAAAGGGGCAAGAAGCACACAAAAGAGAAAGCAAACCTAAAACTGGAGAGGCTGACACTAAACTCTGGGGAATTGAGAGTCACTTTTTACCCACATTCTGTAAAGGGCAGAAAAAACACAGGAAAAAGGTTTCTACTAAAATATGTGTGTTTTGTTTTTACGTTTTTTGACTAGAAAAATATGCATCACTCAAATCCACTCAGATATCTGAATATCTGCTGGACGTTTTTTGTTTGTCTGTTTGCTTGGTTCCTACTGTTCCTTCTCTGAGTTCTGAAAAGATAATTTAAAAAGAATCCTCAGAGTGAACCTTTAAGTTTTAGTTGTTAGAAGCACATACCTTTGTACCCAAACACATGTGGGCTCTGTCATTGACTTGCTAAGTAATCTGGATAAGTTTCTGAATCTCTTTAAGAACCCAATTCTTCAGCAATGAAAATGGAAGTATGAATAGTACTGACTTCAAAGAGCTGCTGGGGGAATTACGTGAAATGATGCATTAAAAAATCTTAGACTAACCTGGCATACTATAAGCATTCAATAAATGGTAGCTAAACAATAGAAGTAACATCTCTGTCAATAAAGAAAAACAATTCTAAGGACACATTTTTGTGCACAATCATGCAAGCTATAACAAGTAGAAAGGAAGAAAAAGAAACAAACAAAAAAACAGAAACAGTAGGCCTGTGTTCTTTAGTGAAAATTCCCTGCTTTATACCTTAGAAGGGGTGTCAGACTGTCTTCCTCACCTTCACGTGAGTTCGGGTCCAGCAGAGAAGTGTCCCCCCTCCCCTATAACAACATGGGTCATCCGTCCAGGCCCATGGAAAGTGCAGAAAACCACAGCCTGTGCCATCATGCTTTCTGCCCACCTCCACTACCCAGCTTAGCCAAGTGGCTGGATGGTTCTCCTATGATCATTATCCTTCAGAAGCTATTAGCACTGCATTTGTCTTTTCTCCAAAACAATTTTTATCTCTTTTCACCATGTTAGAAAAAATCTTCCCTTAGTTTTTCTTTCTTTTTTTTTTTTTTTTTCTTTTCTTTTAAAGCAAAGCGACTTGGGGGAATTCCTCCACACTTTGGACAATCACTCCAGCTAAGTTTGCAGGGAATGGTGTCTGCCCTAATTAGCAAGCTTCATTCCTGCTCACCTCTTACTCAGACCACAAAAAATAATTTCAGCAAACGTTCTGCTCACGTCAGAGTTTTGCATCCATGCTGATCTCTAGGGAGCCATTATTAATCCCAAGTACGTTTTCTCTAAATGTGTCTCCCAAATTCGAGTCCTACTTCTTCCAAGATTTCTATATGGCTTTTCTTACTCAACACTACGTTAAACCAAAATTCTATTTCTTTCTAGTTAAACTATCTTCCCCATAGCGGAGAAAGAAAAGAAAACAAGGCTTTCTTGTTTCATTTTATCAAAGAAAGCTGACTTAGCTTATTAATTATAAATAAACAACAGAGATGTAGGTTAAGGACTCTAGATAACTCCCTTATCATTTACCAATTCCTTCAGTATCAGGGAAGCATGGCTTGGCACCAGGATTGGGAAAGATAGGATTCCACATGTCCGCCACTTTGGACATTCCTTATTTCTATGCTTTCAATAAGTGGCAGCCACAGTTTACACGAGCACAGAGTTCAAAGAAAATCACAACAATCAAACTTCCTTACCCGGCAGTCTCTCTGCAGTGTTTTCATAAGCGCGTTGTATGTTTCTGTATCAAAATACAACCCTTCGTGCATGTCTTGCAGGAAGTCTAAGTCCTTAAACGTGGGGTTGGATTTCTCTCTCTCTTTACGGGATGCTCTCCGCTTATACGTTGAGCCTTTCAAGTCATATGTAAAGTGCATTCTCATGGAGCGTGGCAAAACGTTGTTCATCACCACAATCCTGATATTAATGCCTCCTGATTGCATACAATACAGTCCGTAAAATTTTGGCAAAAGAGTCCTTGGATTCTGGTTTAAATTCTAGAAACCAAAACAAGAAAAATATATTTACAATCTTCTATTTTGACAAAATAATGTTCCACTAAAGATGTGTTTTCATGCTGATATGATAATTAAAAATGGAATGTGATGATCTTTATTAATGTCCATTACTAAAATTTTGCTGTTTCTAATCTATTTCTTAAGTCTGCTTATTGGACACCAATTTTATTATTCTAAACTCAGGGCAGTGAAAGTGACTGAATTGAAATTGGACATAATGTCCCAAATTGGCTCCAACTAAAAACAGGCAAGGAATTGACTGGTGCCATGAGTGACTATTCTCTAAGGTAGCTAAAGAGAAAACGAATTGCCAAGGTATAAGGGATGAACATTTAAAATTTTAATAGCTCCTGCAAAACTGTCTTCCAAAATGGCAGACCAATTTACAACCACACTATGTAAGATTGTACATAGATTTTCCCGTCACTCTTACCAGTGCTGAATAATACCCAAACTTTAAAATCTTTGTAAGCATGATTAGTGAAAAATGGAAACCTGTTTTTAAAAATTTGAATGCCACTGATTATTTATGTATTTTTAGTCACCTTAAAGAAAATTTTGCTCATTTTTTTTCTGTAGGTTTTTGTCACTATTGACATTCTTGATATATTCTGGATATTTATCATTTCTCTCATCTATATGGGGTAGTTTCTTCCAGTCTGTTGTCTTTTTTATTATTTAAAAAAATAGGGAGGCCAGGTGCTGTGGCTCATGCCTGTAATCCCAGCACTTTCGGACGCCGGGGCGGGCGGAACATGAGGTCAGGAGTTCGAGACCAGCCTGGCTAGCACGGTGAAACCCTGTCTCCACTAAAAATACAAAAAATTAGCCTGGTCTGGTGGCATATGCCTGTAGTCCCAGCTACTCAGGAGGCTGAGGCAGGAGAATTGCTTGAACCTGGCAGGCAGAGGTTGCACTGAGCCGAGATAGCGCCACCGCACTCCAGCCTGGGTGACAGAGCAAGACACTGTTTCAAAAAAAAAAAAAACAAAGAAAGAAAAGAAAGAAAGAAAGAAAGAAAGAAAGAAAGAAAGAAAGAAAGAAAGAAAGAAAGAAAAGGGAATACATACCTATTTTTGTTCCCTTTTCAAGTAGATAAGAAATTAGTTTACAAAAGGGCATGTATTCAATGAAAAGTGTCTCCGCTATCCTTGATTCTTCCCCCAATTCTCAACATTTGAGAAAACCACTGCTCTCACATTATTTCATTCCAGAAATATTCAATGAGCTTATATTAATTTTGTGTCTGGTACTTTTTGTTATATAAATGTGTTGCCTTTAAAAAAAATTTTTTTAAAAAATTTTTTGAGAGACGGAGTTTTGCTCTGTCACCCAGGCTGGACTGCAGTGGCATGATCTTGGCTCACTGCAACCTCTGCCTCCCAGGTTCAAGTGATTCTCCCGCCTCAGCTTCCCAAGTAGCTGGGACTACAGGTGTGTGCCGCCACGCTCAGCTAATTTTTGTATTTTTAGTAGAGATGGGGTTTCACTATATGTTGGCCAGGCTGGTCTCAAACTCTTGACCTCAAGTGATCCTCCTGCCTTGGCCTCCCAAAGTGCTGGGATTACAGGCATGAGCCACTGCACTTGGCCTAAATGTGTTGCCTTTTGATGTGGTCATATTTTTTTACTTGTTTCTTATTTTTGTGTGTGTGTGTGTGTTTGCTTTTTGTTTATTTTTTTTTTTGAGACAGAGTCTCGCTTTGTCACCCAGGCTGGAGTGCAGTGGCCGGATCTCAGCTCACTGCAAGCTCCGCCTCCCGGGTTTACGCCATTCTCCTGCCTTAGCCTCCCGAGTAGCTGGGACTACAGGCGACCGCCACCTCGCCCAGCTAGTTTTTTGTATTTTTTAGTAGAAACGGGGTTTCACCTGGTTAGCCAGGATGGTCTCGATCTCCTGACCTCATGATCCGACCATCTCGGCCTCCCAAAGTGCTGGGATTACAGGCTTGAGCCACCGCGCTTGGCCTGCTTTTTGTTTTTAACAAAGCTTTTTTATATCCCAAAGTCATAAACTTTTCTTTTCTTCCAAATTTTTAATAGTTTTGGTCATTACAGTTGGTTTTTACTCCCTATGGAATTAATTTTGTGTGTATGCGAAAGATCTGAAATAGAGAATTTAATTTTTTCCTCAAATAGATACTTATTGAACAGTCTGACATTTTCCAATTGAGTTTAAATCCCCCCATGTCAATACAATAAGTAGATAAATTCACATAGATCTATTTCTGAACACTTTATTTGAATCCATTAATTTATCTGTCTAAAACTGTACTCATCCTACATCCTTAACATTAGTTACAGCCTTACAGATTTTTGGTATATGCTATAGCAGGCCTACTATTTTTCTTCTTTTTCAGAAATGTTTTCTCCATTCTTACAAACTTTCTGTTTGATTGTTCATTTTAAAAAACATTCTTCAAATGAGACTTGCTCGCACTTTCACAGAAATCGGTTTTGTCAAGCTATGTTGAAAAATCCTATTAGAATTTTTGCTTGGAATTAGACTGGATTTATAAGTTGATTTGGGAGCAGTTGAAATCTTTACAATACTGAGTTCAGGAACAATGCATATTTCTTCATTATTTCAGATCTTTTTTATGTCCTTCAATAACATTTTGTAGTTTCCTTCATATTGGGTTTGTAACATTTGTTTTTATAGATTCAAGTATTTTAGCATTTTTCTTATTACATTCTTTCTGAACTGATTATTGTTTATGTTTTCCACGTACTATATCTTGCTTTCCCAATCAGAATTACAGTACTCACATGACTTTATTTACTTATTTCTTTATTTTTCTAATAATGTTCATTATAAGTTGTTGTCGTCATGAACAGGATCTCTTTTTTCTCTTATATTCTCCTACTCTATATCATCTATATAATGGAATATAATGGATTTTGTAGATTTATCTTTTATCCTGCAAATCTGCCACAGTCATATCACTTCTAGAAATTCCTGATTTATTTTCTTGAAGGTTTGCTCATTTTGAATTCTGTCATTTAAAGAGAACAGTGCTTGTACTTATTTTGTATTTCTTTTTGTACTCAAGACTCAATGCCAGAATTTCTAGCAAATTTATCAGAAAGGACTATTGATGGGAGGGTCATTCTGGTCTATTCCTATTGTTTCTAGAGAAAGGATTCTTGTTTTTCTCTATGAGCTATTACAGGAACTTTTGGAAGACTGATAAATGTACAACTTGTGTATTCATTTATTTACTATGTTTTTTTTAAAAAAAACTCCCCTGCCACTTTTTAGAATTTTAATTAAGCAAAGATGTTGAATTTTGAGGGCCTTAGCTTCTCCTCATCTATTTGGGTAACCACATGATGTTCACATTTTTTCTTGTTAATGGGATGGATTATATTGTTATACCAGCTTACATAATTGGGATAAAACCACTTGTTCAGCTAAATTTAATTTTTCTTTTTTTTTTGAGACAGGGTTTTGCTCTGTCTCCCATGCTGGAGTGGCTTGATCACAGTTCACTGCAGTCTCAACCTTCAAGGCTCAAGTGATCCTTCCACTTCTCAGCCTCCCAAGTAGCTGGGACCACAGGTGTGTGCCACCATGCCTGGATAATTTTGTATTTTTCTTGTAGAGATGGGGTTTCACCATGTTGCCCAGGCTGGACTTGAACACCTGGGCTCAAGTGATCTACCCACCTTGGCCTCCCAAAGTGCTGGGATTACAGGTTGAGCCACCATGCCTGGCTCTTAACTTTTTTTTTCTAATTTTAATTAAATACAAGTAGTCACACATGGCCAATGCAGTTTTACAAGAGGACAAGTATATTTGAGCTCAGAATTATGGAATTTTAAGATTTACTAATTAAGCAGGTTATAAAATAATATTATATCAATTTGATCCTAATTTCAGATAATTTTAAAATGTGTGCATGAACAAAGTATAATTGAAGGCACATATAACAAATTTTAGTAATATGTATTTCTAGGAAAGAAATTATAGTTAGTTGAATTTTTTTTGGCTTTTATATATTTTCTGTTTTCTCTAAAAAAAAAAAATACTTGTTCAGCATTGAAATCTTTTAAAATCTGCCTGCAGGCCACTAAGATTTTTATTGAGATTTTTGATTTCTATACTTCTATATGAGATTAATTTAAGTATTTAATGCTGTGTCTAGCAGATTTTGGAATAAAATTATATTTTTACATAAAATGATTACATGGCATCTCATGAATGAATTTTTAAAAATAAAGATGACATTTATCACCACTCATAGCAAGTGACTGGCAGAACTTGAGCTTCTGAAATCCAGACAGCTTCATGTAGCCCTTCCAATCATAGAAAATTAATAACTGTTATGAAAGTACAATGAAACTGGAGGTATGAAAATGACTGGACGATTTAGGAAAAGTGGGGTTAGTTTTGAAAATTTTGGAGTAAATGTGTAGTAAATCCATCCAGGCTAGGTTACTGTTCCTTTGTCTCTAAAAGATTACATGAAAGGTGATTTTTCACATTATCATATTTACCTATGAAATTCTAAATTCTGAAGTCTAGTAGCTGGGAAGAGCTAACATAGAATATGTGCTGGTGTATTAGTGTAGGGGTGAAAAATGCATTCTCTGGAACCCTTTCCGCTTGTGTAGCCCCAGCTCTGCAGCTCTCCAGTTGAATCACCCATGGCAAGTTACTTAATTTATCTTTGCCTCAATTACCTCTTCTATACAATGGTGATCATTGTAGTATCTAAGGTTGCTGTGAGGATTAAATGAGTTAATGAATGCAAAGCACTTAAGGCCTTGCTTAACATGTAATAAGCGAACAATGAAAGTTAACCATTTATACGATTACTGCGTACTGGCTGCAAAGAGCTTTGCAACACATTGCTTCCTTTATCTTTCCTTTATTATATATCCTGTATCCTTGCTTTATCACAACAACTATGTAAGATAAGTCTTTCTCAGCTTTCAAAGACTGAGGGAGCTAAGGCTCACCAGTTATGCTGCTTACTCAGGGTCACACAAGTAATTATTGGCTGGGTTGGGATTTGAACTCAGGATTGTGGGATTCAACAACTATGCTCTGCCATTCAGTTCTAGTTTACTTTAAAACACCTATTCAATGAATGTCATAGCATAATTTAAATGCAGAATAAAGCTTACCAAAGAGAAAGAAACATGCCTGAGTCATTGAAAAAACAACAGAAAAAAACTGTTGAGGAAAGTAATTAAACTTCAAGTAGAAGCTTTCACGATGTGCAGTTCCTTACCATGTAATAGCCCGGCAGGAGCTTCTGAAGAAACTCAGCTTCTTTGTGCTGAACTGTTTTGATGATAAATTCATCATCACTGGTCACAAAAAACAAGGATCCACTGGCTCCAGGGTTAGACAGTTCTATTAGAGGTTCACTGCAGATGGAATACTAAAAGAGTAAACGAATAAACATTAAAACATACACTTGATGTACGTGATGCCTCCAAGGAGGACAATCACAGCACTGCACATCTTGGCTACGTTGAAACAAGCAGCTCTCTCTATGGGCTTTAAAAGAGGTTCCACATATACCAAGAAGGCTGTCTGTGAGATTTCTACAGATTTAATTGGTCTGTTTATCTTAATAATTCTATGATGAAAAACAGACATACACTCTTTACCCCCCGAGTCATGCAATAGCATCATGAATCATCCTATCTGTCCAATGAGATAATTCAAACAGTCGTGTTGACTAAGGTACTTTGTTTCCAGCAAATGTCCGTAAAATAACAAGTGAAGATGTGATCCGCACTGTGTTTTATCCCTTGAACACCAACCCTATTCTCTTTTCATGGTTTTCCCAGAAGATGTCATCTACTCACGGTTTCAACAAGGAGATGACTTCAACATCTGTATCTCCAGCCCAGATCTTTCACTAGGGCTCAAGACCTGTTCATCTAACACTTTAATAGACATTTCTATTTTGGTTATACCACAAACAATTTATATGCAAGAAGTTCACAATCAAGTTAATCTCAAGGCTGTGATTAGCCCATATGGTGCCTTTGTGGTAATTAGAGAGATGCAGCTCTGGGCCAGGATACAAAGTTGGTGAGTAGACGAAAGGCTGGGGCCGGGCGTGGTGGCTCATGCCTGTAATCCCAGCACTTTGGGAGGCTGAGGCGGGTGGATGATGAGGTCAGGAGATCAAGACCATCCTAGCTAACATGGTGAAACCCTGTCTCTACAAAAAAATACAAAAAATTAGCCTGGAGTGGTGGCACGCGCCTGTAGTCCCAGCAACTTGGGAGGCTGAAGCAGGAGAATCGCTTGAACCTGGGAGGTGGAGGTTGCAGTGAGCTGAAATTGCACAATTGCACTCCAGCCTGGGCGACAGAGTGAGACTCTACTCAAAAAAAAAAAAAAAAGAACAGCTGGATTCCAGTCTCCACTCCTTCCCCTCGGCCAGGTAGGAGAGCTTGAGCAGTGCACAGCCTGCACAACTGCACATGGTGACCCTAGATCATCTGCTCCCTGTTCTCTGCCTTTCCCTCTTTTCCCTTAGAGAATGGAAGCATTATTGCCTTGTTCCCCAAACCAGAAACTAGGGCATCATCCTTGACTCATCACATTTTCCCATCTTTCCTATCCAGGCTGTTGATGCTGCTTGCTCACTTCTGCCAACACCCTAAGTCCAAAGGTTTCATCATTTCATGCCTGAATTGTTATGGCAAGCTTCTGGTCTTAATTTTCCACGCTCATCCCCTCCAGTACATTCACCAGGAAACTAGGCATCTTTCTGAAATGCAAATCTCTTCACATTTTTCTGAGTTTTCTGGGCTTTCACATCTTTTGCAGAAAGACAAACATTGCACGTTCTCACTTATGTGTGAGATCTAAAAATCAATGGTTCTTAACAGAGTTTTCAAGGCCATGAATGACCCAGCCTCCTCCCCAGCCTTCTCTCTCATGACTTCCTCCTTCAACTTTAGCTCTAGCCACAGAGACTGACTTCTTATGTTTTTTTTTTTTTTTCCAGTTTTTAAAAAATTTATTTATTTATTATACTTTAAGTTCTAGGGTACATGTGAACAACGTGCAGGTTTGTTACATATGTATACATGTGCCATGCTGGTGTGCTGCACCCATTAACTCGTCATTTACATTAGGTATATCTCCTAATGCTATCCCTCCCTGCTACCCTCTCCCCACGACAGGCCCTGGTGTGTGATGTTCCCCATCCTGTGTGCAAGTGATCTCATTGTTCAGTTCCCACCTATGAGTGAGAACATGCGGTGTTTGGTTTTCTGTCCTTGTGATAGTTTGCTCAGAATGATGGTTCTTAAAAGTGCTGCATACTCTCAACTCCCAGGCTTTTGTGTTGTCCTGTGCCTGCGACAACCTCCCTTCTACTTTCACCTGCCTACCACTCATTGTTGTATTTAATCGGCATTTAAAAAATAGCTATTGAGCATCTGCTATGTCCCAGGCATTCATAAAGCTTATATCCCAGTAGGAGGAAACAGACAGTAAACAAGTAAATACGTTACACATCAGAATGTGGTAAGTGCAGGGGAGAAAAAATGGATCACAGAAAAAGCAGCAGAGAACACCAGCAAAGAGTGAGGAATGGGTTGCAGTAAATTCCAAATAGGGTGGTCACTGGAGGCCTCCTTGCAAAGGTGGCATTGGAGCAGAGGTTGAGACCAGGCAGCAAGCCACATGGCTATCTGGGGAACAGGCACTTCAGGCAGAGGGAAGAGCAAGTGCAAAGGCCTGAGACGTGGTGGGTTCAAGCCACAACAGGAGGCCAGTGGCTGGAGCAGACAGGGCGAGGAGGAGCCCTGAAAGGGATGGAGCCAGAGAGGGCAGGGGGACAGACCACATCCAGTGCTATAGGCCACTGGAAGAACTTTGTTCTTTTCTCTAAGGGAGCTGAAAGGCCACTGGAGGGTCTGGAGCAGAGGACCTCTCTGTTGGGTTAGGAAACCACTGTAGAAGGACAAAGGGAAGATGCAGGGAGCATAATTCATAAGCTGCTGCCACAGCTTCAGCTTTCAGTGCCTACTGAGACAGCACTTGCTCTGGAAAACTCTTCCTGGTTCCATGGATAAAAGATCAATTGCTTCCTGGCCCTGGATATTCTCATCACAGAAGTCACCACAAAATCCTGCAATTGCCTGTTTCCTTTTCCCCGAGTGGCAGAGATTGTAAAACTCTGTGCAGCAGAATCTGTGACTATCTTACACTGTGATACAGTTCCAAGACCTGTGCCTTCGAACATGGTAGGTGCCTACATACGTGGTAGGTACTCAAGAAATTTCTGTCAGATGGCTGAACGCCACCAACAATTGTATGGCTGTAAATATCACCAAAAAATGCTAAAAACCAGCAAAGAGGTCTGTTTTTGGTTTTATTAAACTCAGTGTTTATTAACTAATAATCCACATCATTGACTAGAGAAACACTGGGTGGCAGAGAAAAAGGTAAAGAGGCCACGCAGGTGTGAGATAGACCCAGCCTGGCAGAAGCAGGAGCTTAAAGAACCACATTGTCTTTAAATTTTTCTATTTTTAAATTTTTGATTGACAAACAATGATTTGTTTAATTTCAATTTTTTTTTTAAATTTCAATAGCTTTAGGGGTACAAGTGGTTTCCGGTTACATGGATTAATTGCATAGTGGTGGAGCCTGGGATTTTAGTGCACCCATCACCTGAGTAGAGGACGTTGTACCCAACAGGCAGTTTGTCATTCCCCACCCCCTGCCCACCCTGCCTCTTCTAAGTCTTCAAGGTCCATTATACCATGTCTTTGCATACCCACAGCTTAGCTCCCACTTAGAAGTGAGAACATGCAGTATTTGTTTTTCTATGAGATATAATAATTGTATACATGTACCGGGTATGTGATGTTTTTTGATCATGAATACACTGTAGAATGATCAAATCAGGATAGCTAACATATCCATCACCACACACACTTCTTTGTGGTGAGAATATTTAAAATCCACTTTACAAAATTAATTTAGAAAGATATACATTATTAACTATAGTCACCTTGCTATACAATAGATCACCAGAACTGATTTCTTCCATCTAACAGACTTTGTATACATTCGCCAGCATTTTCCTTGTTCTCTATCCACGTCCTACCACCTCAGCCTCTAGTAATCACCATTCTCCTCTACTTCGATGAGTTCAATTTTTCTAGATTCCACAAGTGAGATCATGTGATATTTATCTTTCCGTGCCTGGCTCATTTCAGTTAGCACACTGTCCTCTACGATCATCCATGCTGTTCTAAATGACAGAATTGTGTTGTTTTTAAAGGCCGAACAGTATTCCATTGTGTATATATATCACATTAAAAAATCCATTTATCCTTTGATGGGCATTTATGTTGTTTCCATCTTTCCCATTGTGAATAATGCTGCAGAGAACATGGGAGTGCAGACATTTCTTCACTGTACTGATTTCCGTTGCCTTGGATAGATACCCAGTGGTGGGATTGTTGGATCATATGGTAGCTCTATTTTTAGCTATTTGAGGAACCTCCCTACTGTTTTCTAAAACGGCTGTATGAATTTACATTTCTACCAACAGTATACGAGAGTTCCCTTTGCTCCACCTCCTCATCAAACACTTGTTATCTTTTATCTTTTTTGATAATAACCATTCTAACAGGTGTGAGGTGATATCTCACTGTGGTTTTCTCTCATGATTAAGAATGTTGAACTTTTTTTATGTATCTATTGGCCATCTGTATGTCTTTTTTTAAAAAAAGACAAGGTCTTGCTCTGTCACCCAGGCTAAAGTGCAGTGGCCTGATCACGGCTCATTGTAGCCTTGACTTCTCCAGGCTCTGGTGATCCTCTCACCTCAGCCTCCTGAGTAGCTGGGACTACACGCATGTGCCACCATGCCTGAATACTTTTTTGTATTTTTGTAGAGATGGGGTTTTGCCATGTTGCCCAGGCTGGTCTCAAATTTCTGGGCTTAAGCAATCCACCTGCCACAGCCTCCCAAAGTGCTGGGACTACAGGGGTGAGCCAGCATGCCTGGCCTGTATATATATGTGTGTGTGTGTGTGTGTGTGTGTGTGTATATATATATTTTGAGAAATGTATATTTAGGTCTTTTGCTCACTTTTAAATAGGGTTATTAGTTTTCTTGTTATTGAGTAGTTTGAGTTCCTTATTTATTTTGGATATTAACCCCTTACCTGATGCATTATTTGCAAATATTTTTTCCCAATCTGTAGATTGTCTCTTCACTCTGCTGTTTCCTTTGCAGTGCAGAAGCTTTTTAGTTTGATGCAATCCCTTTGATCTCTTTTTACCTTTTTGCCTGTGCTTTTGGAGTCACATTTAGGAAATCACTGCCCAAATCAATACTGTGCAGTAGTTTTTCCCTATGTGTTCTTCAAGTAGTTTTACAGTTTCTGGCCTTCCATTTAAGACTTTAATCCATTTTGAGATGATTCTTGTTTATGATGTGAGGTAAGGGTTCAATTTCATTCTTCTGAATGTGGATGGCCAGTTTTCCCAACACCATTTCTTGAAGAGACCATCCTTTCCCCATTGTGTGTGCTTGCCACTTTTGTCAAAAGTCAATTGACTACAGATGTGTGTGTGTGTGTGTGTTTATTTCTGGACTCTCTATCCTATTCCATTGGTCAATGTGTCTGTTTTTATACTAGTACCATGCTGTTTTGATTACTACAGCTTTGTAATATAAACAGCCATATCTTGAGGATGTAGGCATCTGAAAAAACATCAAGGCTAAAAAATCCCAAAAGTTTTGTTCTGAGCTTGTGAATACTTAAGTCCCTAGCACAGAAAAACCTGAAAGGAGGGAGAGTGAAAGAAAAAGTGAGAGGAGGGAGAGAGAAACTAGCAGAAACATGATTAAAAGGTAGTTTCTAGATATGACCTTTTACATTATTTTGCTTTGAAAATACTGACGATAAAGGAAACAAAATTATCCAAGAAAAGAAAGAAGCAAGTGTTTGCTGGCTTCCTAAGTCACTGGCAACTTTCATCTTCCACTTCCCCTTCATTCTGTTAGCCTTGCTTCTCAACAATCTCTTACTAAACAGCATTAGAGCCTAAGCCCACAGATGAGTTGAGGATAAGTTAGGAAAACAGAAATAGCTATCAGACTGCAGACAGGACGCCAGAAAAACCAAGAGGAATCAGAGAGCGCTTGCCCAGCCATGTGTGCAGACAAAGTGTTCTTGTGGACGAGCGACTCGTGAAAAGGGCATGAGATTTGTACCAGTTGCTAGTTATGTGATCCTGAGTAAGGAATTTAGCATCTTGGAGTTTCAGAAGTCTCATTTCTAAAAATAAAGGTAATAATATCTACTGGAAAGTTACTGGAAGTTTTTAGTGAATGCTTTTGAAATCCCTGGCAAAGACTGACCACGTATTGCTGTTGTTAACTGTATGACATGATCACACACAGGTGAGAGAAGCACATGGCCTATAATATACTCATTCCACAGGCAGGTAAGGAAGAGCTGACACCACCCTAGGATGCACTGAGGTTCTCAGCCTACTACCCATGACTTCAGGGTGATCCAAAGAGACACTAAAGCATTCTGAGTGAAGCAAGAAAATGTTGGGTTTCCCATTTACTCACGAATTTGGGACCCTGGAATATAAAGGTGTAGACTCCAAGCTCTCATAAAAAGTGAAGGCAGACCCTAGACTCTCTTTAGGAATTTGGATTCTTTGTTCCATGGCATTTGAATTCCTGACGCAGAACTTCCTTATGGGTAGGAGTTTATGTTGTGAAAATATGAAACCAACAAAGGATGCAGCAATTAGAGGCTGCAAAGAGAGAAATTAGGGGGGTGATCCAGAAAGAGGTGTCTAGAAAAAACTGGATTCAGACTTAAACATCTGCTCCCAATTAAAGTCTCCAATTCTTCTATAAGCAGTGACATTAAAAAAAAAATGTAGTGACATAATATGAAGGCTATTTCATTGGTTACTACACTGTCAAATATTCTTTTATTATGTCATTTATATATAACATGAATGAAATAATAAATTGTTTTGATCCACTTTAATAACCCTTTGGGGGTATTCATGGCCCAGCATCAATGTGCAATAAACTGTGATTATGAAACTGAACAGGAGTACCACCATTATGCTGTAGAATTCTATGGTTTCTCACTCTACAACTCAGTTACTACATTCTCTTCTAAGCCACCTTCTTTGCAACATTGCCTCTTAAGAGCAAATGAAGAGGAGAGAAGGGAACATTTTAATTAGTCATGATCAAAAGCCCCCATGCGTGCTCCTGGGTTTTATGCACCTTCCAGGCACTTGTCATGTGTGCAAGCTGTTCTAATGTATTCATGCTCTTGCTTCTATTTCCTGCAGGGTCTCCCTGCTATACCCACTGGAGAAAAAGAAAAAGCAAAGCACAACCCAGCTGGGCCCTGCCAATGTAAATTAACAATGTAAACTTGCCCCATGTGGCAGAGATAATTTTATGTGCCATTTCTTCCCCTGATAGTATGAAATATTCACTCTGCTCGCTTTCTTATTGGTGCAGGTGAGCCTGAAAAGACTCATGTAAGTTCTACTGGATTTTTGAATAACCAGGCACATGACGGAGAAGGAAAGAACCCATGGCTGATTGCCCAAGCAGAGATGGGAATGCTCTGGGGCCATTTGGCTTTGCCTTGGGAGGTGTTTGTCTAGGAAAAAATAAGGAAGAAGGAAAGTTTGCACTGCCGTATGTGCAGAAGCTCCTTCACCATACTGTTTCACAATCCAAATTATGCATGTTTCAACATGAAACTTGTTATCAGCATGCACAGGGTAAATTTTAATGGGACTGAGAACATAAACAGAATAATTCAGGCAGGAATCCAGATGCAACAGCAAAAAACTAAGTAGAAATACACACAAATCGCAGGTATTCAATATTACACCTAAGTATGGAGTTACCAACGGCTAGAGATTGTTCCCACACCCCCAACTTACATCACTATATCTTCACAAGTGTGGGTTTGAGTAGCCCCAGTTTGCCAGCCACCATGATGCACTTTGTGATTGGCACTGTATCCTTTGTTTCTTCACAGGGTTTTTCAAGCAATGTCTTATTTCCTATTTCTGTGCTTTCCTTTAGCTAAACTCTTCCAAAATGTGTTTTGTTAAAGGTGTTTGACTTCTTTCGGCTGTATTCTTCAGAATGGACAATCACAGGTCAATGGGCTAGGGAGAGGCTAGCTTGAGTACATATTTGCTAAGAGGTCTGTGATTCTCATCAAATATGGGAAGCATGAGGCCAGCTGGTGAAGGGTCTTCAAGCTCTTGGGGAAGGATGGGGAGACCACTGTTTGGTCTAGGCTCTGTCCCCACCAGTGTGTGTAACCTTGGGCATCTCCCTTTGCTGATCCCAGCTTCAGATTCCTCATCTGTAAAATGAAGGATTGAGCTAAAAAGTCACTGAAGGTTATTACACCTGACACTCAAGCATGCTGTGTCATGTAAACGACCCTTTCCTCATCGATCACACTCCAGATCATTAGGTGTGGCCCCAGATAGAGCGGTTTGGAGGTGAGCTTCTAGACACTCCAAGGTTTGTTGGGGAACCACCTCAGTCCTGTGCTACAGGTGTCCCCAGTGCAGGCACAGGTGGGTGGCAGCTGCTGTTGGGGACCAGGTAGTCATGTTTAGCTAGGGCCACTGCCTTTGTTCTGTTTCTTGCAAGCCCCAGAGATGTGTCTAGTTACTGAACCATGTGCATGGTGAATGAGGGAGGTGGACAAATGGAATCAAACAAAAACACACTTACGTACCTGGCTCTATCTTTCTCCCATCGTCTGTGTGTGTGTGTGCGCGCGTGTGTGTGTGTACGTGTGTGTGCATGTGTGTGTGTTACAGACGCAGTCTTGCTCTGCCGCCCAGGCTAGAGTGCAGTGGTGCAATCTTAGCTCACTTCACCCTTTACCTCTGGGGTTCAAGTTATTCTCCTGTCTCAGCTAACCAAGTAGCTGGGACTACAGGCTCATGCCATCATGCCCAGCTAACATTTTTGTATTTTTCGTAGAGATGGGATTTCGGCATGTTGGCAAGGCTGGTCTTGAACTCCTGACCTCAGGTGATCCACCTGCCTTGGCCTCCCAAAGTGCTGGGATTACAGGCATGAGTCACCGCACTTGGCCTCTCTCTACCTTTTAAGTTATATTTACATACATAAAAGTGAAAAGAAATTGTGAAATTAACACTCATGTATCTATCTTCCAGCATCAGCTCATGAATGGTAAACTCATTCATAGTGAAACTCTAAAACTACAAAAATTAGCTGGGCGTGGCAGCACATGCCTGTAATCCCAGCTACTCGGGAGGCTGAGGCAGGAGAATCACTTGAACCTGGAAGGCGGAGGTTGCAGTGAGCTGAATTCAGACCTTTGCACTCCAGCCTGGGTAACAGAGCAAGACTCCATCTCAAAAAACAAAAAATAAAAATAAATAAATAGCAAAATTTGAATTAGAGAGGAGGAATAAATGTGGGAGATTGATTCTACATGGTCACTATAGATAATAATAATATATACTTGAAAATTGCTGAGAGAGTAGATTTTAAAGATAAATGCTTGAGATGATGGATATCCCAATTACTCTTATTTGATCATTACACATTGTGTATAGGTATCAAAATATCACATATACCTCCAAAATATGTACAACTATTATATATCATTTTTTTAAAAAAAGGAAAAGTTCCCACCACAAAAAAAGTGATGAATATGTGAGGTGAAGAATATGTTAATTAACTTGATTGAGCCATTCCATAATGTATACACACATCAAAACATTGTGTTGTATACCATAAAAATATACAATTTTATTTATCAATTCAAAAATTAATCGGAAGGATTATATACTCTAAATGGGTGAATTGAATGCTTTCTGACTTATATCTCACTATAACTGTTAAAAATAAATAAATTGAATGTCCCCAGCCCCAAAAGAAAAATCTGAGGGAAGTAAGGCAGCAGAGTGGTTGGAGGTCTAGAAGAAACAAGATTGGCCATGAGCTGATCATTGATTGATCATGAATGAGTTTAATATCTAGTCAATCTTTATATTTCCTTAGTTTCCTACAATTTAGAAGCTTGTTTATTTGAGTTGCCTGGACCTATCTGTTAATGTTAATAATGTTGCTGATAAAAACTCTTCCCTCCAGCCGTATTGGTCCACTAAATATCCTTCTGGAAACTGAATACATCCACATCTCTGGTTCTACAGTGCCCCTTCCAACACTTCACCCCCTGAGCATCCATCTCTTTTCTACCTTTTAAAATCCCTTGTAATTTTTAAGGCACGGTTAAAACCACACCTTGCTCATAAGAAGACCTCCTAATCATCACCCCAACAAAGAGAAAGACCTCTACCTCAACCCTAGAGTATTTCATGTTTTGCTTCAGTTTTTACATGTATTGCCTGGTAGAGTTGATTGGTTTTCTACATAGACAAATTAGTATTCCAGTTTGATTTTAAGTTCTTTGTGTGTCGTGACTTGTAGTTTTTTGAATTTCCCTACAACTATTAGCAAAGTGTTTTAGATATAATAGGTGTTCAAAGTGTCCACTGATTGATTAATTTACGTTTTGCCAGTTACAGGCACAAGGACTTCTCGCGTGAGAAGTGATGAGCTAGATTCTTATGCTCCTTTGTAAATACTCTAACCACATTATGAAAATAATTTTTCCAGCTTAAAGACTCATTAGGAAACTCGGGTAGGCTGTGTGGGAAGTTGTTCAGAAAAGGCTCTTCCCAAAGAAAGCAAATTTGTGAGGTCTGAATGAATGAAAGAATGGACGTCCAGCCTTTGGGGCAATGGATATGGGAGGGCTAAAGACAGGCATCCATCTGGTCATATTGACTGGATCAGCAGTGTGAAATGTAAGTCTAAGGCATCTCTTCAGCTGGTGAGAAGTTCAAGGAAATTCAGAAAGAGAATCCATTAAATTTGAGTGTGTGGCAGAAGATGAGAGATCTATCTTGTTTTCCATAATATAATATCGAAACCCCATTGGGGGTATATCACCAGTATAACCACACTGTAAACCCCATCTCAAATACATCACTCCATTATCACCAGTATAACCACATTGTAAACCCCATCTCAAACACATTTCCTGAATGATGACAGCCTTCAGTAATTACAGAATGGCTAGAAACCAAAGGATGTTCTCTAACACACACACACACACACACACACACACACAGACACAGAGAGAGAACAAATGTGTGTGCTTGTGTACTTGGATTGGTAGTGACGGGTAGAGGCACCTGAGGCTTCAATTAAAGGGGAGTGGTAAGAGAAAGAGAGCAATATATACATTTAAGGGCAGCAGGATGCCAGGGACTTTCTACCTTGCCCTCACCATTCTTTGGAGACTTACTGATATGCCTTGAGAAAGCAGTATTGCTTCATTAGGCAGAAGTCATATGATTTTCTTACGGACCAAATAAAGAAGATCATTCACAGATTTTCTTTTTTCTTTTACAAGATTCAGAGGAGACATAAGAGAGTCTTCATCAGCACAGAGTAGAATCAACTTTTAATTATTTACATCTTATCCAAATTATAAGATGCATATTATATACTCTTTGTTACACGTGTTGCTATACTTCCTCTGAAAAGCACTGTCCCAGGATCTGGCTCAAGTCTTATTAAGATCATTCAGAATGGGATGAACAATAAATATTTGATGGTATTCTTCCTACAGTCTTTTGGAAACCAATGTTGAAGAGCCCCAGGGAGTTAACAGTGATCAAATTACGAAACAAACCATTTTTTCACTTGCAACAGAAAGTTCCTGGCTCCTTGAACAGGAATGAGGTAAAACTCTGAGGTCACATCAGACTACCTCTCACAAAAAGCCTGTTGTGTCTGTACCTCTTGTGTGCCAGAAGGCAGATGAAGAGCACAGACAAATCTGAGGATAAAACATGCCCTTGTATCAAATAAAAATATGTTTAAAAAGTCTGCCTGAAGAGATCTTGAGAACAAAACTATCCAGATTCTTTAAAATGTTTATTCAAATTTGTAGGTCAAGGTGAAATGGTTGTGGGCCAAGGTAGTTGAGAGGAATGGTACAAATAAGGCAATTAACATAGAAAGGCTTTTGAATAGAATCTAATCAGCAAAATTCACAGGAGTATTTAGAACTAATTATAACATATCTGTTAGAATAATTATCTGAAGTCACAACTGATATTATAGTTATTTAAATATCAATTACCATCGCAGATTTTGCAGTTATCAGTAAAAGTTACACAGTCACATCAACATTTCTTGAAGCTAAATTTATAATCATTATAAAACTTGGAACTTTTACTATGCCCCAGAGCTTTATAAAATGAGAGACACAAGCCACTTGTTGCTGTTGCTATGAGACAAATGTTTACATCACACATTTCTATAGAAGGAAGAAAAATGACAGGTTCTTACCAAGTAATCATCAGGCTTGATACCAAAAAGTTCTCTGAAATATCGGAATGCTAATGGAGCGTATGTCTTAAATCTAAAGTCTGGGTAGTGATGTGCTGGGGTCAGATTGCTCCCTTCGCTGAAGTCAAAATATTAAAAAGAGAGAAAGAAAGAACACATTAGCAAGGACAATTTTGACTGCAAATTCTAGCTCTATTAGTCCTGGGCCAACGTTACCTCTAGAAAAATCATCCCCTGAGAGTGGGTTTCCCAAAGTTCATGTCATAAAGGCCAATGATCACCAGGTAGAAACAGATGCTAGTTAGTGAGGGTCACTCCATGCAGGCATTCCCTGTCAATCAGTGTCACATGCCTGAAAATTCATTTATCTTTTTGTGCTTTCTTCCTGGGAAGATCACTTCATTATCACCAGTATAATGACATTGTAATGCTTTGGGTAAAAGATCTAGGCCTTAAAGTGTGGAGCAATTTCAAAAATGCATTTTTTAAAACCACGAATTTTGGATATTTGGCAAACATTGTTAACCAGGGATAAGTGAAATTAATTCTTAAAACATCCTACCAACAGAGAGAACCATCACATGGAATAGGACCTCAATCTGAACTCTTTTATTTACACTTTAAAAAAGAGAGACTTTACATATACAAAAAATTTAAAACCTGATTTCCATTCCCCAATATATGATTGTCTTCTTTTCCTTTTTCTGGGTTCATTTTGAAAAATTATACACAATACTTATGATACATAAAATGTACAAAGAATAAACCAGTTCATATCAATGAATCCAAAATGCTGCTTAAGACATAAAACATTATCCATACAGCTGAATCCCCTTCGTACTTTTTACTGGTCAGATCCATTGAGGGATCCACTGGCCTAAATGTTGATATTTATCAGTTTATCCTTTTTATTCTTTGACTCCATACAGTATTACCTAATACATGAGCTCAGTCAAACCACCTAAGCCACTCATTCTTAAATTTTTCAGTGTTTTCATTCTTAAAATTTTCAGAAAAATTAGAACAATGCAATAGAATTTTATGTAAAGGTTCAAGATCCCTTTGATCTACATTCTAGGTGGGACATTGAGAGCCTACGCAAGTTTATCATGGTCTGCTTTTTATGGATACCACACAAAAAGGACTGGGCAAATGACAAAGACTTTCAGCACAGAATAAACACTTTGGATCTACTACAGTTTAAGTTGTTGAGATCAATCAGATTCTTGCATCAATGCCTGGCACATAGCAGACACTCAATAAGTATTTGTTGAGTGCAAGAATGAGTCTTCAACATAATGCTAATAGAGAAGATGTAATTTTTACATGGAAGTTACATTAGAAAATCAATATGTAAGGCAGAAATTCAGCATAGTCACAGGTCACCCTTGAAAACTATTTAGGAAGTATCTATTCAATATATCCAATGCAACTAGTTTTTCCTCCTGCACGATTACCGATGACTGTTTGTTTTTTTGTTTTTGTTTTTTGCTAAGTACCAGAGGACGGAGCTGGCTTGTGTTGTTAGGGGTTAGCACCATATAATACATGGTTATCTTGAAAGGCAGGATTACACTCAGGCAGCAGCAAGGCTACACACTAGGAGAGTGATACAGGAACTAAGACTGCCTGAGAGAAGAGCAGTCACATTGTAAGGAATGACCCCCAAATCATCTGCTCATTTAAATGGTTATTGTTTCTCTAAGCAAGCATAGTTGAATATTTAGTACTAATGTATGATGCCCTGGTGCTGTATCCAACCATTTTCTCTTTCTATATTTTGGGATTTAGGAGGGGATTCGATCCCATGGGACTGTCAAAAGGAATGATTCTGGAACGTATATGGCACATGATAATTTACTAATATAAATGTAGATTATATAGAAACAAAGGGTAAAAGCAAAGAGGCTTAAAGAGACCTATAACATCCTTCGTGACTCAATTTTGCAAGCAAGTAAAAATAACCACAACGCCTTAGGTTCTGAAGCAGGCTGCTTTCAGTGGGCTAAGAGCGTTGCCAATTTCTTCGCTCTTTTTCACCTTCTATCTCATACAAAGGAACTCATTCTATTGGAGCAGATTTCCTTCAACATTCAAAGAGGTAAGATAAAACACCCATGTTCCACTTAAATGGAGTTTCTCTCATTTTTTTGCAGTTTTGGGCCCAAGATTTTATCAGAGAGGATGCTGCATTTACTATTATTATTTTCATTTTGGGTTAGTTCTGAGATCTTTGGACTATTCATCTTTCCCTGAAGTTTCCATTCATTATAAAAATTTTCCTTAGATTCACATCTCTCTGACTGTGATTTATTCAGTTATGGTGTAAAAATGACAGTGTTAGGTTTCCCTGGAGTGAGACAGACACACAAACACATGTTCACACATACACACAAGAATGCTCATGTACACACAGCAGAGCAGCTTCAGGTAGAGAACAGGAACCTTTATTTCCTTAGGCATATAGAAATAATAATAGGTATCTGGTGGTTTAAAAAACCACTAAATCATTCCATGAAAAAGAATTAAATCTAGGTAGCTTTGGGCCATATTAAGATACGGAGAAGTATGGGCCAACTGTGAGGCAGGCTTACCTACATGGGACAATCAAGAAAATATATTTGTGTAAACAGAGAAAATGAAAAGGAGTGGGCATAATACTTAATGGAGGCATCATACAGAATGGATGTTGCTTCACGGTGTAATTAACATATAGGAAGTAACAATTAATTGCTGAGGTTACACAATCTTGAACCTCTGTATTTGTAAGAATGGAAAGGAAAATTCTCATATAGTGGCTTCTATAAATCAGGTTCATAGTACATCACAACTCTTTGTTTGTTTTCTCTCCTAGGAGGTTTTATTTTATGGCTTCTATTTTCCTTTGGTTAATATTAAGATTGGGCTGTACTCTCTTAAGTCCTACTGGATACACTGTGTGGTAGTTAAGACGGTGGATTTTATAGTCCAGGGAGACCTGGGTTGAAGTTGCCTCTGTAATTTACAAGTTGAGTTTCACCAGGCCCAGTACGGAACCTCTACAAATTAAGTGGCTTAGTACATGAAAAGGTGAAAGTTAAAGTACTTTGAATGCAGGGAGCCATCAACACATTTGGATGATTGAGGCTATATAGGAAACAGCCCTGAGCCAAATACTTCACATGAGGAATGTGTGAAAAATAAATGACAAAATGATATTTACAACTCATATCACAGACAATGGGCTAATCTCCTAATATAAAGAGCTCCAATAAACTGCATGAAAGTCCAAAAAGTCCAGCCAGGGCAACATGGTGAAACCCTGTCTCTACGAAAAATACAAACATTTGCTGGGCATGGTGGTGCACACCTATATTCCCGGCTACTTGGTGGGCTGAGGCAGAAGGATCGCTTGAACCCAGGAAGTTGAAGCTGCAGTGAACCGAGATTGCATCACTGCACTCCAGCCTGGGCAACAGAGCAAGACCCTGTCTCAGAAAAAAAAAAAGAAGATCAAAAAGTTAACTTAAAAAAATAGCTGAGGATACAATCAGGCACTTCACAGAAATGAAAAGATATAATTCAAACATAAGATGCTCAACCTCATTCATAAAATAAATGTTACCGAGAGACATTTTACCTGGAAGACTGGTGAAAATCCACAACTGTGATATAGCTTGAGGAGAACTGGTATTCTGAAACATTGTTAGTGGGAATGTAAATTGAGATTTTTTTTTTCCCATGAAGGACATTTTCACAACTTCTATCAAAATTACAAACATGTAACTCCTTGATCCAGCAAATACATGCCTATGTTGTTCTACGGATAAACTAGCATTTGTCCAAAACAATATATGTGAACATGGTTACTCATTATGGCAACCTGGATGGCCTTCAGGAGAGGACTTGTCTAAGTAATTACGATTTAGCTACATAATGGAATTTTATGCGGTATTAAGAAAAGAATAAGAGTGCTTATTACGTGCTGACATGGCAAGATCTCTATGAAAAATTGTTAAGTGGATGGAACATGATGCGGAATGCTGTGTATGGGATGTCACCACTTGTATAAAAAAGAAAACAAATATTCTTTTGGCACGCATATTCATAAAAAATCCTTGAAGGAAAAACAAGCCACAAGTAACAGTGATAACTGGAGTTGGACACTGAAAAAAGGCACAGGGACAAAAGGAACTTTTCACAGTATTCCTTTTAAGAACAGGACAAACCTTGCTATGTATTATCATTCACAAAATTAAATAAATTTTAAAAGTTAGAGGTTAAAAGCCATAAACTGATCCCTCTTCCCCCAAACAGAGCCCTCCGTGCTCAGCACCACAGCAGAAGGTTTGTTTACCTCCGCATATTTAAGCTGCTCCAATGAATAACAAATACCAGCTTGACATGAATGAAGTCTAGTGAAGGAAATGCAAATTAATGAGATCGATGGCCCCTGCTGGGCCTGGATATTTGTCAGGGGACCACGAGTGCAGAGAAAACAGCAAGTCCAGTGAAGGTCAGCCAGGAGGCAACAACCTTGGTTCTCTGAAGCCTCACGCGGGCACATTTACTGTGTGTAGATGTGGGTGCCAGCCCACAGACGTTCCCCACAGCATCTCCACAGCACAGGTACCAAGTGCTTAGCAACTTCCAGCGTGGCAGAGCAGCCAACATTCAAACACAAGGACTGCAATCAGCGTTTGCCTGCTGAAGTCCGCAGGCTTTCCCTGCCTGAGACTGGGGTTACCTGTTGGGTAATTGTGCTCAGCATCCAGACTTAGCCAAAATGAAGTCAGAAAAAGAGTAGACCTCCTAACAGTTTAAGATTTACCTTATATTTCTTCAGTGCGCTTATGTAGGGTATTAAAAAAAAAACCACCCAACAACTGACTTTCCTGTCTTGGCATAAGTTGAAGCTTTGGAAATCTCAGCTATGGGGTTTTAAGCAGTGGTTCTAGATGCTTGGATCCCATGGGCCAGTAAAATTTCGATAACAAAAATTTGGAATTCAACCTTGGATTTCCAACTTTATTTTGCCAAGTAAGAACCTAAACAATTAAGCAAACACACGTTACAATCCCTATCACATCATAAAAGGGCATTTTTAGCTCCAAAAAAGGAGAAAGAAATTTCAAATAAAGAACAGAAGTTTCTCTGTCCTCTTCCCCACTTATTCACTAAGAAGCAGTTAAAGTTCAATCATAGACCAGCTCTGGCATTCCGATATTCACCTCTTCTGAGGCAAGTTCATTTTTAAGGCCAAAGCTACTGCTCGTCTTAGTCTAAAAATACATATATCTTATGGCAACGTATGTTCACAATTACACAATGTTGAAGTTTGAGGAAGCATTGGCCACCATCTGGAATTCCCCATTTAGAAGATAAATCAAAGTCCAGGGAGGGAAAATAATGGCCCAAACTGATCAGGAACAAACACGATTGGGAGATGAGACTCACATCAGGAGAAAAGTCACAAGCAGATAGGAATGGCTTAACTCAGACTTGACGTTCCTCTGTTATTCTTTCTTTTCAGGATTCAGTTACAAGTTTCAGGGGTTTCTCCCTGCCCAAATACCTAATTACTTCCACATGAGGCCCTCACACCACAGGGGCTGGTAGGCAGAATTTCACTTACAGAAGCTTTGGTCAGCTGGTGTTCTCCTCTGTGTGTACTAATAACATCACGGCTTTGTTTATGGGGTTTTAGAGCCTGATGACCAAGTGCTAGTTTTGGTGGCACTGGACTGAGAGATGTGGTGGTAAGCAATGGGGTTAAAACTAATTTAGCATCTCAAACTAACACAAGCGGTCCAGTTTTGGAGCTGAGACTCAAAGAGCTTTGTTGTCTCTAGAGCAGCATTTTCCATTTAGTGAGTTTCGTTTATTTCAGATTGTAACCAAATCATCAGTAGCGGCTCTGGGGACTTTTGACAAAACTAGTACTTACACAATTCCTAGGTGATAGTGGTCAGTTTCGCTAAAGGATGCTAAATGCCCTCACTTTTGTTCAACAAACGTGACCTTATCCTCTGTGTGACAGGATAAATGAAGGGTTCTTTGTCTTGATGTACAGACATTACGAAAGCTTAAGGGGCACTACAGTTGGATGAATGGCACTACAATCCAGTAACAAACCACTGATGGTACCCAGTCTTCAAGCTGGACCTTCGTACACAGCAGTTGGTAAAAGTGGCTTTAAGGTATTATTCATTGCCTCTGCCAGTTCAGCCAAGGTGGAGATCCCTTGGTTTCCACATACAATTCTTTATGTAACTAGAGAGAGAGACAGAAATTGGTCCTCTCTTTTGCCAAATTAGATAGTGCTCATGAATGGAAAAGCAAAACAAAGCAAAACAAAAGACACACTCCTTGCTGGTGCCAACCTCCCGTTGCTGAGCAGTTCTGTGATGGGTGCACATGAACTGTATTGTATAAGAAGAGGTTGCACCATCTTCAGAGACCAACCAGCTGACAGCCAGTCTTTAAAAGTCAGCCTCTGAAGACAGCTTAAATTCCCCAACCAAATAGTGCATTCTGGGATGTCATTTACTGGGAACATGTGACATCATCGGTTATCTAAACATTAAACCATCCAAGAAGTTATTACCATACTGGAAAACTGTGCTTGAAGATAATTTCAAATAAAGTAGAATACTGTATAATATCTAGTGCATGTAATAAATCCTTTATTTTGAGCTGAAGGAAGAGGTATATGGCTTTTATTAATAGGAAATCAGTTTCTCCCCATCCTCACCAAATACACATTGAAAAAAGACGTGAAGAGTTTTGATTTGAAGGGGCATATTATGGGCTTGCCCAGCGGCAGTCGCCTCTCATTTTCTCCCAAGAAGCCTATGCTGGCATCTTTGTTTTCTACCCACATGTACATAAAAACTGGTGCAGAATGTTTGTATAGATCAGGAGTTGGCAATCTTTTTATTTTTCTTTTTATTAAAGGCAATCTTTTTATTTATTTTTCTTTTTATTAAATATAAAGAAATGAGATCTCACTATGTTGACCAGGCTGCTTTCAAACTCCTGAGCTCAAGCAATCCTCCCACCTCGGCCTCCCAAAGTGCTGGGATTATAGGCGTTAGCCACTGCACCCAGCCTTGGCAATCTTTTTCCATAAAGCGCCAGATAGTATTTTGAGCTCTGTGGGCCATACATTCTCTGTAGCAATTATTCAACTCTGCTGCCATTGTAGAATAGCAGCCGCAGACAATGTGTAAATGAATGGATGTGGCTTTATTCCAATTAAACCCTTTTTACAAAAACAGGCAGTAAGTGGGGCCTGTCCCATAGGCTATTGTATGCTGACCCATATGGTATAAAACAGTGGTCCCTAACCTTTTTGGCACCAGGGACCAGTTTTGTGGAAGACAATTTTTCCACAGACAGTGGAAATGGGGGGATGGTTTTGGGATGAAACTGTTCCATCTCAGATCATCAGGCATTACATGCTCATAAGAAGCAAGCAACTGAGATCCCTTGCATGCACAGTTCACAGTAGGGGCTGTGCTCCTATGAGAATCTAATGTCGCCAGTGATCTGACAGGAAGTGGAGCTTGACCTCCTAATACTCACTTGCCCTCTGCTCACCTCCTGCTGTAGTGCTGGTTTCCTAACAAGCCATGGACCGGTACCTGTCTGTGGCCCAGGGGTTGGGAATCCCTGGAATAAGATGGACTCTTGGATAAGTTTATGTCATTATGCCTTGAAATGCAGGCAGTTGGCTAGTTTGTCAAACCTGTAACATTGAGTGATGATATGAGGCAATATTTTATATGAACTTTTGACATATATGTTTGTTTATCATTTAGGATAATGTTTTACCCTTGCCACAGTTTCTTGGAATTCTTTTCCAAAAGGTGGGTATTCCCTGGCTGTCCAAATAAATCCTGAAGTGCATGTGGGTCAAACCCAAGGGCAGTCTGTTTTCGTAATGATCTTTACATCAAGGTAAACTCCTGTGTGACAAGTGAAGAGACTGAAATATAGGGGCTTTAAAAATTCCTCAGCTGTATAATTATTCTTGAATATGGAAAGATTTTAAACTTTTACCAGCAGCTTTTAAACCATTTTTGTCACTTCCACAGATTAGGGCTGGTTCTGAGGGGAACAAAGAAGCAGATTGAGGTCCATAATTCTAAGATAAAAGCTGGACACTCGTTCTGATTCAATAAAGCAGAAATACCATTCCCATGCTTTATTGCCACAATGTAGAGAAAAACAAAACTCTGGAGCCAGCTAACCCTGAGTTAAAATCTTGGCTTTACCATTTATTGGCTGGATAGCCTTGGGCTAAGTGACTTAATGTCTTAAGGCCAAATTATTTCATATACCAAATAGTGTTCTTATAAAGATGAAGATAATAAAAATTAATACATGTTATATAAGCCAATTTACTATATGAATAAAACTATGCTTGGTTCAGTTAGTTTTTAAACATTTTGCCTCCCTTTGCCACCTTAGGTTCTTGTTTACATGGTACAAGCATTATAAACCATCCTCCTTCTTCTTTATCCTATCAATGCATGAAAACTATCTACAACCTTGAGCTTCTGATCCTAACACAGAATTTGGGGTCAAGATATTGAGATATGATCATGATTTTCTTACTTATTTACTTTGAGATTTTGGAACACATTTTGGAAGATCATGGAGCCAGACAGTTAAAAGAGATTTTTATATCCTCTTTCAAATCTTAAAAAGGCCCAGGGCTTTTTCCATCTACAAAATGAAATAATTCACAGGACAAATTATGTACTTGATATTTAAAAATAACTTTGAGCAGCTTCAAAATATATAAATAAGAAAAGAAACACAATGCATTTGGTTGCTAGGGGAAATGGATTCTGCAACTTCAGAGAGCAATAAATTAAAACATCTCCAGGTACCTCAAGTAATTAGTTCTATGACCCAGATAGACTCGTTGAGTTCTGGAGCCATCAGAGACTGCAGAGTCTTCTGGATGCTTACAACCAGGACCTGTCCTGCCCACCTACCCCTTTCCTCATCTCCATATGGGCTTGGAAATACTTGAAGAGAAAAAGCATTATTTGACTGATTTATTGAAGTTTATTTGACATACAATAAAGCATACAATTTGTTACTTTTTCACATGTGTACATCCACCTGTGGAACCATCACCACAATCAAGATACTAAATTTATCCATCACTTTGTAGGGGTTTTTTGATTGCTACAGCAACTAGGAGATATTACTGGCAGGGCCTGGGGACCATAGATCTCCTGAAATGTACTGTCTTGCACAAAGAGTTGTCTTATCCAACAAGGCCAATAGCTCCTCCATTGAGAAACACTGGGCCAAATCCCTTTGCTAAATCCATGAAGACACTGAGTCCAGATGATGAAACTGAGGCAAGACTAACATAAGTTTCTTCTGCTTACTGTAAATCCACCTGGTGTGCCTGTGTTACTTAAACCAACAAGATAGCATCTGCTGAAAGAAATTCTTGGTCTGAATCAAATGTTGAGGCCGGCACCTGCCATGGTGGCGTGGGAGCCTGAGTCCAGGGGCATAGAGCCAAGCCGGGACAATAATTCTTTTTAATTTAAAAATAACAAATAAGAAAAAAAATGCATCAAATGTTAAATTTTGTATTGCCATTTTTGTTTTGAAGGCAAGATACAGACTTTGATTTTCATGGGGTGTTTTTAGTAAGGTTGCTTGAATGAATAGAAAGCATTTCATGTATACTGTAAGTAGTATGGTTTGTTATATGAACCTGAAAAGACAGTCCAGTCATCCCATGTGGCAGCAGAGACATGCTAGGACCCAGGCTATTTTTCACTCTGGTCAATTTGATTTTTTTGTTTTGATCCCAGCAACATTGCCTCACAAATCCATTTTTCTTTAATTTGAGTACCCACCCAAATCCTACCCATGTGCACCTTTTTCCCCGGAACTGGACTCTCGCCTGTCTTTCGAGTAGATTCACACCTTCGGTCCATGAATCTCCAGCCTTTGTCTTCAGTCACACAGAACATTCCCTCACAAACTCTGCTATCTTTCCACTCACCAGCCCCCACCTTCCTCTTCCTACAAATCATCACTAAAAGGTAAGGCAGACAGCATGTCCTTTTTTGGTCTAATATCTGATTATTTTAGACAGCCCAGAGAAAGGGTTGATTTGTAATTGTAATTGCATGCATAGTTCTCTATCGCACCATTTAAATCTAACTTAATCCAACTAAATATGTCTATATGCAAACATCTATATCTATTTAGCCTTTCTATTTCATGCATCTATTTTAGTTTTAATCTATATTTATTATGTAGTATTTTCATTACTCTTGCATATGTGTGTATATATATGTATATACACACACACACACACACATATGTGTATTACTTAATACTTTTCAAAGTTTTTCTTATAGACTTTTACTCATTTTACACAATACTATTATAAAGAAAATGAGGGAGGTAATTTTTTTCTTTTTCGTTCTTTTTTTTTTTTTTGAGACACAGTCCCACCCTGTTGCCCAGACTGAAGTGCAGTGGCAGGACCTCAGCCCACTGCAACCTCTGCCTCCCAGGCTCCAGAGATTCTCCTGCCTCAGCCTCCTCCTGAGTAGCTAGGATTACAGGTATGCACATTTATAGGCTGCAAATACTCTAAAATGCTATATTTTAAATGTGACAACGGATGCCTCTAAATAAAGGAAAGTCAGCTAGCTACTCCTCTGCCAGTGAGACACCTGCTGCTGCTACCTTGGATGACAGTGAAGGCCAAAGACACAAAGTGCTAATAGATGTCATCTGGATATTTAAGATGCTTTTAAAAAATGATTTGAGTTTTATTAGTTGTAAGAGACGTGTGATAACTCCAAGAACAAAATTTGTTATCTACCAGAAAAGTTCTCTCTCTCAAGTGGAAAGTCATGGGCGAGGCCAGTGGTTCTCAAACCTTTCTGTAATGAGAATCACCCCGAGGGCTTGTTAAAACAGATTCCTGGTTCCCACCCACAGAGTTTCTAATTCAGTTGGTTTGGGTGGAGCCCAAGAATCTGCATGTCTAGCAAGTTCCAGGTGTGCTGGTGTTTAGGATTTGGGGACCTCATGCCTGAGCTACACTTTCCCCAAGAGCTCATCAATGGCTGGCTATGTTGATTGGACACTGGAAGTAGAAGAGGTCAGTCGGTGAGGAAGGGGGGAGCACATGAAACATCTTTATACCCCCACATTCAGCTGTAATGCCCTCAGCACCCTGAGCTCACTGTCTCCACACTCCCATAGAAGTCCTCCATTTCTCCTGTTCTTTGTAGCCAAAGAACAACAAAGTTGAAATGTCTGGGTAGAGACATTTGGAGACCATGAGAACTCAAATAAACATCCTGCAAACACACAAGCATTATGAGCCTAAAAAAAGCGTACCAAAAGATGAAGATAAACTCAGGACCCCCTGGCTTTTAAGAGAAAAACATGTACTTAATACATACTTTTTTTTTTTTTTTTGAAATGGTAGACTGTTAAAAACAAATATAGAGAACATTTCCAACTATAGAAAGAAGAGCAGGATCATGAGCAAGGATTATATCTTGGGCCTTAGAGTTGTCCATTTTCTGCCTGGAATCTGGTTCTCATGGCTGCTAGAGGACCCTAGACAAGTAGACTTCAAACAGCCAGTAGACCAACTTTATTCTGCAGCTAAGAGCATTTAAAGTAAAATTAGGTAGCTGACTTTTAAAAATTTATGGGCTCCGCTCCTTGGTGACTATGTGGGGGTTACCGCATGTCCACATACAAGTTTTGTTTTTAGGCAATTGACACCTGCACACAGAGATAAATGTGTTAACATAATTCTTCTAAAGATACATACAGATTTTTAATAAGGTGATGAGGACACTAGTGGTAAACAAAATGTCACTTTAGCCATGTTTACCCAAGCCTGGTAATAACAAGGCTTATTTTGAAGAGAAATGTTAAAATCAATTCTCACAGCTTCAAAGACAAAATAATTACCTCCATGTCCCCAAATTGAACATCTTTATTTTTATTTTTTAGATGATTTGAAAAATTCTGTCACTTGTGGTGATTCTTTTTTTTTTTTTTAATTTTTTTTTTAATCAATGTTGACCAGGTTGACCTCGAACGTGTAGCCTCGCCTCCCCGAGTGCCAGGGCAACCGGCCCGAGCCACGATACTTCTTATTTAATGATTACTTCTTCTCTTCCTAAATGAAGGTAGTAATATAGTTTTTAATTAATTAGTTTTATTGTGGTAAAATATACTGAACATAAAATTTACCATGTTAGCCATTTTTAAGTGTACAGTTCTGTGGCACTAATATATACATATGACCATCATCCATTTCCAGATGCATTCGTTTTTAAATAATTGATCCCATCACCCTAAAATGATGAAAGCTAGAGACAATATGTATGGGTAACCTTGGTATTTTTGCAAACAGCAGGATTCTCTATGTTTTCCAGAGGAAAGTTAAGTTAAAGTCATCATAAAAGAGAATAGATAAGACTAGACTCAGATTTGAGGCCCAATTGTGGGCCTAGCTCATGCTTTTAAGTTAGGGGGAGCAAAAACCTAGCACCAGCTGCTGCTTCACGGAAGCCTTCTTTCTTTAAACCCTTGGTGGACATTACTCTGTAATTACTGCACTCTTTCCCACTGAACCTCAAAATCTTTCTCCATATGGTCTTCCAGATATTTATCATAACTAATTAGAACTGGTCCATAGATGAAACCTATTTACCATCTTCACATAAAAATTGTGAGGCACGAGGAAGTAATTGCGATGAAACAGGAAGTAAACATCATTTGGACTGCCTTTGGCCCTGCCAAAGGCCCAATATTCACATCTGTACATGTAAACATGCACATAGTAGAAAAGCCCTTCAATATGGGGTTGTCACAAAGAAATAGCATGGAAATCATCACAAATAAAAATGTTCTTACCTGGGTAGAAACACACTTTCCACCACATAAAAGTCTTGCATAAGAACATCTCGTTCTGGCTTGGAAGTGAGATTGCCCACTGTGTATCCTATTCCCAGCTGAATAGCACCTTTAATAGCAGATGATGCAGTCTGCAAAGAAAACAAGGGTCTCAACATTAGTCTTTAGAGTCAGGGCCTTGTTCAATGGTACAGGCAACAAAACGTGAGTGAGGTTCGATTCTCTTTCTTGCTCCAAAACAATGACAAGGCTGAGGTTTGGCAAGATGATAAGTTGCTTCTTTTGATGCAGAATCTATTCCAAATATTAAAGCTCTTTCTTTTCATACATTTTTTTGTGATAATGTTTCTTATAAATGTTTAAAGGTCAAATTATAATCCAATTGCTCATCTTCCTTTCCCTAAGAACTCAGAAACTTGAAGGAACACTTTCAATAAATAGTATTATAATTTCTACCCAAAGACAAATGGTACATTCACATTTTAAAAAATAAGAACTTCTATAACATATTTATAAATTAGTAAGAGTATTTTATCTTCATAAGAAATGAGAGAGTAAAAAACAATTTGAATCTTTGGAGTACACAAAAAATTTGGAAATTGCTTACTAGTCTCACCATAGATCCATAATAATTTCTTACACTGATCTGTGCTAAAACATACAGCATGGGGACATCAATATTTCCCACTTACTACTTTTCTGGTATCATCCAATAATTAAGCTGATGTAATGTTAACTTTGAGAATAACTACCGTAAATATGTATATATGTGTGTGTGTGTGCGCGCGCACGCGCGTGTGTATGTACAAGTATACACATTTATAGTTTTAAGCAACATAATAGGAGAAATAACAGAATAACTCCATTTAGGACAATTAGAATGTATTTTTTATGGTGAAGTGTGTCATACTTTTTATGCCTTGCACTGCCTAATGTAGTGCTACATACATGGTAGGAATTAAACACTTAAAACAGTGGTTCTTCACCAGGGACATCTGACGATATCTGAAGACATTTTTCAGTAATCACAACTGGCGGTGGTGGCATTATGTCTAGTGGGTAGAGGCCAGGGATGCTGCATAGGCCAGTTCCCACCACAAAGAATCATCCAGACCAAAATGTCAATAATGCCGAGGTTAAGGAACACTGACTTGAATGGATGTAATAAAGATCATTGACTTTATAGAAAAGATACTTCCTTTCTGATTTAATGTTTTTACCTAGCAAATCTAAGATCCATCCCCACCTCCCCACATGCTTTGTATCTTTTTATTTCTTCAAGCTTTTAACACTCAGAACACCTGTCTATTCTGGAAAAAATTTCTTCTCTTGATTTCTATGATAGAATATGGTCCTGGAGCCACTTCTATATATATAGAATACACACACACACACGCACACACACACACACATACATTTTTAAATTAAAAAAAAAATTTTTTTTTTTTGAGACAGGGTCTTGCTCTGTTGCCCAGGCTGGAGTGCAGTGGTGCGATCTCAGCTCACTGCAATCTCTGCCTCCTGGGTTCAAGCAATTCTCATGCCTCAGCTGCCTGACTAGCTGGGACTACAGGCATGCACCACCACATCCGGCTAATATTTGTATTTTTAGTAGAGATGGCCAGGTTGGTCTCCAACTCCTGGCCTCATATGATCTGCCCACCTCAGCCTCCCAAAGTGCTGTGAGCCACAGGTGTGAGCCACCATGCCCAGCCTACGTCCAGCTTTTCTGATAGTCTCTCCTGTCACTTCTTCACTGACCTCTCATATTGTATTTGCTATAATTGCAGTGTCCCCAGAATGTGGTCCTTGATCATCAGGTCTCCTTAATTACCCTGGTAATCAATTCATTCCTAATGGCTTAAATACAGTTTCTATTCAGATGGCTCGCAGATTCTTTTCAATCAATTGGGATGCTGTTCTGTCAACACAAATGCTGTGTATACAGAGCCAAATTAATATCTTACAACCTCTCCACACCACTTCTAGATTGACTTCATTTCCCAAGGCACTGTCATCTTCAGTTATCCAAACTTGACCTCCAAACAGACTACATCTAGAACAGGGCTAGGTCTCCAGTCCATTTATTGACTACTTTCCCATAGAGGCATCATTTCATCACTTTGCTTATTCCACAATAAAGGTTATGTCACCTTTAGTGTGAGGACAACTATCTACATCCTTGACACTTAAGGAGGTAGAAAAATGTCTTCGTGTTTTTCTTTTTTCACGTGCCCTTTTATTTAAGATCCTAGGACAGCAAGATGGCAAAAGACTAAGACTTAAGCCCACAGCGCATTCAGTGTTTCTTAAAAAAAAAAAAAAAAAAAAAACCCTGCTATTTTAATGCTCCCTCTCTGAGCTCTGCAATGTCACCAATTGGCGTCAGTGACCTTTTGTACCAGTAGCTCTGATTTTTAAAGGCTGAAATGGATTTTCTTTATTTTAACCTTGCATAAAAATTCAAAAGACATCTCTTCTCCCATGCGTCACTCAGACTGGTAAGGCACAAGAGGTGACAGGAGCACTTCCCAGAGGGCCCAATACGCCACATTGTTCTAAGCCAGATCTATGAACAGGTTCACATGCTGCCCAAGTGCTCTGCACCCCCCGAACCATAACCCCCCACCACACCCCTGACCCTGCTTTCCAGAACTACCTGTATCTGCTTAACCCACAAAACCACCACAATAACATCATTTGAACACTACTTGGGTTAGAACAGCCTGCCAGAGTATCCAATTCTTTGTTGTCTCCACCCTGGCAATAGAAAGTAGTCAAAGCTGTGACTAGTCTACACATAGTGATATCAAACTTCAGGAGCATGAGAATCACTGGGTACACTTGCTAAAACAGATGACGGTCATGTCCCCAGAATGTCTGATTCCAAAGGTCTGGAGTGAGGACCAAATATATGGTCTTGTTCTAAGAAAAAATCTTTCTCCTCTGGTGTGAGGTTAAGTTTTGAGTCCCTGAGGAGTAAGATTTTGAAAAGGACCCTGCTGTTATATATTTAGTTAAATCAAAAACAGACTGGTAATAATGTTACTTTCCATTCAGAGCATTTAAAATTCAGGTGCTCTGATGGGAGAAATAATAAAAGTAGTTATTAATCTTTTTGGACCAACTAATTTATGCCAGGCACTTGATATATGAATAACAACAATTATGATCATAATCTGTCATAATCATAGCACATACTAATGTAGTGTTTACTACTAAATGGCAAGCACTGTTCTAACTGCTTTCTGGTTATATTAAAACTTTTATCCTCACGACTCTATGATGTAGGCACTCTTACTGTTTCTATTGGCTCAGGAAGGTTTAGCAACTTACACGAGGTCACACAGCTACTGACAAGGTGAAGCTGGGACTCACCTCTAGGAAGGCTGGCTCCAGAGTCCCAAGTTATACTCTACTACCTCTAAATCAGAATCTCCTCACTCATTTGACCCTCTCCAGAAACACGAAGCATAGTAACAACTGTTCCTATTTTACAGGGGTGGATTTAGGCTCAGCAAGGTTAAGTGACTTGCCCAAGTCCCTTTGCTAGTGTGTGGTGGAGTCTGACCGCCAAACCCAGGCTGCCTCCACATCCATGTTTGCAAAATGAGCCTAGAATCAAAGTTGGAAGTTCTCTTTTAAGTTTGGATGTTTGACTTCAACAAAGCAAAAGCTCTGAGAGAGCCATTCCTTTTGGTGAAAAAAGGGTAAAAATGTTATTTGCTTCCAATCATACCCACCCACGGGTAAGCCAAAGAAAAACTTGTAAACCTCTTGGTAAAGCTGTACAAACACCATCGTTCATGTCACCACTGGTAACATGGGGACTATTAACAAAAGGCATTATTTTGCTGACATACTAGGAATGACACCTCAAAGTTTCCTCCTCCCCAGGTCTGTGTAAAAATTAAGTGCTTTAATATTGATACATTTGGGTATCGCTGAAAAGCATCTTATATATGGAATCTAAAAATGTTGAACTTGAAGTAGAATGCCAGTTACCAGGGGGTGGTTGGGGGCTGGGAGCTTGGGGAGATACTGGTCCAAGGATAAAATTTCAGTTAGATAGGAGGAATAAGTCCAAGAGATCTACTGTACAATGTGGTGACTACAGTTAATAACATGATCGTATTTTAAAAATCACTAAGAAAGTAGATTTTAAGCGTTCTCATCACAAAAAGTAACTATGTGAGGAACTGCACATTGCCTCAATTAACTAACTCCACTGAGTCATCTCTCAATGTATACATATTTCCAAATGTCATGTTGTACACAATAAATATATATAATTTTTACTTGTCAATTCAAAAAATAAAATAAAATTTAAAAAGCATCTTATTTACTTTGTGGAAATGTCTGAGGCACATTCTAATATTAAGCAAGATGTACTTTGAAACTGTGAAAAAACCCTTTGAAACACTACCTGGAGTGTCTCTGATGAGATTAGTAAATCATGATGATGACAAAGAACCTTCTGTGTGAAGTGCTGGTGATTGCACTAATAGAACCAATAGTCCTTTCCCTGATAACTCTAAGCCGCTAGAGCTCCCTTCCTTCCTCTAGGATGTCACCAACAGACCAGTGACACAGTGGTGGGTCGCCGGCTTTGCACAACCGAGCTTCTCCGCTTTCCTCTGCATGGCTTGGTATATGCTCTAAAAGTGCTAGGACAGGACTACTGCCCCTTTGAGTGCCAAGGGGAACCTTTGACTCCTTTAAAACATATAGGTTTCAGAACACAGCAAACAGAGTCTATTTTTAATTCAGGTTTTTGCAAGGGCTAAGTGGAGGCAATATGTTGCCTGGAAACTAGAAAAACCTCTAAAAGCATACGATACTTGGAGAAAGGGAGAACCATATAATATCACAAAGGCAAACCACAAGCATTTAGTCTCACAGCTCCTCTGTATTAACCCAAACGTGTTCAGATATGATGGTAATACTAAGAAGAAAATGAATATCAGCTTGCATTTGGGTAATATGTTATGGTTTTCAAAGCACTCTCTTTTAATGATCACATTTGATTGTCACAACTGTTACATAGTTAGGTAGGGTTTCTAATGCCATAGTATAGTACAGATAAGGAAACCGTGGCTCTGGGAGATGAACTTGGTCTAAATCCCTTAGCTAGTGTGTGCATACTCCGGTCTTCTAGAAGGCTCCCAATGCGGCATTCTACAATTTTGCTTTACTTACCTGAGTTTTCTCTGCTAGAGATGATCTGATAAAAGCTGAGAAGCAGCGAATAATGAGATAATAATGATGAAAGTTACAATAAGTCCAAATGCCTAAGCAAACCCACTCTTAGAAAAGCAATGATCTGAGAAGATTTTAATGTCCTTACAGGAAACTGCTTTCCACAGTACACATCTATAAAATTAGGTAACTTAATATGCCATCTGATATCACTGGCTTTAAAAGGAAATATTAAAACATTTCATGTCAACAGCATTTTTCCACCTAAGGTGAACTGATGAACTAATTTTGGGATTATGGCCAATATAGATGTTTGCAGAGTGATTGTTTTCAAAAGTACAAATCTGATCATGTCAGTGTCTTGCATGAAGCCCTCTCATGGGTTCTCAGCACTCTCCCTAGAGGATTAAGTCCAAACCCCTTAGCTTAACACTGGAAGCCTATCTTAGAATATTACTCCCTGTCTGCTTCCCACTAACTCCTACATGTGATATATATTTTAGAAACCAAATATCCTTTGAGCAAGCTGACCTTATGAACCCCTAAAAATCACATGTGAAAAATTTTCCCTTGTGTGCATTTTTATGAGGGATGAGGTCCAAGGCTGTCTCTGTTTCTGAGAAGATCTATTTTCCCAAAACCATAGACCTACAGAGTCTAATTCTAAATCAGAGATACTTACTGACAAGGTGCCTTGGACCAGGCCATAAAGAAATGGTTCAGTATCACCTGTTAACAGCAAGAGAGGGCCAGGTGCAGTGGCTCATGCCTGTAATCCCAGCACTTTGGGAGGCTGAGGAGGGTGGATCACTTGAGGTCAGGAGTTCGAGACCAGACTGGCCAACACGGTGAAACCCCGTCTCTACTAAAAATACAAAAATTAGCCCGGCATGGTGATGCATACCTGTAATCCCAGCTACTCAGGAGGCTGAGGCAGGAGAATCACTTGAACCCAGGAGGCAGAGGTTGCAGTGGGCCAAGATGGTGCCACTGCACTCCAGCCTGAGCAAAACAGCAAGACTCAGTCTTAACAACAACAACAACAACAACAACAAAACAGCAAGAGAGTAATTCTCGTATGGGTGTATGGGAAGGGAGATGCTGACCAGCCTCCCCATTTATTAATTATTTCTCCCTCATTCCACTTCAGTAACCGCTCTGGCTCTACAACGTATGCTGGAGTGCAGTGGTATGATCACAGCTCACTGTAACCTCAAACTCCTGGGCTCAAGCCATCCTCCCACTTCAGCCTTCCAAGTAGCTGTGACTTCAGGTGTATGTTACCATGCCAGGATAATCTTTTCAATTTTTTGTTGGGATAGGAGCTCCACTCAGGCTGATCTCAAACTCCTGACCTCAAGAGATTCTCCTGCCTCAGCCTCCCAAAGTGCTGAGATTACAGGCATGAGCCGCCACACCTGGTCCATGTTCCTTCACTTCTACAACTCAAACCCAGCTCCAGGTTCTCCTTCCTCTCCCTGAACCTATATTCAAGAAACAAGGCATAGCCCACTTATTTGTCCCACTGAGAGAATTAAGGAGAGAGAAAGAGGGATAGATTCCCACTGAGAGAATTAAGGAAAAAGAAAGAGAGATTGCATGAAACTGATTGTAGGACTATGGAAATGACACAGTTTGTGGGTAGGCAAACCTCCTCCTCTCTGAGAGGAAGTGGGACCACCTCTTGCTTCTGGGTTCTTCAAATCATTTCTCAAGTTCTTCCCTGTATTAGTTTTCTATTCCTTCTATAATAAATTACTACAAGCTCAGTGGCCTAAAACAATGCAAACTTATTACCTTACAGTTCTGGAGGTCAGAAGTCCTAAAACAAAGGTGTTGACAAGGCTGCGCTCCTTCAGAGGCTCTAGCGGGGAGTCAGTTTCTAGAGTCCACCCGCATTCCTTGACTTGTGGCCTCTTCCTCCATCTTCAAAGCCAGCAGAATTGTTAAATCTCTATCTCCCTCTGACCTCTGCTTCTCTCATCACATCTCCTTCTGTGACTCTGATCTTCTTACTTCGCTTTTGTAAGGACCCATCTGGATAATCCAGGATAATCTCCCTATCTCAAAATCTTTAACTTAATCACACTTGCCAAGCGTGTGAAGTTATTGGCAATGTCTTCTTAATAGGTTCCAGGGATTAGGACATGGACCTCTTTGGGGTCCCATTATTCTGTGGATCACACTCCACTACTTCCGGATTGACCCTGGCATTTTTTCCAGTGTTCCCTCAGAACCTCATTCAGTCAGAGGCTGTTCATTCTGCTAGCAAAGATCTGAGTACTTGGTATGAGCCAGGCATTATTTTAGGCATTGTGGGAAGCATAAACCAAAAAAGAGACATGGCTCTTGCTCTCATGGGAGTTTCTAGTCTAGTGGGGGAAAGAGACATTAAACAGACAAAGATACACATGCATAAAGACCAATGAAGTCAATGACAGAAAGAACAGGGTGAAATAATTGAGGTCAGAAAGGTGGAGACCCACTTAAGAATGATGGAGTCTCAGAGGTCTCTCTGAGGAATGATCTGTAGGCTGAGACCTGAAAAGTGAGAATGGGCCAGTCAATAAGTCATGTCAACAAAGACTGGCTGTGTGCCTTTGTACAAACTGGGGACACAGAGGTGACCTGAACAGAGTCTTGCCCTTAAGGAATTGACATTGTGGACTATTATGTGTGGTGGGGAAAGACAGAAAGCACATTAGGAGATTAGGGGAGTTGATTTCCAGGGATAGAGAAGCAGTAAGGTTCAGGGACCTGAAAGCAAATCATATGGGTTAATTAGTGGGGGTAACAGGGAAAGTGCCAGAACTGGAGGCTGGAAAGACTGGACAGACCTAGATCTGGGCCTTATAGGCCATCCTAACAGTTTGATGCGTTTCAATGAGGGAACAGCATTTTTATTTGAAAAGGTTCACTCTGGCTGCTACTTAGAGTAGCAGGAACTGATTCCTCACTAGAGCCTCTGAGGGAACGCAGGCTTGTCAACACCTTGATTTTAGGACTTCCGACCTCCAAAACTGTAAGATAATAAGTTTACATTGTTTTAAGCCACTGAGCTTGTAGTAATTTGTTATAGAAGCAATAGAAAACTAATACAGGAAAGAACTTGAGAAATGATTTGAAGAACCCAGAAGCAAGAGGTGGTCCCACTTCCTCTCAGAGAGGAGGAGGTTTGCCTACCCACAAACTGTGTCATTTCCATAGTCCTACAACCAGTTTCACTGAGGGATTATAGGCAGGAAAGTGATTGGGGGCAGTTGTAGTGGTTCATATAGAGATACTGATGGTTTAGAGAAGGGTGATAAATGAGGATAGGCAGAGGAGGTGGATTTGAAATATATTGGAGGGAGGGAGAGAGAACTTGCTACGAGCTAGAAAAGGGAGAGAAAAGTACCAGCAATGCCTCTTGGCATTTTCCTTCAGCAGTTGAGAGGACTGAAGTCACTTTACCAAGTTGAGGAAGCTGAAGAAGGCATATATTTTGAAGCAGAGACTCAGAGTTCCATTTAAGATGCTACTGAGACATCCAACTGGAGATGCTAACATACAAGTCTGGAGCTTGGGTTAGGGGTTAGAGAGAATATTTCATTTTGAGAGTTGTTAGCATATAAATGATATTGAAAACCAAGGGGTTGAATGAGAAAACCAAGAAAGAGAGGGGAGCATCTGAGGAGAGTCCTAAACCACATCAACATTTAGAAAATAGATGGAAGAAGAAACACCTTTGGAGGAGACTTAGGAGTGACTAATGCAATAGAACAAAATCAGGGAAATATGGCTTCATTGGAACCAAGAAAGGAGAGTTTGAAGAAAGGAGTGACAACCATCTCCACAAGCAGCTCTTTCATCTGATAATAATATAAATATTACAACTTGATGGGATATCTAAAGCTATGAGTCAAATTATCTATATTTTTCTCATTCATATTGTTAATTCATATACAAATCTAAATCTGGATCTAGAATATTTGACAAAATTATTTGATGGACTCGTCAAATTATGCCAGCACTTAAATCATATTTTAAAAGTGATCCTTAACTTAGAAAAATAAAATATTATGTTAAGTTTAAAAAGCAGGATACAATACAGATCATAAAATTTAAACAAGAAAAACCAAGTGCATGTGTACATATCCACAGAGGAAAATAAGACATGAAGGAAATATACCAAAATGTACAATTATTTCTGGATAGTGGGTTATTAGGTGATTTTTGCTTTCAAGTTTTGTACTTCCCAAGCTTTCTAAATTTTATGTTTTATATATAGGAAAGGAAATGTCCTCCAATGAAGGTATTGTTACTATGCTTTAAAATACATTTTGAGGGACGACAAAGGCATGTTTAGGCATTGCTCATCTTTCTAGCTTTTTCTTTTAGGTCAAGGCCTTAATGCAACAAACCTATGTAATGGTGGTGCTTTTATAAAATGTAGTCATAACAGGTTTATTTTTGTCTCCCACTGTTCCTCTAAATGTATTCTGGGGTTAGATTTTTTCTTCTGCCCCAGCATGAAATGTACGGCAGGTCTATGATCCTTCTGGTGGCTTCTGGAATAAAAGGTCCTGTCCAGGTATGGTGGCTTGCACCTGTAATTCCAGGATTTTGAGAGGCCAGGGCAGGAGGATCACCTGGACCTAGGAGTATGAGACCAGCCTGGGCCGCACAGTGAGACCTTTTCTCAACAAACAATGAAAAAACTGGTCAGGCATGGTGGTGGCACCTGTAGTCCCAGTTACTCAGGAGGCTGAGGCAGGAGGACTGCTTGAGCATAGGAGGTAAAGATTGTAGTGAGCTGTGATTGTGCCACTGCATTTCAACTTGGATGACAGAATGAAACCCTGCCTCAAAAAAAAGAAAAAAAAAAGTCTTCTGTTTATTCCCAGTCATAGATCTGTACAAAGGGTCTCATCTAGACATTTGGTATGTATAGTCCTGCTTAATAGTAATAATAATAAAAACTTATATATGCTTTTGGTAGCCATCTCTCTCTTCCCCCAGCTTGCCTGGCACAAGCTGGCCTCCAGCAGTGGGAGAGGCTTGGGAGCCTCTCTTCTCTTCTCTTTTCTGACTGGTTGCTGGAGGGAGGGGAAAAGAGGTAGGAAAGGTCTTTTTTGAAGAGTACAGTTGTTAAATGTGTCAGGTACTCAAAAGGCTGTCCAGGTATGCATCTTTTTTTCTTGTGAGGTGCTCTCATGGGGTCTGCAGTTCTCCCCTCCAAATGGCTATTGCATTCCTCTGCCTGGTAGTTTCCTGTTGTTTCTCCAGGTCCTGACATGCACTGGGGTGACTCCACATTAGCTCTCTCTAGAGCTCAGTGCCCTCCACTGGTCACATATCATTTGCCTGGAACACCCAACCTCCCCAAGAAGACTTTTTTGCTTTTGCCATCATCAGAGCAGCTGACCAAAACTTCTCTTCTGAAAACTTTCTGACTTTTCAGAAAAATACTATAGTCGATTGCATCCCCCAGGCTCCACGGAGCACACAGCACACTCTTCAGTGGTCTCACAGAAGCTCCCTTCCCTAGGCTTGAGATCGTGGGCAGACCCTTTCCCAAGCTTCTTCCATTTGTGGGTTACTCAAGACATATCAACAACTCTGTCCAAATTTCCTCTTCCATATCTCACACCTTTCATAGAGTGGGGTGATCATTCGACTGGTCTTAGACCACCTCCTTCCCCAAGTTCTACATGGCAGACTGGCACCTGACCTTGGAATGTGATTAATATGCTTCCATCCCTTCAGCTTGTATTGTGTGGGACTGATTCACGGGTCCTGCTGATCACATGGGGTTTGGGCCAGCTGCATCAATGGATTGCTCACTGTGTTCCATTCTACCTGCCACGTGACTGCCAGACTCATCATTCCAAGGCTCTCTTTCTCTTTTTCCTTTTAAAACCACCTCCCAGCATAGAAGCCTCCACTCATTTTTGACCATCTGTAGAAATGAATCCAAATTCTTTGCTTGGCCTTCAAAACTTTCTACAATTGAGTTCCTGTTAATGCTAAATGCTGTAATAAATCAATTCTCAAATGCCAAGTCCTATTAAAAAAAAAAAACAAACCCTTAAAATTCAATGTGTTGATTCAAGAGAAGTTTATTTTTTGACAGGGCATAGTCCACAGTGAGTGTCTCTGAATGATGATCCACTTGCCTTTGTCACATGATTCAGAGAGCCTGGCTCCTGCATCCTGTGGCTCTAGTAGCCCCTAGGATCGTAAAATCCCCCCAGTCCAGCTGGCTGATAGGAGAGGCGAGAGAAGGAAAATCCACTTCTTCCTACCTATGCCAGGAAGTGACAGTGCAGGATATCTCCCCCAGGCCTGTCCCTCAACCCTCCTTCACCCTGCTCTGTGCCCTGGGTTACCATCAGTAAGGCTATATCAAAGGGCTCCCTTGCCCTCTGCTTTCTAGTTGGGTTTGGCCAATGGGACACTATGGCAGAAGACTGCAGGGAGGATTGAGAGTGAGGTCAAGGTGTTTACTTCCATCCCTCCCTCCTTGAAGGTTTGACTCGGTCTGGCTGTATCCTTCTGAAGGTTATAGCTCTTCTCTGTGGATCTTTCCAGATGATTCCTACTCTGGGATCTAGAAATAGTACTGTTCTCTTACCTCTTCATGGCTTGTGGGGTGGTGGGGAGAGGCGGGTAACAAGGTACATTTTGCCTCAAGACACCGAACTACTCCTTATGGTTTCCCTGCATTTCTCCCACATCTTTGCAAACAGAGTCTCTCTTTTTCTTTTCTTTTTAATTTTACTTTAAGTTCTAGGATACATGTACAGAACATGCAGGTTTGTTACATAGGTATACATGTGCCATGGTGGTTTGCTGCACCTATCAACCTGTCATCTAGGTTTTAAGCCCTGTATGCATTTGGTATTTGTCCTAATGCTGTCCCTCCCTTTGCCCCTCACCCTCTGACAGGCCCTGGTGTGTGATGTTCCCCTCCCTGTGTCCATGTGTTCTCATAAACAGAGTCTTTCTTAAATTCCTTTCAAATTATCTGATTTAAGTGTGCCATCCTTTTACTGCCCAGGTCCTCCATACAATGACTCATTCATAGTACACCAGCAAGGATGAGCCACATGTCCTGGCTCAGATGCAAGGAGGGCTGGCTCTGCAGCTGCTTTCCAGACCCAGCTATGCTTTGGAAGAGGGGGCACAAACTCTGGTGGACCAGTTACTGTTTTGGCCACAAGCCAGAGATCCTCTTGCCTCTACACAAATCTACCACTTTAGCCAAACTGTCCCACTTAAACTTGCCTTGCGATTTCTGGTCTCTGCATCCACTGATCTCTGGGCTTTCCATGCTGTCCTTTTCCATTTTCTTTTCAGTATCCTACCCACTCTTCCAGGTCCAGCTTTACCAATCGTCCCTCCAAACAGCCTCTGTTCATTACAGCAGCTAAAAATGGTTACTCCCTTCTCCTAGTATGAATCATTTAATACGTGACTTTTGGGGTATTCCGTTATTTCCATGATTGGCAACTACATTTCTGATATAATTTCTGCAGCATCTGCATTTTCAAAAATAAGAACACTGGAGTTCCACTAAATGATGGCCTTCCCTAGGCTTGCACGAACACTCCATGTGGTGAAATTGCCTTATAACAAGGTTATTCTAACACACTAGGCACTAAACAACCTTGGAAGGAGACCAACACAGATCCACTTTATATTTAATTTTCCCTTTTTATCAAGCAGCCTTTTAACAAGATCCCAGTGTATCTGTCTGTTTGATAGAAGATTTTCTTCTCAACATTTAATAGGAAAGGCAGAATAAAGAAAAAGTGTTTCATGGTTTCTTTGAAATGATCTCTACCTTAATTTGATTGGCAGTGAAGTATGTTCCCTCACTGGAAAGGAAGAGCATATTAAGTAAACACTCTTCATTAACAGAAAAATACTGTACTCTTAAAGTATTCATGATACAGCAGCATCAAATTATGCACACTTAATTGCCCTAAAAAGAGACATGCCATCAACTGCAGATGAAATTCTTGATTTAGGATAGAGCTGTTATATTTGCTGTATATATTTGCTGTTATATTAGTCTTCCAGAAATATTACCCTTTAAACTGAGATGTTCATTATAAATGTAACACAGTATAATATCCTTAATGCTATTCTTACACACTAGGGAAGAATATTTCATTTGTCTGTGTACTCAAATAAAAATTGTTATTTATTTGATATAAGTATCGATTTAGATTCAATAGATTAAAATAAGGCAGGATTGACTTTTCATCCTAGAATCAACCAAAATAAAATTTCACACAAACTTAGGATGTTCGATTTCCTGGTAGAAGACTTGGTATTGGAAAGGTGAAATATTAGTTCAGCTAAGCACTGTTTTGGGGGAAATAACACAATGCTTACAGCGGATATTACTGGTTGTCTCCAGCATCTATTCTCACTTCTTACTTAGCAGTTGTTCTTCGTGAGGCTTGACTTTGCCCTCAGGGACATCTGGCTGTGTCTGGAGACAATTTTGGTTGTCACACCTGGGCAGTGCTCCTGGCATTGATTGGACAGAGGCCAGGGATGTGCTAAACATCCTACAATGCACAGAACAGCCCCCTCAACAAACAATTGTCTAGCTCAAATGTCAATAGTGCTGAGGTTCAGAAACCTTGTGATATAGTAACAGAGATTTCAACTGGGTATTTTGCCTGGTTCTCTTTTAGGTAGGTATCATCACATTACTATTTTCTGGCTATTGAGATGGGACAGGAAACGATGTGTCCAACTTCCAGGTCACACCCTCACGAGGAAGGGGTCTGCTGTGTACAGATGTGATGGACAGATATGAAGCAGGCTTCTCTAATCACTTCTGTTAGCTATACGTTGAGAATGGTAGAAAAACAAGATGGAAACCTAGGCCCCTAAATACCCTGCAGAAGCAAGTAAATGACCTCTGCACTTCATGCGTGTGAGAAATAAACTTCAACTTAGTTTAAGCCACAGTCATTCTGGTTCTTGTTTTTACTTATATTCCAAGTGCATATACCCTATGGATCTATAAGCAAACGCTCTTTACCTGAAAAACAATATAGGCTCAAAAATACATCAGACTGAAGATAAATATCCATAAAGATACCATTGCTCAATTTAGAAAAGTAAATTGTAGCCCATGCTCATTGAGAAAAAGTTAAAAAAACCCCTCAACTATAGAAAGTGAAACACCAATGTGCCCTTCTCATGCTTACTCTTCATGGTTTAGTGTTTGGGGCTTTTTTCTCTACACACTGAAAAATACATGCATGTATACAAGCATTACAGATAAAAGTGAGGTTGGGTGTGGTGGCTCAGGCCTGTAATTCCAGCACTTTGGGAGGCCGAGGTGGATGGATTGCTTGAGCTCACGAGTTCAAGACCAGCCTAGGCAATGTGGTGAAACCCTGTCTTTACAAAAAATGCAAAAATTAGCTGGGTAAGGTGGCTCGTGCCTGGGGAGGTTGAGGCAGGAGGATCACTTAAGTCTGGGAGGTGGAGGTTGCAGTGAGCTGAGATTGCACCACTGCACTTCAGCCTGGATGACAGAGGGAGACCCTATCTAAAAAATAAAAATAAAATTAAAATGAGACTATTCATGCTTTGTTTCAGCTTGCTTTTTTTTTTTTTCAAATACTATCCTTCCATCTATAAAGATCTCATTTTTTTAATGGTTACATAGATTTTCACAGCTTGTATGTATCACAATTGTTTTAACTACTCTCTTATTGATAGACACTAGTGTTCTTGTTCTGTCTCTTTAACAGAAAATAATGTGGTGATGAATATCCTTGTTCATATACTCCTATACACTTATTTCGTGACTATTCCTGAAGCTTTGATTCCTAGAAGAACTGCTGAGTTAAAAAATATGCACGATTATACTTTTGGTAGGTACTGCCAAGATGTCTTCTACAGATTTCATCAATTTATATACCCACCCACAGAGTGCTGGGTAAGAATGATTCTGTCCTCATACTCCTACCAACACCAGTATCATCAATATTGTTAACTTTTGCCAGTCTTGTTGTTTCAGTCCCCATTTTCCTGATCACTAGTGAGATAGATTCTCTTTTTGTGTATTAATTGTATTATTTGCTCTTAACTTTATAATTTTCATTTTTTATGGTTATACACTAATAGTCATGTTCAATTATTTTATAGCAATTAAAGTTAAACTGCATTTGTAAAATAGCCCCCATGGAAGCTTTAAAACAATAAAATTTCCATGACTTCTCTTATTAAAATTGTATGCTCTCACAGGGCAGAGACTACAGCTGTTCTACCAAATAGCTATAACCTACCAAATAAGGTTCTTCTTTTTCCTTTTTATAATACAATTTTACACTTCTCTAGCCTTTTTCATTTAAAATTTAAAATAGTCCTTTAGAAGAATTTACACCCATATTCACCATTAAATATACACTTTTGCAATAACAAATAAGGAGTGTATTCCCTAATTGGTTCACTGGGATGCTGGATTCTTGGAGGAATGTGTAACAGCAGCTTGTGGGTGAAGCGGGGGTTGAGAAACACACCTAGGCAGAGAGATACGGAGAAACTGCATTTGTGCCTGCCTACCTATGTCTTTAAAGTCTTACACTGTAGGGCCAGAAAGGACCTGTAAGATGGGCTTCCTTGAAGTAAGAAATGATCAGGTATCTTTAGGTGGAATCTTTTCACATTACGGTAGTACCTTTCTTGCCATAACTCCACTCACTCTTCTTTTGATGGGGAATGAATGGAATATGTTCATGGCTCTTTTCGCCATTCTATTAGCTAGCTGGCCTTTCCTGAGTGCTTACTGTAGTCCAAGCCTTGTACAAAATTACTTACTCTTGATTTATATAAGATGAAACTGGCCCAGAAAGACAAATCAGCTTATCCAAGGCTACACAGTGAGGAGGTGGCAAAACTGGCCCTTGAACCTAGATCTGTTAACCCTAAGTCCATGTTCATAACCATCATACCTGATGTCATAACCCGACATAGAATTACAGAAATAGCAGCTTTGTAGTTTTGTATTTCAGTTTAGCATAGGCCCAGCTAAACTATGTAGCTATTCCAACTGCTTGTTTCTTGACTACATGGGCCTGTTTCCAAGCAATACTAAGCCAGCTTCTACTCTTTTAATTTGCATTCTCCTTTGACTGGCAAATCCATGGTTAACTCTTTGCCCATACATGTGGAGATGGGTCAGGGCCAAAGTCACACCTCTGCACTACAGAGTTCTCCAGGAGCACATCACAGCCCTCTGCCAAGTCAGGTGCACAGACACATGGGCACTAATTTAAAAGGTGTCCTAGATGTGGCCAAAGTGGAAAGGTTTCACTATAACATTGGCACTTGGGAATCTTTAGAATAGGAATTAGAATCTAGGCTGTTTACCAGTTTTAAGTAAAACAAGATTAGGACAACCAACCAACCTCCCCTCAAAGAAACCCATAGCAACCTCCACCCTCTCATCCATCCCTTCTGGCCTTATATTATCCCCACCTACTTTGAGAAGATATTAACCCCTAGCCACCAAGCTCTTGCTTCATATGAAGTCACACACACACACACACACACACACCCACTGCTGTTGTTGCTGATTTAGGGAATGAAAGGGGATGATGATTATAACTCCCTTAAAAAGGCTGAAACCAGCATGGAAGCTTAATATACTCTGGAAATATCAGTGACATACAAGATCTGCTTGTTATCTTTTACTACCTACCCCAAGAGACTACAAACCTTTCCTTTTCATCCCACCAACTGACCTCTTCAGTTTTAAAAGAAGAATGTATTTGGCTAAGGAGGGGAAGCAAACCAGCATCTCTCAGTGTTCTGATAGTGTTTGCCAAGCCACTGGTCACTATTCTGCAGTTAATTCAAGAGATAAATCTCTGACTTCATAAGGCAAGAGGAGCTAATTGCTATTCCAAACAAAAAGAAAAAAATAGAAATGAAGCTTCTTATTGGGGTAGGGATCACTGGATTTTTTTTCCCCCATTTGTGCCTCAATTTGTATTAGTCATGTAGCTTTTTTGTAACTAATCTTCTTGATATATAAAAGACATAATGAGGAATATAATATGAGATACTGAAACAGGACTAGAAGAAATCAAAATAGTTTTTTTCTTCCTTTCAAATCTCTCCCAGTTTAATTCTTCCTCCTCTTAATTTTCATAATAAGCTCTAAGGGAATTATACATATATGTATGATATCACAGATGTAATTATCTATGTTAGAGGAATAAATAACATTTATGAAATAGAAAAGCAAAGCTCAGGGATCCAAGATTTAGAAGGAAGAAAGGGGCAGGGTTACTGTTGCTAAATGAGACAGAATTATACATAGAACAAAAACACTTTCAAATTGACAATGCAGTGATTTTATAGACTGACAGTGAGAGGCATCACTTGCTGTGACTTGTTTACCAATCTCAAATCACTTTTCCATATGCCAGCCCTAAACACTCCTTATTATAGAATATAACCAGCAGATGTAAGGACTAAGGAATGACGTCAAGAAGGGATGAGGAAAATGACTTCTCTCTAAATTCTTATGGCCAAGCTGTGTTTTCTGAAAGAATGGGGGTGAAGACATCCCTCCTTTAATAATTGAGTTATTTTCAATGACTGCCATAGCAATTGTTTACAGTACCATGTGCTTTGTAGTTATGGCCATATTTCTGGAAAGCCACAGAAGAACAATGCCAAGAGAATTTTAAACAAAACAATCTGAAACATTAATATCAGTATTTACCTAAAGGGGCTTTAAAATTTAGAATGTAGGTGTTTCCTGGGTAGAAAAAGACTGGTTTTGAGTTTTTGAAGACTCTAATGCAATGATTTCCATTGAGATATTTTAATACACATATATTTTATTGTGTTAAGTGCTTATTTTGTGTAAGATTAAGTTATTTGCAACATTTATTTCTCACCATAACCCATCTATTACCTCCAGAGATGAGGAAACTTACATTCAGAAGGATTGTACACAGGAAAGATAAGTCCTAGATCAGGTTATACAAACAGACTATTAAATGGAACTCTTCCTAATGTGTACATAGACTAATATACACAAAGTTCATTTACATGTTTTTCAAGAATCTCCATAACCTGGGTAAAGCACTGAAGGTGGGGGATAATTTTGAATATTATGCATACTTTCAAATATGGATTAAGCATTTTTTGTCCATGTAACCTCACGTTTCAAGATCTAGCATTACATTGTAGTCAAGATGCTATTTTCCCCCTACACACTTTCTCTTTTAGAACAGTGGAATACAGTTTCCAAAATCCTCTATTTCTGAGCCCTGTACATTTAAACAAATAGAAAAGCCATGTTAGGCCCTCGGCTTCTCCCACCTGCCTGCAGCTCCCACGCTCCAAACTCACTGGTTTTTCCTCCCTGGCCTTCGGGATCCCTATCTTCCCTTCCTCATAACCTTTAAAATTACTATGTTTCTCCATTTCTAGAGGCCAGAATCAGCCCTTCCGCAAAGAAAGCAACTAAGGTCTTCAGAGGAGAGGCACTGTCTTCCAAAACCCAGCTGGCTACCCAAGCTGCAGGTAGGATGAAAGAGAACCCCCACGGCTCCGTGGCCCCGGCTCTAGGCTTCTAGCTCTTCTTCTACCACCCAGCTTTTTGACCAAAGGTAGAAAAAGAGAAGTATTCACAGACAACAACTATGGCCCTGATTTCATAAGCCCCACCATATTAATTTACAAACATGGACAGATGTTTGGGATCATCAACGTGCCGCAACATCAGTTGCAGGCCCCTTCTGCCACCAGGGGGCTGTGAGACTGTGAGACAGCTTCATTATAGCACGGGGGCTCGCTTTCCTCCTCTAGAAAATGAAGGCAGCTGGCTTAGAGAATTGCCAAAATTTCTTCCTCCTCTAAAATTCTACACGATATACGACTTTCTGATTTCATTTATTTTTCAGTATAGATAGTCACTGGAAGCCACTTGTTTTGTGTGGTTTAACATATTTCATTCCACCATTTTCTCGATGTCTGGTTTTTTTTTTTTCCCTCCCACTTATAGTTGCTGCTCTAAAAACGTAACAGAAAGTAATTGCATTTTGCCTTCTCTGGATTACAACTCTTAGAGACCAATACCAAGAAAGGAGAACAGGCAGTCATTTTTCTCACAAGTGGAGCAGGAGGAAGCAGCCTTGCTTCACCCATGTGCAATCTTCAGAAGTGCCAGCTGGGTAGAGGCTAGGCTGCTGCTTAATTCTCTTTAGTCCTTTTCTCTTGAACTCTGAGAGAGCATTATTAAATTGTTTTGGTTGTCGCCCAGGTCACAAAAGTTGGTGTCAGAGCTATCAACAAACACCTTTGAATCGCCCCCATGGGATCCCCCGCATTGGATCTCCCTCATTGGATCTGGCCACCAGACTTGGACATCTTTCTGGGCTGTCAGGTGATGGGCCTGCTCTCAGCAGGTTTCCAAGAAACGCTTGACTGGATCCCCATAAACCAGTCTTCCAGTGGCCCAGTCCCAAATGCACCACTGTTGGCTCCTGCTGCTACAACACAAGTGGAAGTGCCCGATGCATAGCTGATTGCTCAATAGAGGGCTGCTTCCTTCCCCCTTCCCCAGGCATGGTTAGAGGAAACTGTGGTGGGTTTCTGCAGCCCAGACCTCTGACCCCACACTCTTTCCAACAACGCTAACCTATCTGCCATCTAACCACAATGCCTTTCTCAGAGCTTAACTCAGTGTTGGCTGAATGACTGAGTAGATGATATTGAATGAATATAGATCATCTCAATGCCAAGCTTCCATGAGCCTATGGACACATAACCCCTACTGTAAGGCCTCTCTCTTGTTTAGGCCCTGCAGCGGTCAACTTTCAGGGTGCACACAAGTAATCAGTTACCTAAAAATGTTTTCTTCTCTTACATGTTTCTTGAGTCCGTTGCACAAAAGGCCTGGCCGACTACTGACTTTATTTTCACCTCTGATACTCTGTGCTTCCTCTAACAACCTCTGCCTGTCTCCTGAGCCACAACTCCAGCTTCCCCTCTTCCAGGCCCATGTTGGTAGGGCCTGTGTCTGTGCAGAATCCGTTCATCTTTCTCCACGCACCAATATCGGATACTTGGCTCCAGAAGGTTACAAGATGGGTTGCTTGGAAACAGGTTGGCTTGTGAAAGAAACCTGACATGGTATATGCCTGGGGGGAATTTTCTACAGTCTGGTTGGGTAAGGAAATAGGTTTTTCCAAGAGGAGTAGAGTGGCTCACTCTCTGAATTGAAGTGAGTGAAAGAGGCCTCAGTCTCCTCCATCTACCACCACCAGTCGGAACTGCCCAACAAAGGCATGGGTGGTCCTGATGCCAGACTTCCGGTTGCTGATACTTATGGGCTTGCATGGTTATGATGTGTTGCCATGGAGGGGAATCACCTTGCTATCAGCCCTACACAATGAACATGATTGGAAATATTTGTGTCTGTATCCCATGATATAATTGGTTTGGAATGTAACCACCTGGCAATGGGGAAAACCCCCCAAAAATATGGAAATTTTCTTTCGAAAATTTAAAAGGGAAGAAGGAAATACAAATCATTTTGACTACACTGGTCCCTGAGTAGAACACGGTGCTAACAGAAGGCTCTTGCAGCCTCCTAGCCATTTCCTCCCTCCTTGGACCCTTCTCCTTTTTCAGACACTGCTGCCATAGTGGTCTTTGCCAAGACTTGCCCATGCTGAGGCCCAGTTCCTCCCCTGCCATAGGGTTCCCTGACTGGGGCTGCTTGTGTCAAGAATGGATCAGGGCAAGGCATTCCTTAGTTCTTTAGATTCACAATCATTTTTTAAAATTCTATGTTTGGTTATCTAAGCTATATCAGGACCCCAAACAAAAATAATACATAAAAATCCTCAACCATGGGACCCACAGATGTGAAGAGCAGAGGGAAGCTGGTTTCTAACTCTGGTCCCTGAGAACAGAGATCTCAGAGAGCAAGTGCGGAAGCAATGCTAAGACCACCTTGGCTCACTTCAGTTCACGGACTATACCAGGTATGTTTATTCCACAAGTCAAGCTATTTCTAAATTAATCAACTTTCTACATAGCCTTCAAAGCCAAGTATCAGATAAGTCATAAATTCCTGTAGGCCAACATTTCTCAACTTTGGCACTATTGACATTTTGGATTCGAGACTTCATTGTTGTTTGGAGCTGTCCTATACATCGTAGGATGTTCAGCAACGTCCCTGGTCTTTACAAATGGTGCCTGTAGCACCACTTCCTCCAGATGTAACAACCCAAAATACTTGCAGACATTACTAAATGCCCTCTGGAGGGGTGGTGAGCAAAATCAGCTCTGGTTGAGAACTAAGACTTTGTCTAAGTGCAAAACTCTCATACCAAGGTACATTCCCCTTCTATCTGTAGGTGGAAGTACAGCATCAATGCTTGTTGTCTGCATATATGCTATCCACATCAATGGAATGTCTCCTACTGCAGATGTGTCAAGAATAATGCTTTAATATTCCACAGTTTTAACTCACATTTTGTTTCACCAAGCCAAGTGCAAAACACGTGAAGTGATATTACTATTTTTAAAAAACAACCTTGGGTAATTTGGAAAAGAAAGTGCACTTGCTGTTGCTTTTGTCATGATCCTTGTCCTTAAAAGTGCTGCTGGTGTAGTGTGTGTACAAACATGCCTGTCCACTCTCCCTGCCTCCATGGACACATGTGCACATAGACACTGACGCAAAGGCTACTGTGTCCCACAGCAGATGAAAGCCGGGTTCTCAAGAGTAAACCAGGCAGGGAGTATATTAGCCATCCAAGCATGAGAAACGCTCAAGTGGAAATCGACATGAAGGCATCTTTGGGGCACATGGTTTGATGGTGTCACCCCAGTGAGTCCATCAGAGGTGCTGGAGATGAGTGTAGTGGGCTGAGAAACGCTGAGGGCCAGGGCCTGGGACACGAGCTACAGTGTGGCTTTCTGCACTCAGCATACTCTTGGCCCAGGGACTTAAGGTATTTGGGCCTCTGTTTTCTCATATGTTAAAGAACAGTTTTATCAGAGTACTTCCAACTCTAACAGTCTAAGTTTCTAAGAATACAATGCAGAAAATGCCACTTCCACCCACCCCACAATCCTTCTTCTTTCTAAATTAATCATTTCTGCCATTTCCACCTCAAGTGATGGTCACTATTCTCAATTCAAAAAAACTGCAAAAACACACAGAATATTCAATTACTTTCAAGTAAAAAGGTCTGTCTAGTCCTGTCATCAGAAATGATGACTTTTATTCCTATTTTTTGTCCAAAGTTAAATATCTGTGGATAGCTAATGTTCCATTTTCAAAGAACTATTAAAAAATCCATCTAAGTTTATCCAAACTGTGGGCTGAAAGATGGAAAATACCAGTCCCATGGTACATATGAAGTCACTGGCCTATTTATAGTTCTTGATTCTAACCTAGGGATCACTTGACTCTATACCCCATGTAGAGATTTTCCATATATCATTTCCTTCTTCTGGACATGCTTCATAAACATGATCTGCTTCTGTAAACACCAAAGAAATAATATAGCAAATGGTTCTGTGGGAGAGGCATAATAATCCAGGAAATGAAGGGGGCCACATTGTCTCCAGCAGTGAGTTCAAAATTTGATTTTGAAAATTCTGTTCAAACATGAATTGCTTCATGTTAACAGTAGTAACCGGAGCCACATCTGCTTTTCAGTCACAAGGTGTTGCATCTGAAGCCAGCTCCATGCTTATATCCTAGAAAATGATTTCTCATTTATGTACATTGATTACAGCGAGACTTAGGTATTGAAGGTACATTTATTGAGCACGTTGATTTTATGGAGGGATTGAAGTAGAAAAGGGAGAGAGAGGAGGAGAAGGAAATACAGACCTGAGACAGTGATGTCTACACCTCAGGATCACAGTCAGTATCTACTGAGAGTACCAGACAGACTGACAGTAACGACAAAGGCATAACAAAGAGCTGCAGATGCACAGAGGTAGACGCTGTGAAATTATATGGTGGCAGACAGAACACTGTCTCCCAAAGATGTCCACATCCTAATCTCTAGAGCCAGCAAATATATAACCTTAGAAGGCAAAATATAACATGTTACAAGTTGCAAATACAATCAAGGTTGATGATCAGCTGACCTTGAGTTAGGGAGATTGTCCTGGACTGTCCAGGTGGGCCTAATGTAATAATATGGGTTCTTAAGGGTTAAAAAAAAGAGGAGGCAAAGGAGCAGTGAGTGAGACATAATGTAAAAGGGATTCAATCTGCCATTGTTGGCTTTAAAGGTGGAGGAAGGGGCCATGAGCCAAGAAATGTAAGTGGCCCCTAAGGAAAAGGCTTCTCTCCTAGAGCCTCCATAAGGAACACAGCCATGCTGACACCCTGATTTTAGCCCAGCCAGAAGAATATTAAATGTCTGTTCTACAGAACTATAACATAATAAATGTTTTAAGTCCCTAAGTGTGCAGTAATTTGCGGTAGCAGCAATAAGAAACTAATACATACAGCAAATGTGAAATATTTTCTTTTTCTTTTCTTTTCTTTTCTTTTTTTTTTTTTGAGAAGGATTTTCACTCTTGTTGGCCAGGCTAGAGTGCAGTGGTGAGATCTCGGTTCACCGCAACCTCCGCCTCCCAGGTTCAAGCGAGTCAACTGCCTCAGCCTCCTGAGTAGCTGGGATTACAGGCATGCACCACCACGTCCGGCTAATTTTTGTATTTTTAGTAGAGACGAGGTTTCACTATGTTGGTCAGGCTGGTCTCAAACTCCCGACCTCAGGTGATCCGCCCGCCTTGGTCTCCCAAAGTGCTGGGATTATAGGTGTGAGTCACCGCACTTGGCAGTGAAATGCTTTTAATACTTTTAGGTCCTGTTCAATTGAGGTACCTGAACATTTTCACTCTTTGTCCCACTAGCCCCAAGAGTTGATGCTAATTGGCACTGGGTTGACATGAAGGAGACTGGCTTGCATCTCTGTGGTCTCAGTATGTGGTCCTAGAGGACCATTTGCTGAATAAACGAATGGGTGATGAGTTTATAACATGGAAGAGTACACACTTGGCCTTCTGGGTAGAAAACAGTCTTGACAGGACCTCTCTGGAATGGAGACGACCATGGTTGGACCTAACAGAAATACAGCACCCCTGGCATTTCTCTTCCTCTTTCTGCAAGACCACATCTCCATTTCAGGCTCTGGTTACATCAGTGCTCCCCTAGGCTTGAAGGGCCGGTGGGATGGAAGCACGCTGTCATGCTTTAGGCACATTCAAGTTAATTTTCCTAAATTCAAACTCTGACGACAGCCTTTGATAATTTTCTGTTGTATTCATTTTGCCAAGAACATAGAAAAGGGAGAGAAAATCTCTACTTTTTCCCACAGAGGATTAATCTTCCTAAACCGATGGAGTCATTTGAGTTCCTAATCCACAGGGTGTTTAAGGAAGGGTGGGAAAATATGCAGGATATTATTGCCTTTGCACCAAAGGGAAACTAACTCAGGTTTTCTCAAAAAGAGATGTAGCCTTCTCTCCACTCTTTACATTCTTCTCTTTTCCCTCTCCAAGGCATCCTGCCTGGCCTTCGTAAAACGACTGCTGCAAGAGATGATCACAGAATCAAAACAAACAAAACCACCACCACCAAGAAACCAAGAGGCTTCAACAGCATTTAGCAGTCAACCACACCCCAAGTTTTGCAAATGAAGAAGCACAGGCCCAAATATAACATGAAATTATATTAAAATTCTCGACAAAAGGAAAACGGAGATGAAAAAGCACAGACTTTCAGGCAAAAGAAACACAAGCTTTTCTCCCCCCTGCCAAAACCAAAATTTCTCAATGATTTCAACAACCTGCCCACCCCAAAATAACTTGCAAAAAGCACTAACTCTTAGGATAATTTCCACACATTACTCTGGTATGGGGAAGTGATCCGTAGAGTCATAGGAAGAAATTTTAAGACATTCTCCAAACTATAAGGAAATAAAAAGATCCCATTCATCTAAACTGATATAAAATCTGAATTAAATAATATTTTAAGAGAAACACGATTTTATTATTTGCTAGTACTTGAAGTATCTCAAAAAGCTAACCGTGTTTACAATAATTGCCTTTCCATGGTCAGCTTAAATTATATGAAAAAGTGAATATTCAATAAAGATTTTAGTTAATTAATTAAAAAAATTATTTCAACTTTTATTTTAGATTCAGGGATACAACAGCAGGTTTGTTACCTAGGTGTAATGTGCGATGCTGAGGTTTGGGGTGCAGTCAATCCTGTCTCCCCATTACTGAGCACAGTATTCAATAGTTTTTTTCAACCCCTGCTCCTCTTTCTTCCTCTCCCTTCAATTATGATTTTAAAAAAAGTTTCAGTAAAACTGGAGGCAGAAAGAAACTTTCTTAATGCAGAAAATAATTTTTCAAGCTAAAAGACAACAGTATACTAATGGAAGCACTAGAGTGACACTTTCCAAATGTACGTGACCAAGGGATTTTTATTTATGTATCTATTAATAACTTGTGTGTACAAAGAATGCACTTTGGGAAACAGTACAAGAGCCATTTCTTTTTTAAAACACAAGTAAGACAAGGCTGTGCTGTTATCACAAGAATTCTTTGATACTGTTTTTGAATATCATATTAATAAGACAAGCCAATTACAAAATATTGGTTAGAAGGAGAAAAATGATAATTTATACATTATATGATTGCTACCTAGAATACCCAAGAATCAGTTATGAACCTAGTAGACTGGTTAAAAAAAAAAAAAAAAAAAAAAAGGTATCAGTTTAAAAAATAAACTCACATGAATTAAGATCTTAAGTATCCCCAGTCAGAAAATGTAATGGAAAAAAAAATCCCATGCACACAAGAAAAAAAAAAAAAAACTCAAAACATTAACAACAAAAAACCCATATAAGTTACACAGACATATATTCAACTAAAAATAGGTACAAAATCTATGAAGAAAATAAAAATTTACTGAGGAGCATAAAAGACAATAAATATATCAACATTTAATTCTTGGAAGGAAAAATACAAGTTTAAAGATACTTCTTTCTAAATTCATTAATTTAATAAAATTTCAACAAAAATCACAATAGAATTTTTTTTTTAGAGATAATGACCTTATAATTCCAAAGTTCAATCAGAGGGAAAAAAATGTAAAAACATCACTAGGAAATTTTTGAAAATTAAGAATACCGTGGGAAGTCTTGCATTACAAATTATTAAAATTAAAGCAAGGCATTACTAGCACAAAATTACAAAAGAAGAGCAAAGATAAAAGCCTTAAGGGAAGTATTAACAAATTTGACTATATAAAAGTTTGGGTCAAAAAAAAAAAAAAAAAAAAGGTAAGGAAAAGTAAGTCTAATTTAAGACTGGAAAAGCATCTGCAACAAAAATGCAAGGCCCTAAATATATTAGTGCTTACAAATCAGAGAACAAAGGGTATTCATAGATAATAATACACATAAATCAATAAAAATCCTCTGGAAAGTCTAACTTAACAATAATAATGCAAATTAAAGTGAAAATTAAGGCATTTTCACCTATCTAGCTGTTAAAACAGTTTTAAAGGAGCAGTGCTTACTGCTAGTGAGGACTCGGAAAAACAGGGCTCCCCTAATTAGCTGGGGGACGTCTAAGATGGGATAACCATTTTTAAAGGTAATTTAGTAAAGTGCTAAAATGCACAGACCACTTAACTTGGTTTCCTGAGGTCATGGGCCAAGTTCCTTGTGTTCACTGCTATATCGCTGCCTAACACAAATGAGTGCCCAGATACATCTACTGAGGGAGAACATGTAGGGAGACAGGCATTCTGAGGCTGGAAAGCTGGAAACAAAGATACTGTTCCAGGCCATCTGGGTGCCAAACGCTTTCTGGCCCAGGTGACCTTGCTGAGGCTGAATTCGGGTCAATAAACAGGAAGGGCATGGATGTTTGTAACATTTCCTATTCCAGGAGTAGACTGCGGGTTTAAATTCATCTCTCATGGAAATGGAAGCCTGAGGGGAAAGGGCTTCGGCCTGGTGCCCCAGATTTGACCAGACTCTGCCTTGTGTACCAGCCGCTGTGTGTCCCTGCTAGGGACTCTGAGGGCAAAGGGATACCTAAGACATGCTGTATCTGCTTGGCATGGCCACCTGGCTTCTGGTAAGACAGCCTCCCTTTGACCAGGTAAATCAGGAGCTTTATCATAAAGTGTAGTTTCTTCCCACCCATCTATAAACTCATCTGAAGCAATTCATGACCCTCATAAAAAAAAAAAAAATGCACACTTAAAAATAAGCTCTATATATACATATATGTGTATGTGTGTGTGTGCATATATATATGTATGTGTGTATGTATCCCATATGCTAAAAACAAAATTTTCTCCAAAAAATGAATAAAAAGCATGGAGATAAACATCAATGTAGTTTGAGCTGGCATACCCCAAATTCCAAAGGAAATGGAAACGTTTGATGTTTTTATTACATTGAATGCTTCCTTGGAAAACAGGGTCTTGTTTTGTTTTTTACAAAGCAGAATCTCAGAAGACTCCATCCTTTGATTTTGTTCTGAAATTAAACTTTACTGCTTTAAATCTCTTTTGTATTTACAACTTTAAAACCCCTCTAATTTGTCATCTTAAAGTTATATCCAAATCAAATATTCCGAAGAACATTTGGTTGGGGGACAGGAATGGGGGAACTGGCTTGTCTCCAAGATTAGAATAACTGATAAATAAGTTAAAAATAAAGAAATAACCTGGGGTGAGGGACTGTGCTGATTGTGCAGCTTAGTTTGTTCATGATTTTCTTTAAAATCCATGCAATGGGTTTTAGATGCTGTCTGCCCACTCACACCTTCCCTTATCTTGCTGTCTTCAACCACACACCCTCACCCCATTCTACTGCACTCTCTGTCCTTAAAGAAGGTGGCACTTGCTTCTTCCCAGAAAAACTCTATTGTCCCAGGCAGAACAGTTTGAATGTGTAAAGGCAGAGACAGATGAGGAAAAAGGGTTCTTGAAGCCCAATATAGCTTCCTGAAACTAAATCAGACACTGAGATGGTAAAGCTACAATAGAAAATTTGCCATTTTTATTTAATATAACTGAAAGCAAAAAAAAATTTTTTTTTGCTTTCTAGGCACAATCTTTTTAAAAAGGTATCTTTAATGCATGAAGGTTAGATTTCCTTTTGCCACAGAATTCCACTGCCTTCTGAAACAAGCTTTGACCTTCAATACTCAATAATAAGGACTACCACAGAAGGAGAATGGGGTCCCAATCTGCAATTGGAATGGGTTTGAAATTTCCAATTCCATACTTTGAACAGTGTCCCAATATGGAGAAGGTGGCAGTATTATTGTGGCCTTTACTAAGTATCGAATTCTATTAATACCTGGACTGCCAAGTCCCTATTCCCATAGGGCTTAAATTCCATTGGGAGTAGGTGGGGAGCCAGCATCAATAGTAGCAATTTGTTATTTGTACAGCCAATTACCATCTCCCTGATACTTTCTCACATAGTGTTAGATTTAATACTCAAGCCACACTATAGTATTTCTATGCTCAGACATTCTCTTGTATAAGGTTGAGCTTATCAATGGCACAACCAGCCTGATGGCCCTGCCACACACTCCCTTCTCAGTCCACTGCTGTTGAGGAAGGAAGAGAAAGAGTTGGGTCCAATGTTCTGTCTGTTGTCATCAATGCCTGTTTCTGGCTCCTAAGTGCAGCTTTAAAGTCTACACTCCTTATGATTTTGAGAAGGATATAGTTGCTTTTAAAACTGCTAGGCTATTGTTCCCTCTCACTCTCTTTGAAACAGCAAACCTGAACCACCATTGATCTTGTTTCTTTCATGTTCCAAAGAAAAGGGCATTGACTACGATGTTCGTTCTGGAGAAATGGGCTGCCAAACGATCCCATATCCTGACCTCCCCCTGACAGTTACTGTCATCTGTCTAGGGGTTGCCTTTAACTGAGCAAACATCTGGAAAGAACAGAACCTTTAACTGACAGTGCTGGAAAAAGACTGCCTTTTAAAATTCATTGCTGAAGTTCTTCCAGGAATGGCTGATCACAAGCCATCTGTAGACTACAGATGAGGGGACTTCAGGATGCCACACCATTAAGAGCCAACTTTCAAATGCCTGTACAGTGATCCACAACTCAGGTAATCACTACCGTTTTGAAACAGAAAAAGCCAAGGGAATGGAACTGAGCTCTTTCAAAGTGTTCTTTCTGTGAACACCCACAGTACAAATTCCATCCCTCTTCAGCCCTCCAACCCCACCCCATATCTCACCTCTAATTGCACCTCCAGAACTGTAGGCTCAAGAACATCTCTTTGGAAAATCTATAACAATCTTAGAATTAAGAAGAAAAAAGTGATACATCCCTTGGATGCTGTACCAGATGCTATGTGGGAACCTATGGATGTCAAAATAATTGGGCAAGACCCCTGCTCCCCAGCCACCTACAGTGCAGTTGGCATGACATAACTGCCAACAATTACTACAAAACAAAGTCATCTGTGACATAACAGAGTTAAGTGCAGCCAAGGGAGGCTGGGGAGGGTGACTGACAGTCACTGCGTGGGAGAGTGGACAAAGGCAATGGCAGAGCTGTTTCTGGAATGAAGACATCACAGAGTGATCAGCTTGTGTTGGAAGGAATGGGGATGGAAAAGAGGAAGGTGCAGCATGCAGCGCGGCCAGAGTTAGGTGTGTGTCCAAGATAATGGCAGGGCATGGTTAAGACATACCCACTGGGGATGGCTGTGAAGGACTCACATGCCATGCTATGGAGCAAGGATATTTTCTGAAGGCATCAGAAGGCCAATGGAAGATAATAAGGCAGTGACTTGGCCAGCTTTGTGTATTTTAGGAATATAACTGTGGAAAAGGATCTTAGGAGGCAATATCAAAATACGGATGTTCCCCCTTCCTGAGGCCTCTTCTGCATCCATTTCACCAATGCCTATGAATTTGCAATTCGACAAATTGAAGCTGAACCCCAGACCTCTCCCTTGAGTCCCAAACCCATGTCCAACCACCCGCTTGCCTGACATTCTCAAACTCACATGTCCAAATTGGAAGACTTGTTTTTCCCTTACCATGCATCTCTATCTCAACTGATGGTCACAGCATCCACCCAGGTGCTCAAATTAGAATCCCGGGATCATCAATCATTCCTACCATGCCCTCACCCCTACATCCAACCATGGTCCCATCCAGTCAATATCAACTCTGAAATGAATCTTAAACTTGTTTCCTTCTTTCTCCTCTAGTCCACTACCTTTGTCTAGGCTGCTGCCTATTTCTCTAACTCAGGGCTTCTCAACTTAGCACTATTGATACTTGGGGCTGATGAGTATTTGTTGTCGGGGGACAATGTCTCTGGCCTCCTACCTGGTGCCAGTAGCACCTACTCCCCTCAACTGTGACAGCACTGTCTAATGTCTCCTGGGGGACAAATCTGGCTCCCATTGGGAACCGCTGCTGTCACGCTACTTGGCCACTCTTCCCTGCTCAGAACCTTGCTTCACCCCTGGCCTCCTGCTCAGTTCCTTGAATCCACCAAGTTCCTTCCTGCCTTGGGGCTTGGCAAAGGCCATTCTCTCTGCCAAGCACATTCTTTCTTCCACTCTTCTCTTGACTGCCTCCTTCACACACTTGCAATCCCAGCCCCTGTGCCGCCTCCTTAGGGAGGGTCCCCTGAATACCTTATCTAAAAGGCAGCAGTACCTTTGCCTATCTTTATTTTCTTCATAGTACTTTAAAAGTTAGTATTAGATTGTGCATACTGTTTCTCATCTGTCTGTACTATGACAATGAAAGCATTATTAGGGTCAGGGACTAGGTCTCTCTTGGCCTCTGTTCCACCCCTAAGGCCTAGCACCATGCCAAGCTAAATAAATACTTGTCAATTGGAGAAATGAATGAGTACACGGACGTAAGTCAAATGTACGTCGTACATTCTAGGCACTAAGCACACCCATAAAAATGGCAAGGTCACAATATGAAAACTTAGCTCAGGAAAATTAGAACGTTACCCAGACAGCCTACATTTCAGCTCTGTGCTCAAAAACCAAATGCCTCCTGATCTGCAGTGAAGTGGACAGCAGCGCATCATGGATGAGCAGAAATCACTGATTTAAGAGGAAGAGTAGCTCATCAACTCTGCTGGAAAGAACTGCAGCAAGACCTCATGAATAGTTTAGAAGTCTCCTTCTAATTGAACCCAATTTCTGTCTCTGGGTGTCTGGGTGTACATGCATGTCAGAAGTTGCGCAGAACTGATACAGCGCTGAAAGTCTTAATTTCACAGCCTGCACAGGGACCACAGCCCATCTTCTTTTCCTTCCTTAATGATACACTGAAGGGTTGCCTCTTTCATGCAGAGGACTGAGCTGCCACATCTTCCTTTCACTGGTGTAATAAAAGCAGCTGACACAGGACCAGACAGTAAATAGAACTTGCCAGAAAATACAGTATACCATTTGGGAGAACTGGATTCCCAAAGAGGAAAATAACTTTCAAAATAGTCATCCTCCTACCTAATGCTTTCTTTACCAGATGTTTTTAAGCGGTTGAGAAGATTATTATCGAGTTGTGACTCTTTCTGCGACAGTCTACAGAATTGCCAGAGAGTACGTTTTAAAATGTATTCTTCTTCTAACTTGACAATCCAAGATATGTCACCACTGTTAAGTGGATCTCATCCTTTACTGTCAATTTTGAGTTCTGCATTCAGCGATAATTTTTGAAATGATCACTTTAGTCATCTTCTCATTTCTAGTGTTCTACACAGTGCCCGAGGGATTTTTTTTTATTTTTGTTTTTCATTTTAAAATCACTACATACTCTCTAGAAAAAGTTATTCTTGAGGCTACAGTTCAGATTCTGTGTTCAGAAGTGAGATACACTTTGATGAGAAAAATGGCTTTGGAACCACTCAATCAGGGAAAACATTTTAAAACTGTTAAATTGTAGGCCGGGCGCGGGGGCTCATGCCTGTAATCCTAGTACTTTGGGAGGCAGAGGTGGGTGGATCACCCGAGGTCAGGAGTTTGAGACCAGTCTGGACAACATGGTGAAACCCCGTCTCTACTAAAAATAAAAAAAATTAGCTGGGTGTGGTGGTGGGCACCTGTAATTCCAGCTACTCAGGAGGCTGAGGCAGGAGAGCAGCTTGAACCCGGGCAGCAGAGGTTGCTGTGAGCTGAGATCACACTACGGCATTCCAGCCTGGGCAACAAAAGCAAAACTTTGTCCAAAAAAAAAAAAAAATTGTTGGCTGGGCACAGTGGCTCACGTCTATAATCCCAGCACTTTGGGAGGCCGAGACGGGTGGATCACAAGGTCAGGAGATCAAGACCATCCTGGCCAACATGGTGAAACCCCATCTCTACTAAAAATACAAAAAATTACCTGGGCGTGGTGGCGTGCGCCTGTAGTCCCAGCTACTAGGGAGACTGAGGCAGGAGAATTGCTTGAACTAGGGAGGCGGAGGGTGCAGTGAGCTGAGATTGCACCACTGTACTCCAACCTGATGACAGAGTGAGACCCCATCTAAAAAAAAAATTGTTAAATTCTATTAATTTGTTCCCATTCCAAAGTTGTCTGAGTTTATTTTACTGCCCCCTGCTACTATTGCAGATAATTGAGAATCACTGTTTTAATGTCATAGGCAGCACTGCCCTCCAGACACCAGGGCATTCAGACAATAATGCAGTGGGTAGGGTCTTACAGAACCTGAAGAAAGACAGTTGGGGTTAAAATCCCAGACTTACTCTGCCACATACTTGCTTTATGCCCTGGAGCATTTAGGTAACCTCTCTGTACCTCAGTTTTCTCATCTGTAAAATGGTAATAATAGTATCACCTCATAGGGCTGTTAGGAAGATTAAATGAATTTTCCAAAGTGCTTAGAATGATAGCTGGCATACACTAAGCACTTATGTTAACTCTTATTATTAGCATTGCTTTTAAAATTGCTTTTGATTGGTAATAATTAGGTTTTAATTCACTGAATTAGTAGGCTTCTGGTTAAAATAAACTCAATATAGTTGATAAATAAAATTCTTCCATCAGCCAATGATTCTAACTCCATAAAACAGCAAAAACTCTGAATAAGCACATGGTATGTTTCCTATGATTATTAAGTAGATGTCAGACTAGAACCTAAATTACATTGCTGTCATCTTTTCCCAAATTCAGAACAGAGAATTTTAGAATTTTAAATTTTTATGTTCTTTTGCAACTTCTTAAGAGCCACCTTAAAAACTCTCTTTTATATGCTCAGGCAAAGGAGGGCAGTTAGTGAGTGGGGAAAGTGGAGGAGCCACAGGCCTCAGGGAAACGGGGCCTGCTGGCCAGATCAGAACCCGGCTGGCTGAGCTGCACAGGGAAGCAAGTGAACACCTGCTTATATTAAGCCTTTTAATTGAAAAACAAAAGCATCGTTGTGCCCTGAGAACAGGGACCACAGTTCAGATGGCCCCACTGGCGGCAGTAACACTCAACACCCCAACCTCCTCGCCTGCCATTCACACCAAACTCAACAACATTGTGGGGTTTTTTGCCCCTGAAGGAAGCCGCGCAGTAAGTTTTGGGTGTAGAATATGATTTCCTATAGTTTGTGTTTTAGAGACAGCAATGTGATGTTTATAGGTATTAGGGACCAAAACACAGCGTCTACAGTTAATCAGAAGGCAGAAGTACAACAAATCTGGGGAACTTAACATATGGAAGCCCCCTCCAAAGCGAATGCTGAAAGAGGTCACTTAAGAATGAACCACTCCGGGCAACAGGCTAATGAGAGGGTTGGCTTGCTCAGCTGTTTTAAATCTGAAGCTGCCGATTCTTTTTGCTTAATTATCTGTAATGTCCTGCTTAAAAGCTGTAAAGGCAGATTTGCGATCACCTGCTTTAGTACTTAGTGAGGAAGAAGACAGAGCGCAAGTGTTTGGAGGAGTGATCTGCCAGGGCGGGGGGTGCATGGTAATGTGATGTGATTACACATGCTTTTAAGTGTAATGGAATTATTTTAAAAATGTTCCCTCTGTAAATGATGCAGCTCACCTCCTTGCTGCTTAATTTTAAAAAACACAACAGCAATTTACTTTTTTTTTTTTGAGATGGAGTCTTGCTCTGTTGCCTAGGCTGCAGTGCAGTGGCACCCGTTTACTATTAAGAGCACATCTTTCTCTCTGATTTTAGACACCTGTTGCTGTTGGGATGACTACAGCGTCATGCCCCAGTACTGTCAGCTCACCACCCATGCCCAGGCTTGACTGCAGCTGCCCCAGGAGGCTAAGTAATCCTTCTCCCCAGGAATCCAGTGCTCTGTCCCCACAGAACTAATCTGGAGATCAGAGGCTCAGGGACTGTATTCTTGCTAATCAAAACAGTGACTTCACTCATTAGTATTCTACTTTTCCCAGTATTTGCTCATGCCTGTTAAATTGTTTGATCCTCACAGCACTATGAGCCAGCTCGGGTAGATATTAATTAATTACAGTTTATCAATGAGAAAAATTAAGGTTCACAACAACTAGGAAAAATGCCTACGGTTATCAACCAGTATCTGGAAGAGCTAGACTCACATCCGCCCTCCTCTTAGAAAGGGTAGTTTGATTTGAACAAGGCTTCTCAGCCTTGGCCCTAACAACGTTTAGATAATTCTTTGTTTTGGGGGTCCATCCTCTGCATCGTAAGACACAGCATCCCTGACCTCTATCTCCTAGAAGCCAGTAGCGCCAGCCCTCACATTGTAACAACTAAAAATATGTCCAGACATTGCCAAATCTTCCCGGGGGTGGGGGCGAAATTGCGGATTGAGAACCAGCAGGTTAGGGTGTTTTGGATTAAGATGGATTAGGAATCACACTTAGAATACCAAAGGGTCATTCATCCTAGAGACCAGCATAGCTGCTATGCATGACAATTGCTGCTTAGCACAAACAAATTTGCTTGTTTCATGGAAGTGGTGGCTTTCCAGAATCTGAAGGAAAAGAAGAACGGTCAGGACAGAGAACACACTCCAGCCCCTCTTCCCTCCGAAATCCTGAAATGTTATTTGTTCAATTTTTGAATCGGTATTACCGTCACATAGTTCAAAATTAAATATGCATAGAAAGATGTATTTATTTATTTATTTTTTGAGACAGAGTCTCCCTCTGTCGCCCAGGCTGGAGGGCAGTGGTGTGATCTTGGCTCACTGCAACCTCTGCCTTCTAGGCTCAAGTGATTTTCCTGCCTCAGCCTCCCAAGTAGCTGGGATTACAGGCTTGCACTACCGTGCCCAGCAAATTTTTGTATTTTTAGTAGAGATGGGGTTTCACCGTGTTGGCCAGGCTCATCTCCAACTTCTGACCTCAGGTGATCCAACCATCTCGGCCTCCCAAAGTGCTGGGATTATAGGCGTAATCCACCGTGCCTGGCCACAGAGCCACCGAGCCACCATGCCTGGCCACAGAAAGGTTTACACAGAGAAATTTCCCACCAACTAAGGACCCTACTACCTGGTTGTCCCTGGAGACAGCCAGTGTTACCAGCGGTCAGAAATATTTTATAAAAGACCTTGTATTTAAAGAGATACTTCATCTTAGATCAAAGTGTCTCTGAGCCATTATCTTACATTGAAAAAGCAATAAAAGGTATCTTTCCTTGGAATGTGGTCCGGGTCAGATACTATTTCCTCCTACCTCACCGCTGCCTGCCTCCACTGATAGGAAACTGTCTCAGACACTGGAATGAAGCAACAACCAAGGTCTTCAAAAATAAAACAAAGTGAACAAAACTGGGCATTTGGGTCAAGGATTCTGTGGGTGTCCTGGTCTGGTCAGTTTCTCACTGGAGCTTTCTGAGTGCTGTCAGCACGTGTGCCTGTCACGGTGAAAACTAGCTAAAAAGACTCTGCACACTGTAGGCGAGGCATCGGTGCCACAGGCAGGTGGCCTCTGCCCCCACAGCAGCCTGCGGTCATCAAAACCAGAATCTCCCAGTGGAGGCCTATTGTGAGGAGGCCCAGAAAGGAGGGAGAAGCAGAAGAGGAAGGGGTGAGGGACCTGGAACCACAACCTCAGGGTGAAGAGGTGAGACAAGAAGAAAAGCAAATGGCAGTGCCTGTTTCCCATGACAGTCTAGGCCCTGGTGGTTGGGAAACAGTGACCCAGTCCAATGAACAAATCACAACATGGGACATCATGTGACTAGAGCTTCTAATCATCTCCCTAACAAAGAACTGTAAGGTAACCTGGCATATGTCATTGAATTTCCCTGACATCTGTTTGTTTTGGAGAAGTGGGGCTGGGTCATTTCTTCACATATAAAACAGACAAAACTTGAATCTCTAGCATCAGTATTTTATTTGCATTGAAACCATCCTCTTTCAAGTAAACTCGTGCTCTGCCTCCTGCATCCTTTTAAGTCTCTTGCCTTTTTAAACAACAAACAAACAAAACCCCAAAATAACACAATACTCTTTCCCAAACTTCCCTAGTTCCACCAATGGCAGAAAACTTCTGGTAGTCACACTGATTGGAAATGTAATTTTCTTTTCAAAAATATTCCCCACATCTTTTCCTACTCAACTTTTAACCCAACTTTGTTGCTCAACTAACACAAAAGTCTTCCCGTGTCATCTCCTCCAACCCTGGGCAACTTGTGCTCTGCCACTGGCTTTGCACAGGCCTTTCATTTGTCACTAGCCCCTACAACAATGTTACAGTACATCACTGCCTGAAAACTGCACTCCCCAGCATGGCAGTCATCAGCCACGTGTGCTTATTTAAGTTTAAATTTAACTAAAATTAAGATAAAAAATACAGCTCCTCAGACACACTGGCCACATTTCAAATGCGCAACAGCCACACATAGCTTGTGGCTATTGCACTGGTGCAAATTATAGAACGTTTCCATTATTGCAGGAAGTTCCACTGGACAACACTGGCCTAGAACATAAAATCCAAACACCTCAAACCAGCACCCAAGGGTAGCTGTCATTTAGAGCCAGCCCATACTTCCAAATCTGCCTACTACTTTCCCCAGACACTGCCACTTAGCTTTATCCAGGCCAGCCTCTCCTGTAATGCCAACAAATCATACTCCTCCCTAATTCTGTGCCTGTGCTCATTGGACTCCCTGCCATCAAGACAAACAAGTAGGTAAATCAGAATGCACAGTCACTTAAAAAGTGGAATTTTTGGCCAGGCGCAGTAGCTCACACCTGTAATCCCAGGACTTTGGGAGGCCAAGGTGGGTGGATTGCCTGAGTTCAGGAGTTCGAGATCAGCCTGGGCAACACAGTGACCCCATCTCAACTAAAATACAAAAATTAGCTGGGCGTGGTGGCGTGCAGCTGCAGTCCCAGCTACTCCTGGGAGGCTGAGGCAGGAGAATCGCTTGAACCCGGGAGGCGGAGGTTGCAGTGAGCCAAGATCGTGCCACTGCACTCTAGCCTGGGTAATAGAGTGAGACTCCAACTCAAAAAAAATAAAAGAGAAATATCAATTGTTTTGGCACTTACTGAACACCAATTTGGGTTAAGATTTAATTTTTTCATGTGGGTCCATCTTTTTTCTCCCAAATAAGTTGTAAGGTACGGGGAGGCAGAGACAAGTTCTTACATTTCTTTTGCATCCTCCTTTTTCCTTCTCACTTTTTCATACCAACAGGGAGGTCACAGGTTGTAAACTGGCCACTGCCTAAGGGCCAGATAGAGTCCACAGGCAAACTGTTTTGTCCAGAGTGTATTTTTAAAAACGTTTGGGGGCCAGGCGCGGTGGCTCAAGCCTGTAATCCCAGCACTTTGTGAGGCCGAAACGGGTGGATCACGAGGTCAGGAGATCGAGACCATCCTGGCTAACACAGTGAAACCCTGTCTCTACTAAAATAAAAAAAAATAAAAATAAAAAAATAAAAACGTTTGAATTAGTTGCTGTCATTTTAAAATGGCAGATTTCACATCAAAATTTTCATCTGTTTTCTTGAAAAACATTAGAGTATCTGGCAACCCTAGGCGAGCATTCATTCATAGCTCTGTTGGCTAGAGCTGACTGCCTGCTGCCCCTTTTAAGGAAGGTGCAGACTCTCCTGTTTACCATGGTCCCCTGGTTCTTTCCCTCCCTTCTTAGCTGCCAGGCCCCAGTAGTCTTCTGCATTTACAACTCTTGCGGAAAGCACTCAATAAATTAACTGATAATGGCAATACTGCACTCTGTAAATAAAGCCAGGCAGCCTTTAATGCCTGTCTTAATGGGCAGCTTGTTTGTTTTATGCAGCTAAAATCAAACTTCTTATTTTAGCCATTAGCTGAAGACATTATTAACCTCACGGCCCAATGTTAGCTGTTCTTCCTGAGCTTGCCAAGAACTGAGAATGGATTCAGGAAATGGTCAACTGCAAGACAAAAGGCAGCCAGCCTCAATAATCACATGCAAATAGCTGAGACACAGAGTGTAAAGCTGTCCCATGAACACTGAGTGTTCCCTAATAACACGTGGAAATCATAGCACTCATGACGCTGAATGTTGCTGGCAGCTGCCCAGTATATCTGGGGCTCAATACAGAAAGCCTAAACCTGCTGCTTAATTCTAACAATATTGGCTTCTTCCCTTTTGAACTCCTCATTATAGACTACTGTGTTCTAAAATTGTTTTCATGTCTTGCCTCTCCCACTCCACTGTAAGCTACTTATAAATTCCTGGGGTATATTTCTCACTCCTAGAATAGAGGACCAGAGGCCTTAACCTGGGATCCATGGATTGGCTTCAGTCAAGGCAAAAACAATGGGTTATCAAAGCTTCTTAGTAAATCTGTGCATACCTGATGGTCAGGGCTTCAGGACTGGGAAAGAAATTTAACTTTAAGGTATCTGTAAAGGGAGTAAGATGTATGGTGGCCTTGACAACGCTCGTGTAGTCTGTTTGCTATCATTTACAGTTTTTTTTTTTTTGTCATTTGCATTTGCAAAGCACTGCTTTTATGCTTTCATTAAGGTCATGGGTGAGCATGGTAAGCTACCCAGGGCCAACTCAGGCATCATGCTGGTAGAGACTGAGTGAATAGGGAGTAAAACTGCCAGTTTTTGAGACCATTAGTCTAACCAGATACAAACACACTAAACATAATATTTAACCCATACTTATCCACCTTGTCTGAAAGGAGACTAGTGAATCTTTTAGACGCCTTTAAATCAAGACTCATTAAATTTGAACATACTTTTTATGAGTAATTTAATGAGTCTCTCAAAATTGGAAATGCAGTTAGTTTGAAATAAACTACATCTTTATGAACTTCTCCAGGTTTGTAAAAGATATGTTTCTTCTCTAAATATGTATAAACCATATGTATAATAATAATGCTCAAATTATACTGGGGAATACTGTCTCACTTATAATCTGGTTTCCAGAATGTACTCTTCCTCATTTTTGAAAATAGGAATAATATTTGCTATGTCCTGTTTTCTGACAATTTTCCCATTCTCAAATTTGTTTAAAGCTCACATTCAGAGGTTTTCCTATTCTAGCTTTAAATTCTTTCGTCTGGGAAATGGTTTACCTGGGCCTAGAGATAAACATATTTGCAATAGCTTATGTGCCTCTTATTATTACCTCTCCTAACTCTGAGATAAACACATTTGCAATATCTAACTCCTAAGTCCACCATTAACACCTTCTTCAGTTTGAAGATCAGAGAATTAAACTGAATAATTCAGCTGAGCTTTTACCTGTCAGTAAAACAATACTTTCTCTAAGCGATTCCTTCTTCTTGCTATGCATATCAATACCATATTTATTAAGGGGTGAAGTTCTAAGTGCTGTGCTGGTCTTCTCGGTGCTTTTTAAGGAGGCTATGTACATCCCCTTCCATTACTTATACCTTTTAAAACCAGAAATCATTAATAAGATCCTGATATTATTACACATAAAAAATTGTTCGTTTAAAAAAAAATTCTGGTCCCTTTAGGTTTTCTGTGTTTTTCCTTATTTCTCCTACCATAGAATTTGATTTTCAGTTTTTACAACCTAAAAAACATTGCTGAGTTAAATATCCTACTAGAGACATTAATCATAGAATTACCTATACTAATTATTGAAAACCTGCTTGACTAAAGAAATTCTTGGGCAGGGTACACTTAGCAAACTCTGAGATGTCATGGTCACATTTTTTCTACAACTTTTGCAGCCACAAAGCCTCTCCTGTAAGTCAGAATTCAGTCAAGAATTTCAGTGCATCTTGATGCTGACTGAGAATACTACCTGAAACTGATCTGAAGTAATAACAGGCTAGCGATGTACTCTGTGTTGGTCCATGCTTGAATGAATGTACATGGAATCTTGGGTAAACGAGACAGGATTTGGTTTTTCACCTGTGTCTAAAAATAAATAATAGTGTATTGTTGCCTTTGGCCAGATGTACAAATTTTATAAAATATGCTGTGACACTTCTGAGCTCTTGAATCTTTACCCAACTCTTTTCCAACCACACCATCACTTTGAATGATAACCTCCCGGTTTATATTTCAAGGTTTGGCTGAGTGGAAAAGTCAGATAAAAAAGATCAGGAAAAAGTGCATATTCCCCCACATGAAAATAGAACAGAAAATACATCATGCTAGTTCCATGACCTGAATATGTGGTCGGAACACATAACTCATATACTTTATGACTAAACGTCTTGCAGGCTATCCATCAAAGTATAAAGGGAAAAATTAAGAAATAATAAAGCTTCAGTACACAAACTTCCTACTCTTAAGAGGGTGAAATAGCAAGAACTTTGAAAAGCTAAAATGTACAGTCAATTTATAATCAGGAGTAGAGGTGCTTAGGAATATATTTCACCCAGTAATGTGTTTGAACATTAGCTTGGTAGCTGGGAGTCAAGAATTTATCAGTCAAAGACTGGTAAGTTAAGATACACTAGGAAGTCTGGAAAACGAGTTTTTGTGAAATGGACTGAAGACATAAAATCTGAGCAACTTAGAAAAGGCGGGGAAGAGGAGCATCTCACATTTTAAAAGTTTTAAAATACAAAGATAGGAAATGTTTTAAATGTTGGTGGAAAGTAGCGAGTCCATTAAAGGATTTATATGTTATATACAGAACACTGCATGCCCTCAGGAGCCTTCTTCTTAGGAATAAGAACAGTCTTCAAACAACTATCTTCACTCAATATTCTGTATTATGGTGAATTGACCCCCAAAGATCCCCATGCCCTAATCCTTGGGACCTGTGAATATTTCACCTTATAAGGCAAAAATGAATTCAAGTTGCAGAGGAAATTAACGTTGCTAATCAGCTGACCTTTTAGATAAAGAATATTACTTTTTATTAATATTTTTCTGTGTTTCTGTGAGCCTAGGAGGGCTCAATGCAATCACATAGGCCCTTTAAAGTGTCAGGGTGATACAGCCTGGGAACAACTCCACCAGCCATTGCTGGCTTTGAAGATGGCAGGGAGCCACGACACAGGGCATGCGGGGAGCCTCTAGAAGCTGGGAAAGACAAGGACCGGACTCTCCCCTGGAGTGTCCAGGAATGAATACAGTTCTGCAGACACGTGGATCTCAGTCCAGGGAGACCCATGTTAGGCTTCTGACTTACTGAACTAGAAGATAATGCATGTATGTTGTCTTAGCCACTAAATTTGCAGTAATTAGTTATAGCAGCAACTGGAAACTAAGATAGTAACTTACAACTGCCTTGGAGAAAGAAAGGCCTTTGATAATATTCAGGTACCAAACAGCAACACAGTGTTCCTCTTTAGAAAATAAAATGCACACTCACTTTTTTATAGGTTTTTTCTTCATTTTGTTTTCCAGGTGCTGCCTCTCCATTTTCAGCAGCAGACGACATCTACAAGAGAAACACACTGCCATGTGAACTTGAATGCTACTCTGAAATACAATATATTAATAATATTGTTAACCAAAGGATCTATTTTAGTTAAGCATGGTTTTGTTATGGCTATTGCTGTTGTTCCTAAGAAAGGAAGAAAGAAAAATTTCAGAATACTAAAAAAGAAATCTGCATTCCTTCGTCTTTCAAAAATAAATCCAAAACTTTTTCGTAATATGTTTTATCCCATATGCTCTAAGAAAGCATGTACATGTATATAAGTTTCTGTCTACGAAGCTTTTATTTTTTATTTTTTATTTTTGAGACGGGGTTTCATTCTATCACCCAGGCTGGAATTGGAATGCAGTGGTGTGATCATGGCTCACTGCAGCCTCAAACTCTTAAGTTCAAGCAGTCCTCCCACCTCAGCCTCTCGAGTAACTGAGATTATAGGTATGAGCCACTGTGCCCAGGCTACACAGTTTTTTAAAAAACTTTTCTTCTGGTTATAAATGCTCACTGTAAAAATATGTGGGAAGTACCAAAAAATATGAGTCAGAACAAAAAAATTACTCAATTCACTACCCTTGGGCAACTCCACTATTGATATTTTATCATATTTATTTCTACCTTTTATTCTGTGTATTTTCATATGAAAAAACTTACAATACTATCTTACCCAGTATTTTTCACTGAACATTTATGTTATCAGTATTTTCCCATTTGATTACAAAAATATCTTTGTAAGAATAATTTTTTTCTAGTTGTAAGATATACGACTCTGAACACCACTGTGTGTTAATACTTTAGTCAATGCTAATACTGAAGGATAGTTGAGGCAGCTCAAAGAGTTTTGCTCCCGCAAATAGTACAATAATTATTTTATGCTTATATCTTTATCTAACATCAATGTTTTCTTGGACTAGATTCTTGGAATTGCTAGGGAATACTAGGGTATTAAAAAATTTAAAGCTCTTACTACATATTGATAAATTTATTTCCAGAAGAATATACTCATTCACACTGCTATCAGCCGTGAGTGAGGGCTCGTTTCATTACACATTTGGTAATGACTGTTACCATCTCAAACAACTTTGCTAATCTGACAGGTAAAAGAAATCATCTCCTGGTTTTAATTTGCATCTATGAAAATTACTGGTGAAGGTTAACATCGTTTTCACATCATTTTTAGTTCTTCATATTTCTTCGAGTTTTCCATTGTTTCGTCCATTTATCTATGGAGGTCTTAATGTTTCCATTATTGATTTTTACCTATTATGGTTATTCATACTAGTGGTTTGCTTATTTTCACGTTTTAAGGTCATTAATTGCTTGCCAAGTGCATTATTAATAGTCTTCTGTTATTATGTCTTTTTGTTTGTTTCTGAGACAGGGTCTCACTTTGTCACTCAGGCTGGAGTACAGTGGTGCCATCACAACTCACTGCAGCCTCGACCTCCCAGGCTCAGACAATCCTCCCACCTCGGCCTCCCAAGTAGCTGGGACTACAGGCGCACATCACCACGTCTGGCTAATTTTTTGTAATTATTTTGGTAGAGACAGCGTTTCGCTATGTTGCCCAGGCTGGTCTCGAACTCCTGAGCTCAAGTAATCCTCCTGCCTCGGCCTCCCAAAGTGCTGGGACTATAGGCATGAGTCACCATGCCCAGTCTACTGTGTGCCTTTTAACTTGTTTCATAATTATGATATAGAGAAGTTTTACATTTTTACACACTCAAAACTATTACATATCTTTGTGAATTCTTTTAATGCCTTAAGATAAAATATATTTTTTCATTGAGAGATCTGATCTTCAAATGTGTTTCTCTCTTTTCCTAATGATAAGATTTTCACATGTAACCTATAATTCATCTGAATTTTTAAAGCCAGTTATGTTACTTCTGTGGTAAACAAGGGTAACTTCATAATTAGGGAACCACAATATTTAAGGGTCTTACCTTAAATTGCATGCAGAACATTTAATACCAAGGAAGGGTAAAGTTTCTGACTTTCTTTTATGCCTTTGAAGCATGCTTTAAATTCTGGGCTTTTAATAAACACAGCATATGCTAAACCTAGGAATTCATCAACTATTTCTCTGCCTTGGAACTAAGTGACTGAGTTTACCCACATTGCCATGAGCTTGATATGACTAAAAACCATCCAGGAAAATAAATGCAAGAATCACGGTGAGCCAACCCCACTAGATCTAGTACTGCCCACCAATCAAACCACCCTTTCACATAATTTTGCAGTTCTATTTGTGTCTTTTTAATCTGTCTGTGTTAGAATAGAGTCTTCAAGGACAGATGTTTCACAAACTATTGTTTTCCATCTGTATCTGCTTAAATTGACTTAATTCATTTTTCTAGTCTCTTTTTTTTTTTTTTTTTTTGAGACGGAGTCTTGCTCTGTCACCCAGGCTGGAGTGCAGTGGCCGGATCTCAGCTCACTGCAAGCTCCGCCTCCCAGGTTTACGCCATTCTCCTGCCTCAGCCTCCCGAGTAGCTGGGACTACAGGCGCCCGCCATGTCGCCCGGCTAGTTTTTGGTATTTTTTGGTAGAGACGGGGTTTCACCGTGTTAGCCAGGATGGTCTCGATCTCCTGACCTCGTGATCCACCCGTCTCGGCCTCCCAAAGTGCTGGGATTACAGGCTTGAGCCACCGCGCCTGGCCTCTAGTCTCTTTATAATAATATTTTGGTAAGTTTTGAATAAAAATGCCAGAAGAATTAAAATGGTTTATATATCATGCTCAGGGTAAAATACAGGCCTTCAACTGTTTAACAGAGCCAAGACCTCCCTAACGAATGCCATTCTGGTAATTTCACCTTTAAGACTTTGCAGCTTTTAAAACCGAAAAACTACAAGAGCAACTCTGAAGGGTGCTTAAAAAAACAACCTTAATGAGAGGTTAACTTACTGGCATGAATGAAGGACGGAGGATGAGATGGTCTTAAAGTATTTTTTATTACTTTGTGAATCACCCCTGACTTGACAGTAGGGAAGAGGAGAAAAACACGTAAACTTCTATTTTTTTAAAAAAACACTTCCTTTTAAGCAGCACAAAACCTATAATAATGATAAACGAAGGCCATGAACTATCATCTGGATTCAAGGGTTATTTATTTGTTTTTCCTATAGAGTGATGTTTAACAAAGTTCACATGAACCTATTAACCAGGGACACTGGAGTCGGAGAGGCCATGTAGCAGGGACAAAGAAGATGCTTGGGGATGTACTAGTAAACTGCAAAGGGCCATTACAATGGTCACAATGATGACTACTGTTTCTTCTTAGACTTGTTATGCTTCTGCACCACATCATCTGTAACTAATGAATCCAAGGCAAGTATGAATTAAAAACATCATTTTAAAAAACATTATCTAATCAGGTTGGGCATGGTGGCTCACACCTGTAATCACAGCACTTTGGGATGCTGGGATGGGATGATCACTTGAGGCCAGTAGTATGAGACCAGCTTGGGAAAAACAGTGAGACCTCATCTCTATAAAAAATAAAAAATTAGCCAGGCGCAATGTCTTGCACCTATTGTCCCAGCTACACAGGAGGCTGAGGTGGGAGGATTGCTTGAGCCCAGGAGTTTGAGGCTGTAGTGAGCCATGATCACACCACTGCACTCCAGCCTGGGCAACAGAGGAAGAGCCTGTCTCAAAAAGAAAAACAAAAGCAATACTGTGTCATTTTAGATAAGGGACTTGAGTATATTTTGGTATCCACAGGTCCTGGAATCAATCCCCGGCAGATACCAAGGGCTGACTGCACTGAATTTCCTTTGGGGGTGATGCAGATGTTTTGGAACTGCATAGAGGTAGTGGTTGCATAACATTGTAAAAGTGTTAAACTGTACTAAAAATGAACACACTGAATTGTTTGTTTTTAAATGGCTAATTTTATATTATATGAATTTCACCTGGAAGACACAGCAAGCCATCGTCTCTAAAAATTTTTTTTGAAGTTATAATCATATGTATTTTTCATGTACACATAAAAGGAAGGAGGAAAGACATTCTCAGAAGTTCTGGTAATTATCTACAGATGATGGGATTATAAATGCTTTAGGTCTTCATTTTTATATTTTGTTAGATTCTCCAAGTATTCTACAGTGAACACTGCTACACTTAAAAATAAGGAAAATACTATTTAAAAGTTTAACCATACATAGTAATTAACAACAGAGACCACATCTTTTTTTTTTTTTTAACCCTTCTGGCACGCCAAAATTCATGAAATTTCTTGTTTCTATTTGCTTGATGTTTGTTTCAAATTTGATGTCAAAGTTAAAGGTTATGAGCTAGATACATGTTTTAGAATATTTGTAAAAATATTTACGATGAAAAGGTAAGGGCTCTATACTGATTTGATCAGAATTAATTAAAAATATAGACTATACTCCTTACCTTTGTAAATGAAATGGCAAGTCATCTGCAGTTGGTAGTGATGGGTGGCCTACTCATTGTTGAGACCGTTTTCTTTCCCAGGTTTCTGTTAAAATAGAAATTTCTGGTCATTATTTATTCATATCCCTACTATATCTCCCAAAAAAGATCAGAGGTAGCTATCAGGATACATGCAATATAAGCAGTTAAAATTAAAACAAAGGAAGGAATGTGGGTGAGGGAAAATAAACGTGGAGAGCAAGATGACTCTATCAGCAAGGGCTGTGCATAGAACATAAGCCACAGGGCCTGGTATGGTTGTTGAATAAGCTTTACAGTCTACAACTTGACTCTGAGATTCCTGGTTTCCAGAGGAAAGGAAAACATGATCAGTTACCAGATGCATAATGAGGAAAAGATAAAAGCAAAGCAGTTACTCAAATGAACCACAGGTATCCAGAGATTCAAGTTGGAGTGGAAATTTCTCCCATGGATCTTCATAGAGGAGACAGCATGTGACATGTGGACAATTTTTCAGTATTATCCCTATGATAAATTACCTGTGATTTCCATAAGGGTTGATTAGACAACACAACTTCAAAGAAAAGTTCAAAAAAGCTGTTGTGCTATAATTATGTTTGATACAGAAGAGATACTTGCTTATTGTAATCAATTTAAAAATGTAAAGAGGTATAAAGTAAAAATGAATTAAGCTGGACATGGTGGCTCACACCTGTAATCGTATCACTTTGGGAGGCCAAGGTAGGAGGGCTGCTTAAGGCCAGGAATTTGAGACCAGCCTGGGCAACATAGTGAGCCTCTGTCTCTTAAAAAAAAAAAAAAAAAAAAATTAGGTCTTACTCTTATGTCCCCTACCCCGCGATAGCCAATATGAATAGTCTGTTTGTTGTATAGCCTTTCAAAATCTTCCCTATGCTTTTTCACACACACGTTTATTTCTGCCACTTGCTCTCATCAATATATTTTTCAAATCTATATATCTACCTCACTTAAAAATGACTGCATATATTCACAAGATGGACAAACCATTGTTTAACCAATCACTCCTCCGTGGAAGAACATTCAGACTGTTTCCAAATTTGGCTACCTTAACCAGAGCAGGAATAAACAGCCTTACTCAAACATCTTTAATGTTCTAGTACTTTTATTTTTGTGGGAAAGAATCCTAGAAGTGGAATAACTGTGGGGCGAAACATGATAAGCATGTTAACTACTTGAATGACTATTGCTACATTTCTTTCCGTGCAAAGGCTGAAGCAATCAGCCCAAATGTGCATGGTGAGTGTCTGCTTATTGACACACTGATCGGCACTAGTGTTCGCCATCTTTAAAAGTGTTTGGTCACCTGATGGGCATCTCAGTGGTTTTAATTCACATTCTCTCACTACTAACAGGGTTGATTCTTTTCACAGGTTTATTGATGATTTACAATTCCAGTTCGCACCCTTTGACTATTTTTATACTGGGCTGTTTTATCTTTCTTTTATAATCAATTTGTGAGACCTCTTCATATTTTAAACATTAGCTCTGTCCTAGAGGTTGCAAGCATTATTCTTCTTTTGGCTTTATTGTGTCTTGTCATTACAGACATTTTAAATTTTTACACAGTCAAATCTGCCAATTTTTCCTTTATGGATTACAAATTTACTATCTTGGAATTATTCCTTTTTCGATGATGGATTATGAAAGAGAGCTCCCCCAACCTGATGTTATACATCTATTCTCCCATATTTTCTCTTAATACCTTTATGGGTCCATATTTAATATTAGATCTTACTTCAAATGGAATCTAATCTAAACGGAATATTGCCCCAGATGGACAGCTAACTGCCCCCAAATCATTTACTTTATGCTCTTTTGCTTACTGGAAAGACAAGCTACCTTTAGCATACATTAAGTTTTCCTATATACATTGATTTAGTTAAGGCATCTACTCTGTTCCAAACACTGACTTGTGGATTCCTAAGTTAATGTCATACTGCTTTTAAAATGCAGTAACATGATAGTATGCTTTGATGCCTGCTAGCACAACTTCCCCCATGCTGTTTTTCCTTCAAGTTTGGACATTTTCTTGCATTCATATTTTTATATGGCCTTTAAAAACATGTTGATTGGGCTGGGCGCAGTGGCTTACGCCTGTAATTCCAGCACTTTGGGAGCCCAAGGCGGGTGGATCACCTGAGGTCAGGAGTTCAAAACCAGCCTGGCCAATATAGTGAAACACCGTCTCTACTAAAAATACAAAAACTAGCTGGGTGGGGTGGCAGGTGCCTGTAATCCCAGCTACTCAGGAGGCTGAGGCAGGAGAATCGCTTGAACCTGGGAGGCAGAGGTTGTAGTGAGCTGAGATGGGGCCACTGCACTCCAGCCTGGGTGACAAGAGCAAAACTCTGTATCAAAAAAAAAAAAAAAAAAAATCATGTTGACTGATCTGACAACACTTTTATCTTTCAAGTTGGGATTCTGACTGGGATTATATATAGTTATTTTAGAACAATTTTTATCTTTAGGATCATAAGTTTTCTCATTTGAAAAGATAGTATAGCTCTCTAATTCTTCAAATGTTTATACAATCTTTTTTTTTTTTTAATTTGTCTTACGTCTTACTAAATTCACTCCTGGATATTTTCATTTGTCACTCTTTTAAATAGAATGAAATATAAATGCTGATCTTTCTAGAAATATAAAAATATAAAATTAAAACTCCTTATATTTCTAGAATACATCTTAATGTTGATTTGATTTTTTAATGTTTTTAAAAGCATATTTTCATAAGTGATATTGAACAACTGTTGTGGCCATCTTTATCAGTTTTGGTATGAAGGAATTTATACTTTTCATAAAATTGGAAGGCTTTCTTTACAGGCACTCAGGTTTTTTTCTGTTTATTATTCCGCGCGGGATTTATAACCTTTCTTTCAAACAAATTGTGGTAGTTTATAATTTATTAGAAAAACATCAATTTCCTCTAGATTTCAAAATTTATTGCCATAAACCTGAACATATCATTGTCTTACTGAGTTATTTTAATCCTTCTGGGATCTGGGCAATTTTTTCCCTCATTCCTAATGTTGCATGTGTATATGTACATTCTTTATATTATATATATATTTTTTCATTAGTCAGATTATCCCCTTTTAATTGCTTTGTGTTCAATTACATTAATTTTAGCTTTTGCCAATAATAATACCTTTTTTCTTTTGATTTTTAAAAAAATTTCTTAGATTCAATAATATTTAGTTTATTTTTCATTCTTTTTTTTTTTAATAGTAACAAAAGTATTTAGGCTATAAAGTATTCCTAAATGCATTAACAATTTCTTTGTAAGTTTTGATGTGAAACGTTCTCTTTAATTAACTTCCAGAGAATTTGTCATTTTGTATTTGATTTTCGATTTGATCCAGGAATCATCTATAAGAAGGCTTCTTAATTTCAAGCATTTACATTTTATTTATTATTATTACACCATCAGTTTTTTGTTTTATTACAGTAGGATAAAAAAGGGGATGAGTAAAATAGCTTTCCCCCCCAATTTCATTTAGTTTTTTCCTGTGGCCATAGAAATAGATTTTTGTAAACGTTCTATAGACACAAGAGAAAAATGCAGATTCTGTGTTTATAGGGCATGAACACTATATACAAATACTAACCTGTATCGTTATTTACTTTGTCAAATTATGAAATAATTATTAATTTTTTTGAGACAGGGTCTGGCTCTGTTGCTGAGGCTGGAGTGAAGTGGCATGATCTCGGCTCACTGCAACCTCCACCGCCCAGGCTCAAGCGATCCTCTCAACTAAGCCTCCTGAGTAGCTGGGATTACAGGTGCACGCCACCACACTTGGCTAGTTTTTAAATATTTTTGTAGAGATGGCGTCTCACACAATGTTGCCCAGGTTTCAGTCTCAAACTCCTGAGCTCAAGTGATCCACCTGCCTCAGTCTCCCAAAGTGCTGGGATTACAGGCATGGCCACCGTGCCTGGCCAAATTATGAAATAATTATATCAAAATTCCCTATTATAATTATAGTTTTGCCATGTTCTCCTGTATGTCTACTTCATTTTTTTGCCTTATACATTCCAGAACTATGTTGGTCAGGAAATAAAGGCAATGCCTATAATAACATTTTGTTTACTATTAATTACATTGGTTATTACTTTACTTACTTTTACTCATTATTTATTTACTGGTTTGCTCGTATTATCTTTTTAATTTTAAATCATTTAAAAATCTGTTTTTCCATTAAAAAAGCAAAATGACTCTACACTATCTTCACTGCCCAGACATTTTTCCCTTGGTCTGCTGTGTAGACATGGAGATGAGCTACCCAGATCTCCCTGTAAATGGGGAAGACTGCCCTACTACATGCCTCTGCAGGGAGCCACTTTAGCCTAGGTCATGGCCTTCCTGGGGCAGCCACCTCTTGTGACAGAGTGGCATGGTGTCACTCTTCCTCCAGCTCCCCACCAAGGTGGCCCAGGCTGTGCGTGTCCTGCATGGGACTTTGATTTTGTGCTCCTTCCCTCATCTTTTTACAGGTTTTATCAGTTTCCTAGGGCTGCCCCTACAAAGTACGACAGTCTGGGTGGCTTCAAATGACAGAGATTTATTTTCCCACAGTTCTGGAGGCTAGAAGTCCAAAATAAAGGTATTGGCAGGGCCATGCTCCCTCTGAGACTCGATAGAATTCTTCCTTGCTACTTTTTAGCTTCTGGTGGTAGCCATCTTTCTTGGTGCCTCTTGGCTTGCCACTGTGTTACTCCAGCCCGGCCTCTGTCACTATATAGCACTTCTCTCCATGTGTCTCCCTCTTCATGTGGCATTTTCCTCTTCTTATAAGAACACCAGTTTTACTGGGTTAGAGCTCACCCTCATGAACTCATCTTAACTTGATTATATTTGCAAAGACCCTATTTCCAAATAAGGTCACATACACAAGTACTGAAAATCAAGACTTCAACATATCTTTCTGGGGAACACAATACACAGGTGTTAATTCCTAGTAAGTATCTTGAAACCAAAACTGTGTCCCAGTACTTGCTTCCAGAGAACCCAATCCATGACATCTCTTTTCTCTTTCTTGTCCATAGGTAGAGACACTTGGAATATTTTTACTCTTTCATTGCCTGCTCCACTCCAAACTACTAAATATCTCTTCATAGTCAACATGTCTCTTCCATTTTAAGACATCTTAATGAACAATTTAGACTTCATAGTGACCCTATGATCATTTATTTAGACTCGACCGTAAGTTTTACAATGTTTGTTGCTCATCACTCTTTCCTTGGCTCTTCATCTCCTCCTACCTTGACACCTATGTCCTGATTCGATTCTCAGAAGTGGCATGTAGATGGCCCACTCTGAATAACTCCATGTCCAGAAATGTCTTCCTTTTGCTCTTATGTAGGAATAGAGCTCTTGGCCAGTGCGGGATTCTTGGCTCACAGGTCTTTTGTCCCATCTCTCTATAAACACTGTATTGCTGCTTCAGTGTTACTTACTTACTTCCCACTTTGTAGATGAGTGGTTTCATGTTAGTCTGATGCTCCCTCCGTTGGAAGCATGCTGGTTTTCTCTGTCCGGAAACCTCTGAGGGTTTTCATTTAACACTGTTCAAAATTCCATAATGACAGATGTGCCTTTTTTTCATTCATCTTCCCCAGTAAAGAGAAACTGACAAGAAGTAAATACATGGAGATCCAAATAGGCAGCTATGTGATGACCTGACTTAAACCACAAATAGAATTTAGGTTATCTCAATGAGGAATGAACAGGCTGCATATCTTTCAGGCAGTCCTCCATGAATATTATTTCTCCTAACCAGCCTTTTGATAAGAATTGGACAGTGGAGTACTCAAAGTTGTAGTCTCCAGCAAGAGCCTGGAATGCAGAAATTCCAATGGCCAAGTAAGGACATACTCACAAGGTTCAGATCTCCTTAGAAGATGTTACTATGTAATCTGACACAAGAGTCCCAGTTAAAACTTATTTTCAAAAATTATTTCTGATATGAAAGAGAGCTAACCTATGGTGTCATATGACTGGACTGTTGAGCACCAGCTCAGTGAGGAATAATACATGCCAGGCAATTACTTGTTTTTTTTTTTTTTTACTATGTGGTTACTTATCTATTATTTCTGGTATTTAGTATCTGGATTCTGTGACCTTAAGGAATAAATTGATACTGTTTCATAGCTTTCTATAGTTCTATGTTTTCACTCGATTTGAGAGAAGGGAACATCATTTATCGAGCAACTACGATGTGTGAAATGCTGCCACATACATGATCTCATTTATTCTTGCAAATAATCCCCTGGCACTCCCCAATTTAATATGTGCTATTTTGACACTTGTAACTGTCCTATACAGTCCATGGGATGCCGTCATTTTAATTTTGCTGAGCTGGGCTCTTTTGCTGTGAGGCTGCTTTGTAAAAGGGAAGCCCTTAGTTGGTGAATGAACCTAGCAACCATCCACTCCCAGCCCATGCACCTCCATCTCAGCCTGGCTTTGCCATTCTCTAAACCAATGCTGGGCATTACAACCACCAGGGAAGTTTTTTGAAAATTCAGCTTCTGGGGCCACACACTGAAGCCAGGGAATCACTGCGTGGTAGACCTAGGGAGTCAGTATTTTCAGCATGCTTCACAAGCTTGGGATCATCTAAGCTACTCTGTCTAGTAAAGACAATAGAGTTTATCACTTCAGGAGTGCTTTCAGGGTCTATTAGGGAAAACAGAAACCATTCTGAATATTAAACCACTCTGAATATTAAAGAGGGGAAATTTAATACATGGAACTGGTTATAAAAGTGATGAGTGGGCCGGGCGCGGTGGCTCAAGCCTGTAATCCCAGCACTTTGGGAGGCCGAGACGGGCGGATCACGAGGTCAGGAGATCGAGACCATCCTGGCTAACACAGTGAAACCCCGTCTCTACTAAAAATACAAAAAACTAGCCGGGCGAGGTGGCGGACGCCTGTAGTCCCAGCTACTCGGGAGGCTGAGGCAGGAGAATGGCGTAAACCCGGGAGGCGGAGCTTGCAGTGAGCTGAGATCCGGCCACTGCACTCCAGCCCGGGCTACAGAGCAAGACTCCGTCTCAAAAAAAAAAAAAAAAAAAAAAAAAAAAAAAAAAAAAAAAAGTGATGAGTGAGCTGAAAAGCTAAGCAAGAGATGGTGATGAAACAGATTAAAATCAACATGATGCCATTATTGCTTTTAGGGCTGCAGGCACAAGAGGAGGTGGTGTTAACAGACCTCAAAAGCAGAGGTCAGCTGGGATCAGAACATCATGACAGTGGTTGACTGGCAGAAGTTGGAACTGCAGTAGGAGGGGTATGTTTAGAAGTATGGAGAAGACAGTCACTATTGGAGATGCCACCCAAGACAGACAGGTTGGGGGAGAACATCCTGGTTTCTCCCATCCACCTTCTACCCACCAATCCCTGTCTATGGCTCCCAGGGGTCAACCTCATGAAAAGCATCTGAGCCCATAGGAAGCCTGAGAAATGCATCGTACATGGGATGACTTCCCTGTGATACAGAACACGGGAAGAGTAAGGAATGACTCTGAGGACAAACAAGCCAATGATGGGCCATAAAACGAAAAAGAAATTATAATGAAAGTGGGAAAGCAGAGGGGGAATAAGCCTGAGACACATGACTCTCGATGGAAATGTGGATTGGCGGGTAGGCTAGGAGCTGGTACACACGTTTCTATTGTTATGGCTCTGGGAATCTGTTAAGAGCTTAAATAAATCACTACCAAGCAGTCAGGGTCTACCGCAGCCCCTGCATTAAGTCTAGGAGGAAGGAGAGGAGCGAGGTTGTGACTTGGGATGATCTTCCTGGAGTCCAGTCAAGTGGTAGGGCTAAGATTTGATTCAGGGTTGTTAAGACTTCAAACCTAATGCTCTTTCCACCATACACCTCTCTTACTTGTTCTCTCCTACTTAAAAACAATGAGAAGACTGTCTAATCAATATTGCACTGCATTTTTCAATTTGTAAATGCAATCAAAAGGTTAGCCAACAATATTAATCTACATAATTATTTCCTATAAAACTTGTTCTACATCAGTGAGTCTCAACTCAGAGGGAACATCTTAATTGAAAAGGTGGTAGAGGAGCTTTTTAAGACTCTACAGTTACCGAAAGTTTTAGATATATTGTGCCTGGGGGCCCTATGTGAGTCAGAAGCAACCCTTTCAACCTCTAATTCCCAAACTAGGGCCATACAACTCAGTATTTTTAATTTGTCACAGATGAGTTTGTGTCTCATACATGGCCAAATAAGCAGGAGAATTGCTAATTACCTAATCACTTAACTAATGCCAATCTGTAGACACAAGAAGTAAGGGACACTAGCCACAAGTCCTTCCTCATCTTCCCATAAAAACAAACACTTTATTAAACACTGATAAAGTGAAGCAACAAGAATTAATTGGAAGAACACTGGGATAGACCTCTGAAGGCCTGGTTTCACGTTCATCTCTGCTGCTGTCCACTTCTCTTCGATTATAAATTGTGCTGACTCCATTAGATAGTGCTTCTGTTTTGGTGCCTCTGCCAAGTTTCTTAGGTAGGGTCTCACCTCAAATCCTCTTTGGAATAAGGAGAGGACTCATTGATTATTTGGTCATTATGAGTGCAACTTGCCCCACTGGAATTGGACTTCCAATAGGATAGCCATATTCAAATATTTTCATGCCATTCAGGCTGTGTATGTTAACATTTCCTAGTGCATTTCCCAAAAGACAAAGCAATTGGAAGAGAATTTGGGCCTTGGTCACACCTGCATGTTAAAGTTAATCATTTTTGTTTTATTTATGCTTTTTTTGAATTCATCTGTATTACCTAACACCAAATAGATCTACTCTTTCATTCATTCAATGAACATTTATGGAGTATAACATGTCAGGCAGTAAGCTAGGCCTGGGGCCATAATGACAAGGACAGGTTCTCGTCTTTAAAGAAATCCTATTAGCAGGAGAGACAGGCATTGCAATGGCTACAATTTACAATGTGACATGTCCTTCACTCCGGGTTTTTGGAGGAGGAACTGCATAAGTCAGCCTGTGGGGCTCATGGAAAGCTTCACTTATGAAGAACACTGAAATCGGACTTAGAGCCGTTTGCTGGGGACATAAGGTTGAGAGGTAGAGAGTGGGAAAGAGGTTGGACACTGTGTTGGCTTGCTTACAAAAAGACCCAGCACCATGAAGCATATTTAAATTTTCATGGGTGTACTCAGAGATCATGAGTCTTACATTTTAAGAATTTGCCCGCAAGTAGCCTGAGGTTTAGGATGTTACTTAAAGGGTTACCAACAGACTTCCTCATTGCTCCTTCCACCTATGATTGTAAGTCCCTCTTAAATCTTGTGCAGAATAAAAACAAATGCGTGAAAATTGATATGGATTCATGAAAACCTAGGGAACTACTCCTAGGAAAACGTCAGCCTGGTAAACAGTTTTGCAGGGAAGATAGGAAGTATTACAGTTCTTCTTCTAGTGCCCTTAAAAAGAGGCGTGGTATTTTTTTTAATGTGGGTTTGGCAACAAAAACAACAGTGACAACAACAACAAAAGCAGGAGAAAGCAAAGGTTTAAAATGTGCTAGGTTATTTACTGAGGCTTAAATATAAACAAAACTATACACCCAACTGAAACAATCCTTAACGTAGTTTCCAAAGCAGAAATGACTGTATTTTTCAGACCAGAAAAAATTATCTTATATTAAGAAACCATAGGCTTAGAGTTTTTTTTTAAAGAATATTTGCATAAACTCTCAAAGAAATGCAGAAAATCTGTATGTTAAATATTTGTACAATGGAGGCCACTTCTACATACATATGTTCAGACATATGGTACGTTACACATTTGTATGCTTAGAAGCTGTAAAAATAGAACTATGGTGTCTTACATTCAATGTAAAGCTCTCCTATTCTTACTGATGAAAATAATTTAAATGAGGTTTCACTTCATGTATCTAATATTTACATAACCAAGCCACTGCCAAAACCAATTCCAAATGATGGCACCTGCTTGCTATGAATCCAAATGGAGACCAATCAAAACAAATTGCAGGGCTCTTATATTCTCTCATAAAACACATTCATCAATTCTCAGAATGGCTCTCACAAAGTGAATAAACAGAATAGCTATAAATGGCTATGACAAAAGGATCAGCATCAAATGAACCACTTGTAATTCATTTTCCCAACAAAGGTTGTGCTAAAAGAATTCATAAGCCTTTTCAAGCCAAGCCTTCACTGCAAACATTAGACAGAAGAAAGTCGCCAGTGAAAACAGCCATGATGGATGTGTTGCTTTCAGACCAATGTAACTCACAGTCTTTCATGAAAAACACCATTACTGCATGATCTTCTGCAATGATTTTCATTTTACATATACAAAGACATAGTATGTGTCTATGTGTATTTGGTGGTAGTGTCAGGGGGTGGTGGGGAAGATGGGAGTCGGGGGGAAGTAATTAGGTAGATAGTCATGAAATTTGGCATGGAGGCAAAGAATCCATGGAGATTTAACTAACACTGTTACTTTTCTGTCTCTTCCCAGTCCCATCTGGGATAATCACAAATAATCTCACATAGTTGAACTTCTTGCCTCTATAACTTGCTTACATTTCTTCTTCCCTAGTTTTTGTATTGTTTTGTTTTTGAGACAGAATCTTGCTCTACCACGCAGGCTGGAGTGCAGTGGTGTAATCACCGTTCACTGCAACCTCTGCCTCCCAGGCTCAAGTGATTTTCCTGCCTCAGCCTCCCGAGTAGCTAATATTACAGGTGCACACCACCACGCCAGGCTAATTCTTGTATTTTTAGTACAGATGGCGTTTTGCCATGTTGATCAAGCTGGTCTCGAACTCCTGACCTCAACTGATCTGCCTGCCTTGGCTTCCCAAAGTGCTGGGATTACAGGTGTGAGCCACTGTGCCAGCCTCTTCCCCAGTTTTTACCATACATTTGATTTTGGGTAGACTTCACAATATTGTATCTTTACTACACGGCAATATTTCTCATTTTTCATTCACCAGCTCATGCTTTTTGTCCACATTTTATTTCCAAGCTATTTTACTCTTTTTTCCTAAGAGTACATGCCTCAGGAATTATTCAATTATTACAACAATTTATTATATACCATATGCAAATAAAACCAGTTTTGACTGGCAGAAAAATGTTTGGTCTCAGAAACAAACAAATCTGTTTGCCTTTGTTCCTGTAGCAGCCGGCAAAGTATTTCTGGGTTTATGTCATTTTCTATTAAGAAAGCCAAAGCCACACAGATCCCCTATATGCCCCAAATACAAAGAACAGCTGATAGTTTACCCTGCCAGGTGTCCGGGTGCTCTGCGCCTGCGGGGAAGTCTGAAAGGCCATAGCAGGGAAGCAGGAAGAACTGTTAAAGAAATATAATCATTGGAGGGGATGGCCAATGCTGTTATGGGCAGAAAAGGATTGAGCAGGAGACAAATTTTGTCCAACCGAAAAACTTTTAAAAGCCTTTCTGTAGTTTGGGTGAATAAGCTTAATTCACAGCAAGTAATGAAAGCGGTTTCAAACTAGGCACAAATGTAAATAAATGCCTAGATAGAAGCAGTCGTGAAATGACCACTTAAGATCTATTCTTCAATGAGGAGGGTATTCATTTACTCAAACATGTATACCCAGATGTCTTTATGTGAGGTACTTTGAGGTATACAAGATGAATGAGATGGTCCCTGTTCTCAAGGCATACAAAAGAGAAGCCAAAACTCAAGCACACGTAATGATAGGAAAGTCTTTAACAGAATTAGGAGTTAATACCTTTACTTGGCTTTGCCTCTAACAAGTATTCAATCATCACAGTCAGAGAGCTTATATGGAATGTTCTTTAAAATGTAATAAAAAATTAAAAAGCAAAAAAAAAAAAAAAGAAAAAAAGAAAAATACCAAGGCCAAAAGAGATCATAAATCAGCCACTAGACACAAGTGTTTGATATGTGCTTGGCTGTGTGCAGGTTTAAGACATACTGGGCAGGCAGCTGCTTTCAACAAACCACAATTTCCCTAGAGAATCAAAACTAAAAGGAGTTCAGAGGAGACGGAGGTGACAGTGGTCTAGTGTCAGGGTCTACAGTCAGCATTCTTAAGTCATGGGTGAGATCTCAGAGCAGGAGGGAAGGAGCAGGCGTGTAGAAGGGAAAGGCCATGGCATGTCTGGCAAGAGAAAATTACCCTGTGCTATTATGGTGGGAATTCAAGGGAAGGGGATGATTAGTGGCAGGCTAGATGGCCTTGGGAGACAGCCATGAATATGACAAATTAAGGAACATCTGCTGAAGGCTTTTGAGTAGGAGGCCAATACAAATTATAAAAATAATACTGCTTAAAAGAAGGCAAGATAAAATGGGAAGTGAAGACCAGATCTGAAGGGTGACTCTAGAGCCTGCTGCAATAGTCATAAGGATGAAGACCTGAAAGACCAGGGCAGAGCTACAGGCTGAAAGGAAGGAGCCCCAAGAGATGTTTACAACAAAAACACTGTCAGAACCTGAGCAAAGCCAGGGACTGGGGAGTGCGGGGTTAGGAGTTAAGTCAAGATGGCGAGGTGTGCAAGCTTCACTAACTACTGAAGATCACAAAGTTCTCAGAGCAGCTTTCTCCCTGCCTGGTCATAACCTGTGCCACCTTTATCCCAGCTGCAGAAGGAACTAAGGAGGAACACTTGAACTAAGCTAAACCAGCAGATTATCCAAAGCAAGAACTTCATCTACAACACAGGGACTGAGTGAGTTGAGTGGTTTTGGCCCTGCACTTTTCAGGTCAGGTAGGGCCAGGACTAGCCAAGGTCATGGGAGAGTGAAACTAGGAAAGCTGCAATTTAATCAGACTGTAGAAAGATGCACAGAGAAGGCCCTGTGTTTCCAGACAGATGGAGACACTGCTCCAGCCTGACAACTCTCCAGCCGTGTGAGGTCTAGCCATACTCCCTAGCTAGCAACTGGGTTCTGGGAGGGCCCCTGTATCTTCGCAATCCATTCAGCATTCACTTGAGTTATCTGCAGGAGTTTCTCGTCCTTACAGCCAAACTCTCCTTGACTAAGACAGAAAATATTTTATCAATAAGCTGCCATAAGCCTAGCAGAGGTCATTGCTCCAATCTCCACTTGTCACTACCCCCCTGGAGAGCCACACCCTATGTGACAGGTGATGACAGCTTGGTGGTCACAGGAAGAGGCTCTGGTGTCACAACACTGCCCAGCTTCACTACTGACTCTACCGCACACCAGTTGTATGGCATCCTTAAGTGGCTTAACCTTTGTGTGCCTCAGTTTCCTCATCTGAAAAACAGAACAAATAACAGTACCTCTCTCACAGGGCAGTTGTTAGTAATGTCCAAGATTTACAGCACTCCAATGTTCTTGGCACACCTTCCGCAGTCCCTGCATTCAGCATTGTGATAACTATTTTTAGCTACTCTCATCAGAAAGAGCACCCCAAGACAAGAGTGGACCCTCACTGCCCTCCCAACCTTCTCGTGGCTACAGAAGAAACGCCAGGTATTCAAGGCCTTGCAAAGTGTGGTGCTCACCCTCTGCTCTGGCTGCTCCTCCGCCCTTCTTCCCGCCCTCAAGGTGAAAGAGCCTCTGCATACAGGGCCTGCTGTGCCCCACGGGCTCCCTCTCAAGTCTCAGAGGGCGCCTTCCTCTGCAAATGTGGCAGGTGTTCTGACAGCCTCTTGCCTGCACCAACAGTGTTTGTTCTACTTAAGCTAGCCTCTCCAGGGCTGTGCCAATCTCAAATGACTCTCCCTGAGGACTTCCTTGAAGAATGCAGTGTTTCCTCTGCTGTGCCCTCACAGCCCTCGGTCAACACACTTCCATTCTGGACTATTTAGGTGTTTAGGTGACCCTGGACTGCATGCGCTCTCAGTCCTATCAATAATCATCATCATAGCCAAGGCATATGAAGCACTCCTTTGTGCCAGGCACTCAGACAAGTACTACAGGAATTAACTCATTTAATTCTTCCGATAACTTCAAGTAACAGGTTTCTGTTATTATCCTCATTGCTTGGTTGCAGAGGAAAATGAAGGCAACAGAGAGGTTAAATAACTTGCCTCTAGCTGGGTGAAGTGGTGCACACCTGTAGTTCCAGTGCTTTGGGAGGTCAAGACTGGAGGATCACCTGAACTCAGGAGTTCAAGGCTGCAGTGAGCTATGATCATGCCATGCACTCCATCCTAGATGACAGAGTGAGACCCTGTCTCTCAAAAAAAAAAAAAAAAAAATTGAAAACTAGAAGAATAAAACGTATAAATAACTTGCCTGAGGTCATACAGTTGGAGCCAGGATGGGAATGCTGTCTCAGTTCCAAAGTGGCTCTTACTCTCTCTGCTAATACTGCCTATTTGAAGACTTCGCTTATTTCCTTAAGTCCGCTACCTGACAATCTCTGCATCCCGCCCCCTGCCTCCCAGAGGAATGGTGGGCCCTTTGTTTCCTGCCTTCCCACCTGTAAACTGTAAGCGTCCATACCCATCCTTGTCCCTCTCTGATGCACAGCTAAGGTATGTTCTCTGCTAACCACAATACATACCTGTCTGGAGCTCTATCAGATATTCTTTTTCCTGAATCGACTACTTCCTCTCATCTGGCTCTTCACCCTGAGAATATGAGCATGTGAACTCCTTCCTGAGACCCTTCCTCCTGGCTCCTGAAACTTCTTCTTCACCCTGATGCTCCCTCCTGGCTGCAGCATCATCCCACTCCCTTTATGCTCAAAGTCAACTCCTCAAAAGACTATTGTCCATTCTCCATCTTCACCCCCACCCCTCCATACGCTCATGGAGGTACAGCAATCCGGCCTCCTGGACAACCACCCCAAGTTCACAGGTGGATTCCTCGTTGCTTCACGCAAGCAGTCATTTCATTCATGACCTTCCTCAACTTCTCTGAAGCACTGACACTGAATACCCTGCACACAGCAGGCTCTCAAATCTGTGCTGAACTGATGAATGACCAGTCCTCTTTCACTTACTGTCCCTCTTCCCTTGGCTACCTGATGTGGCCAACACTGTCATTTGTCTACCCCAAATACCCCGAATCTCTTTTCCCCATGTGCTTTACTAACAGGATCCTAGTTTTATTTAGGAAGGTAATGTTCCCAGTTAAACAAACAAGAAACTTGTATTCCCAGACATTCTAGCAGTGAGGAACTGACAGACATTTATGTCTAGAGAGACTTGTCAGAGGCAAACTCAGTTGGGACATGCATTTCTGCCACTTGGCATTTGCTCTTTGCCTTTTCTTCCACGGATGATGAACCTGGGAGACAGCATGAGCAGGGCCTCCATATATGCCTGGTTTTCCCTTCCTGGTATGTCTGGCTTTCCTCCACTTCTCTGAACACTTTTTCTTGGGCTCTCTGGCAGGTTTCCACCTCTTTGACTGTTTCTTAAATGTTCCTTTTCCTCATGGTCTTCTGAATTATTTTCTTCTCACTGCTCTGAATAATCTCTTCCATCACCAATGGGTTTATCTGCAACCTACTTGTGATGACTCCCAAATAACTCTTTGAGCCCAGACTTTCCTGAGCTCAAGATTTATATTCCCAGCTGCTTTTAGGGTTTCTACAGTATCTCACAGGCACTATAAATTGAAAATGCTTCAACTGCAGTTTATCATATCCCATCTTGCTCAAAGAATGCCACCATTAACACCCAGTTGTCCAAGCCAGAAATCAAGGGAACATCCCAATTCCTCCTCAATACACCATCCCCACAACCCATCAATTAAGCTCTTTCCAATCAATCTCCTTGATGTTCCTTGACTCTGAGTCTTTCTCTGCATTTTCCCTTATACAAACTTCATTGAGATTTCATCATTTCTAACACAGATTGCTGCCCTAGCCTCCTAATTAGTCTGTCTTGTTGGTGAACAACATTGCTAAAGGGACTTTTCCATATGCAAATCTGTCTAACCACTCTCCTTCTTCAAAATCCTGCAAGGGCTTCCCACTACTTCAGGGCAGACCTCAGAGTTTTTAGCATGGCATATGACCTCTCACGACTCTCATTTCTCCTCCCAGCTCACCCCAACACAATTGCAGCCATATGGGATGACTGTCAGCTCTCAGAATGCATGATTCTCTCTGCATCTTAACTTTGTACACACTTCAATGCCTGGCATGCACATCCCCTTCACTCTCGGGCTAAGTGCTCTTTGTCCTCCAAGATGCAGCTCAGGCATGACTTCCTCCTATTAATCCTCTCCTACCCCTCCTGAGGCAAAGGGCAGCATCTCTTCTCTATGCTCATGTGCTCTGGGACCACCTCTATTGTGAGAATTACTAACTATATTATAATCCTCAGTTTAAATTTCTTCCCTTTCTTCTACACTATTGGCCCCTTGAGGGCAATAACCTCTATCTATCTATCTATTCATCCATCCACCCATCCATCCATCCATCCATTTTCTATCACAGTGCCTGGCATATGGACAGACTCAAAAATGGGAAGTTTAATGTGTATATGCATATTGCTGTTGTTCTTAGATAAGCTACCTGGAGTTCAGACAGAATGTCTCATATTTAGTCCTTATACATTAAGTAGATGCTTCATAAATGTTTTATTCCTTCCTCTTTTAGCATTGGATAATCAATGAATGTTCAAGCATCAAACTGAAATGAAAAACTAAGGATGGCTATCAATTTAGTATTTCAAATACTTCCATAAGGTATCTTTTTTGCTGTTCCAGGTTCATTTCATAAAGTTTCAGTTTCTTTGAATAGTGTCTCTTTTGGGGTAACTTTAAAAATCATTATAAATGCAATTCATATCTATTTTAGAAATACTAGAAAGAGACAGAAAATCACAAAGAAAATAAAAGGGGCCATCAATCTTCTCATCCAGAGATGCCCATCATTTATCTGGTGGGGTATCTTCTTCTAATCTGTTTTCTGTGATGGTCACACACCGACTTCACTATCACCTGCTTCCAGACTGGCACAAGGGCTGAAATGGGCTGTTAATATGCTGGGGCAAACCCCCATCATTCATTCCATCAGAATTCAACCTAACAGTCAAAAACAAAACAAGGAGAGCCTGTGTGGTGGCCACTCTAAATGATGAAGGCTTCTTAACCTGAGATTGGGCTTATTTTGGAGCATGCTGTTCTTTGGCTTCAAACCATACTCAGGTGTGTCTTCTGGACTTTCCCTTATTTCTTTGATGAGATTCGGACCAGCCTGACCAAATGTACTTCTTTCAAGTGGTATATTATATTCACAGGAGTAACTGTGTAATCTTGTTATTAAACTCTGTCAATTCCCATTGTTTTGAAAGTAGGAAAAAACAATCCCAAATCTTTAGTTTTGGAATATATTTCAAATCTCTCCCACCTGGCAGGGTGCCTCAACACCCACCACTGTGCGGATGTCTCAGTATTACACGTACCCTCTTTTCTCAGCATCAAGGAACAGCATAAACCTATAATTCTTAAATTCAGCCCAACTGAAAGAAATCCAGGAAGTATCTAGCATTGTTGTGATTATTAGCAATCCAATAGGAAAAAAACAAATTGTGCCCTTTACCTAGTGTTAATACCGCTAAGTCCCCCTGGAATTCTAAGTTCTCTCATGCCCGGGCTTGTTATTTTCCCTTGGACAGCCCTCCTCTGAGAATTTTATATTCTCAGAGAGGAGACTATATCCTGGGACTATATAAAGGACTATATCCTGGCTCAAGCAAAGCACCCTCTTCATCCCCTCCTCACACACACAATTTAAATTTGCCTTATCAGAAGGAAGGCAGAGGCATTTGGGAACACAGCAATGGGTTAAAATATCTACAGACCAATCCACCTGTGTGGTAGCAGCAGGTGCTGACTCAGAGAGGTCTGAGAGCCCTAGGAATGGGCATGGAAGCCTGCAACCCGGATCCACTTTTCCTATCTGGGATTTCTATATAAGGGGGAGAAGAGATGCAAGCACAGGGAGACAACTGCTCAAAGTATTCTGACACTTGGAGTGCTTACAGCTCAAGTTCCTCAAGAACTTAACAGTCATGGAGAATTTGGAGCAAGGGTACCCAAATATCCTACCTCATGTGACCTTGGGCAACCTAGGACACCTTTGTTTGAATGACAAAAAGGCACCCTTTCTGACTTAGCAAATGCCTATGCCCTTGTAGAAAAATGAGAAAAAGATACCACCTCTGGGCAGACTTAACCCTGCAAAGAAAAAGGCCCCTTTTCAACAGCAGATACAGAGCATGGCAGCTGAGAATAGGTTGGAAATCAGCCTCCATCTACCCTTCAGTGAAGCCCCTTTGTGCACTGCACTAACTGTAGAATCACACATAAAGCCCTGACATCCTCTTGACATAGACTTTATCCATGGACAATTGACTGGGATGGGCCTTCAAGGCCTTCTTACATCAGGAAGAAGGAAATGGTGAGGTCTGTAGAATCCAAGGTACTTAAAGCTACCCATGTTTCATCTCCAGGCCACAGAAACCAAGGAAAACTGGAATACTCATCCATTTAACAAACACCTGGGCATGTGCAGACCCTGTCTAGATGCTGGATGAAAAGCATGGTACAAACCTCAAGGACTAGCATTCCAAAGGAAAGGTCTACCCCCAACATTTGCAGGGCCCAAGCAAGAGAAAAAATGGTAGCCACATACCACATGCTGTGTGTGAGGCTTCTCCTCACTTGCTGGCCCAGACTGGGCACCTGCTGCCCACAGGTATCTCCACTAGCCCCTTCACCATCACTATTTTCAGTTTCTCAAAGGAACCTGATATGGAAAGGCCAGGCTCATGTATGTCTTCTTTGGAGAAATATCTATCTATGTAAGTCCTTTGCCTATTTTTCAATCAGGCTCCTTATTTTTTCTTTTGCTATTGGGTTATAGGGGTTCCCTATATATTTTGAATATTAACCCCTTTTCAGATGTATAGTTTGTTAATATTTTCTCTCATTCCGTGAGTTGCCTTTTCATTCCGTTGATCATTTCCTTTGCTCTTGAGTTTGATATTGTCCTAGTCCTATGTGTCCACTTTTGCTTTTGTTGCTTGTGATTTTGGTGTCATATCCAGGAAATTGTTGCCAAAACCAATGTCATGGAGCTTTTCCCCTAGCTTTTCTCCTAGGAGTTTCACAGTTTCAGGTGTTATGTTTAAGTCATTAATCCATTTTGAGTTGGTTTTGTGTATGGTATAAAAGTCCAGTTTCATTCTTTCACATATGGATATCCACTTTGCCCAACATCATCTGTTGAAGATACTATCTTTCCCTATTGTGTATTCTTAGCACACCCATTGAAGATCAATTGACTGTATATGCATGGGTTCATTTCTGGGGCCTCTATTCTATTTTATTGGCCTCTATGTCTATTTTTATGAGGGTGCCATACTCTTCTGTTTACTGGGGCTTGTAATATATTTTGAAATTAGGAAGTGTGATGCCTTCAACTTTGCTCTTCTTTCTCAAGACTGCTTTGGCTATTTGGGCTCCTTTGTGGTTCCATATGAATTTAATTTTTTTTCTATTTCCATAAAACAGTACCATTGGGATTTTGATAAGAAGTGCAACTAAGAGGACTTCATTCTTTTGCACAACTGTTGTGTACCCTGAAATTAGTCACTGATGAACAGAAGATATGTACTATCAATAGAGAGTTTCAGTATTTTCAATTATACTCCAAATGCTTTTTAAAATTAAAGCCAACATATTGATGGAAGCTGTGGCTATCTCAAATATAATTTTAGCTGCATCCAGATTTCCCTAGCTTTGAACTTACATATCCAACTGACAGCTCCCTTTAGAATCCTCACAAGCATATTAGAGATAGGTCCTAAACAAAACTCAAACACCTCTTTATTTCCGCCCCTGCAAACTTTCCCATCTCATTCAATGTCACTTCATTCCCATTTTTACTCAAGTCAGTAAACTTCATTTACAAAAATCAGTCATTCTTGATTTATCTCTCCTTCTCCTTAGTATGCCCTCCCCCAAATCTTGCTGATTTCTCAAAACCATCTTTTGCCCTCCATCCTAATTGGTACCCCTCAGCCCAGTCACCAATATCTCTTGCCTAGACTAATATAACATCCTCCTACTTGGTCTCCCTGCTTCCATTCTTCACAAGGCAATAATGGTCTTAAGAAGGAAATCAGTTCAGGTTAGGCCTTGTGTAGAACCCTTTAATGTCTTCTCATGGTGTCAGAATAAAATCCAGACTTCTGACCTTGCCCTATAAGACCTTGTGTGGTCTGTTGCCTGCCTGGCTCTCCACGCTCATCTGATGCCATGCTTCCTCTTGCTCATCAGCCTCCTTTTAATTCCTCAAGTGCATGCACGTGCCTCCCCCTTGCCCATGATGATTCTCCCTGGCCACTCTACCCAAAGCAGGTGCTTCTCTGTGGTTCAAGTTCTCAGTCCATTGTTTATTTCCTTCCTAACATTTATTGTAACTGGCAATCATTTTACTAACTACCTTTTATTTTTTCTGTCTATTTGCTCTCACTATAATGTAAACTCCACGAAGCCAGCAGCTTAACATGTCTATTAGGAACTAGAATGAAAGTTAATTCAGTTCAATGTCTGGTCCATAGGGTCTATAGTAAGTGCTCAAGAAATATTTACCAAGTGAACAATCTTACAACCATCTTAGAAATTCACCCCAATTATTGCTGTCCAGATTTCTATCAATTAGACTTCTAACGCATAAACGAAAATTCCTTTCTTATAAGACAAACTCAAAACTTTCATTATACTTTGAGGACGTTTAATTCAAATCTGGGCTCCAATAGATATTTTCCTCAAATATTCACATTGGCTATCAAGTGGAACTCCATGGGGAATGAAAAAAAAAAAAACCATCATGGATGCAAATTCAATTATTAAAAAAATAATAGCAGTAGCATAACAGTACTCATGCCTTAATGTGGAAAATATTTAAATAAGATCATTATGGCTCTCTCACAACATATCTATTTAGTCTAAACCTCTGGTTCCTTTCCACTATAAATCTACTTTGTTTGAAATCTCAGAATGTACAGCCCAAGACTTTTCTAATGCTAAAACAAAAAAAAAAAAAAAAAAAAAGAGCACAGTGATCTTTATCATATTTTGGAGTATTAATTACTGACAACACAAAAAATTTAGCAGATAATTTGAACTATATGTTATTCATCTATTCTTTCTTCCAAACTCTTTGTGAATCTGTAGCCATAATTTCTAAGCAATTAAATCCAAGACAGGAAAATAGTATGTCACTGAGACAAGAAGTAGTTACAAGAACTCCTTAGTAAACCATGTCCATTTCATCTGATCTTTCAGGGTCAAATGGTTTAGTAATTTCCTAAAAAGGAATAAACAATGAAGATTTTTAAAAACTCAGAAATATTGAAAAATAAAAACAATTAGCAAACACTACCACCATCACCAACAAAAAAAATGAACCCAATACTTACTCCAAATGTTTTAAATCAACATTGCAATTCTTGTGTGCTGGAAATTCCTAGAACATACTCTGTTCTTTGCACATATTGAATGAAACTCATCATGCCCCCCTTGTCTCCCGGGGGAATGCCTATCTACTTATCAACCTGCTGAAGAGTTGCTTCCTCTGTAAAAACCTTTGCATTTCCTTCCTCTGGGTTCCTGTAGCATCTTGGACATATGTCTTTTACACAGCAACAAATAACCACAAAGCATTGTAGACATTAAAAATATATGTGTGTACCACACCAAGAGCAACTTAAGGACTTGTCCACTCGTCTTCGTAAGCCCAGGCCCCAGCACAGTGCCAGGTACATAGTAAGTATTCATTCACCAAACATTTATTGCAAAAATGAACAACTCATCTCTTTTATTCCTTTTCCTAAGATCTATATATATGGTCACCATATTTTATAACCCTAAAACTGATAATCATGATGTCATAAAGGGTTTTGGTGTCATTTTTAGGTGCATAAAATAGAAATATGCTAGTTTTGATGTCCAAATACTAGAATTTCTAAGATGTTTCAATGGGCAACTGGAGGCAATATTTGATAACTAACCTAGAAAACATGTGATCTCAAGTTGCCATAGCTATGAAAGATGGAAACGGTGGTGACCTTAAATCTGTGGGATAGATATCTAACTCTGGCTTCTTCCTCATCTCCCCACTCCCTATGCTCCAGCCTTTCTTTCATTCAAATGACACAATGGTAAAGATCACTGACTTCCCGGCAACCTCACTAGCCATGAATTACAGGTTGCTCTGGTTGAGGAGAAGACAACCTCGGAGCACCAATTCCTGATGACATTATCAAAACTCTCTAGTTTTGATCAAATGAGGAAAATGCTGTCTTAGATTCATGAAAAAACCTGAAATGCAGATTATTTTCAGAAAACTACACTTCTTTTCTTTTTTTTCAGTCACACACAGGAGCTCCAAACATGACCATCAAATAAATAACAAAACTGGTTCACAAAGGAATGTTTTAAGAATGAACAAAATTGAATTAGGTATTTTATACTGGCAAATCTAAGAAATGTTTATGGTCTTTAAATTTTAAAAGTTTGTTCAGATGTACATCAGAACATTGTAATTGAGGAAAAAATCGAAAATAAACTAAAGAGTAACAGTGGATTAACTGTAGTACATCCACAGAAAAAAATAATATGCAACTATCAAAAAAAATACCAAAAAAATCATGCAACTATCAAAAAAATGCCAAAGCATATTTAAAACATTCGCTGTATATTACATGGGGGAATAAAAGCAGTTTATGGAGCTGAATATACAGCAGGATGCTATTGTTTTATGACATCACATATGCATATTTAGACATAGGAAAAGCCTGGAACAATATACATGAAGTGCAAACAATGGCATCTCAGTGAAGTGTACTGCTTTTGCTTATCAGAATTTTCTACAATTTCTAAAATGAACTTGCATCGCTTCTCTCATTAGAAGGTGTAATTTGATTGTTTCAGTATATTTCGTTCTTCTAATCTTTTATATGATTAAAATACATGTCTTATGCAAGTTTGCTGAAAAGTAAATGTCATTTAACTTCTTTTCCTAATTATAGAAAAGGTCGATTGACTATGTTAAAATTAAAGCAGACTTCTGAATTCTCTAGGAAAATATGAATGAAATAGGTGAAACCCAGCAATTTGCATGAATGTTAGGAAAACTAAATGGAAAGCTCGCTGACTTCATATACCATCAAAATTGCAACATCATTTCCCTAGCAAGAGTTTTAGTCTGGAAGATTTCCTAAAGTCTAAAACATTTGCTAATGTGCAAATACTTTATGACATACATATCACAAATTTCTGTGAGCAACCATTCCACATATTTTCCCAGTGTTATCTATCACCATTAATAAACATTCACTGACTTGTTTCTCAGTGAACTGGTATTAGGAAAGACAGAGAAACTATTGTCTCTTTCCTTCAGAAAATCTGCCCTAAAGATAGGGGTTTATTCCATACATTATATATATTCTTCGGGTTTCCATTTATTTAAGTTACCAGTTTTCTGAATAAATAACTTTATAATTTTATAGAGAATTCCTTTCTAATCCTTACTACTTTTTGTGATAAGAACTACTCCCATTTAACAGATGAAAAGACTAAGACACACAAAGATTAAGCAATTTGCCTAAAATCAGAAAGCTTGGAAGTTAGAAGGTTAGGTATGGAATGCAGTTCTACCAGCCTGTAGAGACACACACAGTTGTTTTAACCATTAAAACACACATGCGCGCACACACTCTCTCTCTCTCTCTCTCTCTCTCCCCCCCCACACACACACACACACTCTCTCTCTCTCTCTCTAACAAAGTAAGGAGTACAGGCAGAAGGTAGTACACTGATTCAGAGGAAAACCAATACTACCTACAGCCGGAAGGATCAGAGGACATTCCATGGAGTACACAGCACTTGACTGACGTCTTGAAAGAAAGAAACGCATCATCAGGAGAGATAAGTAGTTCCAGGAGAAGGCATTTTTCCCTGCTACTTACAAATATGGCTTGGATGTCCCTCAGTCCTCTTTTGTAAAGGATCCAGACAGACTTCCCAACCCACAAGAAGGAACCTGACGATATTCTATGATTAGAACGAAATCTTAGCGATTCAAAGTGAGGAAAATATTGTTTCTTTCCTATCATTACTGGTCCTCTCCTCTCCCACTATTCAGCAATAATTTTACAAAGGAATAGGGAAAAATCTGCTCCTGAATAAAACCTAAGAGGACAATGAACTATTTTTTTTCTTTTTTTTTAATTTACAGCACTCACTGAAGAGAAAAATGTCTCGGGTTAGGAAACTGGGCCAAAGTTACAGAAATAATTGTGTCATGGGTGTGGAACTATATTTCAATTTATAAGTGGAAAAAAGCCATCAGGAGAAATAGATGACAAGGGAATAAGATGAACCAGACAAACCCATGAAGGAAGGAAGTCAGTAAGCCCTTAGCTTGAACAGTTTACTCATGTTTGGAGTGAAAACATTTACTTACAAAATTGTTCCCTCTCACAATAATGCCAAAGAAAGAAAGAAAAGAAACTGTCATTTATCCTTGATTGTTCCCCCAAGCTATAATTATATATGTGCAAAGGAGTATTTCTTGTGAAACACTTAATACCAATCTACCAATAAAAGGGGAGGAAGATGACCTTTCGCTTCAGTTCCTTTTTAACCTCAAGAATCTAGAAGAACCCACATCCTTCTTTAGCCATCTGGCTGTCTCTAGTTGTGCTCACTGTACTCTGTTTTAACTCCACTCAAGTCAGGCTCCAACTGCACAACCCCACCGCAATGAATCTCACACAAGTGACTTGTAACCTCTATGTCAATACATCCAGCGCTCAGTGATTAGACTTCATCTCACTTGTCAGATCAGCTGCAACTGACACACCAGCACTGCATCTTCTCTCACATGTCTTCTTCACATGGTTTCTAAAGCGCCGTGCTCTCTTGGTTTTCCTACCTCTCTGATTGCTCCAGCTTGGTTTCCTTTTCCTGATCTTTCAATGTTATAGAATGCTTCAAGGTTCAGTTCTTAGTCTTTTCTTTAATGACACTTTTCCCTTAGTCATCCCATCTACTCTCCTGACTTCACCATCCACAGGCAGATGACTCACAATTGTGTATTTCAGTCCAGTCCTCTTTCCTGAACTTGACTCAGGTATCTAACTGCTTACTTGATGCCTCCACTTGAATGTCTAATAAAGATTGCTTACTTAACATATACGAAACTCAGCAGCTAATGCCACTCACCTCCACAGCCACAGCTCCTCCCCCTGCCAAAAATTATTCTACTTCACCCATAGATTTCCATATTTCAGCTGATGGCAACTCCAATCCTTCCTGTTGTTGAGGACCCAAACCTTTCAGTTATCCTTAACTTCTCTCCCTCTTATGCCCACCTTAAATCTACTAGCAAAATCTATTGGTCTGTCTTCAAAATATATCTAGAATTTAGCCACTTCTTCCACCTCCACTGCTACCACCCTCATCCACGCTATCATTATCTCTTACCTGGATTGCTGGATAGCCTCCTAATTGGTTCCCCTGCCTCTATCATGCCCTCAAGAGTCTAGTCTCAACACAGCAGGAGTGATCCTTTTAAAATCTAAGACAGATCATGTCACTCCTGTGCTCAAAGCTCTGCGATGGCTCTCATCTCACCCATAAAGCCAGTGTCCTTCATACAAGATACTATGCCACCTGTGTTTGCAATAATCCTCACTATTGCCCACCTCTCTAATCCCCCCAACTATTTTTCCCTTCAACGACTCTGCTTCAGCCATCTTGAGCTCCTGTTCCTTACGCTATATGTGTATACACATACACACACACATACTTTGTGTGTATATATACATAGTAATTTACTTATTTTTATGTTTGGTACTGCCCCTCCTTCTACCCTGTTAGAATGTATGCAAAATGTGGGTTCTACAGGGCAGGAGTCTGTTTTGTACACCAAAGTATCCTAAGAGACTGGCCCAGTGTGAGGCACATGATCAGTGCTTTAATCAAAATTGCTTGATGAATGAGTTTCTAGTCTCTTAGCAAACTATAAAGGGCTCAGCCATGTGACTGAACTTGTTCCACTCAGAATCTTACTACATTCCTTTCTCTTAAAAGACATGTGTGCCACAGTAAATGCTGAATAAATGCTTGTTGAATGAATTTCTAAATGGCACTGTGATTGTAAATGGAAGAAATAAAATCTCACCACAAATATCGTGAAATCAACAAAACAGAACAGAAACTGTGTACCATTTGTTCATCCATTTATCCATCCATTAATTCATCTATCCAACATAAATTTGGGAAACTATAATGTGCTCTGCATTATCTCCCTGTGTTAGGGACATAAATAAAAGGCTTAGTCCCTATTTTTGCATGGGGCAAAGAGAAAAGAAACCATACAAATACAATTTAGACTATTAATTGCCTTTACAGAGGGAAGCCCTGGGAACAACAGGATCACAGAAGAAAGCACCTAACTGACCAAGGTTGTAGAGGCAGAGGCCATTAGGAAAGATGTGCCCCTTGAACTAAATTTTTAAGGAGTTAGTTAAGGAAAGAGAGTTGGCAGGGGTTGTGGAGGAAGGAGGAAGAAGATGCCATTTTAAGCAGAGGACACAGCTTGTCTGAAAGCACAGCCAGTAAGCATACACAGAAAGCACCGAACTCCAGGCAGCTCAGTTGGCTAGAGTCCTGGAATCCAGGATGGATATGTTGAGGTGGAGAGGTCTTTTACTCATACTGCATAGTTTCATTTAAACTTGAACTTAAGGGGTAGTCATTACAGTTGCATTTTCAAGTTTGCATTTTAGAAACATCTGAAAGCAAGTAGTATGGTAAACGGGGCCTTGAGAAAGACTATATAAAAAAGGTATGAAATTTAAATTCAGAGTTAGAAATGCAATATAAATTGGTAAAGAGCATCAGGAATTTTAGTTCTTGACTCAAAGTAACCTGACAATTATATTATTTACCTTTTTCCCCCCAGAGGACTCAAAAGAAGAGAGCATTGAGGGAAAGAGACTCCAAGAAATTCTTAAACAACACATCCTGATTCAAATCCAAAACCTAAATGAAGTGAAACAAACAATGAAGAAAACCACCCTCAATGTCATTCTTTACTCAACAGGGAGCTCACAATGATAGTCCAAGAGAACATTTACAGTGCCAAAAGAAATACCCAATCCATCCATCATCCCCTCACTCCCACACCCTCCCAAACATCTCATATTTTCCTTCCCAAAAGATACCAATACTCAACAGCTATTTGTCACTCCCAAGTTCTGATAATCCTCTTGGCATCTCAACATTAAAATCTTTCTTTGTCCTTAAAGCAAGAGAAAAGGATTGTCGAATCCCAGGAGCGATTACCTCAAACAACCATTTTACTCTGCTGGGGCACAAAAGATCTTTCTCAATTGTATTCTTTCACAACATGCCTTGCTAGCCAAGCCTTAAGAGGTTAGTTTGGTTTGGGGTACCACTGTAGGCAATTGGAAAAAAACCAGAATTATACCTGGCATTGATACAGAACCGAACTTCTGCAGGTAAACAAAAGCAATAGGTTCTGTGTTCTCTAGTTTCAGTCATGTTGCCTTAAAATTTGTAAATGAGTATTTTTTACATCTCCCTGAATATTTATTCTAGAAATTCAAAAAGGAGAAACAGAAATCAGGCACAAAGAGGTCCTAGGTACAAGTACCAAATACTTACTTCTTAGGGCAGCACTTGAAATCTGGACCACTGATGCAAAATCAAAGCACAGCACACTTTCTATATAGGTCAATAGTACCTACATAGGTATATGCATAGTTCAGCATCATTTACAAAGCCCAAGTTTCTGTTTAAGAAAACGAAGGGAAAATTGGAAGAAAATCTAAAATGGGAGGAAAGCTAAATATGGCTCCAGGAATGCAGAAAGAGGTCCACAAGGGTGAGTGAGTGGGTGTGGGGGTGTGTGTGTGTGTGCATGCTCATGTGTGTCTGGGTATATATACACAAGACCCCAGTATTTGACATTATCTGCCTAACCTTATTCTGTTATAAAATTATTTTCACAAACAAGCAACATATAGAACAAAAAGTCACTGTTGAAGTGATTTCTAAATATTTACTAAACTTCTAAAAATAAGACTAAACTTTTGGAACTGTGACTTTTGATGGTTTTTTCCAAAATGTCTAATGTAAGTACGTGATAGTGTGAAACTGGGAGTCTAATCACCAATTCTAGAATGTTTTCAAAGGGAAGTTTTCCTTTTTTGGATCCTCTTATTCACCAGTGAATTGATTTTTCTATGAAGCAAAGTTTTTAAAAAGTAAAGTTTCTCAAAGATTGCTCAATTCCTCTGAATTTAAATCTCTACCTCTGGGGAGAGTTTCTCATAGAGAAAGAAGAGGTAAGCGTGATCCTTCTTTGAATCTTGGTGTTATATTTTTCCTTTTAAAAAATGCCACATTTTTAACTTACAGAGTTTTTTAGGAGAAAGGAGGGGAGGGAAGGGTCAAACTGGTTCTTGTCTTTGTTTCCCTAGGAATGACAATCTAGGAACAACCAAGGATACTGTATAAATTATATATGACTGTTTATATATGTATACATTTAAAGAAAACAAAAAAATCTAAAATTCGTGGGATTGGTAATTTCAAATTTCAAATATAAAGTCAGTTAAAAAATATGTAAAGCAGAGCAGGGCAGGACCTGTTCATAATGTGGAGCAAGCATCAGGCGCCCCGAGGAGTGAGGCTGGGTATTCAAGGGAGGGATACTTCAGGCTCATGCAGTAGAGGAAGATTGAGCCTGGTCTTGAAAGATGGAGTTGAAAATCTGCAGAGTCCTGAGGCTTTCAGACTGAAAAAGGCTTTCCTTTCTCACTTGACAATCACAGTCTATCATGATTTATAGACTTTTCTTGATCAACTCCTCTGAAGATATTTTCCTGGAGAAACACTGGAAAAGTGTGGTGTACTGTTCTGTTTGTGATCACTTTTTTGAGGTGCAAGAATAAGCTGCTGAAGCAGAAAATGTGCCTCCAGTTATCCCTACCCCTTACCACTGTCTCTTAAGTGTTTACCATCACAAGACTTTTTTTTGTGGCTGTGATCCAGATGGAGGTGTCCTCTCTATTTGTCACTGAGTTTCTTCACCAAGTAGTAGACACATTTCAGGATTATTTTGGAGACTGTTCAGAATTAGTGATCAAGGACAATGTGGTTGTGGTTTACGCAGCATTAGAAGAGATGCTTGGCAATGGGTTTCCAAGCTGACTCATTGGCTACCGAGTTGAATATCCTCAAAGAACTGACAAAGTTTCCCACTATCCTTTGAACAGTTGTCAACATCATTACAGGAAGCACCAATGTGGGTGACCAACTTCCCACTGGATAACTGTCAGTGGTGCCTTGGCGAGGTACTGGGGTGAAATACACTAACAATGAGGCCTATTTTGATGTGATTGAAGAGATTGATGCCATTATTGATAAATCAGGTTCTACAATTGCAGCTGAAACCCAGGGGGTGATTGATGCTGTGTCAAGCTGATTGGAATGCCAGACCTTACACTTCCCTTCATGAACCCCAGGTGGTTGGATGATGTCAGCTTCCATCCTTGTGTTTAAGTGCTGGGAATCTGAGCATATCCTTTCATCCCTCCTGATGGAAATTTTCAACTGCTCTCTTATCCTGTCAGTGCACAGAATCTGGTTGCAATCCCAGTGTATGTCAAACATAATATCAGTTTCTGAGACAGTAGTTTACTTGTATGCTTTGGAATAATGATGGGGCCCAAGCAGGCAATGGGGAAGACCACAGAGGGAGTGACAGTCACCAACCAGATGCCCAAAGGGGTCCTGAACATGAGCCTGACTCCACGACAAACGATGCACACGTTCAGCCCAGTCACAGAGATGCTGTTTTGGGATGTGGGAAAAACAAATCGCCACAAGCTACCAAGTTTAAGGAAGATCATGAGTCTTCACGCTGGAGATTTCAAACCAGAACCATGGTTCTATGGAACCATTATTTCCTTTTACCTATTACTAAAAAAAAAAAAAAAAAACCCAAAAAAACCTTCCTGATATCTTCCTCTAACATGATAAAATTAACCTGCAGTTAAGATGCAGCAGCTGATTATTTCTAGACTTAAGGTCATCTGGATATGTATGGAGAAAAGTACAAATCCTTTAACGGCATAAAATACATGACCAAAGCTAGAAAGTTCCAAGTTTAAACCTGAAGGGAGAGTTTGCAGAGGGAAGAGTCATGAACACTTTTTCAATCTTACTTATCTAAAAGTAAAAAGTATCAGCCTGTCTCCTAGGACAGTACCCTCCTGGGCCCACTCACTCCTTTTCCTCCTTAGCCTGCAGTGCTATGGAACTAATCAAGGGAGGAAAGGGTCACCAGGGAGAACTGGACAGAACTGAAACACAGCATAACCAGTTCTCAAGGACAAGGTGTGTGACGGGGTTGGAGACACTTGATGCTTGCGTAACCATTTTTAACATGGTTTCTACTGAAAAAGACCAATGTTTGTTGCTTGCTTGGCTTTAATTATCTGAAGCTGATGAAAGACTTCTTTGTTGATTTTTTAAGGTAGAAAGATTAGAAAGAGGCCAGGGGTGGTGGCTCAAGCCTGTAATCCCAGCACTTTGGAAGGCCGAGGCGGATGGATCACCAGAGGTCAGGAGATTGAGACCAGCCTGGCCAACATGGTGAAACCCCGTCTCTACTAAAAATACAAAAATTAGTCAGGCATGGTGGTACAAGCCTATAGTCCCAACTACTCAAGAGGTTGAGGCAGGAGTATCACTTGAACCTGGGAGGCAGAGGTTGCAGTGAGCCAAGATTGCACCCCTGCACTCCAGCCTGGGTGACAGAGCAAGATTCTGTCTCAAAAAAAGAAAAAAGAAAAAGAAAAAAAAAAGAGAAAACAAAGATTAGAAAGAAAGAAAAATGAATGTTAGTCAAGGAAAGACTTGTTAAGGATCTGATCTATGCAGGAGGAGGAAAGAGAATTAAGGAAGAGTTATGAGACATCTTTAAATGAAAGATTGGCAAGAAAAGTGAATAAACTGTACTAGCAGGGATGGAAAGAAGAGTTGGTTTCTTTCGGATCCTTCTGCTCATATATAAGAAACACTTGTGCTTCTAGAAAAGGATTGAAGATTTCTTAAATTCGAGTCCACTATTGACATGAAAACCCCAGTAGAATCATATTTTCCCTCGAAGACTGTGATGATATCAAACTAGTTTTCAGACACTGCCTGTTGCTGGCCTTAGCACTTGGGTCTCACCGTCAGTGAGAAGGTGGTCTGCCTTCTTCCCATGGTGGCTGCCTAAAATGCTTCCTTCCCTAACCCAACCCAATTCTACTCACTTCCCTTTATAGAATTCACCAGCCTTTTCCCTATTACCTGATCCTTCCACAGGATTTTCTAAAAAGTAGGAGAGTTTCAGAGAAGCCAGTCCGATAACCCTGAGGGCAGCCAGAGGTTGTGTGTCATGGTATTGGAGTAGAGAGGGCCGACTCATTTTCCATGAAGGTAGACATGGCTGTGAGTGATCTCACATCTGCATTTGTCCATGCTGGGGTAGTACTGGATCCTAGCCTTCTGGTCGGAAACTCTTCCATCAATCGCCTTAAGAGAATGGTTACCATGGAGGGTATGGTTGCTACTTGAAGCTGCTTGGTAAAGTGGTCACTTCCTCACAGTCTTTTGTTTTGTACTCAATTCTACCATGTATTTATAACAATAGATAGCTACTAGTCCCTTTTCATTCTAAAACAAAAAATGTCCCCTAAATCTTTGAATAAAATTAATGCTAAAGGGGAAAAATACATAAAGCTGTGGAACCATGATTTCCTTCTATACACTTTAATTTTTTACCTATTACTAAAAAAAAAACCTTCCTGATATCTTCTTTTAATATAATACTGTTTTAAGGAATGATTACCTATCATGTGATTCAAAACAGAAGTAGCAGCACTAGTAAAATAAAGCAAGCTGCTAAAGTTAGCTGGGAAATGGTCTTCAAGTAATTAAAAAAAAAATGTTTATAATAATAATTAAAAAAACCAAAAGGGCCAAAATTCAAAAGGAAAAAAAAAAAGAAAGTAACAGGGACTTGAGAAAATGTCTGTGGTTTTCTCATCTCTTCAACGGGAATCCATAGCACCTGCCTCACAGGGTTGTCATGAGGATTTTAAACACTCAAATGTAAAGCACTAAAAATAGTGTCTGGACCCATAGTGAATGCCCAAGAAATATTAACACATCATTATTATTATTACTGGGAAAAACTCACACTATCAGGCCGTTTAGCACTTCCTACCCAGGAAGGCAAACAGTCATAAGGGAATCACAATCTGGTGAAAATCTTGGCTGCCAAGCAACGATAGCCTTATTTCACAGACAGCATACTGAAGACACGGCTCAAGATTTCTAAAATCTGGAAGGAAGAAGTAGTCATTAGAGAAGGATCAGCATTTCTGATTTCTAGAAGGGGCCTATCACCTATTAAAAAAAAGAGTAAGGCTTGTTTTCCATTTGCCAAAGGTGGACTTGAATTAAATGGTGGACATTAGAGGGAAATGTCTGCTCACTATAAGAAAGGTTAATATCAGGAACAATTGCTTCATAAAAGGATAGCCTGCCTTGAAGGATAGTGTACTGTTAACTAAGTGTGAAAGCAGGAGTTTCATCCGTCAAGGATGCTAATTGCCCTGCACCTTTGTAAGCACATTGTGTGTGGACCCATTTGATCCCCACCACAGCCACCCTGCTCCACTGTCTATATTCTTAACCACCATAATTCGCTGCCTACCTCCCAGCTCTGGAATCCTGGGCAAGTTACTTAGCTTCTCTTTGTCTCCATTTCGTCATTTATAAAATGAGGATAACGATAGCACTTGCCTCAGATGATAGTGATAGATTAAATGCATTGATACATTTGCTTAGCACTTAGAACAGTCCCTGACACATAGCAAGTATTTTATTATTTTTATACAAAGGTCATTTCAACTTTTAAGAAAATTTTTTACTTGGATGGCAAGTTACAGAAGCCACAAAGCACTCTGTCTTGGCTACAGTGAGCAATCTGACACAATTTTTTACCAAATAAGTGGAACTCAAGGCTTGCCTTCAGCCCTGATTCTCTAGCAGCCATGAAAAATGTGGGCAAAACTCCTAGAGTGAGAGACCTACATTGAGACCAGATTCTCTATACTTTGTCATGGCTGATAAAGCAAAGCCCTGAAAAGAGTGGTCTAGTCCATAAGCCTCTGCTCCCTTCTCTTATCCTCAATGCCTCAGCCAATCATTCAAACGACACTTTCAGCAGAACCCTTAACTGCTTCACACACTGGGCTTTACCTAGCACCTACTTAACCAATTCCCAAACCTAGTCAATCCAACCCACTTCCTTGTGCCTGCCATCCAACTGCAACCTGGCATCCAACATAGCATAATAAGCCTTCTACTCGTCCTTAACTTACTCCTTTAGATTCTCATAGAGGCAACATTAAACCTTTACTGTACTCAAGCTTCCAAATGATCTGTCCCTATTCTCATGTATCCCAGATTCCTCAATAATTGGAAAATAGGCACAATCAGAAACAAATTCTACTTTTCATATACCTACCTCTATACCCCTAAACCCCTGTAACAACAAATCAATTCAACATTTACGGATACCTTTGCCTAGCCTTTTCACTCTCCTTCCTGTTTCAGAAGAAAAATAAGTTTCCAGACCTCCTTTCTAAGGCCAACTCTTTCTTCTGTTCTCTGGTGCTACTCAAGAAATGATCATCATCTTCTTGGTTCAATTGTCTGGCAACCATTCCCCTGACTCCCACCTCTGTTAGATCTTCAAAATTGTTCTACTAATCTATAAACATACCCTGAAAAAAAAAATGTTTTCAGATCTGTTTTCCTCATTTAAGTCTTGATTCCTTCCCCAATTTTATTGCCAAATAAAGTGGTCTCTTGCTACAGGTATGTAACTGGTTGAACTCATAAATGTGAATCACTGGAAGGGAATGTGATACAAGTTATTCTTGATTATAATCAATCTTTTAAGTACGCTTAAGGGTCCTAACATCCAGCAGCCTTGGATTTAATGATTCTTAATTATTTCTCCCATTTATACTGTGTTTTTAACAAACATAATAAAGGAAAATATACCAGAGGTTTATTATATATGACAAACTGTACTTTAAATAAATGTTGCTATTGACTTGAGGACTTCTTGCACAAAGTTTATAGATTACCAATACTAATACCTTAAAAATGCTTTTTGAAGGATAATTCTTACATGAGCTAAGTAAGCCCTTACAGTCTACAGAATAATGATAGAAGTTATGAACAATGCTATGATCATGTAAATTGTCCATATACCCTTAGAACCTTATTTGATTTAAAAACTTCCCATCTATATAGAATAAGCTTACAGAAATAAATGTTTCCATACCCTCTAGGAAAAGGATCTAAAATAGGAGAGAATATGATGTATTTAAGGAAAACAAAAGCAAGCCAGTGAGGGCAAAGCACAGAAAACAATGGGGGAGGAGGGAAGGACCAAATTCCTCAGGGCCTCCTAGCCCAGAATTAATACATTTTGGCATACTCATGAGAACAGGAAGCAAATGAAAAGCTTTCAGCTGGGAGATGGAAGGATCAGGTCCACAATTTTAAAAGGATGACTCTAGTCGCTGTATAGAGAATGAAAGGATAGCCGACCAGAGTGAGTGTGATGAGCACAAGTGGGAGTTAGGAAGTTGCTTCAGAAGTCTAAGAGGGAAATGCTGGTAGCCGGGACCAGAGTGGCAATAGAGGTAGAAATAAGGAGATAAATTCCAGCTGATAAAATCAGTAAGACTTGAGGAATGATTAGACATGGGAGAAAGAAAAGGAGAGAGGTATCAAGGACATGTTGGTTTCCTGCATTTATATACATATATACATGGAAATGCCAGTAACACATCTTGTACAATATATACCAAGTTGTTAACAGAAGTTACCTGTTGAAAGGGAAGATGACTTTTACATAGTTAAAAGCAGACTTTTAAAACCACATAAATATGTACACTGTTTAAATATTTTATAATCAGCAGGTATACATTGCCTTCTACTTAAACTCACGTGCAATTTGCCTCCCTGAAAAGGATAGGAATGGCATTTTAGGGAGAAGGAACAATCTATCCCAAAGCACAGACACATGAAAGTACATGACATATTTAAAGAATATCAAGTCGTCTAATGTTTGTAGAATAAGAAGGAAAGACATATACTGGAACAGAGATGACGAGAGGATTGAAGCTATTGCAGAATATGGCCAGATCATAAAGAACCTTCTATCTGAGGCTAAAGAAATCATTCCTTAAAGAGTAGGAAATGGGGAAGCAAATGAAGTTTTCAAGCAAGAGGGTGAAAAATATCAAGTTTAAATTTTAGAAAGATTTCTCAAGAGGCAGTATAAAGACTGAACCAAAAGGAGACAGAAGACAGCCTGGGAGATCACTCAGGCAAAAACTTAAGGCAAAATCAGGGGCAACAGATAGAGAAAGGAAGAAATTTGAGATTCATTTCAGAAGTTGACAGGACTTGGTGATTAAGCTAATCCAACAGAGAAAAGGAAAAGTCAAAGATGCTTCCATGATTTCTAGTTTAGGAAATTAGTGATGACATCAATTGAGATAATGCAAGAATAGGTGAAGTGAGAAGATTAACAATTTCTGTGTTGAAGATAATGAAGTTTAAATACCTCTGGAGGCAGGGCAAGTTACCCAACAAGAAGTCAGACTATTTTAAGTTTGAATTTGAAGAACAAGGTCGAGAATGGGAGCACATGAACACTATTACTCAGAAGAGAGAATTTTAAACCTGTGGACACAGTCTTACCCTCAATGCAATTTCACTCCATCTTGAGGCAACCGTCAAGAGTTGACCAGTTCCATTTATTTTCATAGTCGTAAAAATTCCACAAAATTGTTAGTCTCTGTAAGCGATAACTTTAAAAAGTCAGAGCTTTTGTCTTGTTCTGAGTCATTTTCCCCCTTTCCTCTTTGTATGCCATTCTTTCTGTCAAACTATCTAGTTAAGGAAGCTATATGAGGTATAAGGAAGAATATTAAGAAAAATTTGTTATTCTTATTTTGTCTTAATTGTAAAGGCAAAGAAAAGAACATTCGACTACTCTACCTTTAGCAAAACCTAAGTTAAATAATGATTTACCTATGTGACTCTCCACTAATTTTCTCTTGCAAATCATCACCCCTTAATTAATGGACATCCCCAAGGCAGTCAACTCAAGTTGTAGCTTTAACCACAGAGGTTAAACAATTCAGTCCTGTTGTTGCTGTCAGAAATCCAAGTTACACTGTACCTTTGTCTAATCAATGGTGCCCTACTTTGGTGGGAGATGGAGAGGAAGGGACCTGTTGGCAAGGAAACAGCTGCTTCCTTCCTGAACAAGGGAAAACCAGTAAGGTGACAGATGGGCAGAGCAGAAAAGTAGCCAAAAATTGCTCTGGCTCCTGGTTGGCAATAATTTTCGGAACTGAGGCACAACTGAATATTTTAAAGTATATCAACAATTGAGAGAATTGTTTACCTGGGTGCGCCAAAGTTCAACAAGCCTTCCCACACATTTTCTACATTTTAAAAACTTTTAAGTTTGCAGTAGTACAAAGAGCTTAGCCTTAGCCTATGTACAGTGGGCAAAGACTGCAAGGCACTGTCCCATTTCACTTTAGGATTGCACCCAAGCAAATGCACTTTCTGGTTAAAAAAAAAAAAAAGGAAAATTTTTATTTTCTCTATAATATAGTTGTATGACTGACTAGAATTACTATTAAAATCTCATTAAAAATGTTTTCCTTAAAAGTTTACTTTTATATACTTAATTTGAAAGGATTTGTTGCAAACTTTTATAATTTGTTCTCTAATCATCCCCCCTCCCACCCACTTCGGTACCCAGAAAACTAAATATCCAAGAATTCCTGGGTAAAACAGACAACCACTAGATTGATATAACTAACGTATTTTTTTTTTTAAGCTGTATAGTTCTTCATCAAATGGAAATCGGCAAACCACTGAAAATAACATTAAAAATTAGTGTGGGCATGAAGTATGGAATTTTAAACATCAGTTTACTATGCTGATTAAGTCAACATTTATATTTTCATCAGAACTTAATAATCCCATAAATAAATAGAGCTCTCAATTATTTAAAAAAATCAAGGGATAACATATGTATTTAGACATAGTAGCAGCGTAAAGATGTATGCTTCAACACACTTATTGGGGAAACGTCTGAAAATATTACTACACTGAATTCAAAGGTATCCGCAGGAACCTGACATAGAAGTTCTCTAGAATAACATCATTTCAGGAAATTTCAAAAAAGAAAAGGGGTCGAAAAGGAAATAGCCTCAAATTAATTGACAAAGTTCAGCGTTTGCCCCAACTTGATTATTCTCTCTCTCCACTGCAAAAAGAAAGTCTCAGGATGAGTGAATCACTTAGACGAAAGTTCATCTAGTGGAATAAATGGAGAAGCCGCTTGGGCAGGTGACACAGGAGAGTCGGTGGTAGTGCTGACTTTCGCTGGTGAGTTACAAGAAGATCCGGCACTGCTGCTGTTTCCATCAAGGGTATCCGAAGATACACACACACCAGGATCTGACAGCTGTGCAACGTCAGAAGAAAGCATGTTGGTGATGCCCTGGAAAAATCTCTTTGGCTGATAATCAGTTTCCATTTCACATTTTCTTTTCAATGGTCCAAGAACACTTGGTCTAATGCAATTGATGGGGCTCTGGCTTCTCCGGGTGGTAAATCGGGTCGTTGGGCTGGGAATAGGGCTTGGAGGCAATCCGTTGCTACTTACAAAACTTTGCAAGGATGGCGAAAAACACTGCTTCCCAATTCCCCGAGTGGGTGACGGTGCCGGTGACACAGGAATGAAATCGATGCGCTTGGGGGAGGCGGATTTCTCCACGTCGTTGTCACTCAGGCTGAAACTTTCCTCCCAGGAGTGGCTTATCTGCATTGCGGTCTGCACCTCCCGTTCGTGGACCGTCTCTCGGTTGATCAAGTCCATACCCTCTTCTTGTTTGATCTGGTGCAAGCGGCTGCTGTGCATGCGGACAGGGGAGGCCGGTAGCAGCAGGCCGTGGCGGCTCGGGAACGTTGTGCTGTTCCGCCTGGCGCTCGGCGCCTCGGCCTGGAACACCGGCGAAGTGTCACTGAGGCCGTGGATCAGGGGGGCGCTGTTAGACCTCCTGAGGCCCCCGCCGCCGCCGCTGCCGCCGCCCTCCGCCGGGCTCCCGCCCGTACCCGGAGGCAGCTCCAGGTCTAGCTCCATCTTCTCCTGAGCCATGTCGGGGGCAGGGAGGCGGGGGAGGTGCTCAGTCAGGGACCTAGGATTCCCATTCCCCGCAGTCCAGGGCCGCCGCCGCTGCCGCCGCCACCGAGAATCTGTCAGCGGGCTGGCCCCTCTGCGCATGCGTACCCCTTCGCGCAGGCGCTCGCGATGTCCGTCCTCGAGGCGCCTGCTTTATGCGTAACATCTGCGCGGCAGTGGTAGGGGAGGGGCGAGGAGTGGTCAGGCCGCTAGTCCGTATATTCCTTCAGCAAATAGCTATTGAGCGCAAACTGGCATTGACGAACGTCAATAAGATTGTCATATTCTGGAGTACATACTTATAAAACGAACAAAGCCCTGAAAGAGAGGCCCATGGTGATGTGGGGCTGTATGACGGGGAGTGGCGCTTGGCCGAATCAGGGAGGGCTTCCTCGAGGAAGGAACAGTGTCCTGAAATCCGAAGAAGTGGGCGAAATGGGTGCGATGTAAAACTTCGCAGGAAGCGGGAAGCGGGAAGCAAGGGCGACCCAGCCAGGTGGCAGGCGGGAACCAGGAGGGGAGGAGAAAGTGTGGCCTGGAGTGGAGAGTGAGGGCTGGCGTGACGTGAGGTGGTGGACCAGACCACATTCTGGTCTTTATCTTGAGAACAATGAAAACTTAAAGGGTTTTCAAGCATGGGTATAATAGCAACTGAAAAGCTCACTGGCCTGCAGTCTGGAGAACAAATACTGGGAGATTAAAACGTTACAGAAAAAAGGCCAGAGAGGATGGTAATTTGCACTAAGGTGACTGTGTGGAAGTGGAGATGGAGAGAAAAGTAAATGAGAACTGTTTAAGTTAGGGGAAAAAGCCAAAACAGGGGATGGTATTGATACTGATTTACAGTCATAGTTCCAGCACAAGCATATGTGTGAAGTATGAAGGATTAAAGGAAAACCAGTAGGTCCTCACATTTTAAAAATAAAAACACTATTCTTGGCTCATATAATTAATATGAAACCTTGATATCTCATTAAAAGTGAGTTTATTTGTTCATTTATTCAGTCAAGGTTTTTTTTTTTTTTTTTTTTTTTTTTTTCCCCCCAGCATACTTACTATGTGCCAAACACTGCTAGGAAATGGGCCCTAGTCTGAGAACTTTTAATTCTTACTGAGGGGAAAATACAGAAATAAACGCAGGCTATTTTCAGATAGTGGTAAAGCCTTAGGAAAAACAAGATGGTGTGATGGAGCACTACTGATAGAAGGCAGCGGACAATTAGAGCTGAGATCTAAATGACAAGCAGCAGCAAGTCACGTGGACATCTGAGGAATGAGTATTCCAAGCAGAGAGAATAGCAAGTGCTAAGGCCCGAGGCAGCCATGAGTTTGATGAGTAAGCAGAAAAAGAAAGAAGGGCAGTGCTACTGAAGCATAAGAGCGGCGAGTGTTAGCAGAGGGTAAGAGTTGGATCTCATTCTGAGTATGATGAAAAGCCACTGGAGGGTTTTAAGCAGGGGAATGATATTATCTGGTTTATGTTGTAAATATCACTTAGGCTCTGTGGAAAACAGGCTGAAAGAGGACCACAGTGGAGGCAGAAGGATGAATTCAGGGCCTATGGCAACAATACAGATAAGAGTCTTGGACTAGGGTTGTAGCAGTGTCAATGGGGAGAAGTAGAGAGACTGAGGCTATGTGTTGAGTTAGAACCAATAGGATTTGCAGATGGATTAAATTTAGATTGTGAAAGAAATAGATTATTCAAAGGGGACTCATAGCTTGTTTTATTTAAACTGGTGAGATGGTAGTATTATTTACTGAGAGAGGAAAAGAGCACATTTAGAGCTGTAGAAATTAAGAGATCTGAAGCAGAAGAACAGAAGGTAGAAAGAACCAACATTTTCTAAGTGCCTACTCCCTGCTAGGTACTTTAAACACCATAATCCCACTTAATCCTCACTGCGTAGATATTGTTATGCTCATTTTGTGAAGGAATGATTGAGGTTCAAAAACTGCAAAAGGTACTACAGTCAGTACACGGAAGAACAAAGATCTGAACCAATTTGAATCAAGGACTCATTTTGAAAACCTGTATTGTTTTCTCTGAATTTCACATGGATTAAAGAAAGAGAATTTCACATGCATTAGAGAAGGATAGCTAATTCTGCGATGAAAGAAAGGTCTAAAACCAAAGTTGGGAAAGGCAGAAGAAGGAGATTTGGGAGACCAGGCAACAACAGAACCTAACAGCATGGATGTGCAGAGGATGAACAGGAGACACAAATGACTGAAGTTCAACTGTAAGTGGCTGAAAGAATGCTACAAATTATTCAATGAAAACAGGAGAGAGGAGGAAATGTCTACAAAAAAATTAATATTAGGTAAGTACAAAAGAACATTAAATATAGAACTCACTTCATAATACCCACAGCATATTACTGTTAACTTGCATATTACTAAATTATTACCAGTGTGGCTCAAATGTGCCAGATATTGTTCATCCATGTCTGGATAAACATAATAATTACCTTTACTAATAAAACACAAGGATGGTGATGAGCCCACAAAATGAAACATCTATGCTATTTGGTTCTTGCCTGAACACACCTATTAGAGATCTTAGCTGGTTTCCCAGTTTCTACCCTTGTCCTTGTAGAGTTGGGGACAGAGAATTGACTGACACGTCAGGTCCCAGCACAAATATTAATACTGACTGAGAGGCTTTCATAACTGTTCCTTATAAAAAGCAATTGCAGTTCTCAACACCAAGTGTACATTCGCATGCCCCTTACTCTGTTTTTATTTTCCTCCGGAGTACCACATGACATATATGTATATATTTTCTTGCCTCTTTCTCTCCTGAGAAGGTAAGCTCCACAAGCAAAAGACCTTTGTTTTGTTCTCTGTTATATGCTTAATATCTAGAACAGGGCCTGGCACATTGTACTCAATAAGTACTTGTTGAATCATTGTGTGAATGCATGATAATGAATGAAAGGATGGATTAATATAGCTTTGTCTAAAAGGGAAGAGAACTCTACTATTTGAAAATCCAGTCTAACAGGCTTTTCTACACTGATTCTAGGAGCTCCATACTTTGATATATTTTTTAAATATCAGGAATATCATTATTATTATTTAGAGCGCCCTCCAGCCCATGCAAGTGTGTTACTGGAACTACCCATTATGTGAACTAAGAAACTGAAGCCCTAGGTTTTCTTTCTTTTTCAACCATATGCTCATACAAATTTGATAGAATTAAAATGTTCAGTACTGAGGATTCTAGGCAGTGTTTAATATATTGAGTTACTTACTTCCTTTCGAAGGAATCAAGGACAAATGAGAGAAAATAGCAGCCATAAAATGCAATGTAGCCAGCTGCAAATGAATAATGCCAGAGGCAGGATCCAAGGAACCTCCCTGGCTCATTTCCCCCTTCTGGTTTCACTCCATAAATTAAATACCACTCTTAGTCAAGATTCATTCTCACTCTGAAGCCACAAAACCAGACATCTATTCAGTAGTTAAACTTATTGTGATTAACATTAGATTTTAAAGCAAAAGATATAACTTATTTTTAGGTTAAAAATAAATAGTTTAGGGCCAGGCGTGGTGGCTCATGCCTGTAATCCCGGCACTTTGGGAGGCTGAAATGGAAGCACTGTTGAGCCCAGGAGTTCATGACCAGCTTGGGCAAGAAAGACCCCATCTTATAAAATAAAAATAAACAAACAGCTTAAAAATGAGCATAACAATATCTAGTATTGGGACAGAGTCCCAATCTGATATCTAATTTATAAGATCGCAATGAGGAATAAGTGGGACTAGAATGTTTAAAGTGACTAGCAGGGAGTAGGCACTTAGAAAAATATTATTATTAGATAGTTTTCTTTTAATTTCTAAGGACAATTTTTCACTATTAAATTTCCAAATATATGACAAGGCAAATTTCCACCTCTGAATCCAAACTGAATGAATGTAAAATACAAAAATGTGTGTATGTGTATAATCTAAGATGGGCTGGCAAATACCTCAATATTCCACATTAATTAGCATCAACAACCTACAGTAAAAATATTGCAGAAAAAACTGCTCTAAAACCATAGGAACTTAGGGTTAACTGTTACAACCACTTAGGAAAAATGTTTTGCTGTACCTATTAAAAGAAAATATATTTATAGCCCACGACTAAGGAATCCTGCTCCTGACGATATTACCAAGAGAAATGAGGGCATGTCTACTAAAAGACATGCATGAGAATGTTTCTTGCATTATTATTATTTGTAATAGCTCCAGACTCAAACAATCGTAAACAGTTTAATTATACAATGGAACTCTTTACCCAACAACATGGATGAGTTACAATATAATGTTGAATGAAAGAAATTAAGTACAAAAGAATACATACACTATGACTTCAGTGTTATGAAGTCCCAAAATAGCCAAAACCAACTTAGAAGTCAAAATACAGTAGTCCCCTCCTACCCACAGTTTCGGTTAACCTATGGCCAACGTTGGTCCAAAAATATCAAATGGAAAATTCCAGAAATAAACAATTCATGAGTTTTAAATTGCATGCTGCTGTGAGTGAGTGGCATGATAAAATCCGGTACCATCGCGCTCCATCTGACCCGGGACGTGAATCATCCCTACAACCAGTGTATCCATGCTGTCTATGATCCCTGCCCATTAGTCACTTAGTAGCCATCTCAGTTACCAGATTGACTGCTGTGGCAGTGCTTCTGTTTGAGTAACTCTTATTTTACTTAATAGTGGCCCCAAAGCACAAGAGTAGTGATGCTGGCAATTGTAATATGCCAAATAGAAGCTGTAAAGTGCTTCCTCTAAGTAAAAAGGTGAAAAAAAAAATATGCTGAGATTGCTAAGATCTATGGTAAGAACAAATCCTCTATCCATGAAGTTGTGAAGAAGAAAAAAGAAATTTGTGCTAGTTTTGCTGTCACACCTCAAATTGCAAAAGTTATGGTGACAGTGTGTGATAAGTGCTTAGTGAAGATGGAAAGGGCATTAAATTTGTGGGTGGAAGAGATGAGCAGAAAGCATTCCAATTGATAGCAATGTGTTGCATCAGAAAGCAGTGACCCTATAATGAAGATTTCAGCAAGGGATCCCCTGAAATGAGTGACACCAAGCCACTTACTGCAAATAAGTGATGGTTACACCGATTTGGGAATAGGTTTGGATTGACAAATATAAAATTTACTAGAGAGGTTATGTCTGCCAATGAAGAAGCTGCGCCACATTTCCAGCAGAGCTGAAGAAGTTTATCAAGGAAAAAAGATACTATCCGAGTGAGACTTCAATTGCAACGAAACTGGCCTCTTCTGGAAGATGTCGAGTAGAATCTACATTGATAAAAGTACAAAAGAGGCACCAGACATAAAACATGGAAGGACGAATTAGCTCTAGTACTATGTAGCCATACACATATAGTATTTGGTTTCTGCGGTTTCAGGCATCCACTGGGGGTCTTGGAACATTTCCCCTTGGATGAGGGGGGACTATTATAGTGGTTACCCTTAGGACTGACTGGGAGGGTCTACAAGAAAATGTTCTATATCCTGATCTGTGTGCTAGTTTACACGGGTGTACACATATGGAAAACATTATCAAAATATTTGAAATGTATACACATTTCTATATAAAGTTGATCTTAAAATGTTCTTGATATGGACAAAACCACCATGGAATGTAAATGGAGAAGGAGAGAATAGGATAAGAATGTATGTACTTCAATTGGAAGGAAGATACCTTATTCAAGCACTAACCAGAAATCTAAACTGGAATGCTGAGCTTCCAAATCTCTCTGACAGACAACAGTATCAGTGGAAGAGAGCTAACTTGACAGTAGAGAGAAAAGAGAAACACACACACACCCCTAAAGTTGCATTTCATTGGGGCCCTAAACACCAGTAGACTCCAGCAACCTCACATAAACTCTGAAGACTTGTCTGAATCCAGTTACAGATCACCAAGAATAGAACCATCAGCTTTTCTTGGCCCTGTTCCCACAGTACCCTTAAAGTTAGTTACTTCTAAGAAAGCAATAAGGCGGAAATGAAGCCCATTTTATTGCCTTTTATTTTCTCAACTGCAAGCTTTGTGTATTTTGTTCAAGCAAAGTCGGCTCTGCTGCCTTCTCAGTGGTATCCTCCTAGAATAATTCATGAAATGGAACAGAATTAAAGTAGCATCATAGGAACTCAGCGTGGGCTGTTAGAACATATGTGAAGAACAAGAATTGTATTTAAGGACACAATTCTGGCCACCAAGAACTTATTTGGTTATTCTGATGAAAGAAAATAATAGATGATCTCAGAAATTTACCAACCATTCAATTTACAAATAATTATTGAGGGCCCGTTAAGTACAGACACCCTCCATGTTATCTACCTTCAAATTACTTAATCTAATCCTTAAAACTTCAGAGCAACAGCAAAGATTAGAAAATCAAGGTAGAAGTGTACAAAGAGGCTACTGAGCCCTCTCAACTTTGATAAACTGAAAAGCCATCACACCACTGCATGGAGACATATCCTTCTTGTGGAGACAGTGAACAGATAGAAAGGGGCCTCAGAGACTTGATGGAAGAATCTTACAGGCTAGGCCCTCAGGACAATTCAAGTAAGCAAGTAATTGTGGACTGTAGTTACTTTGTTCAGTTTTTTCCATGGGGGACTATAAAGGAAGATATTAAATTAAAATAGCCATCTAACCCCCAGTCTCTAATCCCTTAAGTCTTTTGAATATAATAGAAAACAGGATTGATATCTCTCCTTGTTCCTCACTGTCCATTTTTTGGTGCCTTCTCTTCGACATTAAAACCCTCCTGGCCATAATCCAAGAGTATAATCGATAGCCCTTTCTTTGGTGAAATGCTTCTCTCTGCCTGTCTGCTATCCTTCGCTTGAAGGATTAATCCATTTGTCAAGGGGGTGGGGAAACTGATGGCTTTATGGATAATGTATAAACTTTAAAACATGCAAAGGCTGCAAATCTCGTTGGATTTATATACTTGGACCTTTCAGCTGGGTGAGTGTTTGGGAAACTTAAGAGGTCAGTGCATTAGTGCACAGAAAGACCACAGCAAAGAAAGAACCAAACGTGGAGTCAGATTATCGTACTTGCAGTAGTGGGACTTTGGGCAAGTCTGTCAACCTCTCTAGGCTTCACTTTTGTCATCTATGAAGTGGGGATGAAGCCTTTTCGTTGTAAAGATAAAATAATGTGGTGTCCATAAAAGGCCTTGCAAACAGTAAAGGCCTATAACAGAGTTCTTTATTCACATATTCAGTGCCATGATCACAAAATGATCCTACCCTTTTTCTACCACTCTTACCAGAAGGCTTCCTCTGTTTTCTTACTTTCAGTTTGATTCTGTGGAAGGAAATTCTTCGTCTTCTTCCCTAAGGTTATATAGTAATTATAGAGCTATACATTTTCTGTGGTCTAAAAACTATGAATTGGAAGGTTCATATACAAGCAGGCACAGTTTCTGAGTAGGATAATTGGGCAAAACCACATTTCTAAGATCTTTGCAGCAGAATCTGTGCGTCTGGGAAGAGAGATGGGCACTGGGGCAGAGAGGCCATCAATAACTAAAATGTGGCTAGATCAGTGAATACTATTCCCTGCAGCAAGCCATTTGTTAATCCCCAACAGTAGCGGCTACCCTCCCCAGTAGCGCTGAACTTTTCAATTGGGACTAATCCCAAAGGCTTATTCTTATTTATTCACTTAAAACCCCATTTTGAATTACTGCTGTCATGTCACCATCCTTCTTGGCATACAATAAACTGCAGGGGAACACATATTTGGCTGTGCCTGACAAACAGGTTGAACCCAGCCTCTCTCAGATAAAATAAGAAGAGCAAAGAGGAAGAAACGGAGAGAAGATTCAAGAAGTTTCGGTAGTTACTGTTCCTTAAGGTGTGTCTTTCCCTCCACGTAGCTGACATCTAGAGAGATGTTTGGAGGAGCAGGTCAAATGTTCAAAAGAAGTTTGAAGCTGCTGCTGCAAACCTAGAGATTCATAAGCAACATGCCTTAGGGAAATTTGGTTTTAGAAGGTGACAACTTTACAGCCAAGAATTCCTTAGCCTCTAAGATGCTTTAAGATAAAAAGGCATATTACAGGGAGAGCGGGCAGTTTCTTCTCTTTTCATGCAGCTTTCCTTTGAGCTAAATATGACCAGTAAATGCAACAAAAAGAAAAAATATTAAGGGTGGGTGTGTTCTAATTCCTCCTACCCCATACAGATTTATAAACTGAATACAACTGCATTTCAGTATCCACAACTTTTTCAACTGTAGCTCAATTTGATAGTAGGAAATGAATTTTTATCACCCACAGAGTTCAGCCATCTGAAAGTTCCCACTTACTAGGAAACGGTACAGGTTTTTTTTCCTTCACTCTGCTTTTGGAACTAAAAGTCTAAGATAGTAACCTTCTTCAGCCCTTGCAGTTAAGACACTTTTCATCAGACAAGGCTGTCTTATCATTATCACACCATGGTAGTTCACACCCAGCAAGGGCCTATGTGCCAAGTACCTTTCTAAGTATTTTGTGTATATTAACTCATTCCATTTCTAGGATTCTTACCCTCATTTTATAGATAAGGGAAATGAGACACAGAAAGGAGAGGTTAACTAAGTTGCCTCAGGTGACAGTAGAGGAATTTGAGCCCAGGGGTCTGGCTTCAGAAGCTGAGCTCTTAATCATCATTCCCTATTGACACACATGAAATACAACTGGGTTTCTCCAAGCTGCCATTTTCAAGGTGTTCCAGGTTTTCTTTGAAGACTGTTGGTGGAGTTGAGGTATACAGGATAGCCATTCTGCTTATCAGAAAGATAGATAAGGGGTCCATATAATTGTATGGGTTTACAGATACTAGCGAGTTTATAAAACTAAGCAATTAGTAAATGCCCTATTTGTCCCAAAGCAGTTGTGAAAACTAATGCAAAGGGATAGAACCACAACATGTCAGATCTGAAAGGGACTTTAGAAATCACCCTCACTAACTTTCATCAGCAGAGAATCTGAGGTTCAGAAGGAGCCAACGATTTCTTCAGGGTGAAAAAGGCATCCAAGAGAGAGCTAGGATGGTTGATGAAGTCTGTAAGGATTGCTCCCTAATGTTTGATCTCTAGATTCCTCTTTCACTTCCCACTCTTTCTCTATGAAACAGTAACCACTCCCATGGTTTTAACTATGATCAATATGCTGATATCTCTCAAATTTCTATCTCTAGATAGGGCTGACATCTCCAGACTGTCATAGTTACTTATGAGACATTTCTACTATATGTTCCACAGATTCTTCAAACGCATCTACACATGAACTCAGTTCTACTCCAAACCCACTACAGCAGCAGTCCCCAACCTTTTTGGCACCAGATCAGTTTCATGGAAGGCCATTTTTTCCATGGGATGGGGTGGGCAGTGCAAGGGGGATGGTTTGGGGATGAAACTCTTCTACCTCAGATCATTAGATTCTCATAAGGAGTGAGCAACCTAGATCCCTCACATGCACAGTTCACAATAGGGTTTGGCTTCTGTGAGAATCTAATGCTGCCACTGATCCAACAGGAGGCGGGGCTCAGGCAGTAAGGCTCGCTGGCCTGCCACTCACCTCCTACTATGTGGCCTGGTTCCTTACAGGCCACGGACTGGTACCAGTCCACGTCCCAGGGGCTGGGGACCCCTGTGCTACAGCATTTCTTTTGAGCATAAACTGCACAACAGTCTCTCCAGACAACCAAGTCAATACTCAAATTATTCTAGATCCTTGTCTCCTTCATCCTTATTTTAACCCTGAGAAGTCGGACCCCAGCAAGGTGCAGGAGGACTGGTGGCAAACGGCAGGAAAAGAGACGAAGAGAATCATGCCCCTCCTTAGGAGCTGAGCTTTTTAACTTGCCACTCCCCTTCCTGAGGGAGAGGAGTAAGTATAATGAAGTCGGAGGCTTAGCTAATTACATAGCACTGGACACTTGGGATACCAGCTTGAAACAGTGATTTGACCTGGTAGTGGAACATTTTATTGCCTAAGAGTGAGCAGAAAGAAAGGTTCTTGAATTTTCATTCAGAAGCCAGGGAAGACCTTTCCCCACTGAATACATTTATAGGAAAGGGCAAAAACAAAGAGTATTTCTGATTATATTCCATGAGTGCTGCTTGTTGCATAAAGAAGGACAGAGGTCACTTGTCAGAAATGCTGAAGAAATAACGATTGTGGATTTTTCAGGGGTGGGGGCAGGAACTGGTGATCTGGAGAGAGAGCTCTAGTAGAGAGCCTAGGAAAGAAGGTGTGGAAAACCCAGATGAGAGGAGCCACACTGTAGGCAGGTGGTAAGAAACTGGAGGCAGTGAGATAGGCTATGTTTTCGAGAATTTGTCTAATTCAAATTGAAAAAGTATTTTGCAAGTTCCAACTGGGTGCCAGGTACCCTGCTAGGCATTTTCACGAAGAACTAGAGGAAAGCAAGCAATGTCATGCCACTGTGACAGGCCATGGAAGTGTTCTTGAGGACAAAATTTCCTTAAACATTTGTTCTTTCCCCAGAAGTAACTAGAAGTAAGAAAAATACCGATGATACAAAAGGAAAGACAGATGGAACCAAAACCCTAGAGTGTATTGAGGGCATAGAAGTAAGGGCAAAATTGACCAGGCATGCTGGCTCAATCCCAGCACTTTGGGAGGCCAAGGCGGGTGGATCACGAGGTCAGGAGATCGAGACCATTCTGGCTAACATGGTGAAATCCCATCTCTACTAAAAACAAAAAATTAGCCGGGCATGGTGGCAGGCACCTGTAGTCCCAACGACTCAGGAGGCTGGGGCCGGAGAATGGCGTGAACCCGGGAGGTGGAGCTTGCAGTGAGCTGAGATTGCACCACTGCACTCCAGTCTGGGCAATACAGCGAGACTCTGTCTCAAAAATAAAAAAAAAAAAAGAGCAAAATTATAGGTTATAAATATTTATTTATTTGAAGTCTATAAAATAAACCTTAGCTTTAGATTAGCCAAATCTGAGGAATTACATTGTTCTTTTCTCATAAATAATAGCTAGTTACACTTTCAGTGTGCTGCTTATGTTTAACCCAACCCATCATTAACAATATAAAAAACATCTGCCCTTCAGCAAAAATGAAGGGAAAATGCAATTAATGCTACTGCTTTTCGAATACCTAACAAATCTGGCCGTCAGATGTAGAAAAAAAATCACAGTATAAGTGACAGTGAAAACCTGTCCCATTTTTCCTACTTAATTTGCTCTTGGAAAATGTAAAATCGAAAGGCTCAATTAATCTTAATGATATGTCACAGAACAGAAAGATCTCCCTGGGCTAAAAAGCATTCTGCACATGCCTCAGAATTCAAAAGAAAGAATGAATTGAGGAAGATGTAGACAATGGTCAGTTCCCCACAAAGATGGCCTCTCAATCTTCTTTTTCAATTTTTAAAATAATTTTTCAATTTAAAAACTAATACAGGGGAAATAGGGATGCATTACTGGGAATAAACAAGTTGTACATTTACTGAGGCTAACATTTCATCATTTGTTCAAATGCTTCCATGGCTTTTCCCAACAGGGCAACTATGACCAGCTAATTTCTAAAAGTACTGTTGTATGACCAAGAGTGGAGAAGGTTTGCCCGCTATCTTTACTTTATTATCAGCACCAGGGGTTTCTATTGAAATGCCTCCAAGGGCCAACAGATAGATAACTAATGGGTGACAGCACTGAGAGAATAGAGCATTTGCACTTAACAGACTGGAGAGACCCAGGCACCTAAGGGTGGCTGACAGCCACTGTTCAATTCCACCCAACAGTTGCCCTTGCAGAAAAGGATGCCATACATTGCCCAAGCTTCTAATTTTTTAAGAGAGGTAAAAAATCTAGATTTTTAAAAATGTGGATGCTCACAAATTGTAGATGTTCAACTAAAAAACAAATTTAAAAGTAAAACATAGGGTAGACCTAATCAAAAGGTTCTAAAGGCTGTCTTAGGCTCTGAGGACAAGCTGTGACCTCTGACAACCCATTCTTCTCTCTCCTTACTTTACAGTCTGTGCCTTCCTTCCCCAGGACTGTGAATTCCTCTTCTGCCCCTTGATGATCACTGCTCCATAAAGTCCTTTGTCATTTTTATTTATACCCAACTCCTGTCTCTGGCTACATGGTCTCTGAGAAGGGGCAGCCACTGTGTCTTATAGGTAAAGTGTCCTGCAGCGCTTAGTTGTAGGGCCTAGTGTATGTCACATACATATGAATGATGGTGGAAACTTCGGATCATGTATACATCCACTTTTTCCTTTTCTCCCCACTTCTATTCCCACCTGCATAGTTATAACTAGCGATTCATCTTACTGATTTTTCTTGTTGTTTCCAATAATTTTTCAGTTGATTCTTTCTAGCTGTGCAGTTGAAATATCTGCAAATAATGTTAACTTTGCAACTTCCTCCCAATATTTATGTCTATTATTTCCTTATCTCCTGACTGGTACTTTCCGTGTAAGGTTTATAATTTCAGTGAAAGTCGGTATTCTTATCATATATTTGATTTAAATGGGAGCGCATTCTACTTATTTTACTAAGTTTTAATTTTTTTCTTTTTATTTGGGAATATGTGTCAGACTTTTTTGTTACCATAAACTTATTTTATTTATTCCTTTAAAAGTTCATTTTAGTGGCATATAATTTAGTGCAATAAAATTCACTCTTTTAAATAATACAGTTCAGTTAGTTTTGACAAACTTGAACAGTCATGTAACCACTGCCCAAATTAATGTACTAGTAGATGTTGAATTTTAGTATTTTTGGCACCTATTAAGATGACCATACAGGTTTTTCTTTTTTCATCCAATATGTGGACTAGATTCTCCGAAATTGAGCCAAGCTTAAATTCTTGTGATGTATCTACTTGATCATGGTATTTATTTAATGCATTGCTAAATTATTTCTTTTTCTTTTCTTTTTTTATTTTGACAGAGTCTTGCTCTGTCACCCAGGTTGGAGTGCAGTGGTGCAATCTCGGCTCACTGCAGCCTCTGCCTCCTAGGTTCAAGCAATCCCCCTGCCTCAGCCTCCCGAATAGATGGGATTACAGGTGTATGCCACCATGCCTGGCTAATTTTTGTATTTTTAGTAGAGATGAGGTTTTGCCATGTTGGCCAGGCTGGTCTCGAACTCCTGACCTCAAGTGATCTGCCCGCCTCGGCCTCCCAAAGTTCTGGCATTACAGGCGTGAGCCACAGCGCCCGGCCTGCATTGCTAAATTCTATTTGATGGTATTTTATGAAAGGGTTTTATATCAAAATTGATCTGCAGTGTGTGTGCACATACAGGCACATACCAATGCCAGCTCTTTGTGAAGTTTTGGTACGAAGATCATTCTGGTATCTTAAAAAATCTTGAAAGTCTGTCTTTTGCTCTATACTTAGAAAAAGTTGAAACAGTAATGTGACCATCTGTCAAGTTTACATGGGGCACTCTAGTTTATACTGATTCTCTCAATTAAAGCTCCCTTCGATAAACTACATAGTTGCCCTACTTAATATCAATATCCCTGAATGTTTGAAGAATTTACTGGGGCCATCTGGGGACCTGCACTTTGAATTTAGAAAGCGCCTTTTGATAACATTTTCATTTCTTTCATGGTTACTGACTCTCTCTCCTGGCACCACTTTAATAAAGTAAATTTTCCTAGTACCACTCACTTCACCTATCTCCATAGTGTTTCACATAGTACCTAACAATATTTTTTGGTTACTTCTCCTTTTTGATATCTGATGTTGTTGATTTTTACTTTTTTTGGGTAATAAAGATATATTTATTTATTGTAAAAAATTTTTAAATACAGATACATAGAAAAAAATGGTTGAAAATTACCCACAATCCCATCACTCAGAAATAATTACTTTTGACATTGTAATAAAAAGCATTCCAGATTTTTATCTGTGTACATACCTACCTATCTACATAATGCAATGTTTATTAACCTGCCCTTTCCATGTTATATGTTGTAAACACCTTTTCTATATCAGTAAATATAGACTTACATCTTCAATTTCAATGGCCGTGAAATATGGCTATTCAATGACCTTCTTATATATATTTCTAATAGGGAATAAGCAGCTAGGTTAATTTTTTTCAACTATTTTTAACAATGTTGCATTGAACATTATATAAGATCTTTGTAGGTTCATTTTGTTGCACAGATTATTCAAAGTAGAAGTGCTAAATCAAAGATAGATACATTTATAACAATAGTTTTTGCTTATAAGAGATGTTTTTATTTCATATATAAAAAAGCAGCAAAAAACAAAGTAAAAGTTTCCTGCAATCCACTATTCAGTGGTAGCCTCTGTTAACATTTTGTTATAGATATCCACCAAGTCTTAGTGCACATTCTTTTTTTAACCATATTATACATACCAGGTTGTCACCTCCTTACCATATTATGCCATCTTTTCCTACACAATATCATTCTATATAGCTACAAGGTACTCAGTACCTTGATTTGATTTTCTACTAATGGATTATCTACTAATGGAAATTTAAGGTGTTTCCAATATTTGAGATTAGAAACAATGCTATCATGAATATCATTGTCTTTATTTTTTGGCCCCTTGACCAATTACTTCCTAAGGTTAAATTCCCAGCAGTGGAACTGCTAGATCAGAGGATATGTATAGCAAGGCTTCTTGTAAACACATCACCCTTGAGAAAGTCTACATCAACTGACATTCCCAACAGATCTGACTGTGCTTGTTCTCCACCTCTGCTTCAACCTTGGTATGATCATTCTTCTTAGCCTTAGACTTAGATAACAAAAAGTGGCACTTTTTTGTTTTTTAAGTTTGCATTTTTAAAAGTTACTAACAAATTAGATATTTTAATGTGCTTTTTGGTCCTTCTCAATAAATGGCAAATCACTTTCTATAATCTATTAGTATTTCTCTAAACACAAAATAGCCATAATAAACTATATTTGTTTCTTAAATCTTAGGTCCTATTTTGATGGAGAATGTATCTTAAAAGAAAAAAATGCATGCCTTGTACATTTAAAAATAGCTCTGGCACTTCTGCTTGGAATTTTACTTTAATCCAAATCAGACGAGAGAACGACCATTTTCTCCATGTTGCATTAATAAAAATTTGTACTAGGCATCATTATGAAATATTTGCTAGAACACAGAATTCAGTACAGTACAGGTACACCCTCAAATTTCCAGTGAAATATAAGCATTTTAATAAATATTTTATGACACAGTTTCATCTCCAACTGCTCCATGGAAAAGACCATTAACATGTTACTAGTGGCAAGTTCTGTTTCATCACAATGCCAACATCTGTAATGTTTGAAATATTAAAAATTAGAAGCGCAGTTTTTCTCAGAGCTTTCATTTTTAAATAAGCACCCATTATAAACAATTGTAACTGATTTCCTTTGGAATAAAAACATGGTAAACACTCACTTTAAAAAAAAAAAAAAAAACAGTTAAGAACGAATGACCTGCAAGTGAATTCAAGATAATAAGCAGTGATTGTAGCATTCCATCAAAGCATTTTTGTTGAAATGCTTTAAAACCATATTCAGAATGCGTGTTCTAAAAGGCAGGGATTTACATGGGCCTTCTCCACTTTTTTAAAAAAATCAGTTTTATTTTAAAATGCAAATGTCAAATATGCTTAAAATGCTTCAGTATTTTAAATAACCATCACTAAAGAAATCAAGGTAATTATAATTTCAAACATAAAATCAATTTTTCTTTGCTACATTGATGTTTATGGTTAAGAGACCACAGAATGAAGGTGAGGACAAGGAAAGCTTTAGTTTATCACCTGTAACTAGCATAAATTCTTTGTCTTTGCTAGCATTATTACTTTTTGTTTTGACAAATTACTGCCTGATCTGTCTGAGCTTACAATGCTTGATAGAATATATAAGGTAACATTATAGCATTAAACAGTAGTATGAAAATCCAGTAAAATAAATGTTTATATCCCTAAAGCATTCAGTAGAAAGATACCCAAATTCTAAAGGCCTACACTAGTACCTTGATGAGTTAAGTTTATTATTACACAAATATAGCAACTTCATGAGACAAATGTTATACTCCCAACTCATTCATTGAACTACAGGTCCTCAAACAGAATGGATCTCAAAATCTAGTGTAAAAGATGATTAAAACAACAAGTTAAGAAAATAAGATGACATTTAGAAGTGGAAATGCCATCCTATGTAATCAATAGTACTGTGAATTCTCCCACAGTGGATGGGCTGAACTGAATATCCCCCAAAATAATGTACTGTTTAGGTGCTGAATGCAATGAATAGATGAACACTATGGAGACCATTTATTGTTGAGATTAAAGTAAACCCCAAAATATCACCAAACAGCAGCCAATTTTAAAGAAAATGAAGATGAACTGGCAAACCACTGACATCTCCTGAAAGCATGCTGAAACAAAGGTGATGATTCCAAAAAAAAAACAAAAAACAAAAAACAAGAAGTTGTAGTAGAGGGGTGTCCAAAAAAGGGATATCTGTAAAAGGAGAGGGAAGAGAAAATCAGAGTGTCACCAGCATTTCCAGAGAAGGTACCAACCAGGTCCTGTTTCTCATCTCTCTAGCAGACAAGTAGTAAGTGAGCAAGGCTAATCCACCAGCCTTTCAAAGCATTCATTTACATTTACTCCGACTCTCCTCATCCTCACTTAAGAAACTATTTGGTGTTCACACAGGAGGCTCAAGGAGATTTACCAATTCATGGGAAGGAAATACACCACCTCATTGCCATAATTATCACAGCATGCTGAGTGGTTTCTATTTTGAGTGTAAATTGATAAAATGGCATTTTTCTTCATCAGTCTCTCTAATGATTTATGCATCAATTCATGGGGTCTAATCAGCCTTGCCAAATGATGACACGGAGTTTATAAATCTACAGAGCTGGGAATTGTATTATTTTTTAATATCCTTCACAATTTCCCCAGCCAACAGTATTACGTCAAAACTCCTTAGCACAGGCTCTGTAGCCTTTGCCTAATTTTTCAACCTCATGTAATATCATTGTGATCATCATCATTGTCTACAATGGCAGCTGACAGTTGTTGAGTGCTTTTTGTATATCAAGCCTAACCTAAGCATTTTACTGATGACATCTCATTTAAAACTCACAAAACCCCATGAGGTAGGTAGTGTTGTTTTATTGGTCTTACTAAACGAGGAAGTAAAGCACAGGAAGGTTAAATGCTTTGCCTCATTCACCTGCCCACATGAATCTCACACTTAAGTCATACTCAAATATCTGCAAGTCTTGTAAATGTAGTATGCTTTTGCATAACTCTTTGCACAGGCTGCTGGCTTGGCCCAGAAAACCATCCAACTTTTTCTGGTCTCACCATTTCCTACTGATCCTTCAAGACTCCGTTTGAGCAAAGCTTCCTCTGAAAAACCCAGATATCCCAGTCCATCCTAAGAAAAGTCAGATGCTCCCTTCTTCTGTGCTCTTATTACCGTATGTACCCATTCACACATAACACGAGTCTGTTTTTGAATCTGTTCCTCACTGTGCACAGCCTCTCTCATAGAGAATGCCAGGGTCCCTGCATAAGGCCTCATATTCTATAACTACACTACTCCAGAGGGTACTACTCATATAGACTATAGAGTGAGGAAAATGGCAACACGTGGAGTTGCACAGTATGGGAGCTCTAAGGATAGTATCCCCATTGTCTTCTAAAGGAAGCGGCACATCGCATACACTCATAAACGTTTCTAAGTGACTGAGTGGCTGAAACAGAGACCACAATAAATGTGAAATGGAACTTACACCATTGAGCCCTCTTAACCAATTTATTATCCTCCAAATCAACACTTCATACGTGCAAGTCTAAATAATACCATTAACCTAAAGATAAGTGTTAGTTCTGTTGCCCACTATAAGTACACTCAAAAATCTCTGGTTTATCTCTTCTATATCAGCTTCCTGTGCATTTTCTTTAAATGTTAACAATGAATTTTGAAGATTTCCTTCTCAGCCTTTGATAATGGCATAATTAATCTGCAAATAGATGTGGCATTTCCAAAGATGCAAATAATTACAGTGAGAGCTACACATAAAAAATCTACCCAAGAATGGACTGAAATGCAAATTAATACAGTCTAATTTTTTCTGTTTTAATGAGCATGTTCACTGTGGGCATTATGCATCTGTATTCAGAAAAACAACATTCCACGACTTTCAACCACCTGCTCAGCAGGGAGAAAAAATTGCACAATGAACTTTGGCAGACATTTATGATATTTTTTATTAGAAGTAAAAAAATATTAAGCTTAGATAATACATTCTACTTCTTTTAAAAGGACACAGTTTCTATCTTTTTGTGGATAGGAACATGATCTTAGGTAAAAGAACCTTCTACACATAACCAGCTTTAAGAAATAGCTGGAGATTGTGACAGCTTTCCCTGAAGAGAATCTCTTCAGTTAATCCAGGACATTACTTAGCCCTAATTTTTTCAGTTGATTCCTGCCATCCATTAACTAATTCAGAGTGTGAAAAGGGAACAGAGGAAAATAAATTACTAGCTCTGCAATTATTGGTTAAAACTTTAAAAACTCAGAAACATGGCAATGTGATAGGCAGAATAATGACTGCCAAAAGATGTCCACATCCTTACCCCTGGAAACTGTGACTATAGTCTATCACATGGCAAGGGGAATTAAGGCTGCAGGTGAAGTTAAGATTGCTAATCAGCTGACCTTAAAATAAGATTATCCTGGATTATGCAGCGGGCACAGTGCAGTGACAAGGGTTCTTTCAAGAGGGAGGCATAAGAATCAGTGTACAAGTGGTATGATGTGAGAAAGACTTAACTGGCTATTGCAGCTTTGAAGATGGAAGGAGGCCATAAGCCAAGGAATGCAACCTAACTCTAGAATCTGGAAAAGGCAAGAAAAGGAATTCTTCCCCAGAGCCTCCAAAAGGAAGGCAGCCTTGTAGACATCTTAATTTTAGTCCAATGAGATCAATTTTGGCCTTCTCACTTCCAGAACTATAAGGTAACACATCTGCATTGTTTTAAGCCACTAATTCTGTGTAAATTTGTTACATCAACAATAAGAAATGAATACAGGAAATTTCACCTAAGAGAAGAAATAAATTATTTCTATAATCTCTAAAGCATGTGAATATTTCTTCCCCCAAAGGAGAGCCAAGAGCTCCAGCAGACTACCATATCTTAATGGTCATTGCCTTCTCTACCATAACACTTCACAGCAATTTTATAGCAGTGGTCTGAAATATATTCAAATTGGTATGGAATTTTGAGGCTTTGTGCATACAAGATTCATTCCATTTTACAAGAGCCAGAGAGACCTCAGAGAACATCTGGTCAACTCCAGGTAATTAATGTGCATATGAAAACATCCATATCAGAAGGCTTGGGTAATACTATACTCCAGGCCTCACAGCTACTTAGTTGCATAGCCAATATAAGAATCTTCATTCTCTCTCTCTCCAATTATTCTCCAATTCCTTATGCTACTAGTAACTAGGATTAAATGATACACATAAAACTAAAACTAAAACCAAAATGATCACTATCTGCCAGATTGCAACCATCAGAAAATATGTATGTGTTTTTATGAGGTAGAACATGTCAACAGGAAAATTTGAGAAGAGCACTCTTTAGAATGAAGCCAAAAATACCTTTCCACCCCCTGTCAGCAAGGCTTGGCTGAGACAGACTTTGGCATATGCTCATTTATTTTTAGCATATTTGTGAGCTCCTATGTGTTATTATGCTAATACTAGGGGCAGAACTTTAAGCAAAATAGTCATGGTTTTTTGGACTCAAGGAGCTTACAGTATGGAGGTGAGGATAGAGAGAGAAGCAATGGGGTCTTTATTAGCTAAACGTTAAACCACAACTTAGAGGAAGAGTCCAGCAGAGTGAACTGGCCTTCATGGTTTGTCTCTGACTCATGGACTGTCCCAAAGTCCTAACAACTAGATAGGCCAACAACTCACTCTGAGAAATGTGGGTATGAATTCTCCTTTTCACAGAACTCCAGCCTCAGTAGCTAATGAGAAACACCACTAGACATTGGTCATAGATAACTTAACTCCCACGTTTCACTGTCCACCTCCATTGCATTTCTTTGGAATAGTCCTGTTTGTTTGTTTGTTTGTTTGTTTGTTTCAATGAGGATATCTGTTGGCTTCAGGTTGGAATGTATGGTTAAAGTAACTTTTTCAAAGAAAGAGTAGTTTGACAATATTTTTAGTTCTGATTAACTAGAAGTAGTTTTTATTGATTAGTGAAAAGTACTAGGTAAAGCAATGGATGGATAACCCATCCCAAAAGAGAGCTGTGCTCATGTCTGAGTTACATGAACTGTGCCACAGAGCTGAGCTTGTAGCTAGCCACAGATGTTTTGCACACCAAAATTGTTTTATATAGTATTACTAAATTTAATACATTTAGCCCTACATTTGTTACCCTTAATAAACGCTAATCCAGATCTCCTAATGTTTTAACTAATATGAAAATGTAGCTTCTGACCAACCCTGTTTGCTGCTTGAAATATTTCTTTTCATTTTTTACAAAAGTCATACCTTAGAAGGCTGCTGTCTGATGGAAATTTTAATGTAAGACATACAAGTAATTTAAATTTTTCTGGTAGTCATCTTTTTAAATATACAATGTAATTGGTGAAATTTTAATAATGTATTTTAAAACTCAGTATACAAAAAACATTTCAGCATGAAATCAATGTAAAACGTAAATGAGATTCCACATTGTTTTCTATTGGGTTTTCAATATTTGGATTGCAGTTTATACATACTGCACATCTCATTTCAGGTGTTAAATTTTCTTTGAAAATATTGATTGTATTCATCCATTCTGACAATCTGTTTTTTAAATGGTGTGTTCAGAACATTTATATCTAGTATACTTTTTGACATGGTTGGATTTAGGGATGCCATTTTATTACTTGTTTTCTGTTTGTTTCTTCTGTTTTTCATTCCTCAGTTTCCCCTTTCCTGCCTTCTTTTGGGTTATTTGTATATTTTTTAGTATTCTACTTTATTCTATTGTATTTTTTCACATGTTTTATAGTTTTCTAAGTGCCCTAGAGATTACAATACACATGCTGTACTCAATTTTTAACAGTCTACTTAGAGTATCTTACCACTTCAACTGGAATGTAAAAATCTTAACACCCCATAAGTCCCCTTACTTCCTGCTTTATGCTATAGTTGTCATATATTACATCTGCATTCACTGAAAACCTCATCAGACAACACTTGTTTTCTTTCAACCATTATGCATATTTTAGAGAACTAAAGAGGAGAAGATTAGTCTAGTGTATTTATCAGATATTCACTATTTCTATTTTTCTGCCTTCATTCCAGATGTTCTAAATTCTTTTCTGGCATCATTTCCCTTCTGTCTGAAGAACTTCCTTCAGCAATTTTCTTACACAAGGTCTACTACTGGCAATGAATTCTTTTAGTTTCCCTTCATCTGAGAATGTCTGAAAGTTCCTTAAGGATATTTCTGCTGAATATAGAACTCCAAGTTGACAATTATTTTCTCTTAGTAGTTTTAAAATGTTATATCACTTTCTCCATGATGAGAAATACATAGTCATTCAATCATTGTTTCTCTATAGGTAATGCATTATTTTCCTCTGTTTTCAAGATTTTTTATTGTCTTAGGTTTTCAGCAGTTTGATGATGATGTGTTTTGGTGAGATTTACTTGGGTTTGTGTCTGGGGTTTTATGAACTTCTTGAATCTGTAGCTTTATGCCAAATCTTGGGATTTTCAGTTATTATTTATTCACCAAATCTTATTCCAGTACCATACTTTTTTTCCTGTCGTTTCCTGGGGTTCTGATGCCATGAACATTAAATCTTTTATTATTATTCCACAGGTCCATGAGGCTCTGCTTACCCTCTCCCCCTAATCCTTTTTCTCTGTTGTTCACATTGTACAATTTCTGTTGAGCTATCTGCAAATTCACTGAATTTCCTCTCTTTCACCTCCATTCAGTTATTGAGCCTACTGAGTGAGTTTCAAGAACTATGGTTACTGCATTTTTGAATTCTAAAATTTTAATTTGGTTCTTTATATCATGTATTCATTTGCTGAGAATTTCTTTTTGTTTCAGAAGTGATTGTTTTTACTTGTTGAGCATTTTTATAACAGCTGCTTTAAAAGTCTGTTAGATAATTCCCACATCTTTGCCATTTCAGTATTGGCCTCTGTCAATTGTCCTTCCCCATAAAAATGGATAATTTTCCTGGTTCTTCATATGCCAAGTAATTCTGGGTTGTATCCTAGACATTTGGAACACTCTATTACAAGACTCTGGGTTTTGTTTCAATCCTACTGAGAATGTTGCTATTTTTGTCTTAGCAGGCAATTGTCGTGAATAGCTTCAGGCTTCAAGTTCTAAACCTCTTTCTGTGGGTTATGTTTCCAGCATCAGTGTAGTTTTCAAAGCCTTTGTAGAGACTTCCACTTCTGGCCGTAATGAAGTAACAGGAACCAGATTTACCCCTCTTTTGTCAATTTGATGGAACTTCCAATTCTGGTCATTTCCCCTCATCATCCTGCCACTATTTACTTTTCAGGGTCCTCAAATAGCTGCTTCATGCATTCTATCCAGGTTTTATAGCTGCACTCAGTGGCAGAGTCAGAGTAAACTGTGTTTACTTCATCTTATCTGGAACTGGAATCTTGTGACTATATTTAGATTTCATAAAATTTGCAGTTGAAAAAGTAGACGCATATACCCAGTTGCTCCAAACATACGTAAATGTTTTCTGATAACTAAATGAGTATCAGTTTTTAAATTAAAAATAATTTTAAAATCACATATTAAGTCACCCTTTAAAGGGCTTAGTATCCACACATGGTTAGAGCATTCTTAGAAAGTCATATTAAAGAATTTACAAGAGACAGCAGGAGTATAACCAAAGGTCTAAAACAAGCATCCTCCTCTACTGACTCTTTCAGAGAAAGAGGTAGGAACTCACATTTTTCAAGGCCTTTTTTTTTTTTTAAACATAATGAAACCCCCTAGTTCTCTTCAGTCAGGATAAACCAGAGCTAAGTTTAATGAAAGTAGGTCTCTGAAGTTTCTCCTATCTGAGTTTTACTACCTTGACCAGTAGTGCCAACCTCTTTCTTTTAAGCCACCTTCCATGTCACGAATGTAATTTTTTATTAAAATTCTAATCTTGTCTTTTAAAATAGAAAATTAAAATTCTAGAAAGGTACTGCCAAATACTATAGCCACTAGCTACTAGCCACATGCAGCCATTTAGTATTTGGTAAGCCTATAACTGACAGGGTGAACTTTAAATTTTATATAATAGTAATTAAAGTTTTTAAAAAACTGATGCTTGTTTCTGTTCTTGGGAAACTGCTAAGTAAGTTGGAACAACTTGGGAATGTGAGTCTACTTTTTCAATTATGAAAGTTATGAAATCTAAACACAGATTAAGTATTTCTAATGAAAGCTTTGTGTCGAAACTGGTATGTGCTATAAGTGTAAAATATACACTGGATTTGGCAGATTTAGTCTGAATAAAAAACAGAAAATATATTAATAATTTTTCATAGTTGATTACATGTTGAAACTATATTCTTTATATATTAGGCTAAATAAAATATATCATTAAGATTAGTTTTACTTGTTTCTTTTTACTTTTTAAATGTGGATACTATGAAATATAAAATTACATATATGGCTCTCATTGTATTTCTATCAGACAATGCTGTTCTAAATCTCTTCTAACGATTGAGATACATACAAGTATTTTAAGCTGAAATTCTAGAAAATGGAAATATAGGCAAAAATATAAGATATTTGTTGGGTGCAAAGAAGAAATGATAGAGGAACCATGTAGAGAGAAGAATAACATAGGTACACATTATCAGAATCATCAAACAAGGTGAAAGATAAAAGAAAATTCTTTTCTAATTCTCTTCATTTTCAATTAATTGAAATGCAAAGATGATTAGGACAAAAAGATGTTCAAAATTACTCTTTGCAATACTATTTTTGTTTGTTGGTAGGCTGTTAATTTACAGATGACCTTGTAAAACAAAAACTGTAAACGAAGAATGAATACACAGACTGCAGACTGCATAGCAGCTACTATACATTTTTAGACATCTATTTTTTCCACAAATGTGTCAAGCTGACAAAATAAGAATATAAGCAATTTACAAACTCTTCACATTAAATTCTAATTCAAGCTGTTCCTTTTTGGCTTTGGAAATGGAAATGGATCTGCTATAAGTTTCTAGAATTAATATTACACAATGGAGGGAGACATGCTGACCTGTCAGACGGGGCGGGGAGGGGGGGACGTTTAAAAAATATTTACGTGAAATAACACATGGCCAAAGACCCTTAAAAAGTCCCTGGAATTTGGTCTTAGGAGTAAGACAATTTATGCAGCCTCCTTCTCCACATGGTTCTTTGTGCACAACAGGAATGAGTCTACACTGTTAAGAGTCTGTAATCAGTGCCAGACGACTGATCAAAGATGGCAAAGTAGGGCCAGCTTTCAGAGGCCACCCAGTTGCTGAAAGAAAAGGAATATTTTCTTCAGGTGACCTTAAGCTTCCTAGAGGTCAGGCAGGGATGATCTAAGCATTGTTTTTCAGGCTGTATGAGGACACCTGGATCAATGACTATTTGAAGACTGTGGGTGAACCATGCTGAGTTCATCCTCTGGCTCCACCCATTTGTAAGGTTGCACAGACCACCTCTTACTTCAGATTCCCACAGCCCAACTAGCCTAAATAAGTTTAGTTTTCTTATTTAAATGTTCCACCATCTAGTAAAAACACATGTGATTGCAATGTTTAGAAAAAGGACAGTATACAAACCGGTATGTAGTGTGATAGCAATTACTCAGACACGAAACAACTGTAAATACCAACAGTGGTTATCCCTAGTAACAGACTTATATTCCTGCTATTTTTCAACATTTTCCACATTTTAAGGAGGAAAAATCTTGTATTACTTATACAGAGCAACTTATTATTTGTATGAGGGAGCAGTAAGAAACAAAAAGGGTCTATATCTATGAAAGTACATGAATACATTTTGAATTAGTATCTTCCTTTGACATTAGCACCTAATACATTTGTGATATTTGCAAACTTTTTGTGGTATCAGTAAGCAGAGGTATACTCATAAATGTGCTTTCAAGGTGCCACGGTGCTATCCAAAAACATAGATCAGTAATAAAAACAAAAGTGGATTCTTTAGGAAAGCAGTCTCCAAAGTTAGAAAACAATAAAAGGAAAACATTTCTTTTTTGAAGTATGAGTGTAAACTTCAACCATTCAGTTACATTGTACATCTAAGGTCTTGACAATGCTGCATGAAAAATTAAGGCTTTACATTACATAAATGTTTCATCTACTTTCCTAACGATTATGATGCACTTCAAATTACTTCTTACAGATCTTTCAAGGTTCAGCAAGGCAGAGAGAGAAGCACAATCAAATATATTTATTTATTAGATCAACTGGTCACTGTTTAGACAGAGTTCCAGGTAAATATAGGTGCCATTTTCACAGAGTTCAACTGCTATATGTCAAGAAGATCACATATAGATAACATGTTATTTAAAGAAAGAGACTAGCACTGCCAGAATACTATAGGAAGAGAACCACAAATCATTCATGATAGTGAAACTATAGTGACATTCTCTTTAAAGTCAGGAAAAAAGATGCCTCCTATAACCTCTGTTATTTTAATATCTTTCTAGAAGTATTAGCCAAAGCAGTAAAAATTACAAATAATGTAAACTGAAAGATAAAATTATTATTTGGAAATGAAACGATAATCCACTGACAACATTCAGTAGAATCACCTGAAAATAAAATCAGAGCCAATATGCAAAAATCAATAGCTTCCCTAATTTCTAGAAAGAAACAGGTAAAAAATACAATGGGGTAAAAATTCACATTCATAAAAGAAAGAAAGAGTATAAACAAATAGAATATATTCAAAAGATAGGTGTACAGAACCAACATTAAAAAATCATGGCACCGGCCGGGCGCAGTGGCTCACATCTGTAATCCCAGAACTTTGGGAGGCCGAGGCAGGTGGATCACGAGGTCAAGAGATCAAGACCATCCTGGCTAACACAGTGAAATCTCATCTCTACTAAAAATACAAAAAATTAGCTGGGCATAGTGATGGGCGCCTGTAGTCCCAGCTACTCGGGAAGCTGAGGCAGGAGAATGGTGTGAACCTGGGAGGCGGAGCTTGCAGTGAGCCGTGATAGCGCCACTGCACTCCAGCCTGGGTGACAGAGCCAGACTCTGTCTCAAAAAAAAAAAAAAAAAAAAAAAAAAGGAACATAAAAAAAGATTTAAATTAATAAAATGATTCACCATCCTGCTGAATGTTAAAGCTTAATTATAAAGATGACAATGTTCCCTCAAATAAACGTAGAAATGCAATGGAGTTACAATTAATATCCCACTAGCAGTTCTGTTTAGAAGTTGACGAAATTACTCTAATGTTCTTACAGAAGAACAATCATGAAGAATATTCAAGAAGGGCCAGGCATGGTGGCTCACGCCTGTAATCCCAGCACTTTGGGAGGCCAAGGCGGGTGGATCACCTGAGATCAGGAGTTCGAAACTGGCCTGGTCAACATTGCGAAACCCCATCTCTACTAAAAATATAAAAATTAGCCGGGCATGGTGGCACACACCTGTAGTCCTAGCTACTAGGGAGGCTGTGGCAGGAGAATCGCTTGAACCCGGGAGGTGGAGGTTGCAGTGAGTCAAGATTAGGCCACCGCACTCCAGCCTGAATGACAGAGTAAGACTTGGTCTCAACAAAAATAAAAAATAAAAAAATTTTGAAGAAAATGTGGGGGGAAATAAACCATATTTAACCACGCAGATAGAGCTTGCACAACTAGATATCAAGATGTGTTATCAAAATGTGTCATAAAGCTATAGGAATTTAAACCTATTCTGTTCTTTAAAATGTTTTTTTAAAAAAGGCTAGAATTCAGTATACAATTAATATGGCATTTCAAATTAATGTAATAAAAAGATGGATTCTTAAATCAGTTTGGCTAACTGGCTATTCATTTTGGAAAATATGAAGTTAGATCCCTACCTCTCAACCTTATACAAAAATAAATTTCAGATGCAATAAGATATATGTGTAAAAAATGGAACCACAAAAGTACTAGAAGAAAATTAAGGTACAATTTATTTAATGGTGGGATGGAAAAGACCTATCTCTGCATGCCAACAGCCAAAATCATAGGGAAAAATATTAGATCTAACAACTAATCTCAGAGATTAAATCTTTCAGTTTCACAAAACTGAAAGGCAAGCAAATTGAAGGAAATATCTGCATCATATGGCAGAAAGAGAGTTAAAATTTTAACCAATAAAAAGTTTTTGTAAATTAACTTTAAAAGCAGAGCATTCCATTGAAAATGAGCACTACTCTTCTCATCTAATAGGTGAGGTAAGAAAAATCCAGAGAAGACTGACTAAAGCATACCTGGCAAAAGACGAGATGAAATCTGGGCTTTGCAGTCCCCTAGAAACATTATTTTTCGGCATTATCAGGTTGCCTAAATCTAAAAAAAGAGAAAGGAAAAGAAAGAAGGAAGAGAAGGCGCAAAGGAGACAGCAAGGGAGGGAAAGAAAGAAAACGAAAGGAAGAAAAAAAAAAGAAAGAAAGAATAAAAAGGAAACCAAACCATATTCCAATGGCTATGGCTGAATGAATTACCTATGCATGTTTCTACACATGTTAAGTTAAAAAGCAATCTTCTACCCTTGCACTAACTATGTAAGTGACCTAACTTCTCGGCCTTGTTGCTCATCTTAGAGCAAGCTGAACTTGAAGATCTCTAACACTGTCCAGTTCAACCCCACTTGCATTAATATATGACATTATAAAGTTATGGGCAACTCAGAAAACAACCTACATACAATTCAGTGAACATTTATTGGGCACCTAATATGGGCAAGATACCATAATAGATACTGTGGGGATATAGCTTTGGCCTCTACTTGTATAATCAATCTATTACCATAAAATTCTGGAGCTGGAAGAACTGAATTTTATAAACGAGCAAACAAGCATGTTGGATATACTGAAATATAAAACCTTTAATACATTAATAAAGTTAAAGAAAATGTATTCCATATATATAACATGTTAAGGCTATCATATTCTTTAACAATTCTTTTAAATAATTAGATAGGAAAATAGGGAATCTGAGCTTGAGGTCTAGCACTGTCAGAAATCCATTTTTAAGAAAATTATTATCTGAATTCATATAACATAAAAGTAAGCATTTTAAAGTAAACATTTAGTATGTTCACAATGTTGTGTAACTACCTCTTCTGCTAGTTCCCAAACTTTCCTTGCAGTGCAGCAGTGAATTCAAGATGTGCTCCATCCTTGATCTTGATCATTTCCCAATGAAGCCCATGACTCTTTGAGGAATTTCTCAATTCACTTAGCGTAACTAGGCAACTCATTCTATTCTAAAATCATTTAACAAATGTCTATGTAAATCTCTACCAACAAAATGAAGGGCCATATAATTACCCAGAAAAGTCAATCTCTGGAGTCATCTACGAGAATTACAAAACTGCATTTTTAGTAGCTGGACTTTTATTACCTAAATTACTCCCTGCTTCTATTCTCTCATCTCAATCTTTGTGAAAGTTTGCACAGAGTATTCAAAGAGTGTCCAAGCCCAAGCTCACAAGAGATCAATTCATAGGTTCTCTATGCAGACCCCTCTTTGGCACGCAAGGTTTATGCAAGAAATGTTTGCCTACGAAAAGTTGATAATTATAGGTATGCTTTAGAAAGAAATGACAATTGCCATGAATATTTACATAGTACCTTAGAAATATGCTTTTATGCTAATCATAAAATTATAACTGCCAACATTTTCTGATAATTTATTATGCTCTTGACACAAGTCTACATGCTTCCTATACATTATTTCATTTGAATCTTACAACAGTTATAAAAATACTGAGGTTTAGAGGTTACATGACTTGCCCAAAGTCATCCACTTTACAATAACTACCAGGCATACTTCTTCCCTGAGACCGCATTGCCAATAATGATCCCTGAACCGTTTCTATAAAGAATTCCCACAGCAGCTGGGATAAACCAAAGCCACATGGCTTAATTCTGAAAGGCACTCCCAGGCAGTCTGTGGGGAAGGAGCAAAAGGTTCACCACCTTTGAAAGACTTAGGAATTCCAACCATTAGTCATCAGCAGAGGTGCATCAACAAACACTGGTTTCAATCCACGTCAAAGATATTTCATTATCCCCATGAAAGGATTAAAAACGGTCCCCTCTAATATCACAACCTGCCCCCTTGTGCCACCGTCAGCACTCCCAACCCCCTTCCCTAAACTGCTGGTTTCCCATAGTCTCATCACTATCTAAACACTCTACCATTTACTAATTGTTTGTGCATATAAGTATTCTAGAGTGCTAGAATGCAAACTCATTGAGAACAGGGATCTTCATTTTATTCACTGCTGTGTCTCCAGTGTTTAGAGATATAGTGGCCTGGGTCACAGTTGGAGCACGTTCCTCTTCCTTACAAAAGTATATGATGGTAGCTATTCAAATCACTTTCTAACATTTCACCAAAACCTGCTAAACACTGCTAAATATTTCACACATTTGAATGGAGACACTGATACATTCATAAGTGAATGCAACAGCTACGTCACCAAGGAGAAAGCTATAATTATGGAATAATAGAACTATCACTGACAGATGGAAGGGGTTTTGCTTGTTGTTACAGCTTATCCAGGGAATTATATAAAGAGTTCAGTGAGTTAGCATAACTGACAGGCAACCTACGCATACAAATCTTGGGGAGCTGAAAGGCGAGAGGGGAAGGCAATGAAGGAAGGATGTTTAATTTCAAAACATATGTGCATCTTCATAACAGAAGTTACTGTTTGGAAAATGTTTTCAATGGCCATTAATTCTTTAACAGAAACTATGGAAAACAGTGTGACAAAGTAGTATGGCAGAGCATGGGTTAATAACCATTTTCCTGCATTAAATACTTTGCAATTTGCCAGGCACTGTTCTGAAGCCTTTACACATATTACATCATTTGAATATCCTTACAACAACCGTGTGATATAAGGACTGCAATTATTTTATAGATAATGAAACTGGGGCTCGGAGAGGGTGTCTAACTTGCCCATGGCCACACAGCTACTTAGTGATGGAGCTGGGATTAAGCTGTTCTTAATTTGTACTCTACCTTGGTGTTTCTCAACAGGGTGTAGTTTTGTCCCCCAGCTGACATGTGGCAATGTTTGGAGACATTTGTGGTTGTTGTAACTAGGGGGAAGGAACTACTGGCATCTAGTGAGTAGGAATGCCACCGAACATCCTCAGGGCAGAGCATCGCCCCACGACAAAGAATGTTCTGGCCCCTAAGTGTCAGGAGTGCCAAGGCTGAGAAACCCTGCTCTCAAACTCTTCACCTCTGTACTTAAAGCTTAAGAAACACCTTTGACACAGGGACTTCTGTCCTTTTTAGGAGGAAAACAAACTGTAACATGTGGTTACAGGTGGTCATGTTATCTTATAAGAGAAGTGCACTCATTTCCTGAGGCTGCTGTAACAAATGACACTAAATCTGGTGACTTAAAACTATGAAAATTTATTCTCTCCCAGTTCTGTTTTTGTTTTTGTTTTTTTTTTGAGATGGAGTCTCGCTCTGTCGCCCAGGCTGGAGTGCAGTGGCCCGATCTCGGCTCACTGCAAGCTCCGCCTCCCGGGTTCACGCCATTCTCCTGCCTCAGCCTCCTGAGTAGCTGGGACTACAGGCGCCCGCCACCGCGCCTGGCTAATTTTTTGTATTTTTTAATAGAGATGGGGTTTCACCGTGGTCTCGATTTCCTGACCTTGTGATCCGCCCGCCTCGGCCTCCCAAAGTGCTGGGATTACAGGCGTGAGCCACCGCGCCCGACTCTCTCCCAGTTCTGGAGGCGAGAGGTCCAAAACCAATGTCACTGGGCTGAAACTGAGGTGCTGGCACGGTCATGCTCTCTCTGGAGGCTCCGGGGGACTCTGTCCCTCACCCATTCCAGCTCCTGGTGGCTGCCAGAATTGGCACTCCTTGACTGGTGGCCACATCACTTCACTCTCTGCCTACGTCTTCACATCACCTTCCCCTGCATGTCCCTCTCTGTCCCCCCTGCCTCTTTCTCATTAGGATGCCTGTGAAACATTTAGAGCCCACCTGAATAATATAGGGTAATCCCCTCAAAATGCTTAATTCAACCACATCTACAGAGACTATTTTTCAAAATAAGGTAACATTTACAAGTTCTAAGAATTAGGATGTGGATATCTTTGGGGGACCGTGAGCAGACATTATTATTTCCATTTTACCATGAGGGAACTTCAAGTCATGTGCCCAGGGACAAATGGCTAACAAGTGGTAGAGGTGGGGTTTGAACCCAGCTCTGTCCACCTCGGACGCTCATTCTTTTTTCTTTATACATTGCCACCTACAGAGGCTAGAGAAAAGATCTGATATCTGGCCGGGTGCGGTAGGTCACGCCTTTGGGAGGCAGAGGTGAGCGGATCACCTGAGGTCAGGAGTTTGAGACCAGCCTGACCAACATGGTGAAACCCCCTCTCTACTAAAAATAGCCAGGCGGGGTGGTGCATGTCTGTAATCCCACTACTCGGGAGGCTGGGGCAGGAGAATCGCTTGAACCTGGGAGGCAGAGGTTTCGGTGAGCTGAGGTCACGCCATTGTAGTCCAGCCTGGGCAACAAGAGCGAAACTCTGTCTCCAAAAAAAAAAAAAAAAAAATCTGTCTCCAAAAAAAAAAAAAAAAAAAAACGCAGCCTCAGAGTGGGGCCTACTGCAAGAAAACTACAAATCCAGGCATATTCTAAGCACTGTCTGTAAAAATCATGACGGCACAAACTTTCATGATATGAGTGTCTGAAGAATACAATCACCTGTAATCTTTGCATAGAACTGTCTAGAGCCTTCTTCCTGAGTCTAAAGTAAAATGCAGCAAACTACAGCTATAACTACACATGCTTCTTTAGCATTTTTACTTTATTATGGACTAAAATCCCACACTTGCTGTGAGAAGAAGTCATTGCCAGTGGAGAGAAGGATATGGTGGGCCTGTGTGTCTGTGGGGATAGTTTCCATAATCCCAGAAATGTTTTGATATTAAAAATATTGGGCATTCAGCTATAAAAAGGAAGCACTGACTCAAGTCACAATATGGATGAACCTTAAAACATTACGCTAAGTGAAAGAAGCCAGGCATAAAATGACACAGATTGTATGATTCCTTTTATGTGAACTACCCAGAACAGTTAAATCTACAGAAACAGAAAGCAGATTAGGGGTTGCCTCGGCCTACAGGGAGTGGGGAATGGGTAGTGACTGCTTAGTGAGGATGGGGTTTTATTTTGGAATGGTGAAAACATCTTGGAACTAGATAGAGGTGGTGGTCACCTCCATTTTTCATAGTAAAATGGTTAATTTTATGTTCTAAGAGTTTTACCTAAATAGATACATAAATGAGGCCTCAATGCTAAGCAGACTCTGGGATGGACAATCCATTTCTTTACAATGTAGTGTTAAACCATATTGTGGATCAAATTCTAGAGGAATGGCTTCTAGCTAAGATATTATGATTTTATATGACCCTGGACAGAATATGTCTTCTAGTACTCTACTTTTTGGATTATGACAAGAAGGTTTAAAAAATAGCAAGTCATACAATTTTAAAATTCACTTCTAATTTTTTAACTAAAGTAATAAGTACTTGCTGTAAAAAGAAGCTATATTATGCCAAAATTTATAGTAAAGTAATATCTAGAATAAAAATTTTACCTCCCACTCTCCTAAAATTAGTTGCCTACTTGTATTTCCTTATAACAGAGCCAGATGAGATAATAAAATAAAAGTGCTGTGTTAACTCTGAAGCATATTTCGAATGCAAGGCATTATTATGAGTGTAAATAACAATACTCATCAAAAAGACAGCACAAAGGAAAACACTGCCATGTTACAGTGCGTACTTTATAACGACGCACCAGTAATAACTAACCAACAAAATTGGTAGTCTATTATTTTACAATCAACAGACAGTAATTAAGCAACAAACTTCAACTGCTGCAGTTTCGATTTGATAATAACCAGATAGGACACACCAGAAGAATGTGCATATACGAGATAAGCCTCCTCCTCCTCCTCCTGAAGCAAGTACACCCAAGTAGTCGCCCAGGGAGTCTAGACTGCCTCCAGGGCCTTATATGGAGTAAAACTTGTTAAGGGAGGAATGTGAAAGTCTCTGACTTGTGGCCAGAGTTAGGACCGTCTATGGAGTAGGCAGGGAAAGAATGAGAGGGAAGGCGATCGCCAAGCCTAGTTCAAGTCCAATGCCTTCCTTCAGAATCCAGCTTCTATTCCTAAGGAGAAAGATATTCCCATAGCCCGTGAACCCCCAACTGTGTGGGCCAAGGGCAGGGACGGGTCCGGTGTGAGGGGGTGGAGGAAGGCTATGACAACTTTGGGGATCTACTACCTGTAAACATGCCGCTTTCATGGGGCTGCATCTTGAAGAGAATTTCTCTTGCTGTGTACCATGCAAGATAGATTCTGGGCTAGGAACTAGTCTTTCCATTCCAGCCTGAGGCCAGGCTGCTGCCACCTCGGCAGGATCTGGAAGTGGTAAGCCAGGCCTTGCTGCAAGGCCAGAGGACAGCTGGACATGAAGGACTGCAGGAGAGGCACAAAGAGGACAAGACCAGAAGAGAGATGGAAGTGCTGAGCTCTGGGCCATGCTTGCCATTAACCCCTTAGATAAAGTTATCTCACAGCTAACTCTCCTTAGTGTGGGTATCTGTAAAATGGGGTAGCACCTCTGCTCTCCTTGCCTCAAACTAAATTCTTGTTAGAAGAGAGTGAGAGAAAAAGAGCCAGAGCGAAAGAGAAAGTGAGACAGAGAGAGGAGAAAGAGGTGAGGGGAGATGATAATGAACAGAAAAATATACCAAAAATTAAGCCTTGTCTCAGTACTTCCAAAACTCTGTGTATGCCATATAACTAAGAATCTGTTTGTTAAGAGTTAACACATTTTGGGACGCCAAGGTGGGTGGACCACTTGAGGCCAGAAGTTCAAGACCAGCCTGGCCAACATAGCAAAACCCAGTCTCTACTAAAAATACAAAAATTAGCCAGGCATGGTGATGCCTGCCTGTAGTCCTAGCTTCTCAGGAAGCTGAGGCACAAGAGTAGCGTGAACCCAGCAGGTAGAGGTTGCAGTGAGCCAAGATCACACCACTGCACTCCAGCCTGGGTGATAGAGCAAGACTGTGTCTCAAAAAAAAAAAAAAAAAAAAAAAAAAAAGAGTTAACACAAAAGAAGAGAGACATTTGGCAAAAGAGCAGCTTAAACAAAGGTAACTTTTTAATTCATGCTTTCATTCATTTATTCAACATATACTTAGTGAGCACTGGTTAGGTTTCTATCACCGAATAAAACAGACATGAATTTTCCTTTATGGGGCTTACCATTTGGTGCGAGAGTAAGACACTAAATAGCTTGTATAATTTATTTGGAAACATTATCATTTATAATATAAGATGTACTGTGAGGGAGATAAAGGGAATTGCAGTAAGAGAAAACAGAAAATTAGGGGAGATCTACTTAAGTGGGGTTTGAGCAAAGAAGTCTTTACTAAGGAAGGAACATTTACGAATCCTAAAGGAACAGAAGAAGCTGGCAACACAGAGCGGGAGCAGGCAGCAGAGAGGGAGCTTCCTGGGTGGAAGATTCACGTGGAGCACAGGTCCTGGAGCAGGATGGAGGGCAGGAGAGGAAGAGGCTGGAGCGAAGTGGACACTCCTATCTACTCCCAAGAGCCTTTTCTATGCTGTGCGTCACGTGTATCTTGAAGAGCTAAGGATAAGCCCTGCTTCCCAAGGAGGTATTACAGAACGTCAAAATGGGAAGTGTCAAGCAAGCCACAAAGATGGATGAGATACCAGATTCCAAAATGAAGTACCAGGCCTAGATGCAGTTTTTCAAAGAACATAGCCCAAAACCTTTTTCACTGGTCTTAAACCTCTTATCTACAGTGAGGCTACAAGTAGGCTGGACTGTTTGTTGGTGGCTAAAAGGAGAGAATGTTTGAAGCAAGCAGGCTGCAGTCCAGTCTGGTCCTAGCCTAAAGGACTAAGCTTAGGAAGAGATAAGAGTACCTGACCCTCCCTGCTTCTCCCCTTTCCAGCCTAGTGAGGGGGCTCAACAGGACTACCTGGAGAGCATGAGGCTGTTACGATATGGAAGGCACTGTGACCTTGTTTGGGACTTCTGCTTAAGAAATCTGAAGAACTGGAGAGCTGGCTGGATGCTGACGGATAAGCCAAAGGAAATGACAGCTGCCCTGGGAGCAGCCTGCCCTCTCCCAGTTGGTGGGAACAAAGGAAGTGTGAGTGTTTCCCATGGACCACACCATGAGCATATGTACAGGGTATATAATAAGGTCTTCCCAACAAGAGCCACCTGGACAGCAATAGAACCCAGCAGAGAGAAGTATGAATAGATTGGTGGGCTTTCTAGAGACTGTGGAAGGAGTCTGCAATTAGGCTGAAGAAAGTGTAGCAGCCCCAACAAGGAAACTGGAGGTGAGAGGCCCCCAGAGACAAGGGGAGAGGGTATCTCCAAAGAACCCATAAAAGGCTCCACAAGTGAAAGAATCAACTCTAAACACCCACAACACAAAAAGAGCTCTCCTATGATACCGCCTGCCAAGTAAAAGCTTTCCTACACTCCTTCCTGTTTCCCACCCAGCCCCTAACCCCAGTCCAGAAATCATAGCTACTGAGTAAGCAAGAGAAAAAGCCTCCAACCACAGCCCCCTCTCCCTGCAACAGGCCCTAGCAAGGGGAAGGGGAGCAGTTATAAATATGAATGAAGTTGGAAGCTTTAACTATCCCATGATACATTTTAAGTATCTGGCAAATTAAAGTGGGGTTTTTTATTATATATGAGGAATCGGAATAGCCACGTGATATGTTTTCATCCAAAAAACAGGGGAAATGCTTTCCACTGTATAAATATTAATGGGAGAGTAGGAGACTTGATGAAGTTGTTTTTTGATGGCCTCCCATGAAACCTATTTGTTCAAGGCAGATTATACATAGAACCCCATTGTGCTAGCACATCTCATGGAAAATGTACTTTCCAAAAATGAGGCCCGGCATGCCCCAGCTTGAGGATGAAGATCACTGTGGTTTGTGGGTACACCTTGTAACACGGTCCATCCTTGGCCAGGCCATGCAGAGCCTTCAGTATCTATGGCAACTGAGGCTATGGACCTCCTGCATACATCAGTGGTTCTCGTTCTTACACCTCCCTCCTTTTTCAGGAAGACAAATTGTTTCAGGAAGGAATCCCTATCACCAGGAACCTCCACCAAGCTCAGCTCTGATCCTCCTGAAACAAGCTCTGATTGACTTCCCAATATTGTGCCTTATGAGTCTTCTTCTTAGATGTCACCCTAACAGGATTCCCGGTACATTCATCTGGCACCCAGTTGAGAAGGCCAGAGCCTCAACCCATACTCAGCAGGAAACCCAAGGAGAATCAATGAAAGGCCAGGGGCCTCTTTAACTCCACCCATTCAATCTCCCATTGTCTTAGTGTCATGAAAAGCAAGTCTTAACACATGCAGGGCAGTAAAACATGACATGGAATTCATCTTCAGTAAACTGGCACTTTGGTTAAGCAAATGTGGAAAAGTCAACCGCCACAGCATCCTTATATGCCAGTGGGTTTTAGCAAATTAACATATACTGACCAAGTCTTTCTGATATTGGAAATATTGCTTACCAAATCAACACCATGTGACAGGGATTTCTCCTCACACACATACACTGTTTTTATGAAAGCTCATTCAAAGCTGACATTAAAAGACATTTTGGGCCAAGCCTGGCTCATGCCTGTAATCCCAACAGTTTGGGAGGCTAAGGCAGGATGATCACTTGAGCCCAGGAGTTTGAAACCAGACTGGGCACATAGCCCTAACTTTACACTAGAATAAAAAATTAGCCAGGCATGGTGGCATGCAAATGTAGTACCAGCTACTCAGGAGGCTGAGGCAGGAGGATTGCTTGAGCCTGGAAGGTCAAGGTTGCAGTAAGCTATAGTTGCACCACTCTAGCCTGGGTGACAGAATGACATCCCTGTTTCAAAAAAAAAACAAAACCAGTTTTGGTATTTGGGCTATTTTTAAAATGCACATCAGAGGATCTGAAGGTTTCTGGGCCTGCTCCCCACTAGGTTCTGAGCTTCTTGAAGGCAGGGACTATGTTTCATCCACTTTTGTACCCTCCTGGGGCCTAGTACAAAATCTGATATATATGTGGGTTCATTCAAAGTCTGATAGCTGATAAGTGAGTGAACAAATGAACATTCTGGCTCATATTTTCAGTTAGATTTGTGTGAACACTATAATTAAATCTGTTTTGAAAAAGAGAGAAACCTGCTATCCATCACTGTCAACCACTCTATTCTCTACAGACCATTTTGAGTGTGTTTATTTGAATCTTGTAGTCAGATGCTATAGTGTTCTTTTGTGTAAAAAATTTTCCTGGGGTACCTCTTTCTACAGGCTCCTGAGGCCACCCCCACAGATGCCCATTCACACCACTCAGACACAGCAAAGATCCAGCATGGTATTGGGCTCCATCAAAGGGAATCAACGGGTATCTCGAAGGGAATAATACTGCTTTAAAATAGGTATTTTCAAAAGAATTACCTTTCACCTCTCTCCTAGAAGGACCTTTGGAGATGAAGCAGAAAGAGAAAAGGCCCTCAAATGTTGAGAGGTATCAGGCACCAGAGAAAGGTCAGAGGACTGGGGTTGGACGGCTCTGCAGTCACATCTCAGCTCTGCTGGGCCTTGGCTTCCTCATCTGTAAAATGGAGATAATAATGCCTACCTCAAAGAATCACGGTGAGGAGGGGAACAAGTGAATGTATGAAGGCTCTTATTATAGCCCTTGACACATAATAAGGGCTCAAATGGTGGTTAGTTCTACACACAACGCAAATTACATACACCTATCTGTATATTTAAAGATAATTTTGTGTCTGAGTGGTCCACAACTCTCAAAGGAGCTGAGATCCAAAACTCAGCTGTTTAGAACTTGGAATGCACTTTCCCATGGAAACAATGCTACAAATTATAGAACTTAAGAATCAGAAACCAGATGACCTTATAGTACATCCAGTGATGTAGTAAAACTTCCCACTAAATGTAGGATTTCTTAATATAGGCTCTCTGGTGTTGAAATTCCAAGCAAGGCCACCAAAACCAATGTAACCCATAATGTCACTGAAACCACATGCAAGGAAACAAATAATAGTGGAAACCAATTTTTAAATATTCAGTAATATTTCAGCTTCACATGTTCTTCTAACCTTAGCTAAGATTATCTTCTAATTCTGAAACTTATATAGAAGTGAGGAGACATAAACTTCTTATGAGTAGGGTCATGATAACCTACCCTGCTTCTCCCTACCCCCAACAACTACCACCCAAATCTTCCAATTAGTAATACGTGATAAGGACTCTATCAGCAGCATGAACAAAATGCAATGGGCCCATGGAGAAGAAAGTGATAACTGGGGGGCTAGAGAGTGTGAAGATAAATGCCAAAGAGAAGAAGAGGTGAGGCGTGGAGGAGGGAGGCAGAGAACAGAAAGAACAGGCTTGGTTACCAAGTTTCCCTTCTTTAACCCCTTGCTCAGAGTCAGCCCCATCTCATCTGGTTGTACACAAGCAAAACTATTTGTAAAAGTCATTCCACAATGGATTGGCGGGCTTTCAAGACAATTCGAGATACTGTTTGGTCACATGCTAATGTCATTTTTTAGGGGTCACCCCTCATCCTCCACCTTGACCCCTGGCCATGGCAGTCTCTACCTATGCAGTGACAGCAAGAAGGCAGAGTGCTCTGGGATATTTCTACTGCTTGTTCTCTGGAATGAAATCAACTGACTGCACTTACAGCACATTCAGAAGCCAAGGGTGCTTAGTTTGGAGAGTGTATAACATTGTCTTCAATACAGAGAATTTCAAAGAAACTGCAAAAGTGACCAAGGAAATCTAGTTTTGGACAAAAACTCTAAGTCCTACTCAGATGACATGGGATAATGTTAAATGAAACAAAAATCAATTTATGAAAAAATATATGATTCCAATTTTTGAAATGTATGTACACACACTGTTTTAGGCTTTCTTAGATATATCTGCTCAGAAAAAAGGAAGCTAATGCTCCAGAACATGAACAATGATTTTATCTGTGTTAGGGAATGAAAGAGTATATATTTTTTCTTCATAATTTTTTAAGTCTGGTTAAATGGGTAATTATATAAAAGTGGGTAAAATGGCATTTAGAAATACTAATTTGAGATTTTAAAGCTAAAAGATTTCTTAGAAATGACCTGATCTAAAACTTCCCCCAATCCCTCTCAGGTTTATAGGTAAAACACCCCTGGCACACCGACTGGCTTCTGAGCCTGAAGTCTTACAACTCGAGGATAACTAGCTACATCATGGCTTGAGCTCAGATCTTGTGACATTTATGGTCTGTGCCACTCCCATAATATCACGTTGCCTAGAGTCAGAGACTAATAAACTTCATAAGGAAATACGCCATGAGGAAGGTGCAAGCCTTACTGTGCACACCTACATTTCTCACTAAATAAATATTTGCCTTTGAAGCATATCATAATTTTATGACATGCAAACAATTCAGTTGCTAAAGGAGCTCCAGTGATTTCATCAAAGCTACTGAACCAGAGTCGTAGTTATGAAGTTTGAACTCCTGCATTGCCTAGAAGACCACTATCAGAGAGCTTCACGAGAAAAATATATTAAAAGGCATCTCTGTCCTCATGCTAGGTATCTCTGTGATTATAGAGAAGACATAGGTTATTTCTGTCTTCTACTGTTGTGAACTACACATATAACAGCCACTTAACTTCCATTGAACCCAAGAGACTGAAGAGACCCATTGTACCATACTGTATTAGAACTACTTAACATTTAGTCAGCCCAAAAACATGTATAGAAATGAGATAAACTAAAAACACTTTCTGAAAGTATCCATGTCCCAAAGGCTTTAAGTACTTCTATTTATAAAGCCTTGTTAGGAGCTATGCAATATCTAAATCTTACCAGAAGATTTGTCCCAAGATCTTCCATTTCTTCATGGAGAAAATTCAGACATTGGATGCAAACACACATATAGCAGAGCCTTGGGCCGCACAGAAGTGGCTTCCTGTTTTGCTCCATTTATCTTACTGGTAGAGATTGGGAATGCTTTCTAGGCAAAGGGCGGGGAGCTGGCCTATCAAAGACATGGTAGCAGGAAGGACAGGCCGCAGGTAGTGAGGTCAAAGAACTGTTTTTCAGATAAGCAAAGAGACTCTACACCTGGTCACAGCCACAATGGGTAGCTTGTTTCCTGCCCAATGTGCTAACCAGGAGCATAATACATGACCCCAGGATGTATCTGTGGCTGGCAGACAGCGTGCAGGAGTCTGGGCAATACGTCAGTCTCTTGGGTTCAGCAGTAGTAAGCCTAGACTGAGAACCTGAAATTAGCTATGCAGGTCACATGAGTTTAGGACAAAGCCTCAAGCATGCATAGGCACAGCAGAGAAGAAAGTGCCTGAAATGAGCACTGAAAGCATGAAAATGCTGTCTGGGGAGAATTCTCAGTGGAAGGAGCTAGAGGAGAAGTGCAGAAAACAGGAGGCAGAGAAGTACTGCAATCTGAGATATCACAGGCTACAAAATATTCCTCCAACCAAAATTACTGTGGTATTAAGGGAAGCCCTAAGAAGGAGGCTGAAATTTATGTTTAAATATAAATGCTGACTTCTTAAATATTTTAAAGTTTTAAGGAAAGAATATAATGTGCTAAAGTGGCCTCTTGTCTTTGTCAGTCAAAATAAAGGTACCCAAAATGGATCAAGAACTATACTACTACATCCCTCAGTCAAAGATCTCCAACTCTGAGAGGTTAATCCAAGTATATAGACAAAAGAAGCCAAAGGCTAGGTTGTATGAAGATGTACAAATGTTGTGTCCCGTAAGAGCAGAAAATAAAGAGTTGATGATATTTGAGGACTGATAAGGGGAAAATCAGACTAAGCAAGAGTAAATTGAGGCACAGGAAATATTTTAAACTCCTTTACAAATGATAATGTGAAGATACAAAATAGGAAAATAAAATATGAAGTTTAAAAATTCAAAATTAAATGGTCATAAAGATTACAACGGAATCAAAATAGTGGTGCTGGGAAGGAAGCTAGAGAAACAGTCGATGATCAAATGCTGACGGTGGCCAGGATTGTTCAGGGTCGGCTGATGGAGAATGGAGAAACTGAAGGCCAGACCCCATGGTAAAGCCATGGGGAACATTTTTGGCCAGTGAAGAGGCTATAGGCTCATCCAGAAATGTCAAGGTGTGGGCCTGAGCCCCCCAAAAAAGAAAAAAAAATGTTGACCTTCCTGAGATCAAAGTGGGCTCAAGTACACTGTTTGAAACTTGAAATGAAGCATTGAAAATGTGGATAGTTTAATATGATCCTGAAGAAGGGTGATCTGAAGGAACTTGCAGATTAAAAGAAAAGAGGCCCCTTCTCAGAGAGGGCCTGAAAGGGTCTGTTTAAGCTAGAAATATCTGGAAGGGTCCATTTAAGAGTCTAGAAATTTGGCCAAACTCGCCAAGGGACATGAGAATCAAGTTGTACTGCCTGATATCACATGAGAGCGGGAATGGGGCAAAGTGATTAACTTCACCCCACCTCTTGTCATCTCCAGCTTTCAGATGATAATACGCAGACCCAAGAAAGGTGATGCCAACTGCTGGCCCAAGATGACAACTAGTTTATGGTGGTGACAGGAACAGTACTCACATCTTTTCCTCTCAGTCCAGCAATTCTTTATTATAGCATGCTCTCACAGCAACCATATGTAGGTGGACCCAGCATTCTCCTACCATACACGAATTAACCTGAAAAAGTCATTTTCACTATACAAATGTTATTGTTTTTATTTTTAATTGGTGAAATTCAAGAAGGCCAAAAATAAAGAAAATCAACTGTTGTTTCAATTCTAAATACAACCTCAATTTTAGAAGTTCTCATTATTTCTGTTAAATGTATTTAGTTGGTGTTGGCCTATTTTCATAGTGCATATTATGAAGATTTATTCTATAGGTTTATATCATTAGCCACATAAATATGAATTTTTAAGATTTCTATACAAGTTCTAAGGACCCTTCTTCAGTTTGGGGCCAAGAAAACCCTAAATACCTGCCACTGGAAACCTCTTTCTAGGCCAACAAACAGTTATGGCATATGAATAGAATCAGCTATGAATTTATTGCATTATTCTGTCATCCTCCAAACATCTCTCTATTATGTGCTTAAGGAGAACAGCGAGAAATATTTGTCAAATGCTTTGATGTCTTTGGCATTATCTTCCAATACAGAAGCCCCTTTTATAAAAGAAAATGTGACAACTGGTCACTACACATTACTAGATTTATGCTGGTTCCTAAGGATCAATGCAATCTCTTCTCTGGACTACTAAATAATTCACATGATGGTAGTCCAGAAATTTTGCAAGGGTGCATTTCATACATTGAAAGTTTTAGGAATTCAACTTTGTCAAAAGCTACATAGAACAACATTTGCATATCTCTGGTCTTCTGGAATCTCTGCCACTCTCCAAGTTCACTCAACAATCACCAGCAATGGCTCAAAGATGATGTCTGCTAACTCCTTCAACCCTGCTAACCCTGAGATACAATCCAGTGTGTCCCAGAGAGGTAAATGCATTCAAATTACCTGGATTTTCTTTCACTGTCATCCAAATCCCTTTTAGTAACACCCTTTTCATTTTGGAAATAATTTCCTTTGATGGAGAATTGAAAGCAATATAGTTCTGCATACATCATCTATTCATGCCAGCCTTATGCCCTTACTTAAGCAACAGTCTAATCCTGTCTCCATTCTTCTAGCTCCAGACACAACTAAAAAGCAAAATAAACACAACACTATTCTCAAAATACAAATGACATATGCCCCCACGCACACTCCAAAAAGGTTCAACCTAACCATTAAGGAAATAAAATAAACACACCAATAAAATGTCATTTTGTAACAAACTGGAAACACACCTTTAAGAGATGGAAGGCTAACCTAGTGAGGCTGTAGGGAAATGGACATCCAATAACGTAACTGTATTTGGAAGCAAATACATAAGATGTTCATGCTCATCGAGAGCATCCTGGCTAACACGGTGAAACCCCGTATCTACTAAAAAAATACAAAAATCTAGCCGGGCGAGGTGGCGGGCACCTGTAGTCCCAGCTTCTCGGGAGGCTGAGGCAGGAGAATGGTGTAAACCCGGGAGGCGGAGCTTGTAGTGAGCTGAGATCTGGCCACTGCACTCCAGCCTGGGCGACAGAGCGAGACTCCGTCTCAAAAAAAAAAAAAAAAGATGTTCATGCTCTTTGTTCCAGGAAACCTAAACTTGGATATTTATCTTAAGAGACACAATTTGAAAGAAAAGAAGGTCAAAGTATATAAATACAGGAAGTATAGGAATACCAAAATGGCCCCAAACTGGATGCCTTCTAAGTATTCAATAATGGAAATGTTTAAGTAAACTATAAAACATCAGCTGTGGTAGGCTGAATAATGTCCCCAAAGATGTTCACATCCTAATCCCCAGAACTTGTGAATATATGGTAAAAGGAATCTTCTAGATGTAATTAAATTAAGTGTCTCAAAATGGGGAGATTATCCTGGATTATCCAAATGGACCTAATGTAATCACCAAAGTGTGTAGAAGAGAAAGACAGGAGGTTCCGAATAGGAGATGTGGTGACTGAAGCACAGGCAGAGGGGTAGGTAAGGTTTGAAGATGCTGCTGGCTTTAAAGATGGAGTGAGAAGCCACGAGTCAAGGAGCGAGGGTGGATTCTACAAGGTGGAAGAAGCAAGGAAACGGATTCTCCCCTAGAGCCTCCAGAAGGAGTGCAGCTCTGTCAACACCTTGATTTTAGGACTCTGACCTCCAGAACTGTGAGAAAATAAATTCGTATCCTTTTAAGTCATTCCATGTGTGGTAAGTTTTACAGCAGCAGTAGAAGACTATACACAAACTATTATGCAGCCACTGAATGTTATAAACTTGAGGACTACAGAGCAACAGAAGAAAAATGTTAAAATACACAGATGGCAAAACTGTATGTACACAATTACTACATGTGAAATATGCATACAAATAGATCAAGATTAATAGATTAAGACAGAATATACTAGTAGAGTAAAAGACTTTTTAACTGGTCTTTCTACTTTTGCAACATTCAGAGTGGCCAGAGTGGTCCTTTTCAAATACAAAATCAGATGACCCTATTCCTCTGCTCAAAAGCCTCCAATAGCTCCTCAAGTTCTCACAAGGACCTCCACAGCCCAACTCCACAGCAGTACACAGCTCCCACGACAGCCACTCACACGTGCTTTCCGTGATTCCATCCCAGACACCACCTGCCCAAACGTGTGTTTGTTCTCACTCACTCCATCTCACTACCTGGCTGACCCCGCTCCAGGCTCATGGACCAACCTGCTATTCCTGGAGTGTTCCAAGCCATTCCTGCTTCAGGCTTTTGCACTGTCTGTTCCCTCTGCCTGAAATACTCTTCTTAGTGGTATGCACATGGCTCATTCCCTTGCTTCCTCCCTGTCTCTGCTCAAATGCCACCTTAGCAACGGGGCTTTCCTCAACTGCCATATATAAATAATAGTCCCATCACCCCACCTCAGAACCCCCGACTCCCTTATCCTGCTTTACCTTTCTCCAAAGCATGTATTAATGTCACATTTAAAGTATCTATTCATGGCCAGGCATGGTGGCTCACGCTTGTAATCCCAGCACTTTTGGAGGCTGATGCAGGCAGATCACTTGAGGCCAGGAGTTCGAGACCAGCTTGGCCAACATGGCTAAATCCCATGTCTACTAAAAATACAAAACATTAGCTGGTCGTGGTGGCACATGCCTGTAATCCCAGCTAGTTGGGAGGCTAAGGCACAAGAATAGCTTGAACGTGGGAGGCAGAGGTTTCAGTGAGCTGAGATCACACCACTGCACTCCAACCTGGGCAACAGAGCAAGACTGTGTCTCAAAAAAAAAAAAAAAAAAAAAAAAAAGCCCACAAATAAATAATATATATATAAAATATATAATTCAACTATAAACTCCAAGAGAGCACAGATTTTGGTAGCTCCAAAAATCTACCACTGTGTATCCCCAGAGCCTAAGAGTTCACATAATGGGCATTAAAATTCACACAGTAGGCCAGGTGTGGTGGCTCACGCCTGTAATTCCAGCACTTTGGGAGGCCGAGGCAGGCAGATCACTTGAGGTCAGGAGTTCGAGATCAGCCTAGCCAACATGGTGAAACTCTGTCTCTACTAAAAATACAAAAACTAGCCAGGGGTGGTGGTGGGTGTCTGTAATCTCAGCTACTTGGGAGGCTGAGGCAGGGGAATTGCCTGAGCCCAGGAAAGTTGCAGTGAGCTAAAATCATGCCACTGCACTCTAGCATGAGGAACAAAGCGAGACTCCATCTCAAAAAAAAAAAAAAAAAGAAAAAAAATTCACACAGTGGGCAACTGAAAATTCATTGAATAAATGAATGATGATCAGAGATTACTTCAGAGAAATGACAAGAGTACCCATTTTAATATAGCTGCTTTATAGGCAAACCAAATAACTTCATTTAGTAGAGTGATATAATCATATTAACAAACCAGCAGCTAAGTAACTTTTGGTGATATTTTTAGAAACTTAGTTCAATCATAAGTTCTTTCTTCATCTTCTCTGCATGTCTTTTTAAAATACAAATTAATCATAAAGTGTCCTCTGAAGCCACATGGGTTCCCTTAGATTCTATCTCCTTATATCTCTCATGAAGTTTCATCATATTTGTCTAATCAGGATTTCACTTTTCAGAAACTCTCATCCCTTCTGAATTACATATCCCTAAAAAGCTGTGAGATCTGATTTATTTTCATTGAATGTTTTTAAATCTGCTCTCCTAAAGCCCTGGTAATATGTCTTTGATTGGAGTTTTTTTCTTCATAGTTACAAATTCCGAGAGATCTGAGACAGGAAATACAAGTGGTATACAAGTGAGCTAAGAGCATCTTGTAGTGCCAGAAAGTAAGAAGGTGCTACAAAGCAAGCCAGCAAGCAAACAAAGCCCCAAAATGACAAGAGTATTTCAAGGATTACAGGAGCCAACTGCAAGAGGAGGCAAAAAATGACCTAAAGCTGGAACAACATGAGCAAGAAAATGAAGCAGTATCTGGATTATAACTCAAAGTATAAAATATATGAGTCCATAATGATATAAATAAATGATGGAATGAGTAAACAAATGGGGAGAATAACAAATTTTTCATGTAGAATAATTGCACATAATTTTTATAGATACTTCACCCTAAAGGATACTCCACTCTTTCTATGTGGGCTAAACAGAGTGACTTCCTTCCAAAGACTACTGTATAAAAAGAGAAGGGAATAAAAAGAATAACTTTACAGTGGAGAAACCTGACAAATAATACTTCAGCCAGATGATAAAGATCAGCATCAACAGTGATCAGTCATATTAATAGTATTACCCTTGATATGATGTGATGTGATATGATAGTTTTACCCTTGATACGATGTCCCCCAAACACTCCTGGGTACATTACTCCAGTCTAATGATGAGAAAAACATGAGACAAATCCCAAGCGAGGGACTTTCTTAAAAAACACTGGACAGTAATTCTCAAAACTGTCAAGGTCATCAAAACCAAGGCAAATCTGTGAAACTGTCATAACCAAAAGGAGCCTAAGTAGACATGACAAATCTAATGACAAATATAACATGGTATTCCAGATAGGATCCTGGAACAAGAGCAACCACCAAAAAAAAAAAAAGGACATTACGGAAAACAGCAAAACAGTAGTATATCAAAATCAGTTGAGGAACTGTGACGAATGTATGTACTAATATAAGATAAAGATAGGGGAAACTGGTATGAGTTATATAGGAATTCTCTCACTACATGTGTAATAGTGTTCTAAATCTAAACACGTTCTCATATAAGTTAAAAAAAACTTCCAAGAGATCAGGGCTGTTGTCATCAAAGGCTCCTCCATCTTCCATACCATAAAGTCATTCTTTCTTAATGGTTGGTGTTAAATCCAATACAGTAATTTATTTGTTGTGTTCTGAAAAGTGACAAAAATAGACTGAAAGGTACTGGGTGGTTTTTAGCCCAATTAGCCAGCAGAAGCTGAGATGGTTACCTCCTATTGCCTTTTCCAGTTTTGCCATTTGTATAGTATCAACGGATCAGCTTCAGCCTCCATCTGTTTGGCTGGTAGAAGATTCCCACAACAATCAAACTGATGGGCTGCTTTTCTTTCTCTTTTAACCTCACCAAATGTTCTGCAGAATAGTTCTTCCATCAGATTGTGGATTTATAGATAAACATGTTCTTCCTTCCTTATCAGTCCTGTTTCTCCCTTTTGTATAGACTGGAGGGACATTCTTATCCTTGTGAGTTTCAAGACCATTTGAGCAAAATGTCCTGGGAGCAGGTAGCAGTCATCACATTAGAGGAAAAATAAGTAGAGAGAAAAAGGAGGAGGATCTTCTATATCCAGTCCATTTAATACATTCTGGACCCATCTGCCTGCTACCAGCAGTCTTCACTGGTCAACCACTCAACCAAGTAGTAGAGATATGTTGGATGTAGCTTTGAGCCTTCGTTCTTGTGGTCCTTCCCTCCCAGTGAAGACATCTTTCCCTTCCTATTGTTTCTTCTAGCTTTATTAATTCTGTGTGCTTCCCACATAGGAGTGATCGTTCTCTCCTCTGAACTCTAATAAAACCTGTCTTAGAGTTCCCAGGCAGTTGGTTGTGTTTCACATGCATATTTCCTCAACAACACTGTAGTAAACTCTTTAATGGGGTGAACTTCATCTGCTTTTCTGTATGTACTTTGTGCCTTAATCAATCAAATTGTCCAATAAATATTAGCAAGAATTTGAGTGCTTAACATTGAGTTTTTAACAATAAGTCAATGAGGTAGGAACATAATTCCCCCCATTTTATAGCTGAAAATGCTGAAGAATAAGGTAGCTAAGTGACTTTCATGAGGGTGCATGGAAGTTGCAGAGCCAGAATTTGCACCCAAATTCAAGCTCTTAATCACCACAGTACATTCTACTGACTCTTAATAAATATACTAGTTAAATGATCCTTTAAAGAGTCTAAGTATGGCCAGGCGCGGTGGCTCATGCCTGGAATCCCAGCGCATTGGGAGGCCAAGAGGGGGTGGATCATGAGGTCAAGATATCGAGACCAGCCTGGTCAACATGGTGAAACCCCATCTCTACTAAAAATACAAAAATTAGCTGGGCGTGGTGACCTGCGCCTGTAGTCCCAGCTACTTGGGTGGCTGAGGCAGGAGAATCGCCTGAACCCAGGAGGCAGAGGTTACAGTGAGCTGAGATCGCGCCACTGCACTCCAGCCTGGGGGAAAAAGCAAGACTCCATCTCAAAAAAAAAAAAAAAAGGCTAAGTGTTTCAATAGTGGGGATCTCAGAAGAAAAGAGAAAAACCCTTGGTCTGTGACCTCAAACTGACTGAGAAAAATGTTATTCAATTGTTTTTCCCCAAATCTAAATGTCACACAGAGTTTGTGCATAGTATAAACAATAGGATTCAAGGGAAAGAGCAATTTTAAAAATTCTTTGGGAAGCACTACAGTTAGCCCTCATTCTTCACACTGCTTCACACATCAACCAGTTGGACTGGTAGACACAAAATGAACAAACAGAGAAAAACAAAATATGCAAGGCTCTGCAGTTTGGAGCCCAATGCCAGGCTGGCTCACACACTTTGGTGGAAGTGGGCAGAGACTAGCCATTGTACTGGAGGAATAACCAGCACCCAGCGCCATACTGCATGTGTAAAGACGGTAAGCAGCAAGGTTCTCTTCAGCAATATGCTTCTCATTTCCCACTGGAAATTTTGTGGTTGGATGGTTGGCTTCTTAGAGGACTTCTAAAAATAAGTTACCGCCAATTCAATTACACAAGTACATGAGTATTTACCATCACGTTGCGGCCTACACCTAGATCAAATAACTTTCCCTTCTACTATGAGGAAGAGGGTACCAAACTTCAATGGATGTGCAAAGCATCGAAATTGGTACAGGCTCCATCCACATTATCATCGTCGTCATCATCATCATCATCATCTCCAACCCCCTCTCCCCTCGCCTCCACATCACCAGCACCAGATTATGAGTGTTTCATGGATGCCTGCCCACTGTGCCAGTAATCAATTTTAATGCCCACTCTTTCCAAGCAAGAATTACCCAGCTTTGCCTCAGGGACAGCAGACCTTTCTACTCCACTGTGTTCTTGCCATTTCTCTCATGTCAACTGCTACTTAACTCTGAGCTCTCCCAGAAAGCCATGCCCAGGGAAAACAGTGGCCTTCCTACATTTGTTAGATGTGTCAATTTGTCTTCTTTTGGGTTCCACTTGCTTCTGTTTACCAGACCCAGGTGTCTGGTTTAGCTATCAGATGTGAAACAAGTGCCTCCTCTGATCTCCTCTGCACAAACAGTAGGTGGTCAAATTTCTGAATTTCCAAAGGGATATAGATGAAGACTCTAAAACACGCTGTGGTTGATCCCTAACACCGGGGAAGTACAAATTAGATGTGGTAAGAGAATGAATTTCCTTTGAATCCCAAATATGCCAAAGACTAAATGAATATTGATATAGTTTCAGACACTCTTGAATAGTGCTATTAAATAAACAACAACAAAAAAGATCCATGTAATTCAATCAGCAAGACTTTGGAGTAAAGCCAATTCCTTTTGACAACATTTTGTTTATTGAAAAATAAACAAGAGAACCTTCCTCCCTCAAGCAATTTACAATCCAACAGGGAAGATAAGACACACCTGCAAATAACTGAAACTACACCTTGAAAGGTGGTAAATCCCAAAGGAGAGGTATAAATAAAATGCTTATTTCGTCCACCTCCCTATTCCAGCATCACAGTAAGAATTTCAGGAGTGGCTAGCAAGCAAATCTAGCTCATGACTAGTTCGCAGCAGCCCCACCCATGGTGCTTCGGTGGAGACTCAGGAATCCCTTGAAGACAGAGGTCAGCCAGAAGTAGCTGAGAGTCAACGCCATCACTTCCCACACCTCATTCCACACACAGTATAAAAAGAGTTGCAGTTTGCTTATTATAAAATGCTTCCTGAAATACAGTGAAGTAAACAAGAGGAGGCAGTTTTCAAAAGTAAAGAACATAATTACAACATTTTATCACTTTTTAAAGTGTGTGACTGTTTCTCAGAGTATTTTCCTAGCATGCATTCGCCCTGTGCGCCAGCCTTTCTTCAAATCTGGATTATACAAACCATCACATGCGCTAACCTCAAAGGCTTAATTTGCAATCCTAAGGCTGTCTAACTCCAGCCACATTCAGTACTTTTACCATCTTTCTGTTAATTGCATTATCTTCCCCTAATTGAATGTGTTTGCCCTGCTCCTCCAATCTGTTGCAAATTCCCTGATGGCAAGGATCACACATTTGTTTTTGCAATTGCTTCCCCATCCAGCCATTCAGTCTAAATGTTAGCCCCTTTGCCCTCCGCACCTTTCAAAATACTTTGCACATAAAAAGTGAAAGGAAGTATCATTTACTTAGTTCCTGCCACCCATATTCCTTTATCTCAGTTAACCCTCTCAATAATCTATGGAAGTGGTCAACATTAGCCTCATTTCAGAGGCTGTTCTTTGCTGGGAAGACAAAGGAACTGGATCATCATTGATCCTGTCCACTGTACACAATGCAGTGTTAGCTTCACCTCTTCTGTTTTCCCCACAAAATACATACATTCTATCCAGACATCAGGGATACCAAAAATCGTATTGGCACAACAGATATTCACAAACTGATATTAAATTGAAATATGGCAACCTTTAGACATCAAGATTTCTAGAACAGCCTCTAAGATTCTGAAGCAGCACTTGACCATAACACATGACCCTTGAAACCAAATTATGACACATATTGAAAGGCATCCACAGGCATGTGCTAAAGGTAACTTTCCTTGACAGTGAAGATGATGGAAGTTATATCTGTTTACTGGTTAATGATTGAAGGAACAGATTTCAACTAAGACTTCAAGGAAACCAGTGGCCTGCCTAGCCCCATTTCATGGTAATCCTTTCTCATGAAAAGAGGGGAGAAGAAATATTGGATAACTATATTCAAAATTCTAAATTCAAAACAATCATGAAATCCATTCATCCTTTTCCTGTTTCCAATAGGTTGGAACAAATCAGCTAGGGTTGATTTGAATTTGTACACAGCATATACATAAAGTCTACCCACCCATTTTAAGGACTCAATGAATCTTTGGAATTTATTGTCCCATTCCAACACAACTTGGTGTGACAAGTTCAAGAGTTTTATTTCACAACACAGTCCAAGTCAAGGTCCACTACAGTGACTTCTGTTGGCTGAAATTCTCTGCTTTTCTGGAATTTACTTGTATATGATATTACTTAAAGTGTGATATTTGTTAAGAATTGAGAAATCTGTTTCTATATAGAAAAAAAATTTAATGTTGTAATTGGATATGGGCTGTGATAACAGATCTAAAACTTTCTTTGAAGTAATTTTTTAATCCAAAAATAAATCTCACCTGCTGACATGGCTCACTTTTTGGAAACGAATGTTAGTTTCAATTAGTCTTGAGGAGTACTTCTTCAATTACTCTATCCTCACTTTTATTGGAAGCATACAGCAGACCCTCACTGGCATCCCATTTCCTGGCTGTTCGTATCAGGTGCTCCAAATCTTGTTGACCCTCGGTATTATTTTCTATATCCTATGATATACCTCCTTTACGTGAATTATATTTTCTTATGTTCTTCATGTCATATTCATATGCAGCCCAATACACAATTAAAGGGTGAACAAAATTATCAATGCAAATTGTACATAACCATTCTATGCTTTTTCATCCTGATCAGTGTACTTGCTTACAAACAGTTGTTCACAACATTATGTCTCTTTTTTCACTTAATTTCACACAGACTTCTCCATAATATTCTATCTGCAAGTAATATTCTATTGTTATGAATTATTATGGTTTGTTTAATCATTTCCCCAAATGTTATTGAAGTCATTTTTAGCCTTTCATGACTATAATGAATATTGTTCTAACAAGATGTTTTTTCCCTCCTTTGACTTATTTTCCCTTGAAAAGGGAAATTACTGGATCTAAGGGTATATTCAGTGAAATGGCTTTTGTTAAATATTGTTGGTACCCTTTAGGAAGTATACTAATTTGAAAGCTAACAAAAAACTACAAATATCAAATTCTACACAGCCATGCCAACATTGTAACTTATCATTTATTTCTTAGGTCTCAGTTACTTCAGATTGTATTGCTTTTACTGTTACTATGGATGATTACCTTTGTCTATGTTGGTCCTTTTCATGTATAAAAATGATAGTACCTAACCTTTGGCCATTTATCCAAATAAAGGTTAGTTCTTGTATAATTTTACACATACCTTACATATTCTGGATACTAACCTTTACATGTGTATAGATATAGATATGTTCCCTATCTCACGGTTTTTTAAGATAATCTTAGTTATATTGGTTTTAATATAAGTTTTAATACAGTTAGAAAATATTAAGAAATTATTTTCTTTGTCTATTCCGGAAAAATCAATTAGACTACAGTTTTTTTCTATCTCCCAGAAATGAACCAAGATATGCTTTGCCCTAGGTAACAGAAAGTAAGAGTTTACTCCTACTCTTCAATAATCATTGATTTAAAAATTATATATTTCAAGTAGAAGAATTTTAAAAGTTCCTATAAGAAGGATATTATAAGAACATGAATATATTTGGATATAAATATCTCCATTCATCTAAATATTTTAAATTCTTGTTAAACCTTTCTTCAAAATGACTTCTTTCTCCTTATGCAACCCCCATATATCAGTAGCCTAATGTATTTCTTGCAATTATTACTTTAGAGCGAAGAAAGATAACTTTTAAATGATGATTGAACATATGAGTGTCATTAAACATAGGAAGAAATCAGTAAGTGTGCCATGAATTGCCTCTTCTAAGTAGCTACAATTTAACTAATGTCCTGGCTCACAATCACCATTAGGGAAGGTACCTATGAGTACAATGAATGCAAACACTTTCACTTACAGAAGGCTTGACTTCCCCAGCAGCTCATTAGTCATATCTTCACTAATTAGCAAAACACTCACAGCTTTAAGCCTCTTCTTGAAATACCGCCTCTTCATGAGACACAGGGCAGGAGGTTCTTGTTGGATATCCTTTCCCTTCACTCAACCCTCTAATGGCTTCTCACACACTAAGTGCTTCTAGGTCTCCTTACGTCCTCTATTAAATGATGATAATAGTATCTACTCCATGGGTTGCTGTGATTATTAAACAAGTGTCATATGTTTATTGTTTAGAACGTACGTAGAATGCAGCAAGAACCTAAGTGTCACGTGTTCATCAGCACTGACTGTCATTTGAAGGCCCCTCCTTTCTTTATATACCTCTAAACATAGACCACTTCCCCATATTCTTTATATTATTCAGTCTTAACCTCCACCTATTATAGTTACTTCATATTGCTTTTATCTTTATGTCCTAATTACCAATATGCCAATAATTTACTTTTTTCGGGGAAATGTATGTTCAAGGCAATAAATTAAACCAGACAGAAGACTTCGTGAGAGTGATCGACTCTTGCTTTTCCTATCCCTGCCATTAGTTCCATTCTCCCAAGGCAACGGTTCTTCAAATTTTGTTTTAGTTTCTTGATAGTTATCTTTACAACTGTTGATAACATGCTTGAATCTCTAGGTCTTGACTCATATTCAAGGACTCTCCTCACACTGCCCTGGCCTCCTCCTGAAGTTTAATATATTCTTATAATTCTTCTGTTCAATTTATTTGTAATGTTAAGTACTAAAGTCTTCATTTCTGTTTTTGCCAACATCTGTTCTGAGGCAAAACTATATTCATAGACAACATGATTGTCTATGTAAAAAGTATCTATGTGTGCTATGAAAAAACAAAAACAAAAACAAAACCTTACTAGAATCAATACAAGAGTTTAGCACCTTACCAAAAACCATCTAAGAATGGCAAATAGGCACATGAAAAGACACTCAATATGATCAGCTATCAGGGAAATGCAATTTAAAGCTACAATGAGCCACCATGACACAACTCTTTGAATATCTAAATTCAAAAGAATGATCATGCCAAGTATTGATAAAGAGTTGCAGCAACGGGAACTCTCTTACGAGAATGCAAGATGGCACAACCACTGTGGAATTCCAGCAACTTTTAACAGCTATAGTTTACCTTGCTATTTTAGGAAATGAGGATATTAGCACCCTCTCCTCCCTGATGCCACATCCCACCTCCTGCCAACTACACTTTTTCTTTTGTTGAGGTTGCTAACATTTGCACTGTAGCTGGCAATCATAACCAAGTCTGCCATGCTTAGTCCACAATCTGATTCTAAAACCAGAAAACTGAGAAACAGCACCTGTATGATTATGATTGTGCCACTCTATTCACTGCCAGGCTAACTAAAGAATTAAGCTTTGGGGCTCTTATTATAAATCCAGTGTCATGACTACAGATCCAATTTTGTGACACTTATGCCAATGGTATTATACTCTATGAGTTTCCCTCATTTTTGGTCAGGTAATTCCAGTCAGATTCCTGTTATTTGGTATAGGTCATCAGACTATAAACATTTCAATTTTTTTAATTTGTAATTTATGTTGGTTCATAGGTGTATATATTTATGGGGCACATGAGATATTTTGATACAGGCATACGATGTGTAATAATCACATCAAGGTAAATGGGATATCTATCACCTCAAGCATGTATCCTTTCTTTGTGTTACAAACAATCCAATTACACCCTTTTAGTTTAAATATTTCTATTATTAAATAAGATTTTCATTAGCATTTCAGAAACGTCCAGTTAAAGTCAAACGAACTGAAAGATTCCACAGGTGTTAAAAGTGTTTTCTAGGTGACTTCTAGGAGCTTCTCATATTACATCTAAATGGGCAGCACCAAACAAAACACTAACCTTTGTATGCAAAGCAGAGCATTAGGCACTCAGAAGATATAAGTTGGCAATCACATACCATACAAACTAAATGGAATAAGCAACAAACTTATTCAATACTTAGAGAATTATGTCCTAGTTTGGACCCTCTCACACGAATTATTCACAGTTCACTAACATTATTTTTCTTTAACAAAGTAAGTATGAGTTTTGTTTTCTTCAATAAACGTCCACATTCAGGGTTCATCTCTTTTTAAAGATAAAAGCATGCCGCTGTCCTCATCCGTGCTGAAGGTGATGTTTAAATTCTGGAACGTTTATCAGACTTTAGCAAAGTGTCCCACTCATACCTTTGACCTTAGGGATGGGAGAGAATTCTCCTTTATGGGGACCTCTTGGCTCATATTTGTTTACTCATGGGCTATAATGGTGGCTGCCCTGAGCCTGATCTCTTTCTGCAATTCTTATGAAATAAATTCTCTAATGTGTGCAATGCTTTTGTTCTAAGGACCTCAAAGGTCCTCAGTTTATTTGGCCTCACAAAATGTCTTTGAATGAGGTCAGGAGCCAGTGGCTAGATTTTCATTCCATAGATGACAAAAAGAAAAATGCACAAATAGGGTCAAGTCACTTGACCAGGGCTCACCAAAGTGTCAGCAGAGAGGCCGGATGAGTCAGACAGAATCCATGTTTCTTGGATAAGCGCTCTCACTGCATCCAAATTCAACATGTGCAAATGTATGCAAAATGCAATTTTAAAACACAGGAAGTTTGACCAATGAGACCAGGAGATAAACTCTGCTCAGGAGAAGCTATAGGTGTAGTGTAATTGCCAAAATATATATTCTTCTTCAGAGTTTAAAATAGAATGACAAATGACAAGAATTCTGCACTGGGTGTGGTAGATGTTCTTGCTAATTCGCTTTTTTTTTTTAAAGTCAGAAATAGAACATTCAGCCACAAACACATTTTGACTAGGCACTTTTAGTTTGAGGTATATCAACTGATATAAACCTGTATAAAATTTGAGTTGTTGACTTTGTTTCTTTATTCTTCTATAGGAGAATAAAAATTTAGCAATAAAAAGTAGTAGAAGGAAAATTGAAAGCATTTCCACTAAGATCTGGAACAAGACAAGCATAGCCACTTTCAAGAGTTATGTTCAAAATCAACATACAAAAGTCAGCAGAGTTTTTACATGTGAACCGTGATCAATCTGAAAAAGAAATCAAGAAAGTAACCCCACTTACAATAACTAAAAAAAAAATACCTAGTAATAAACTCAACCAAAGAAGTGAAAGGTCTCTGCAAGGAAAACTATACAACATTGATGAAAGAAATTGAAGAGAACACAAAAAATGAAATGTCTCATGCTCAGGGATTGCAAGAATATTATTAAAACGCTTACCATTTTAACAATTAAATCTGTATATCAATTTAACAATTGAATCTGTACATCACTACACAGAGTAGATTCAATGCAATCTCTACCAAAATAGCAATTATATTCTTCACAGAAATAGAAAAAAAATGCTAAAATTTGTATAAAACCACAAAAGACTGAAAATAGCTAAAGAAATGTTGAGCAAAAAGAACAAAGTTGAAGACATCATACTACCTAATCTCAAATTATACTACAAAGTTATAGTAATCAAAACAGCATGGTACTGGCAAAAAAAAAAAAAAAAAAGACACATAGACCAATGGAACAGATACAGAACCCAGAAATCAATCCACACACTTGTGGCCAACCCATTTTCAACAAAGGCACCAAGAACATACACTGGGGAAAGGACAGTCTCTTTAATAAATAGTGCTGGGAAAACTGGATATCCATATGCAGAAGAATAAAACTAGATACCTATCTTTCACCATATACAACAATCAACTCAAAATGCATTAAAGACTTAAATGTAAAGCCTAAAACTATGAAACTCCTTAAAAAATTGGGAAAATCCTATAAGATATTTGTCTGGGCAAAGATTTTTTGGGTAAGACCCAAAAGCACAGGTAACAAAAACAAAATATTAATAGACAAATGGGATTGCATCAAGCCGAAAAGCTCCTGCACAGCAAAGGAAACAATCAACAAAGTGAAGAGACAACGTAAAGAATAGGAGAAAATATTTGCAAACTATCCATTTATCCATTTGACAAGGGATTAATAACCAGAATACATAAGAAATTCAATAGCAAAAAAAACAAAAAACAAAAAAACAAACAATTCGATTAAAAAATGGGCAAAATACCTGAATAGACATTTCTCAAAAGAATACATACAAATGGCTAACAGGTATATGAAAAAAATGCTCAACATCACTAATCATCAGGGAAATGCAAATCAAAACCACAATGGGATAACATCTCACCCTAGTAAGAATGGCTATTACCAAAAAAATCAAAAAGTAACAAATGCTGGAGAGGATGTAGAGAAAGGGCAATATTTGTACACTGTTGGTGGGAATGTAAAGATGTACAGCCATTATAGAAAACAAGATGTAAGTTCCTCAAAAAAAAAAAAAAAAAAATAGAACTACCATTTGAATCAGCAATCCCACTGTTAGGTATATATCCAAAAGAAAGGAAATCAGTATATCAAAGAGATATCTGCACTCCCCTGTTTACTACAGTGTTTATTCACAATAGCCAACACATGGAATCAATGTAAGTGTCCATCAGTGGATGAATGCACAAATAAAATGTCTCTCTTTCTCTCTGTCTCTCTCTCTCTCTCACACACACACACACACACACACATACACACCACACAGAGGAATATTATTCAGCTACAAAAAAGAATGAGATCCTGTCATTTGTAGCAACATGGCGGAAACTGAAAGTCATTATGTTAAGTGAAAAAAGCCAGGCACAGAAAGACAAATATTGCATGTTCTCATTCATATGTGGGAGCTAAAAAAGTGGATTTCATGGACGTAGAGAATAAAATGATAGTTATGAGAGGCTATGAAGGGTAGGGGAGAGGAGGGGATGAAGAGAAATTGGTTAAGGATACAAAAATACAGATAGATGGGAAAAGTTATAGTATTTTATAGTACAGTAGGGAAATTATAGTTAATAATCTATTGCATATTTCAAATAGCTAGAAGAATTATAATGTTCCCAACACAAAAAAAAGTTTGAGGTGATATCCTCATTACCCTGATTTGATCATTACACATTGCATACAGATACCAAAATATCACATGCACCCCAAACATATCTCAACTATATATTATATATTAATTATAAATTAATAATACATACAGAATAAAATTAATAAATTAATAATTACAATAAATGAAATAAAAATAACTACAATATGGTCAGCAAATGAGCCTCCAAAGAGGAAAAAGGGGGGAAAAAAAGTAGCAGGAGCAGCTAGAGTATAGAAAGAGCTGTTAAGGGGCCGAGCACGGTGGCTCACACCTGTAATCCCAGCACTTTGGGAGGCCGAGGCAGGCGGATCACTTGAGGTCAGGAGTTCGAGACCAGCCTGGCCAACCATGGCCAGCATGATGAAACCCCATCTCTACTAAAAATACAAAAATTAGCCCAGTGTGGTGGCTGGCATCTGTAATCCCAGCTACTCAGGAGGCGGAGGCAAGAAAATCACTTGAACCCGGGAGATGGAGGTTGCAGTGAGCCAAAATTGCACCCCTGCACTCCAGCCTGGGTGGCAGAGGGAGATTCCATCTCACAAAATAAAAATAAAAAATAAAGAAGAGCTGTTAGGTTTCGGTTGGGGGAGACAAAGCAGGCAAAGATGTGATCCCTGCCATCAGGACTGGAATCTGCTTGGAGAGATAAGCGTAGAACAAATGAAACAGAAGCCTCTAGGGAAAGTTCCCAAAGAGTCACAGGAGCAAGAGGACCAAAGAGAATGTGTGCCTGAGAAATCACTTCTAGGGAGGCAGAGTGGGGATCAGTGGGCTCAGAGAGGCCTTCCAGAACAATAGGCTATACATGCTATCATGAAAATCTGATGCCATTTCCTTAAACAGAGAGAGAAAAAAAGATCTACTAAGAAAACAAGGGAATGAGCCACGCTATGGGGGAACGAAATTGCAAGTGAAGATCAAGAAGTGATCTTCTGTCTTCTTACTATACAATTTCAGCAACATTCCATTTAGTCTCATGGCTTTAATTGCTGGCAAGAGCTCATAATACTATCTTCTTCATGGCCTCTTCCACACTTACACAAAACTTCTTTTTAGACTCTCCACCTTCATGTCCTGTATCTCAATCTCATTCAGTCTCATGCTCTCCTACAGCCCAGAGGATATTACCATAACACAGCCAGTGTCTCCATGTGGACTGATCTTACAGCCACACCCTACCTGGATAGCCCCCAGGTATCTCAAATGCATGTTCAAAATAGGACTCATCACCACAGCCCTCCTGCTTCTGCCACCACATGTATGAGACCTCTACCTGGTACTCTCTCTCAGTTGAGCATCACTCCCCAATCTCTCCAGCCACTCAAGTCAAAAGCCAGAGAATCATCTTCTACTACTACCATTCCCCAAAATTCATATCCAGGTGGTCATTCAGTCCTAGAAATTCTCCCTCTTGAATATCAAATCTACTCACTCTTCCCTATCCATACTACATTACTTCAGGTCCTTTTCATCTCTCCTGTGATTAGTCTTCCTATCTCTAGTCTCTTACCCTTCTAATTCATCCCCTAAACTATAGCTCATGTTACCATTATGAAACAAAATATGAGCTCATCACGTCTCCATGAAACTCTTGTAGTTGTTGCCTCATTGCCTATAGAAGAAAAGTTCAAACTCCTTAGCATAGCTGACAAGATGTCTATGGTCTGGCCTGATACACCTCTCCAGGCCTATCTTATTCCACCCACAGCCACCCTACTCATTATCACGTTATACAGCTCCAAAATGCACTAACAAGCTTTATGATGTCATGCTTCATATGTGTTGTGCCTAGTATAGAGTAACAGTTTAAGAAATGGTAGCTACTGTCACTGCTATACAGCTGTGACAATGACAACAATGATGACGACAATGATCAACAGTCAACTAGGGCCAGAATGTACCCAAACCAAAGCATTTCAGATTTCAGACATGTTAAAAGATCTAAGGATTTCCTGCCATGGCCGTGACAAAATCATTCTCTAGAAGCAGGTATTATAATTGCTTAAAGTGGGTAGATAGGGAGGTATGGAAGTTATTTGGGAGGCTTCTACAACAGCCCAGGTAAGAGACATATCTGGAGACAGAGGTGAGAATACAGGAGAACATTTTTTAAAAATTGGTAGCTGCAGAGAGACAGAGATAACCAAAGTAAAAAGACTGCTAAAATTTCAAAGTGGGTTAAAAAAAATGAGGGTGTCTTTGATAAAAACAGTATTTGGGAGGGGAGGTGGACTGAATTTTTAAAAGGTGACTGCACAGCTGCAAGTATAGAGGTTGTTCAAAGAGGTAAGAGTTGGGATCAAAAAATCAGCTGAGTAGCGAAGAGACCGTGGGGCATGGGGTTATTAAATTGGTCTAGATTGTTACAGGTGAAAAAAGCAAGAGATAGAAAAAAGACTGTAATGTGGCAACAAACAAGGCTGTTCCTCAGGGAAGAAACTTGAAGCAGTGGTAAGGCTAGATGCTAGGCTACTGAAATTTTGTAAAGGAAGGGGGAGCTCAGAAGTCAAGGGAAAAACAGTTACAGCTTAAGAATTTGTTTTTATAGCTTAAGAATGAGTTCATTCAACAATGATAATGCAGGCTGTCTTTGTGCTGGACACTGTTCTAGGTGCTGGAGATAGTGTAGTAAACAGAACAAAGTTCCTGCTCTTGTGAAACTTTACATTTCAGTAAGAAGGCAGACAAATGAAGAAACAAACAAAAACGTAAGGTCAGAAAGTGCTGCTGCTGATCATTTCTCAAGCTTCCAGGCACATGTGTAGGATACTTAGCATTCAGTTCTAAAATGCTTCCAGAAGTCTTCTGACATATGTGGAAATGACTACTCCTTCTATAAAGTTTACACAAAATGAAATGATGCATCATGTTTGCATTATAAATTGTCATGTAGGAGAGGGAGTTTCCGAGAAACGGCTAAACTAAATAATGAAGCCCAACTGTACATACATCTTAAAAGCTGAATTTCCATTCTGTTTCCTATAAACAAATCTAAACAAAGTCATGCTTCTCTCTTAACCCATAGCAGGAGAGACAGATTTCCCATTTGTTCCAGTTTCCATAACCTTCACAACTGAGTCTAAATAACACATCTTGAAAAAAATAAAAGGGCATCATTTAAATACAGCTTGACACAGCAATGACACCATTGCTTTTTTGTGTTCCCATATCATGCAGTCGTAAACCTAAGAATAGTCTGGTTCACACTACTCCTTGAAAATAAGTTAATTTTTCAGTATTCAGCTTCCTTGTTTTATTGTGGACATTGAACTTGTTTTCCAATGGAAGATGGAAATCAGGAAAATCTGGGGAACTTTGCTATGCAGTTTCTCCAAGTAAAAGAGAAATGCAGTAATCTATAACCTTTAAAGGCATAAAGCATTGCAAATAAAGCTGTTAGCAAAATACTCATCAACTGCCACTATGTTTAACTTAAATGAAAAAGTCTATGAAATCTTGCTTTAGACCATAATAAACACATTATCAATACGTTATAAAAAGAAAGAAAAAAGAAACCATGCCTATCACAGCCTGAAAAGGTATCACTTTATCTGAACAACCCAAAAACAGGGCAGAGGAAAACATGCTATTGGCTAATGAATGAAGTGAACGAGAAAGAACTAAAGCTTGCTTGCTTTACCAATAGAGCTCTTGAAAACCTCCCTCAAAAGCTACTTTTGATCCTTTTTTAAAATTTCAGTTTCAATGGATAATATGAGTCTATCTGGCAAACACATTTCAGACAGTACAGTTATCGGGTTCCCAAAATCAAAATGGACTTTCAATAGCCAACAGTGAGTGAAGGGGCTCACTGCTGAAAGCCACAGAAGTAAGGCCAAAAAAAAATTATCAAGAAAAAGCAGACAAGATTTTAGGAGACAGCAAAGTAGGACCATTTGGTTTAGGGGCAAAGAGCCTTGCATTCCTGATGAATACTAAATCTATCACTTTATAGTAGCATAAAAGATACACTCTGTTCTGTATAATCTTTTAAAGAATCAGGACAGATGACACAATGTTGGGAAAATTTTCTATACAAAACTTGGCCATAATAATTGCTGGCAGTTAAAGGAGAAAGCAATCAGGAAATGTATTCTAGAAGTAAAACAGCCTGCCCAAAGGTTCTGCATAGCCAGGAGTTCCCTATTTTGAGCCCCTTTAATTTTGTGCTTGAGTGGCCAATGAAAATGAATAGGCTTAATGTCTGAAGGAATTTCAGGAAGAAAAAAACCTATACTGTCAAATTATTATTCACATATTTTTAAAGTCAGAGATTGCTTTCCTTACAGTATTTAGATTCTTGCTAAAATAAATTAAGAGTGAACTTTAGGGTGAGCACTAAAGGCAAAAATATAGACATTGCCCAGTTTAAAGGCCATGTTTGATGACTGAAGCTTATCTATGTTGTATGACAGACAAGGCAGCTGTCTGAGTCACTTTTGTCCAACTTCAAGTTCTATCATATGTCTACTCTCCAAGTTTCACTATGCCTTCTTGATAAATGAAAACTTTGCAAGGGGAGTCTTTAGGGCATTTTAAATTCACAACTTTCTGCGGTTTCACAGGAGTGGACAGAACACTGTATGTAGAGTCCGGTCGGCTCCTCGGTAAATGCACACCTCTGGGCTGACACAGATCACCAGCAGCACCAGGGGGATGGCAGATTGCACTCATGCTTTCTAAATAAACTGCAGGTCTCTGCCCTTCCGTGGGGAATAAAGTCAATTCGGTGGCTCATGACTAGTGTATGGTGGAAGCTGGAGGTGGGAGGGAATACAACAGAAAATAACAGAGGACATTTCATGTGGTATGGCTAAGTACGGTTTCATGAAACCTTTATTTCTGTTATATTTATTATTTATATGTCTATGTATATACTAGGTTTCAACACAGGATGTGTTTCTTATAGCACACTCACTGGGCCACAAAGGACTACCCAATGAACTGAATGTGTCCCCCTCAAATTTCATGTCAAAATCCTAACCCCAAGATGCTGGTATTAGGAGGTGATTAGGTCATGAGGGTGGGATTAGGGCTCTTATAAAGGAGATCCCAGAAAGCTCTTTCTCCCTCTTTCTGTCACGTGAGGGTACTACAAGAAGTTGGCCATCTGTAAGCTGGAAGAGAGCCCTCTCCAGAACCTGACCATGCTGGCACCTGATCGTGGACTCTCAGCCTCCAGAACTATGAGAAATAAACTGTTTTTGTTTATGAACCACCCAGTTTATGGCACTTCGTTATGGCAGCCTGTACCACCTAAGACAAGTTGGTATTTTTCTTTTATTTACAGTTCAGGTTTGACTAACTGGAAAAGCTATGTGCAAAGATTAAATGAAAGCTTGGGTTACGCCAACTTATATTAACCAGTTTCTATAGGATGCTACCATCCCGTCTCTTATTCTATTCTAAAAATACCTAGATCATAAAGGAGAATTTTTTTTTCAGATTTTAGATTCAGGGGTTACACATGCAGGTTTGTTACCTGGGTATATCACATGATGTTGAGGATTGGGCTTCAACTGACCCACCACCCAAGTAGTGAACACAATACCTAACAGGTAGTTTTTCAACACTTACCTCCCTCCTTCCCTGTCCCCTTTGGAGTTCCCAGTATCTACTGTTTCCAATTTTATGTCCACGTGTACCCAGTGGTTAGCTCACACTTACAAGTGAGAACATGTGGTATTTGGTTGCTTCTGTGTTAATTTACTTAGGATAATGGCCTCCAGATGCATCCACGTTGCTACAGAACATGATTTTGTTCTTTCTTATGGCTGCATAATAATCCATGGTGTATATATACCACATTTTCTTCATCCAATCCATCATTGATGGGCACCTAGGTTGATTCCTTGTCTTTGCTATTTTGAATAGTGCTGCAATGAATGTGTGAGTGCACGTGTCTTTTTGATAGAACAATTTATTTTCTTTTGGGTATATATCCAGTAACGGGATTGCTGGGTTGACTGATAATTCTACATTCAGTTCTTTGAGAAATCTCCAAACTGTTTTCCACAGTGGCTGAACTAATTTGCAAACCAACCAATCGCGCATAAGCACTCCCTTTCCTCTGAACCTTGCCAGCATAGGTTATTTTTTGACTTTTTAATCATAGCCATTCGGACTGGTGTGCAATGGTATCTCATTGTGGTTTTGATTTGCACTTCTCTGGTGATTAGTGATGATAAGCATTTTTTCATGTTTCTTGGGCACTTGTATGTCTTCAAGGAAAATGCTTTAGCCTCCAACTAACTCCTTCTTTAACAACTGCTTCACTCTTAAATAATGACGTTCTATTAGCCTTTATATTTAGATTAAATGTTATATTCTGTGATGGGTGAGATCAGGCAAACCTCTTTAAGTCAAGTTATATGGTATGTCATCCCTTTTAAGTTGAAGCCAGATAGTTGTCCACAGATGTGCAGAGCAAGTCAGATGTAACTGGCCGTATCCTTGAAGACAGGAATTCTTTTTAAGACAACCCCCTTTCAACTGCATCTCCATCTTCTTTCCTCTAAATAATCATTCCCATTCCTTCACATCTCTTGCTATGCTTTCCCTCCTTTTACTTTTACAATTTTAATTTTTAAAATAAGTAATCCACACATATGGGTCCAAATTCAGAGGTACAAATAAGTATGGGATGAAAATTTCCCTCCCATCCATGCCCCCCAGCTAGCCAATTCACCTCCCCAGAGGCAAACAAAGACACTAGTATCAAAGGTATTCTTCCAGAAATATTTTATATCATGCCTTTGGGGCAACCTTCCTTGGGGATAATACCTGCAGCTACCATTATAGAAACGCGGATCATGACAGCTGTGAAATGACGCAGTGGTAATGAAAGTTGAAGATTAAGTCCACGGGCAGGATCAGCAATATGAAGTGGTTCATTCATGATCTCTGTGCATTTCCTTTCTTTACTGGAAATTTACAAAAAGGATTTTTTTAAGGTAAAAGTATTGGTATTCATTTACTTATCCACTCAAGACAATTCTGCATGTGCCGACACTATGGGGATGCAATGAGCCCTGATGATTAGCAGCTGGTGGGGGCGAGGGAACGAGTCAAGTAATCATACTGTTGAAGTCTTCCTGGAGAGCGAACCCCTGGTCCTGTCCTATACTGGGGATGGGGGGCCAAGGCCTCCTTTCAAAAGTAACCTTGAAGCGTGGTCAGCCAATGCTGCACAGAGGGTGTGAAGCTGGCAGGTGCAAGTGTGGCTCAGAAACAGCAAGCGGCAGAGTGGTGGATCTGAGACTGGAATGGCAGCAGGACCAGGACCGTGCAGGGCCCTGGAATCATGTTAATGACCCAGATCTTCACTCCAGGCACAAAGGGAGGCCACTGAAGAGTCTCGGGCAGATCCCTGTGTTTCTCTCTCTCCAGCACTCCCAGCCCCAGGCCCCATCCCTTGGTCAGGAAGTTTTCCTGCACCTATGTCAACTGGTTCCTGTTATGAGGAAACACAGAGAGAATGATTTTGAGTCATGCTTCTTTATCTATCCTGGCAGTTATGCAAAGCAACCCAGGCCTTTTCCTCAAAGCTGCCAGGATAAGCCACAGTCAAGAGTCAGAGACAGGTGCCTTTTGGGAGAGGCTTAGATTTTATTCCTAGACCACAGGTGGTGAATTTCGCTGCTATGGTGGCCACAAATGTGATGTTGCAAGGTCCTGAGGGAACTCAGGCCCAGTGTATAAGCAACTGTGGAAGTAGAGCAGTCTTTGGTTCTCCGTTGGAGTGAGTGGAGTGCACTTGGGAACTGCCGGAGAACTCTTAAGAACTTGGTATTTGGGGTAGGGTTGGGTAAGTCCCTAGGGCTACACTGGAGTATCCAACCTGCTCCTTTAAAAGTAGTTGACTGTAGTTATGAACCTGCCTCTGACTGGACTCCAGGAGAGTAAAAACATCAGGGTAGAAAGCTACTTGGAAAAACAAGTCCTCAGAAGGCTGTCCAAGAGCTCAAAAGGCCACTGAGGTGGAGAGCCCTGGGGCCAGAATTTGTGTGCTTCCGTGAGGGCTTGGCCAGGTGCAGGAGGTAGAGATCTGGCCAGCAGAGCCTCAGGTGTCCTCCAACCATCACAAGTGCCCCGGTTACAATATATAATATGGGTAATGGATCCTAGGAGACCCAGAGTGGACTCAGGAGACCAGTGAGGTTCTGGCTCAGTCCTGCAGAGAGACAAGAAGTTGGGCTAGGATAGAATCCATACAAATGACGAGAAGCAGATGGAATGCGGGAGATATTCCGGAAGCAAAATCAATAGACATTGATGATGGACTAGATGTAGTGTGTGCAAAGGGTGGAGCCAAGGATGGTTCCCAAGTTTCTGCTCGTGCTACTTGGTGACTAGCGGTGCCCACCACAGAGCTGGGAACCTCACAGGAGTATCAGATGTGGAGAAAAAAGATCATGGTTCTGGTTTTGAACATGTAGAATTTGAGGTACCTTTGGGATATCCAAGTGTAATGTCAATTATGCAAACTGGAGTTCAGAGAAACACTTAGTTTGGAGATATAAATTTTAGATTCACTTATGTTCTCCTTTGTAAAGCTCTTATTTCAAAACTATACTTTGAGGTGCTACAGCATGAAACAGAGAAAAAGAGTATAGGCTTCCTAGTCAGAAAAGCCAGGGCTAGAACCTTCATGCCATCCCTTACTGGTTCTATGCTCCGGTACAAGTTACTACTAAACTGACTAGGTTTTCATTTCTTTCTCTTCAGTGAAGAAATACTGCCGCCCGCCTTGGAGGCACATGGTGATGAAAAGAAACAGCACTTGAAAAGTGACTGGAACAGAGTAAGCTCTCAGCACAGTCAGCCTCCTTGACAGCCAGGACCATGTTTATATTAACACTTTCTTACACCCCATAATGCCCATCACTTGGCAGGCTCTGTGACTACCAAAAGCCTTTTTACATTCTATCTCAAGCCCTACATACCCAAACCATTCACAATACTTTGCTCTCCTGTGATCCACACACTTCTGAGAAAAGCCAAGACTGGCAGAGGGAGAATTTTTCATTTCTCCCCTCATATTTCTGAAGGAGCAGGCAGATAGCACTCCCTCTACACACCGTGGGTTTACCTCGGAATACTGAACGCTTCTGGAGGCTTATACTTGGAGCAACAGATTTACCATTTACTGGCAATATTGGGTATGCATCAGAATCACCTGAAGGCCTGTCATCCATCCACAGAGTTCATCTGCATTTCTTTTCTTTTCTTTTTTTTTTTTTTTGTCTGGAGTCAGAGTTTTACTCTTGTCGCCCAGGCTGGAGTGCAATGGTGCGATCATGGCTCACTGCAGCCTCCCCATCCCAGGTTCAAGCGATTCTCCTGCCTCAGCCTCCCAAGTAGCTGGGACTACAGGCACCTGCCACCACGCCCGGCTAATTTTTGTATTTTTGGTAGAGATGGGGTTTCACAATGTTGGCCAGGCTGGTCTCGAACTCCTGACCTCAGGTGATCCACCTGCCTTGGGCTCCCAAGGTGCTGGGATTATAGCTGTGAGCCACCACGCCCAGCCTCATCTGCATTTCTAACAAATTCTCAGGTAGTGATGACTCTGTTGGTCTAAGGACTACACTTTGAGAGTCACTGCCTTGGCTTCTTCCTTGGTATTGGGACTGTTGATGTGGCTGATGTTTAAATAAATACCAACTCAAATATCAACTTTATGTGAGGCATCAGAGAAATTGCCTTGTATATGAACACTAAAGTGTCTTAATTAGGAATGAATATGTTTATGATTTAGGTACATTTAGAGCCCATTTTAATAGTGTGGGAACGTTTTGTTTTGTGCTTGATAATTTCCTCCTGGTTGTTCACTACTATTCATTTCTAAGTAAATGAAAGAAGTCAGTCTTTAAATAGACAGTGTTTTCTTAATAATCATGCCAGAATTTATCATCTAAGCAAGTGTTTTCTCATCCTTAAGGGTTCGGTCATCATTGTAAAGGAGCTGCCATAGCTAATACGTAAGCACTGTCCTCTCAGTCTGATTCAGCTTGAGTAACCTAAATGATGACCCACTTCATCTTGACAGGATGGATGGGGCTTATTCATGTATTCATTTAAATATTTACTGAGGACCTACTATGTGCCAAACACAAGAAAAACAGTGTTATGAACCATGGCCTCCGCCCTCAAGGAGTTTACAATCTTGGGTTGAATGTGAGTTTGGGCACAGGTGACTGGAAAACAAGTGAAATACATAAATGAATAATCATCTGTGTTAATCTGTTTTTGCATTGCCATAAAGGAATACCTGAGGCTGCGTAATTAATAAAGAAAAGAGATTTTATTTTGGCTCACAGTTCTGCAGGCTGTACACGAGGCACAGTGCTAGCATCTGCCTCTGGTGAGGGAGGGCCCCAGGAAGCTTACAGTCATGGAGGAAGGTGAGGGAGAATCTGTGTAAGAGAGGGAGCAAGGTAGGGGTAGGAGATGCCACACGCTTTGAAACAACCAGATCTCATGTAAATTCATAGAGCAAGAGCTCACTCATTACCACGGGGAGGGTACTAAGCCATTCATGAGGGATCCATCCACATGACCCAAACTCTTTCCATCAGGCCCCACCTCTAGCATGGGGAATCACATTTCAACCTGAGATTCGGAGGGGACAAACATCGAAACTGTATCAGTATCCCCTGTGACAAGTGAACAAAACATATGGAGGTCTCCTTTAGGTTGGAAGAAAAGAAAAGGCCCCAGGAGGAGGTGATATTTAAGCTGATTAACTTAGAGAAGCTTAAAGTCCATTCTTGTCTCTGTACCCTGAACCAAACTCACTATTATGCCACTCTGGGCATTTGAAAACTATGCTTATTGGATACTTTCAAAGAAAAACAGAACATATTTAATGTTTATTTTTCTCCTAAGGAAGAGAAATAATACAAAATTATTCCTAGGCATTTTGGTTAAAAAAGTTGGAGTCTAGTGAATAAATACCATTTATGATTTTAAAAAAAAGAACTACTAAAAACTACCAACATTAATATCTATCAGACTGCCTAATATTTCTAAAATGGTTTGAAAAATAATAGAATCAATAGAATAATTATGGAACATCCCAAGATTTTGAAAAGTGATATTCGTTTGGGTACATAAATTGTTCAGTAAACACTTATTAAGTCCTCACCAACTGCCAGCACAGTGCCAAGTTCCAAGAATACAAATATAAATAAAACATGATGCTTAGCCTTCTCCATTGACAAATATTTGCTGAACACCTATGATGTGCTTACTACTCCCTCAAGAAGGTCTTTGCATTGCTTTTTAGTTGTTGTTGCTGTTTTGTTTCCTTACTTTATTACCAAACATATGATCAAGTGATCCAGAGAGCACAACGATGGCCATGGTTTAAAAAAGAAAGAAAAAAAATGTATATTAAATCAAAAACCTACTGTGCAACATGTTTAATCCACTGCATGTCTTCAGTCTATCTATGAAAGAAGGAAAGCATATTTTTATGACTCGCTCTAATTTCATCCTCCCCTACAAACCCCTTGCTCAGCATGACGGAATGGCGAAGGCTTAAATATCACCTTTTCTCTTACAAACTGAATGAACTTTCTGCAGTCCTGTCTGAGCTTTAGTTCCAATTCAAGATAATTATAATCCCTAGGCCCCTAGTACTTACAATTCCAACCCTTGCCTGAACTTCCACCGAAAGACATACACACCCATTTTAAAAACAGGAGCAATACCAAACACTTTATATTTCATTGCAATTTCACAACTGATTTTCTAAGAATATTAGAGAAAACTTGTCTCAAGAACTTATTGTGCATCCATCATGTAAATTACCGAAAACATATTACATACTCATTGTTTACTGAGTCCCATAAACAATACAGAAGACTTCCTACAAGAACACACACATCATGTTGTTCATTCCAGTGCTAGTTTGTTTTCATTTAAAATGATAATACCAAGGCACCACTGTCAGCTTACTGAACATGCAACCTTGTCCCAATCACTCTGTTTCAAATCTTTTCAAGAGTAATCTAGTTTGGGCAGGATTCCTGTGTTTTCCTGTGTGAACATCTCCTCTATACACCTCTGATGAAGCGATACAGAAGTAAATACAATTGAGAATAGAATGTACAAAACCAAGTCTGTTTTCCCTTACCTAATCTTATATATTAAAAGGAACCTGACTGAATACAATTCTCTGTCAACAGCAGCTGATTGTTTACGACACAGTACCACAAAAATTTCATCAATAAATTAAGTTTAAAGTTGATTTTTAAAAAGAAAAAAAAAACCAGAAGCCTAGGTTTCCTCCCACCCCAGTTTTCCTGGCACTCAGCAAAAAGTAACACATCCTGCTCTATTGATAAGACCACAAATGAACAGTGTAGCTACATAATGTACAGTTCTAACCAGCCAGCTTCTAAAAAAAATGAAGGACTCCTTCCAACTCCCATTAATGCACTTGATACAAAGAGAACATGTTTCAGCAACAAATACATTTAGGACTTGATGTTTTACAGAATCTAACGAAGGCTCTGGCCATAGGGGAAAAAAAAAAATTCCAGGATATTAAATATTCTGACTCACCATCTAACAGAAGTACAAGCAAAATGCAAATGCAAATTGAATGTATACATATTTATGACTTTACCAGCTGCATGACAAGGCTACCTTTGGCTTCTGGCTTTATATACCAGGAAGAGAAGTTGAGAATACCAGCATACATTTGTGTTTCTTTTCCTTTCTTTCCTGAGACAAGGCCTCACTGTGTCACCCAGGCTAGAGTACAGTAGTGCGATAACAGCTCACTGCAACCTCGAACTCCTGGGCTCCAGTGATCCTCCCACTTCAGCCTCCGAAGTAGCTGGGACCACAGGCACGTGCCACCATGCCCAGCTAAATTTTTATTTTTTTATAGATGGGGTCTAGATATGTTGCCTAGGCAGGTCTCAAACTCCTGGGCTCAAGTGATTCTCCCACCTCGGCCTCTCATGGGATTACAGGTCTTTGGTTTCTATTCAGACAGTTTCCTCTCTCCCCGCACTGATTGGAGCAAAGTATTATTTCTGAGTCTGGTGATGTATATAAGCCAAAAGAATCATAGTGAATAGATAAAAACAAACATTTTTGGCGGAGTGCAGGGGCTCATACCTGTAATCCCAGCACTTTGGGAAGCTGATGCATGTAGATTGCTTGCATTCAGGAGTTACAGACCAGCCTAGGCAACATGGTGAAACCCTGTCTCTACCCAAAATACAAAAATTAGCCAGGCATGACAGTGCATGCCTGTTGTGCCAGCTACTCAGGAAGCTGAGGTGGGAGGATTACCTGAGCCTGGGGAGGTTGAGGCTGGAGTGAACCATAGTTGGGCCACTGCACTCCAGCCTGGGAAACAGAGTGAGACCTTGTCCCAAAAAACAAAAAAAAAAAAAGTAAAAAGAAAATAAAAAACCATATTCTGTTTAATGGCATCTGCTTGGGCAAGAAAACTTAAACATATAAATGCTAAACCATTTCCAAATGTACTAACTCTCTAATAATGATAGTAAACAGAAGTTTTCTATTAATCTCTATGATTTCTAAAAGTCAAAACTGTACCTTCACCATAGAACTCCTGGGACAAACTTGAATATGAACCTTCTTAAGAAAACCACATTGATCTTGGTCCTCCTGCTATCATCTTTGTGACCATAAGTAAGTCAATTCACCTAAGTTTTAGTTTTCTTACCCATAAAAGGTACTTCTAAACTAATTAATATTTAAATTATCAGAAGGAGATAGACATCAATCCCCAACATAAATTGCAGATCCATTAATAATATTTAAGATCACTATATTCTTTATTATCATTCTTCCAAACATAAAAACACTACTTGTCTGTATATAAAGAGGAGGAGTGGAAAGAGAAGATTGTTAAAAGGAACAGAAACTAGGTTGGTTTTGTTAATTAGGTTCCCCCTCTGAAACCACGAGCCAGTATTAGCGTCTCCTGAAATTTACTCAATACCCTATTTTAAAAACAGAATGGTTGGTTTCTCCATCTCAAGACATACCCTTTCATAAAATGGGACAAGTCAATTTCTAGGAATGTATCTTTCAGCAGCTGTACTACTAAGGCGGGGGAGGCAAACAAAAGAGCATAACACAGATGACATGAGTCTACTGTCTACAGGGAGAAAGAAAAGCTCTTCCCTATATAATGCATTCAGAAAAGAGAGTAACAATGGGCTCTGTACCTGCCAGCTTCAGGAGGCACAAGCCTATAGGCAAATTATCTTATGTGTGGGGAATTTACATGGTGAGATGCTTTCTATGTTTTACAGCATGTGTTTTCCTTACGAATGACTTCATTCACCTCCTTCATTAATTCAACAGTTATTTATTGAGTACTTATTTTATGCAAACCAAAAGCTAAAAAAAAAAAAAAAGTTACGAGCTTACAATTAGAATATTCAAGTAAGCCCTGACATGTACGTTACAGTAAGAACTTCAGCCCCTCAGAATATTTTCAAGTCAAACAGCAATACTAAACAATATACTGTAGATGCTAAGCTAAAACGCACTTGTTAAGTTTCATTCCTTTGATGAAGTGGTATGTAGTAAAGGTGGGAAGGGATAAACTAAAGCTGAAAGAGTAATTAGCTAGGTCGCTTAGGTGATATAGGGTAAAAAGGTGTCCTTTGTCTGGAGAAAATGATACCATTGGATTACAAACACATTGCTAAACAACACAGAATGCTAAAGTTGGAAAGAAAAAACATAATTTCATACAAACGTTTTGTTTTATATGTGAGACACTTGAGACTTGGAAGTGACATGATTTGGCCCAGGTCATACAGCCAAATGTAGTCCCAGAACTAGACCACAGGTCACAGGGGGCATGCTGAACAGTCCCTTGTGTATTGCAGTTTCCATGATGTGTCCTCACTGCTATCAGAACTGAAATGATGGCAGAATACACAAAGCAATGGACTGGATATCAGAAGACCCAAGTTCTAGTCTTGTAAACGCCTCTAAATTAGATGTAAATCCAAGAAAAACTCCCGCTGCTTGTCTAAACCTCAGTTTCCTCATCCATAAAATGTAAACAGTAATTTACAGTGAGACTGTGCAGATCACAATAAACGCAGAAGACCTCTGCCATTAAAAAACCCGCCTTATGTAAGTACAGAGCAGGCACCTGGTTATGACAGAAAACCTAACTGTGATTCTAATACCAGCACTTGTTACCTTGATAAATCTCTGAATCTGTGGGCCTCACGTTCCTTCTATGTTTACATGGTAAATAATCTTTGCCCTGCCTCCCTCAGAAATGTTTGGAATTAGGTGAGAACACTCAAAAGAATTTACAAATTGCAAGACACTGATGCAAATGTAAGGTGTTGTTATTAAATCTCTCTAGTCTTAATGTGGACAAAAATGCAATGTGGTTCTATCATTCAGTGCTTTACAGTTTTCCTTCTCAGGTAAGATGTCATCATACATCAGTCTCAAACTCACCAGCTTTCTCATCAGTCCTCATAAGTCTCTGGCCACAGGGCCATATCAGAACCCACCGTTTCCCTCCGCTCAGAGATCACACATGAAACTCACTCAGCCTCCCACTGGTTTACACTTGGCCGATTAAGGTTTTTTTTCCCAGAGTCTCCTTTCAGCTGGGAATGCTCTAGCAAAGGTTCCATGACCACTACCCTACTTCATCACATTAGAGTCCTAATGAAACCAATCCTTTCGCCTTTCTCCACTCCAACAGCAGCGGAACGCTTTAGCCTCTTCGCAGAACAGGGGAGAAGTCTCTGGCTGAATGTGCTTCATTAAAGGGACAAAAGGGGTTCCCCAAACCAAGACTCAGAAGTACTGACACAGAGACACCGCTTCTTCCTTGCACGAGATTCACACATTCTAAGGTCCTACCGGTCCCTTAAGGATCATTCACCTTAGAGCTAGGGCCTCCTGCATCCGAGAATGTCACAGAGAGGTAGTGACAGTGGGTGTTATTTCTGGTCTGCAATACGCTCTCTTTAAAAAAGCATCAGAGTAACTAGGATTGCCTTGTTCGGAGCCCTCATTTCAGTAGATTCGATGAAAGAATTCATCAATCTATCCAAACAACTTCTCCGGAACAGGTTTCTACTCAACCACGCTGGGCACCAGACAAGAGAGCTGGGGGTTGGGGTGATAAGAAATGACAACACACTCATCTGCATAGATGCGAGATAAGCAGACATTTGTTGTCTTCTGTTCTGGCGACTCCTGGCACCGGCATAATAAATCAAACCAGGGCATTCTCCCTCCCCAGTGCCCCCACACTCCCAGCCCCTGCCCCAGATGTTGAAGCGTCACGTTGACCAGGCTGGGGGAGAAAGCCTGGGAAACGCAGAAGTCTGTTGCTGCATTTAGACTGGAACCATACCGCACCTGTTCAATCCGGCTCCAGCGCCAGAAATGAGCAGAGCACCAACTCACAAGCCCCTCTTGAGATACCAGGGGCGCCTAACAAGTTCACCGCTGTTTCGTACCGGGGGAGGGTGGTGGGAGACCTTTCCTTCAGCTGCCAAACTCTGCAGGTTCCCCTGGAAGGGGGAGAGGACTCCTATTTAAGTGAACCCAGAGTGTTCTCCGAGTGTCACTGCGGCCCCGGGGATCCGGGTGAGGAGCGGGTGGGCGCCCGCCGGGAGCGCGCAGCTGTGGCCCCAGCGGAACGAAAGTCCCGCTTCGGCGGCCACGGGCGCCCTCTCCACGTCACCCCCAGCACAACGCAGACAGGCAAAGTGGAAGGGTAGAGAGACCGACGGGTTTCAGCAGAGATGCAGAGCCCCCAAGCGCGAGCCTCTCAGAAGGGTCTAGTGGAAAGGGCCGGGGACGCACAGGAAACTTACCTCACCCGGGCAGCATTCGGGTGCCTCCGCTACCAAGACCAGTTGCGCCACAGTCTGCAAGTTATCGGGACGTTGTCGCTTCCCCACGGCGAAGGCAGAGCAGTGCAGGCGAGGGGCGGGAGGCGCAGCGGCGCGGAGTGGGCGGCGGGTGGGGCCGCGGCCGGGGGCAGCACTGGGGCCGGGCAGGTGCCGGGGCTGGAGCCGCGGGGCCAAACTCGCTCGGACGCGCTTTGGCGGGGGCGCGCGGCTACGAGTATGCAGTGCGCGCGCGCCGCGGCGAGTGTGTGTGTCCCCGCTTTCCCCTTCCTTCCCCGCCGGTCCTTCGGCCAGACGGAGCGGCGAGTGGCCGCCAAAGCCCAGCAGCTCCGAGGGGCTCCACGGCCGGGTGCAGCCTCGCCGCGGCGCGTTCGGGGACCGAGGACCGAGAGGAGCAGCAGCGGCGTCCCCCGGGCTCGGGCGCGGGTTCCCGCTTGGTGCGCGCCGGAGTCGGAGCGAGGCGCAGAGAGAGCCGGCTGCGCGTCGGCTGCCGCGGCTGGGGAGGCTGCAGGCCCCGCCCGCCGGCCGCCCAGGCTCTTCCCCTTTTCTCTCCACCCACTTGCCCCATCGCCGCACGCCCTGCAGCGAAGCCAGACCGGTTTGCAGCACCGGGAGCGGCGGCGGCCGGAGCTTCAGCCGCAGTGGGTTGGGCGTCCCAGCCGGTGTATGAGGACCTGGCGCCTGTCCCGCCGCCGCTGGCCCAGACTGAGAGCGGAGTTGAGGTGGGCCCCTGGAATTTTCGGGTGCCCCCAAGACTCCAGGGCTAATCCAGGGGTTCCCGGCTGTTCTCAGCGTCTTGAAGCCCTGCGAAACAGGGCTGTGTTGGGGATAGGGCGTCCCCTTTCCCCAGGCCACACAACTCAACTACGCCTGGTCGCCTGCCTGCTGGACTCTGCCTGAGGCGGAGAAGCGGGCACTTAAGTGCAGGCGCCCACTTCACCAGGAAGGGACAGGCCAGGATTCCAAGGCGTCGATTGCTCCCCTTCTAAGGACAGCAGGTGTTCCCAGCAAGTAAGACCTACCCAACAGGTAGGGGTAGGCTGGCGAGGAGGTCCTAGGAGAAGCTGGGGGATGTCATGGGAAAGCGCTGTGACAGGGGTGAGGGCCAATCCCTACTGATGGCGCTAAGTGGGCTGGGGGCACTTGGAACGTCACCTGATGTCAGTCTAGCTGCGAAGAGGGTAGGGGTCAGGTCTAAAGGACTCCTTTGGGAAAATGCTATCATGAAAGCTAAAGCTAAATTCACTTAATAGGAACCAAAAGGTAGCGGATCCTTCCCGGCTGAATTGAAGCAAATGGTATTTTTCAACCTCATCACTTCCTTCCACCTTACCCTTCTTTACCAAAACAACGCCGGTGGAAAACGTGGGTGGAAAACGTGGAATACGTTCTGTCTGGGGAAGAACATTTCATGATCCTTATCTTCAGAGATCTCTGGCTTCCAATTTCTGTTTGAAAGATACTCCCTTAGTTTTCTGCAAATGAACACCTCTTTTCAGTTTTGTAATCTCTTTTTATCTCTCACCCCCCACCTTGAGTGAGTCTGTTATGGTTTAGTATCAGCCTTGAATCAAGTGCAATAATATCTTGATAACAGAAGTATCTATTTTTTTTTTAAGTTTTACTGAGGCATAATTGACAAATAAAACAAATATCTATTATTCTTCAGCTGTTTTCCCAGCCTGCTTCTTCCAGATGTGGCTGGCCATTACTGAGAGATTTAAGGTATGGTTTGTTTAGAACCCTGTAACTTGGGTCTGATTTTCTGCTGGCATCCTACACAGCTCAGAGCAGGAGGAACATATATCTAGTCCAGCCGTTCCACTTTACAGATGAGGAAACTAAGGTCTCAAGACATTAACCCAAGGACCAGAACACAGTTCCCCAGACTCTCAATCCCTGAACAATAACTAGCAGAAATATTGTATTAACAGAGTTCAAGATAGGGTGGGTAGACTAGTGGTGGAGGACAGAGGAACAGATCAAAGAACTGTTCATCTGACTGGTACCAATCACTATATAGGGGGCAGCATCATACTGCTGTAACTAGCAGGCTAGTGTGGGATCTGGGAACGGTAATCCCAGTCTCTCCTGCTTCTCAGACTTCAGCTCTGAAATCCAGAGTGGAACATGAATTTGCCTCCCAGGGAGGTGGTAGTAAGTGAAAGTGCAAAGTCAGTTTCTGGTAATGCAGGGGAGATGGAGACAGGTAAAATCAAACTTAAATGAAATCACAGTGAATCAAAAGTGATCACACATTACATATAAATGTCCAAATACATGTATCCATACACATAACCCTTTTCCCATTAATGAGCCTGGTATTGAGCCACTTCTGTAAAGCCCAAATGCAAACAGCCTTAGGTTTCCAGAGAGAAGTCTCAAACCAGTCTGCCCACTGCCTATTTAGAGAGCTAACTTTATGAAGCAGGATTCTAAGGAACTCTACCAAGAGCCTTACGATTGCATTAGTACTGTGAATTGATTAATGGAATGAATGACCATGTAGTGTGAGACCTGGTATTTCTTCCTGATTCTATCTCTGACTCTGTCAGCAGGGATTTAGAAAAGTCATCCTGTATTGGAAATAATACAACATCAATATCGTGAGCAATAGTGACTTGGCCAGAAAATCTGGAAACCTATTTAAAAATCAGAAAATGTTCATCTAATTATTTTCTTAATTTTAAATGTAATTTTTTCAATTGATTCCTGACCTCAGTCCAAAACCTTAATAATGCTATTGAATACTCCTCTAACTATGAGAAACATGCATGGGTTCCTTGTAGTACATTTGATAGTATTAGTGGCCCCCAATAAATGACCTCCTTTTTTCTCCAAGGTCTTTCCCTCTAACTTTGTAGTCCCCTCCTATTCTGGGCTCAACCGAATGATTTACTTTGGCCAACAAGACAATAGCCGACTTGATGTAAATGAATGCTGGAAAAATGTTTACACATTTCTGTTTCCAGTCTTGGAATTCTGACATCACCAAAATAAGCCTGCTGGAAGATGAAAGACCCCGTAGAGCAGAGCTGAGTCATAACAGCTGAGGCATCCTTGACCAGTCAGCCCTCACTTGACTGCAGAGGCACAAGCAAGTCTGAATGAGATTGGCTAGGCTTGCTCCAGATCACCAGAACCATCCTCCCAACTCGTAGATTCATGAGAAACAATAAATGGTTGCTGTTTAAAGCCACTGTTTCAGATATTGATTGCTGCTTAACAAACGATCCCAAAACTTAGTTGCCAAAATCATCAGTCATTTACTATTTTTCATGATTCAGTGGGTCAACTAAGCCTAGCTAAGTATTGCCTAAGGTCATTCATCGTTTTTGTTTGTTTGTTTTTGTTGTTGTTGTTGTTTGCTTGTTTTTGAGACAGAATCTTGCTCTGTCACACAGGCCGAAACAGGCTGGAGTGCAATGGCATGATTACAGTTTACTGCAGCCTTGATCTCCTAAACTCAAGCAATCCTCCCACCTCAGCCTCCCAAGTAGCTGAGACCACAGGCATGTACCCCCACACCCAGCTAATTGTTTTTATTTTTGTGTGTGTGGAGATAAGGTCTCACTGTGTTGCCCAGGATAGTCTCAAACTCCTAGCTCAAGCAACCTTCCCACCTCAACCCCTAAAGTACTGATACAGGTATGAGCCACTGTGCCTGGCCTGGGTCACTCATTTGATGGCATTCAACTGGCCACTGGCAGCTGGGCTGAGTTGGAAGGTTCAAGAAGGCCTCATTCACATATCAGGAACCTCGATTCTCTTCCACATGACCTCTCTCTGTCCATGCAGCTGGCTTGGGCTTCCTCCTAGCAAGGTGGTTAGATTTCTTCTATGGCATCTTGCTTCCAAGAGGGAGGAATAGAAACTGCCAGTTATCTTAAGGGTTGATTTTGGAAGTTCTAGAATGTTATTTCTGCTTCAGTCTATTGGTCAAAGCAAGTCACAAGGCCAATCAGATTCAAGAGGAGGGGAAATAGACTCTGCCTTCTGACTTGAGAGGTGCTATGTATGTTCAGGAATAAAAGAGCTGATAGCAGCCATTTTTTGAAGACTACTTCATCCCACATGTTTGGGTGCTTTGTGATACCACATCAGATCATTGATATATTCTTCTTAGCTAGGCCACTTTGAACCAGTTACACATTCTTTCTGGACCTTTCTATGAAATGCAGGAGGTTGCATTTCTCTAAGTTGCTGACGCACATTTAACTTTTTTTTTTTTTTTTTTTTGGTGATGTCTCAAGGGCAACTGAAGTCCAATAAATATTCAGAGGGAACTTGAGGAACATTGGTGAGCTATGGATATTTCCAACTGTTCATCTGTCCTTTATTCTCCAATGAGAAAAAAACAAACAAGAATCCAGATGAAAGGCATACATTGCATTCATTGACATTGAAGAGTAGAGAAGTAGAGCCAGCATCCTTTCCAACTCTCTAGGGACCATCCTCCTGCCACATTGCCCTTTCTTTCTAGAAACTTCATATCTAAGCAGACAAGAAGGGCCAAACGCTTAGCTGATGCCCCTATATAACTTGAGATGCTAATTTCAGAGGACCAGTTTACCCTGGGAACCTTATATTCAAGCAAAGGCTTGACAACCTTATATGCATGCCCTTCCTTTTCTTCTTAATTCCCTGTACCCTCTTCTCTTTCATCCAGCTTTGCTTTCTTTTTTGCTGCCTTTTTTTTCTTTCTTTCTTAATTCTATCCATCCCCTTGTTCCTCTTTCCTCTCAAGATTGGAAAGAGCATTGAATTAGGAGCCATAAGACCTGGTTTGTCACTCCAGCTTTGTCCCCATGACAGTGAAATCTGCATTCTTTCTTGGCTGCAGATTCCTTGTCTGCACCATGAGAGTGTTAGACAAGATGCTCTGAAAAGTCCCTTACATGCCTAACATGCCAAAGGAATGTTCCTTCTGCAATAAATTCAGTGCCAAGGCTTGGAGGAGTTTGCATATTAAAGACTCAGAACCCTTTAGAAGAGGTGCGCTTGTATCTTAAGCCTTCATGAGTGATTTATAATACTTCTCAGTACTTTTTTCCTGAGTTTTTAAAAGCTAGAATATATGCAAATCTACCAGACACATGTCCTATTTAACTTACTGTTCTTTGCCCAGAAGTTGGTATGTTACATTCTTCAGCTAGGAACAATAAGAAAACTGGAGGCCCAGTGTTAGCAGGCATACAGGTCTGACTGTGGAAAAGTTCTCCAAAATACCTGGCAACCCATCGAGGAAGCAGGAAGAAGAGCTAAGCAATGTGCCCCTAAAATTCCATAGAAAAACATAAAATTATATACACATAGATTATAATTATGTAAACAATAATGCACATGAACAATAAATACCTGGAAGAGAACAATATTTAAAGTTCTCATGTTAGGGTGGGAGAATTCTAAGGTTTTAAAAAAATTGATGTTATGTTGTTTCTAACGTTAAAAATATATATACACCGTTAAGAATACTGATCTATTTTCCACCAGCCTGCATAATCTATTTTCTTTTGAATTCAGTTACTCCTTTTCTCTTTAACCTTTTTTTCTTGTTACAAACTGACCCATACGCATACTTTTTTAAAGGTGAGTTTTCACTTTGCCCACAAGTTACAAAAACAACATGAACCAAATAATGATTGATTAGAGGAGTGAACAAGAAGCAAGAGAATATCAGAAGGGAGGAGAGAGAGAAGGACAAAAAAATAGAGAATTGCCGGGATAGCATAGAGAATCAAGCTGCATTTCAGAAAGATTCTTAAAGACATGCAAAATTTATACACACATTTTATATATCAAGTCTGAACTTGGGTTTTAAGGAAGTTGAAAGTCATGGCCTTGATAAGAGAGCGAGAAGCGCCCCCCCGTCCACCCTTTTTGGTTGGAGAGGCCAGTTCTAAAGCTTGAGGTAGGGGAAAGAGGGAGAAGTGAGTCAGCAGTGTTCCTCAACACACACCAAAATAATTATTGCAATCACTATACCATGAGGTATCGAAACAGCTTTCCTAAGATCACAGAAATTATCTGTGGAACCAGGAGTCAAACCCCAGGTTGCCATTTTATTCCCAGAGCAGGAGGTGATCAGCAGAATGTGCCCAGGGATCTTCATGGTTGAGCATAGATTTTTCATGCTCAACCCTTCTTTGTTCTAACATGCAAAGTAGTTTGTTTTCTACCTACTCAAAACATTTTTTAAAAATCCTCATCAATTGTGAAACATATGACATCAAATTAGTCCAAATAAAAGGGTGACTTGTCTAGGAAGAATACCAGAAATGATGGTATTTCAGCTCCTGGGATGGCTGCAAAAGAAGGACTGGTAATGAATTCAACAAAGTCACTCAAACTTCCTGAGTAGAGACAATAGCTGTCCACCCAAGACATAGCTGACACCTTCCTGGGGCCATTTCAGGGAGGGCTCAGGTGCTTACTGTGGACAAGGCAGATCCTACCCTGTGTGGAGGGAACCTTCCAGGGCAAAGACTTAGGCTTCCTCAGCTTTGTTTTGCGAAGGAAGGTAGCATGTGTGACACTGATGACACCAACTTGTTGAACAGACATGCATGCCAATGTTAGTCAACCAGTGAAGTCCCCACTCAGACTGCTGAAGCCCTCTGTGACACTCCACCATGCGAATACACTGGGAAGACACAATGATTTTCACTTTTCTTTCCCGAAACATTTAGTGACTCTCCTGTCTTGGAACCATTTAGGTGGAACCTTACTAGCAAGACTCTCTCCTCCTGACAGTATTTGAATTTGAATGTTTTGCTAGCAAAATGGAGCTTCCTATTCTGACACCCCTTATAAGATGTTGTCAGCAAGCTGTCACAGCAACCTAAAATATTTGGCTGGGATGGGAGAAAAGCAAAAGGAGCTGTGTTAATCAGGGTATGCAAACTGATGTAACATCCAACCCTCAAGCCTCAGTGGATTCGTATAATAAAGATTCATTTCTTGTTCATGTCAACATTCAGTGTGATTCGGTGGCGGGGCTGGTTTCGTGCAATCAGCCAGAGACCCTGGCTCCTGCTATCTCATGGCACCATTATCTTCAACAAGTGGCCTCTGAAATCCCTCCTGAACTGCAAGAGAGAATGAAAGATCTAGAATGCCAGATGGGGTAGTGGCAATTATCACGTCCACTCACATTCCACTGGCCAGAACGTGATCCCACAGCCCCACCTACTTGCGAGGAGTCTGGAAAACTCCATGTAAGCACCGTGCCTGGGAAGAAGAGAGGAGCCTGGACACTGGGGAGCACTATATTCTCAGCCCCATGCACTGAATTAAACATGAACCATTCATCTTAAATGTAATCTTGCACAGTTATGACTGGAGGCTTATGAGGGAGAGTCTTTAGTAGTCAGGATTCTTCTCCTGTGCTATATCCTGGTATTTCCCCCGGATTTTCACATTGGAAGCAGCCTGTTGTATGTGTGTGGTTTTGGATGGTACTGCTGTCTTCAAGTGTTTGTGGACATACATGGGAGCTTGAAGAGTCAGCAGCCTATATTGGTACAGAAAATTGAACATTTAAAGCAAGTGTAAAAGAAGTATTCTTCTGGAGCTCTTGCCAAGAAGAGAGACTATTTAATTTCATTACCATAGGAGAAAATGGAATCTGTGCAATCAGCTTTTCAAGTTGTTGCAACTGGAAACTTTGGAGCCTTCGGGATAGGAAAAGAGGTGAAAAGAAACATAACTGATCCCTCTACCTGCAGTCTGCTTGTCCTGATGGCATGGGTGATTTCAGGAATAATAATTATAATGAGGGAAAGAGAAACAGGATAGGGAAAGCGAAAGGAATACAGCCTTTTATAGCACATATTTTAAGGAAAAATATGGGAGATGGCAGTGCTTTGGGGATTACAAATAATTTAACCCAAAAGGCAAAGCTACTCTGTGAAGATACAAGTTAGAAATTATTGGAGAGTTGCCCAGTATCTTCATACTACTTAAAACTGTCTCTTTTCCAGTGTGAAGCAGGTAGAGAACATCAGACTGCAGCAAAAGACTAGGCGATGACCTCTTAAAAGTCTGCTGTGTCCTTGGTTTGTGTTTCCCATAGGTTGGGAACAGTACGTGTTGCGCGTTTGTGTACTTTTTTCCTTAATTTTGGAGTAATCAATGTACGAAAGAAGCCCTTCTTTGTGACCATTCTGCATGCCAAGTGATATGGTGGCATTTCCTCTAGAGACTTACAGAAGAAAAAATTAAATAAGAGGTTTATTTAATATGCAAGAGTTTGTCTGTGACATCCTGATAAGAATAAAAGGCATAATTTGAACATGTAGATATACTACAACCTCAAAAAAGTACACAAAGTTGAGAAAAGTCCTAAAGAGAAATCTTCCAAAATGTTAGCTATTGTTGTCTCCAGGTTAATATTGTGTCTTCTTTAACAAAATTTTCTTGTGCTAATTTTTCAAATCAGAAAAAGATAAAGAAATTGAAGGAAAATGTAAATATTTGAAGATGACAAAAAGTTATGTATGTTTTTAAAACTTAGGAAAATTTAGGAAAGCAAAAAAGAAATCACTCTTAATTTTCTTCACCCAGAGACTGCCATGTCCAGCATTTGTTATTTGCTTACCATGCTGTCAAACACTTTATAGTTTTTCTAGATTAAAATAATGTTCACAGGGCAAAGGATCTAAATAGACATTTCTCAAAGAAGATATGCAAATAACCAATAAGCATTTGAAAATATACTCAACATTATTAGTCATTGGGGAAATGCAAATTAAAACTACAAAGACATTTATTATACAACACTTTATATCCACTAGGATGGCTGGAATCAGAAAGAGAGATAACAATAGGTGTTGGTGAAGAGGCAGAAAAATTGGAACACTCCTCCATTGCTGGTGAGAATCTAAAAAGAAGCAACCACTTTTGAAAAAAGTCTAGCAGTTCCTCAACAGGTTAAACGTAGAGTTAAGATATGACCCAGCAATTCCACTCGTACCTATCTATCCAAGAGAAATGAAAACATACAGCTACACAAAAACTTGTACACAAATGTTCATAGCAGCATTGTTCACGATAGCCAAAAAGTGAAAACAACTTAAATGTCCATCAACTGATAAGTGAATAAAGAAAATGCTGTATATTCATGCAATGGAATATTATCCAGCAATAAAAAGGAATGAAGTATTGATACATGCTACAATGTGGATGAACCTTGAAAACATTATGCTAACTGAAATAAACCAGACACAAAAGGCTACATGTTGTTTAATTACATTTATAGAAAATATCCAGTATAGACAAATCTGCAGAGACAGAAAGAGGTTGCCTCAGGCTGGGGAGAGGAGGCATAATAGGAAAATGAGGAGTGACTGCTAGTGGGTACAGGATTGGGGGTAGGGAAGGTGATGAAAATGTTCTAAAGTTAATGACAAATGCATAACTTTGTGAATATACCAAAAACCATTGAATTGTATACTCTAAATAGGTGAATGGAATTATATGTAAATTATTTCTCAATAAAGCACTTTTTAAAAAAGGAAAAGATAATGTGCATGTATCAAAAATTTCAAACCATATAGAGGAGTCTAAAATTAAACATAAGGTTTTTCTTCTTACCTACCCTCCCACTTGTAGTTCTAGCCTCTTGGGAAGACCACTGTTAGAAATTTCTGGTTTTTTGTTCTTCTAGTAGTTACCGTTTTAACATTAAATAATATAATTATATATTATTTAATATATAACTCAATCTCTTAATTGAGCTGTCATTTTTAAAAGTATGTTTAACACTCAACTTTGAAAAGAAAAGAAAGTTGACACAGTTTGACTGTCTCCCACATCCTCTCTCCCTTTCTGCTTTCCAATTTTTATGAGTTTATTTTGGTAATAGTTCCTACTTTTATAACTTTAAATAACATACTCAAGTTTCTATTTCTTGATTTATCAATTTTAGATACCAGCTCTTATCTAGAAGAAGGTAGACTTTAAATGTTTCATGACTATAAACTACATGGGAGAAGTCCCATTAAATAAAATATTGAGTCCTGTCAACAGAAGAATGCTTCCTACTCTGTTTAATTACGATGTTAAGAACTTAAAATTCAATGTTTCTCAAAGATGTTTCAAAATTTGGCTAAGTGATAACACAATTATCTGAGAATTGACTATAGTAGGTAAGAGTACTGACCATGTTGCCTAGGTACCAACATTAAAGAGGCCAAATTCTAGCCTCACCGTAAATTCTTCATAGAATTTACTCGATGTGTGTTATTTAACATATTTTAAGAAGAGAACACATATCTTGATGGGAATCTGTCAAATGACCACTGGAAAGTTGGACAGACAACCATTGGGGCTTCCTTTCCACATGAAGAATTTATGGTTCTGGAACTCTGAGTTTGTAGGGATGCTCTGCTGTCTCCTGTTAGCACTGTATCTCAAGTCTAGTTGCCAGGTGATGATTTTGGATCTTGGACCAGGTGGTGAATAGAGGGTGGTAAAGTCTAGTTCAGGACTAGGGCATCCTGTGGGACAGAGGAGATAGAGAAGAATGGAAAGGGAGAGTGACTTGAAGACACACCCCAGGTATTCCAGTGATAATCACTTGAAAGAAATGCTTAACCTCAGCAGCAAACAAACGAACAAACAAAAAACCCAAAGTGAAGCAGCTCTAAATTCCCACTGCATACTCCTCACAAGGGAGGAACAGATATTAGCGGCCTATTTACTATATACTGTGCCTTGTGCTGATGCTTTGCCTGCACTATCTCATTCAATCCTCAACCCTGAAAACTCATTATCCACATCCACAGATAAAGCAACTGAGACAGAGAGTCGAAGTAAGGTCCCTTAAATTACCAAGAGCAAAGTAATAATTCAAAATCCAGTGGTGACAAGGCTTCGGGAGGACAGATATGCTAGATAAATATTAGTATAATCTTCCTAGAGAACAACTAACAAGAGGCATACAATGATTAAACCTAGGTTCCAGTCATCCCATTTGAGAGAATATGCTCTTAAAACAAAAATATGTAATTAAAAAATGATTGTACGAAACTATTCATTGCACTGATATTTTTAAAATGCTATCAGGAAATAAATATACTAGCCAATAATTGAAGACTGATTTTGTTATAAACTATCATTAAAAAGTGGTCTTATTTGGTCTATATTGATGTGCCAAAAAATTGTACATAAGACAATGTTAAGACAAAAAAGTAGAACCCAACAGATAGTATGTGAACAGCAAACCGAATATATAAAATGCCATGTATAGTATTGATTTGTCAGATTTGCATAGTTCACAAGTCAGTACAGATATTTGTTAATTAGATTATTTTTCCCGTGAAGTGAAGTGCATAATAATGTATTGATTTTAAATTCCCACAAGTAATTCTGTACTCTCTAGCACTGGGATTCATTTGCAGGTTTGAAGAAAGGTATGAGAGAAAAGGAAAGAACTGTTAGACACATGCTGAAAGCAAAGAAGGGTTGCCCCGAAAATTTCTCCTGTGCGTTCCTGAAGACTTTTCTGCTGGGAAGCCACGAATTCTGCAGTGATATCAATAATACTCTCCGAGGGAAATTCCATGAAGGGGAAATAAGTGATGTCTCTGCCCTGCCCCCAAACCAATCTCTTTGTAGACACACCCATAAATATTGTTCAAGAATGCCTGCAGAAAAGACTGAGTTGTCTCATCTGAACAAACCCCCAACGTAAGACTAAGGTATTCCCATTCTCAGCACTGATCTTGCATGGCCCCACCCTAAGCCTTCCAACAAACTTTCCTCCTGCCTGGAATGCTCTAATATGCCCATCCTACACAGTTTTAAGACCCCTCTTAATTCCTCCTTCTTCCACGAACTCTTCACAGGGAGACATTCCCACCTCTTGGAATTCCTATAGCACTTAGAATTCACTTGTTCTGCCAACATTTCATAGACACCTGTCTATCTCTCGGTGAAATGGCAAACTCCTTGTGGTGAGAAGCCCTGTGTTTTTTTTAATTGTTTTTGGAAACTTCATATTACATTGATACTTAACAGAGTGCTTTAAAATACAGCACAAAGTGTTCAAACAGTATTTGTGAAGTTGTTACCTGTTTCTTTCAAAAGAGGTCTCTTCTGTCCATGGTTCCTTTAGTGACTGTTAGTGTTTCAAGCATGGCACTGCAGACAGATGGATTTGGGAATCAAATATTCTCTCTCACACCTTTCTTGTGACTTCAGGCAAGTTTCTCAACTTCTTAGAGACCATTTTCTCATTCATTAAGTAGAGATATAAAATATCTCACAGAAGTATAGTAAGGATTAAAACTACTCATTCTTCAGGTGTCAGCTTAAATATTACTTTGTTCAGGATCCCTTTCTTGACACCTCTCCTCACCTCCACGTTTAAATGAGAGACGTCTCTCTGTGCTTCCAAACACTCTAAAACAGTGCCATCCAACAGAACTTTCAGCGAGAATATTGTTCCATAATCTGCGCTATTTATAGGTAGCCACAAGCCACATGCACACTTGAAATGTGGTTAATGTGACTGAGGGACTGATGTGTAGGTTATATTTAATTTTCATTACTTTTAAATAGCCCCATGTGGCTAGTGACGCCCGGACTGGACCGCATAACTCTGAACAATTCCCTTTGTAGCGCTTGGTTCATGGTTGATTCTCTCTTACAAGATTGAGGTCTGTGATGAAACTCACCTGGACTGTGATGTGCCCCATTGTATTCATAGCACCTGGGTCAGGGGCGGGTGCACAGTAACCGCTCAGCACACCAGTTATCATCATCTTCAATGTCAGCTTGCCCAACTTTGTATACCACAGTGTAGCCCAGCACACACTGTAGATGGTTAATCACTGTTTGCTAATTGAGTTAATTGATTTCTAGACTTACAAATGAACCAATTATCTGTTCCTGGACAATATTCAACCAAAGGGGGTTGCATAAATGTCTTTCTACATTACATATTGTATATAGGTATCAAAATACCACACTGTACCACATAAATATGTACAATTACTGTGTGTTCATTACAAATAATTTTAAAATGTATTTTAAATAATTTCTCTGTGTGCGGCATGGTGGTTAGAAGCCTCTGCCTGGATTCAAATGCTAGCTCCTCCACTTTCCAGCTACATGACCTCTAGTACATAATTTTTTGTGCCTTAGTTTATTAGTCTGTAAAGTGGGTACATGAATGGTCCTGTCTTATTGAGTTGTTGTTCTGAGGCTTATGACCACCATTTTACAGACAATAGAGAGAACAAAGGGCTGCAATAAATTACACTATAAAGATTCAAGCTGCAAAATCCAGAGTGTAGGGAATGATCGTCAGGAAACTCAGAGAGCCACTCCATGGGCTTTAGGAAGCAAATCTAAGGGCCAAGACACTACTCTGAGGTTGGTGATCTGGAAGCAAGGGAGGAGAAAAAATATTTGGCATCTTTAGCCTTTACCGTAGAGGGAAGGCTCTCAGCTGAGGAAGAAGTGATGAGTGAGGAGTGGTTGCTGTCTAGCAATTAATAATGTGGATCCTAAGATTGTTGGTAAAACTCAATTGCAAAGCTGCCTTCAACATTGCGTGGCTTAAGTGTGGGTAGCGTTTTAGCAAAAAGGGCCCTGAAACTTTAAATTCTGCCTGTAGGCTGCTGGCATGTCAGGTGCAAGAGATGTGTCAGTTAATGGTCTCAACTCTTCCAAGAGTAGCAGCTGCAACAAAAGCTCAGCCCTTTTCTCATACAGAAATGAGAGTGTGAAAGTAGCGGGTGGGATCAGAAGAGAATGAAACCACTGGAAAAAAAAAAAAAAAAGTGCCTGTTTCTGTTGCTCTCAAGAGTTCCCTGGAGAACCCAAGAAGGACAATCTTCGGTTTCATTGCAGACCTTTCCGCCTTTTGTTCCTTGAAGTCCCATACTTTTTTCTGTTTCATGAACATGCCAAACTATTTTATGCTCAAGGTATTTAAACTCGCTGTTCCCTTTGCTGGGAAGGCTCTCAATCTGGGTCTTCCATGGCCGTCTTTTCCCCTTTATGTAAACCTTGGTTCCTATGTCATCTTCTTCAATAGACCATTCCTGATCATTGTATTGAAAGATTTCCTGTAATAGCCTAACTTTCCCTTTAAAACACACAGACACACAGACACACACACACACACCAGTTTCATTCAATGTATTGATACATATGAGTGAAAGGCTTAGAACAGCACATTATAAGTCTTTGGTATTGTTAGGTATCATTTTTTCCATAATACCATTTTTATCTAAATGTATCGTGTATATTTATATACTGATTTTCAATGGTTAGTCTACCCTTCTTTCATCTGAGCTCCCCAAGAGCAGAGACCTTGGCTGTTTTGTACATATCCATATCTCTAGCACCGAGAGTAAAGCCTGGTACTAGCTGGGTGCTCAATAACCATGTTGAAAGGGTACATTAACTACAGAAAAAAATATGACACTGGGGAAAAAAAGGCTAAAAGACAGCCACTGATAATGCTGGGTAGTGAACTTCAGAGGTTTGTTTTCTTCTCTCTAGCTTTTCACATATTCCCAATTTTTACAAATAGCATGTGTTCTTTTTAATCCTAAAAGAGTTTAATTTTTGCAAAAAGACTTATTTTGTATGGTATGCCATACAAAAATGTCAGTTGAAAAATTTCTGCAGGCATGTTGCAGATCACAATCTTTGGATCTGTATATAACCACTTCTTAAATCAGAAGTCATCTGACGTTCTTCAGGAAGAACTCTCAGCATTGTGTCTCTTGGTATAATAAACACAAATGCAGGCCCTACTGAAAGCCCCCTGGGGGGGTCTGACAAGTCACATTCCATCAGCAGCCACGTACCATGTGACCAACCACCCGCCTCTTTATCTCTAGCTCCTTAAGTCAGGAGTTTCATTTGGCTCCAGACGTTGGCACTACGAAGGTCAGCCAAGGTCGGGGCTCAAGTAAGAATGACTCACACCCTGCTCTGCGCTCTCCACTGGGCACAGGCTGGAGCATGATGAATGCTGTGATTTTCCAGGCTCAACTCCCAGGAGGTGAGGTTCATTCCCTGAAACACTGGACCGTGAAAGAAAACCCAGAGCATCCACCAAAGTGGTGTTTAGCATTTAGAAGACAAAAAAGAAGCTTCTACTCTCTGGTCCTGTCCAGTGTAGTCCTGATTCAAAGTTGACCACCCAGTATAAACACCCCTTTTTAGGCTTGTGCAAAGGAGGTTAATCATGATGCTTTTTAAAAAATAATGGTTGTGCAAGATTGTACACATGCACCCAGGTATTAACAGTAATACAATAAGCAATTATAATATCAGGGCCAGGTTTTATAAGATTTTTATATGTCTGATTTACTTTGGAGTCTCTTGCCTTTAAAAACAAAAAAACAGAATATATAGATACAGTAAAACTACTCCCAATCCACTCTTTTCCTTCCTTCCCAGTGGCACTCAGTAACATAAAGTAACTGTTTATCATTCCTTTACATGGTTTTATATATCCATGTACTCATAAACTTCGTTAAATTTTTTGCCCATTTTAAACCTTTATATAAATGTTACTTTATCTGATGTATCATTTTGCAACTTTTATTGTTGTTCAGCATTATATTTATGAGATATATCTTTGTGGATATATGTGATGGCTAGTTTTACGTGTCAACTTGGCTAGACCAGTTAATCAGTTAAACACTAGGTGTTTCTATGAAGGCATTTTGTAGGTGTGATTAAAGCCTGTAATCAATTGGTTTTAAGTAAAGAAGATTAGCCTCGATAACCTGTATGGGCTTCATTCCATTGGTTGAAAGACATTAGAAAGGCAGTCGAAAGGCATAGCCAAGGCTTCCCTGGAGAAGAAGAGATTCCACCTGTGAACCACAGCTTCAGCTAGTGAATGACAGTTCTAGCCTGCCCTTCCTGACAGTCTGCCCTATGGATTTCAGACATGCCTAGCCAGTCCCCACAATCACACACAAGCCAATTCCTTAGAATAAACCTCTTAATATCTATCTCTCACTAGTTCTGTTTCTCTGGTTGAGCTCTGACTGATACAATATACATGTCAATTTCATTCATTCATTCATTCATTCATTCCTTTAGAGACAGTCTTGCTCTATCAGGGTGGAGTACAGTGGCATAATCATAGCTCATTACAGCCTTGACCTCCTGGGCTCAAGTGATTTTCCTGCCTCAGCCTCCCAAATAGCTGGGACTACAGGCTCCCACTACCAGGCCTGGCAAAATTTTTTAATGTTTTTTAGAGATAGGGTCTCACTATGTTGCCTGGACTGTGATTTACATTTTTGTTTGCTATGGATCAGGGGTCAGCAAACTTTTCTTATTAAGGGTCAGACATTAAATATTTTAGGCTTTGTGGGTCATGTGGCCTCTTGCAACTATTGAACAGTGCTGTTGTAACATGAGAGCAGTTACAGACAATATGTCAATGAATATGAGTGTGGCTGGGTTTCAATAAAAGCTTATTTATACATATAGGTATTGGGCTGGATTTGACCCATGGGCTATAGTTTGCTAACCCTTGCTGTGTAGCATGCATTGTATGAATAAACCACAATTTGTCTATTCTCCTGTTCATGGACATTTTTCTACATTGTTCCTCATTACCACAAAATGCTGTACCTAACATTCTTGTATTCATTCTTTGTGCACGTGTGCAAGAATTATTCTCTATCTAGAAGTAGAATTACAGAGTCATGGGCTATGTGAATCTTCAACCTAACTAGATAGTGCCAAACTGCATGCTAAAGAAATTGTTTCAATTTATACTCCTATCAATAACAGCGCTTGAGAGTTTCGGTTTCCATATCTTCCGTACCATTGAAATTGTCAGACTTATGTATCTGGTGTATATAAAATTGTATCTCATCGTAGTTTTTTTTTGTTTTTTTTTTTTTTGAGACGGAGTCTCGCTCTGTCGCCCAGGCTGGAGTGCAGTGGCGGGATCTCAGCTCACTGCAAGCTCCGCCTCCCGGGTTCCCACCATTCTCCTGCCTCAGCCTCTGAGTAGCTGGGACTACAGGCGCCGCCACCACGCCCAGCTAGTTTTTTGTATTTTTAGTAGAGACGGGGTTTCACCGTGTTAGCCAGGAGGGTCTAGATCTCCTGACCTCGTGATCCGCCCGTCTCATCATCGTAGTTTTAACTTACATTTTCCTAATGAATTGTGAGAAGTATCTTTTTATGTGCTTTTCTCCATATATATCCTCTTTGATAAAGTGTCTGTTCAAATCTTTTGGCCATTTAAAAAATTGGAGTATCTTATATAGCTCTTTATGTATTATGGATACAAGTCATTTGTTGGACACAAGTCATTTATGTAGGCAAATATTTACAAATATTTTCCACCAGTCTATAGCTTGTTCTTTCATTTTCTGAAGCGTCTTTTGCAGAGCAGAAATTTTAAATTTTTATAAAGCTAAATTTATCAGTGTGTGCTTTTATAAGTCATATTTCTAGTGACATATCTAAGAAAATTTTGCTTAAACCAAAGATTTAAATATTTGCTTAAATCTTTGCAAATTTTTTTTCTGTTATCTTCTAGAATTTTTGTGGTTAAAACTTCTTGCATTTAGGCCTATGATAGCCTACAATGCATTTTAGTTAACTATTAACTATTTTGTATTATACAATACAGGATATAAGTTGAAGTTCTCTTTTTTTAGCATATGAATGTCCAGTTGTTCCAATACTGTTTATTGAAAAGACTTATTTTTCTACCTCCTTTGTGTCTTTGTCAAAAATCAAGTAACCATCTGTGTGTGGGTCAATTTCTGGAATCTCTGTTCTGTTTTATTAATCTATATGTTATATTTTTGTCAGTATCACATTGTCTCAGTTTCTGTGGCTTTATAGTAATTCTTGAAATCAGGTACCGTGAGTCCTCAAATTTGTTCCTCTGCTTCCTTTTTTGTTGTTGTTGTTGTTGTTTTTTTTTCAGAGTCTCATTCTGTTACCCAGGCTGCAGTGCAGTGGCACGATCTTGACTGACTGTAACCTCTGCCTCCTAGGTTCAAATGAGCCTGCCACCACAGCCTCCCAAGTAGATGGGATTATAGGCACCATCACATCTAGCTGATTCTTGTATTTTTAGTAGAGATAGGGTTTCACCATGTTGGCGAGGCTGCTTTCAAACTCCTGACCTCAGGTGATCTGCCCGCCTTGGCTTCCCAAAGTACTGGGATTACAGGCATGAGCCATTGCATGCAGCCTTGTTCCTCTTTTTAATAACTGACTGACTCCTCTTATTTATTTGCATTTTCATATCAATATTAGAATCAGCTTGTTGTTATCTTCCAAAAAATCCTGCTGAGATTTTTATTAGGATTGTGTTGGATCTGTATATGAATCTGGGGAGAACGGGCATTTTTTATGTGTCTTTCCGTATGTTTAGTTCTTTGTTTTTTCATCAGTATTTTCCTGTTTTTAGCATATAGATTCTGCACATATTTTATTGCTTTATACGTAAGTATTTTCTTTTTGGGTGTGATAGTAAATGGTACTTTAACAAATGTTGTATCTAATTGTTCGTTGGTAGTATATAGAAATATGATTGATTTTTGTATATTGAGGACAGGTATTAGTGTTCCATTTCACAGTTGAGTAAACTAATAATCAGAGAGAGTAAGTGACTCATCCAATGAAGCACAGCTTTGAGTGGTAGGACAGGACCTCAGGTTCCCAGAGGGTCAGAGTTTTTTTAAGTTAGAATTTTTTTCTTTACTATCCTATTTGATGCTGATTTGGAAGAACATGCCACAGTATCTGTAGGTCAAAATGATGGTCTCACTTTGGCAATATACTAGTATGCTTTCTAACCACTGAGGTATCTCCAGAATATTAAACTTTCTTCAATTATTTTTATTGTGAAATGTATCATACATTCAGAAGAGTATAAAATTGCACAGCATGAAAAATGATAAAGACCCATGTACATGTACATACAATATCCTGGTTAAGAAATAGGTCATTACTAGAACTTTGGAAGCTTCCTGTGCATCCCTCCCTAATCACATCCTCTCCTTCCCACCTCCAAGCAAGCATTTTCCTTACTTTCGGAGTAATCACTTCCTTGCTGTTCTTTACAGATCTCTTATTTATACAGTCATCCCTCAAAATCCATAGTGGATTGGCTCTAGGTCCCCTGTGGATATCAAAATTCACAGATGCTCAAATCCCTGATACAAAATAGTGTAGTATTTGCATGTAACCTATGCACATCCTCCTGTACACTTTAAATTATCTTGAAGTTACTTATAATACCTAATAGAATAAAAAGTATTTAAATATGGCCAGGCACAGTGACACACCTGTAATCCCAGCATGTTGGGAGGCTGAGGTGGGCAGATCACTTGAGGTCAGAAGTTCAACACCAGTCTGACCAACATGGTGAAACCCCATACTACTAAAAATACAAAAATTAGCTGGGCATGGTGGTGGGCACCTGTAATCCCAGCTATTCGGGAGTCTGAGGCAGGAAAATCACTTGAGCCCGGGAGGTGGAGGTTGCAGTGAGCCGAGATCATGCCACTGCACTCCAGCCTGGGTGACAGAGTGAGACTCTGTTAAAAAAAAAAAAAGTAAATTGTCGTTTCACTGTATTTTTAAAATTTGTGTTATTTTTAATTATTGTGTCATTAGTTTTACTGTTTTTAAAAATATTTTGATCTGCGATTGGTCAAGTCTACAGATACAGAGGACCAACTATATTTGCGTATCTAAGCAAAATGTGTGTGGTTTTAAAATACTGAACAGCAGCACAAACCTAGATGTCAAAGGAAAGGGCAATCTTACCTCTGTTAGATGAAGACTTCCGGGAAAAGATGAGCCGAACAGTCCCCAAGCCAAGTGTGCCTCCAGATTCCCTGGGCATTTAGAAGAGCCTTTTCTAGGGCATTCAGTGGGCGAGGTCATAAATGAGCACTAGAATGAAGGGGGAGAGAAAGGGTTAACACAGGCCCGAAACTCATCCATTCCCTACTGGGAGATGCCTCAGCCAGACCTTCCTGTAAACCAGGCATTTAAGAGCAGAAAGTCTACCTATAAAATGTTTTCAACAGGAACTACCTGCTCTGCTTAGATTGGTCCCTGTAAATCAACATGGAATTTATATATTGAGGAGCATAGCTGACTGGAGAATGGGGCTCAGGGTAGTGAAGTAAGCATTTCCTACCTGTGTAATTAATGAACTATAAAACCGAGGGGCTCCAGAACAGACACAGCTTCCTTTGGGAGCAACTGCATACATGGTTCAAAGCTCATCTGTTGATCTGGCACCAAAATGTGTCTTAATATGTGACAAAGAGACACTTTTTGGAAGCTGATTGTTCTGGGACTCTCCAGGAAAGAAATGTTCTGTTTGTGCCTGGTGTTTACCTGTATTCTTTGAAACATTGGTAAAGTTTGGTGCTAAGATTTAGGATTCACATAGTCCCACTTGACAAATGGAAATTTTGTGTGAACTCGGTATGGATTGTCATAGGTGGGGCATCTGGCAATGGTGTAGGATGGCTCCGACTCTGGATGTCCTATAGAAGTGTGGTCAAGAGAGTGGCATTCTCCAATCAATGTCTTCCACGTTCACCATAGATCCCCTCAGCTTTCAAGAACAGGATAAACCACAGTGAAACACCACCTCACACCTGTTAGGGTGGCTATTGTAATTTTTTTTTTAAATGGAAAATAGCAAGCGTTGACAAGGATGTGGAGAAATTGGAACCTTAGTGCTCTATTGGTAGGGATGTAAAATGGTGCAGCTGCTGTAGAAAACAGTATGGCAGTTCCTAAAAAAATTAAAAATTGAATTTTCATATAAATCAGCAATCCAGGTATATACTTCCAGGTATATACTTAAGAGAATTGAAACCTGGGTCTCAAAGAGATTTTTGTATATCCATGTTCATAGCAGCATTATTCACAAATGCTAAAAGGTGCCAAGCAACCCAAGTGTCCATTAATGCATGGGTGGAAAAACAAAATGTAGTGTGTATGTATATACACAGACTCTATCTACCATCTATCTGTCTGTCTGTCTGTCTATCTATCTATCTATCTATCTATCTATCTATCCATCCATCCATCTATCCATCCACACACAATGGGATATTATTCAGGTTTAAAAAGGGAGGAAATTCAGACACATACTACAACATGGATGAATCTGAGGACACTATGCTAAGTCACAAAAAGATAAATACTGTATGATTCCATTTATATGAGGTATCTAACATAGACAAAATCACAGAGACGGAAAGTAGAATGCTGGTTTTACCAGGGGCTGGGGAAAGGGAAGAATGGGAAGTTGTTATTTAATGGGTATATAGTTTCTGTCTTGCAAGATGACAGAAGTTCTAGAGACTGGTTGCACAACAATGTGAATGAGCTTAACACTATTGAACTTTACGCTTAAAAATAGTTAAATCTGACTGGTGCAGCAGCTAAATGCTCCAAATACTTAGGGTCACTTAATTTCTCTGTTATTGGCATGGTTCCCATTCTCATTAATTTCTTTTCTTTTTTATTTAAACTGACTTAGTTACAAATCTTTTCCCACAAATAGTTAATGCATACAGAACTACTTTCGCAGAGCTCCAGGGAAGCTTAAAGAAGAGGACAGATGACTCCCTACTTACACTGCTTTCCTGAATTCCTCTCTTGGGCTTCATTTGTAAGCTTAATGATCCAGTGTGAAGGGGTCTCTTATTTGACTAAGCTTTTCAGTTTTTCTTAACTACAGAGCATTTCATAGGTTCCTAAAGCTTCACATCCTCTTATTTATTATGAGCAGGCGAGGTGCACCAATTCAATTTACTATTGATGTGTCTTAGATTGACAAAGCTATGACTCCCAAAATTATCTTTCCCCAATACACTCTAGGGAACCTTCGTATTTCCCAGAAGCATTATTTTCTCCTGTGACTTTGAGCTCCAAAATATGGCTTCATGAGGACGGATATGAAAAATCACCAAACCATTTGACTCTTTGCAGAGTCACAAAATATGAAAGTATCTTTGATAGCCACAGGCCTCTAGTAAGCACCTTTGGTAAATACAACAGGAAATGAGGCTGCAATGGATTTGCTTCCTTGTTTTCATTTAAAACTCAGATGTTGGGCCTCAACCTACTACCTCACAAATATCACCCATACTTGAGAGATGAGAAGGCAAAGAAAGAAGACAAAAGAGTACTAGATAGAAAGAAACTACCCCACAATCTCGATTATTTGGAGGAATGGTAGGGAAGTTGGAGGGTCTGAAGGATGGAAGTGACTTTGCAGGCTGGGGTGAAGGGTGGGCAGGAATTGGTGGAGATGAGTGAAACCACCCAGCCCAGCAGATGAATGACCAGATGGCAACAAGAGGGGGCAGGATGAACCCCAACTGGGCGATTTAGGGGATGGATGACAGCCAAAGGAACCAAGTAAGGAGCCTGAGATGATGATAATAAAAATAGCAACCAAATTATCCATGCTAATTAGTTAGCCAGATGCTTCCATACATTATCTCCAATCTTCAGTCCACCCTCCCAGAGAGATATCATTGTTCTGGCACTACGGATGCAAAAGCAAAGGGTCCGAGAATCCCAGTGTGGCAAGGTCTGTCTGCCTCTAAAGTACAGCTGCTTTCGATGATACCAGCCTGCCTCCCAATTCATGCCAAGTTTATTCACTCACTCAGCCAGCCAGTCAGCTAGCACCTACTATCTAAGCTATATGTTGAAACCCATAACAGTATTTGTCACCAAATGACAAAGAACCCTAACCACATTCTTGTAAAATCCATTTATTTTCTCAAAATTTTGTTTATAGGACTGTTAGAGCCATTTCAGTTAAACAATGCACTTTTTTTCATTTTTCTTATTTTTTGTTTTTGACAGAGTCTCACCCTGTTGGCCAGGCTTGAGTGCAGTGGTAGGATCTTGGCTCACTGCAACCTCTGCCTCCTGGGCTCAAGTGATTCACGTGCCTCAGCCTCCCAAGTAGTAGCTGGGATTACAGGCATGTTGCACCACGCATGGCTAATTTTTGTATTTTTAGTAGAGACAGGGTTTCACCACGTTGGCCAGGCTGGTCTTGAACTCCCAGCCTCAAGAGACCAGCCCGACTTGGCCTCCCAAAGTGCTGGGACCACAGGTGTGAGCCACCACACCTGGCCCATCAATGCACTTTTGAAGGTGATCCTCTCTTACTTGGGTTGATGGAGGTGGAGCCTTCCCAACTTAGCAGTTCAGAAGTGAGGTATAGGAAACTCTCTTTCAGGTGGACTGAATCTCCCACCCAAACTAATCAAGAACAAGAGTAAATATCTGACTGATATAAGGTATGAGAAGTTTCAAAGCAGTGCTTAGTGCTCTTAGCTGCTAATTAGGTTCATAACTACCTGCTACCAATGGCGGGCATACAAGGAAAGAATCTTGCTTCTTCTAAGGGCAGCCATGCTGTTACGGTCCATGATGCATTGCTGGATCTGGACAGCCTGACCATTTTGCCACATGGACACACTCAAACAACCTTTTAGCATTTTAATAAGCAGGTGTGTGATTTTTTGGAGTTTAGATTCTAAAGATGAATTTTCATTCTAATGCCTTTTTGAGGACCAAATATGAAGAAAAGGGGCTCAAATACAGGTGTCAGGATGGGATTTTCTTCTCTCGTATTGATTCCTTCTTTCCTAGCCTGGTCCATTTATTCACCTCCACAAATAAATAAGTTAAAAACACTTCTATTTGTATAAGCCATGAAAATTATGCTCTGAGAGGTGGCTACCATTTGTAGATGTGGTCCCTGGACCAGCAGCCTCAGCATCATCTAGAAGTTTACTAGAAATGCAGAATCTCAGGTCCCAGCCGAGACCTATTGAATCAAAGTCTGCATTTTAATGAAATCCTCAGGTGATTTGTGTGCACACTAATGTTGACAAAACAACAGTGTAGAAATACATAATAGAAGCCTCTACATGACACCTAGAGACTTTGGACCTCTGGGATGGTGCCAGGTTCATGGAGAGGAATAAACAAAGGTGACAAGAAGGGAAAAAGAAGAAAGATGAAGATCAGAGAGAAGAGGCTGTCCTAATACCCACTCTAGATACACACTGGGCAAGCTGATAGGGTGATATGTTGGGAAAAATAAATGCTTGATACCATTGCCTGGATTCCACATACAATTGCCATTTGTTTCTGATAATGGACTGACTCCCCTTTCATCCTTACAAGTAATGTCAACATGACTAAGGGATTCCATGTGGCTCTAAAAGTTGGGGAGGGGAAACTTTCTTTATAAAGTCAAACTGCATCTGCAAACGGGACACATAAAGAGCACAGTCTGGAATAAATTTTTCAGCAGGCACTGGGTGCAGTGAATCACGCCTGTAATCTCAGCACTTTGGGAGGCTGAGGCGGGAGAATTGCTTGAAGCCAGGAGTTTGGGATCCCATCTCTATAAAAGTAAACAACATTAACTAAGCATGGTGGCATGTGCCTGTAGTCCCAGCTACTCAGGAGGCTGAGCTGGTAGGATCACTGGATCTCAGGAGGCTGAGGCTACAGTGAGCCATGATCACTCCACAGCACTTCAGCCTGGATTACAAAGTGAGACTCTATCTCAAAAGTTAAAAATAAATAAATAAATAATTTTTCCACCAGGGACTCTGGTTGCCCAAAAATGTAAGCTGGGGATTTTCATTCCTAGACTTACTTTCCCTCTGAACTCCAGACTCACTCCACCAACTGCCTTCTGAGCATCTCCCCTTAACGTCACACAAATAGAGCAAACACAGCTTGAACAACATGCTCGCCATCGTGTCTCTTGTCACTTTGCATCTCTATAAATGCAATCACCATCCATTAACTAACCATTCTAATTAATCAAGACAGAATTGTGGGAGTCACTCTTCATTCCTTGATTCTTCCCTTTCATCATCCCCCCACATCTGTTCCACAACAAGTCCTATCAATTGCATCTCCAAAATATCTGTTTAAGCCATTCTCTTCTCTATATTCCCACCGTTTCATCCCAGTCTTGGTCATCATGACCTCTTACCTGGACTCCTGTAACAGCCCCCTAATTGACCTATCTTCTTCCATTTTTGCCCTACTTCCAATCCATTCTCCTCTGAGAAGCAATTAGAAACAACTTCTAAAATAACTTCTTCTTCTTCTTCTTCTTCTTCTTCTTCTTCTTCTTCTTCTTCTTCTTCTTCTTCTTCTTCTTCTTCTTCTTCTTCTTCTTTTCCTTCTTCTTCTTCCTCCTCCTCCTCTTCTTCTTCCTCCTCCTCTTCCTCCTCTTCCTCTCTTCCTCTCTTCCTCCTCCTCCTCCTCATTCTCTTTCTCCTTCTCCTTCTTCTTTTGGGCAGAGTCCTGCTCTGTCTTCCAAGCTGGAGTCTAGTGGTGTGATCACAGCTCGCTGCAGCCTTGATATCCCAGGCTCCCAGATCCTCCCACCTCAGCCTCTCAAGTAGCTGGGACCACAGGTGCATGCCACCACACTCGGGTAATTGTTGTATATTTTGTAAAGGTGGGGTTTCACCATGTTGCCCAGGCTGGTCTCGAACTACTGAGCTCAAGTGATCTTCCCACCTTGGCCTCCCAAAGAGCTGGGATTACAGGTATGAGCCATTGCACCCAGCCAGTGATAAAGTTCTTAAAATGTTAAGCCCTATCCCTCCCCGTGTAAACCCTCCCTGTTGCATTTAGGGAAACATTCAAACCTTTACCATGATTTCTTATAAATCTCCCCTCCACAACCCCCTTTTCCTATTACCCCGCTCAGTCCCTGCAATGGGCTAAATCTTATCCACACTGGTCTCTTTCTTGAATTGCCAAACAGGGTTTTACACATGCTGTTATCACTTCCTGGAATCTTTTCACTCATTCTCTCCAGGGTTTACTTCCTTCTTATGTTTTAGTTAGAATGTCAGCTCCTAAGAAAGGTTCCATTTCAACCATCCTTACTAAAATAAGCTTTCTCTGTAATTCTCTTACTTAGCCTCTTGTTTCCATCACAACATTTATTACAGATTTGTTTCCATCACAACATTTATTACAGATTAAAATAATCTTTGTTTATTTTTCTATTTGTTTTTGGAGTTGCTGTCCTTGCAGCAGGCTGAGCTCCATAAAGGCATGGAGTTATCAGTCTTGAATGCTATAGTTTGCCCTGAACTCTGCATAGTGCCTGGTGAAAGCAGTATTTCAATATCTGTATGATGAGTAAATGAAAGTCAAAATTATACACACAGGTTCACTGTGCATCTTCCAACATTAAATTGCAATTTCTTAAAGTCTTAGAATTCTTGGTACATGCATTTCCATGTGGAGAATTTCTGATTCTACCTTCTATTAAACCCTAAGAAGGATAATTTCTAATTGTGAGAATTCTATGGGATCGCTGATTTCCTTGTGAGAAAGTATTACCTATTGATACATTTTTTTCCCTGTATATTAGACTGTGTGTTGGCTCAAATGAATTGCACTGGGGAATTTCTGAACTATTAAAAAGTTAAACCAAAGAATCGCATGGCTCCTTCTCCATCATTTGTATAATTACACTTTTGAAGATTTAATCTTCATAGGTGTTTTAGCTCTTGATTTAACAAAGAATAAGCATTTGTTAGAAAACTGAATTATCTACAACCTGCTTTCTGGAATGGAAAATTAAACTATTGCAGCTATAATATCATAGATTTGCTTTGTTTCTCGGATACAAACTATCCATGCAAATTAGTACAAATCTGTAGCTAGAAAGATTTGAGGCTGGACTCAACAAAACAGGCTGCAGACAAATAAGCATTTTCATAAAATTTGAAATTGGGAGCCGCTGCTCTGGTACAGTATATTATCAGGCATCTACTCTTCATGCCATTGCTAAGCAATGTTTATTAGTTTATTCTGCTGTGATGCTTTTCTTGTTTCTGTTTCATCTTGCTCAGTCTCCTTCTCTGGGGCCTTTTACCGCAGGTACAGCTTTGGTGTCAGTGTCTCCCAGAGTCCTGCTCTCAACTCCCTTCTGAGTTTTTTTTGTTTTGTTTTGTTTTTGTTTTTGTTTTTGTTTTTGAGACGGAGTCTGGCTCTGTCGCCCGGACTGGAGTGCAGTGGCCGGATCTCAGCTCACTGCAAGCTCCGCCTCCCGGGTTTACGCCATTCTCCTGCCTCAGCCTCCTGAGTAGCTGGGACTACAGACGCCCGCCACCTCGCCCGGCTAGTTTTTTGTATTTTTTAGTAGAGACGGGGTTTCACTGTGTTAGCCAGGATGGTCTCGATCTCCTGACCTCGTGATCCACCCGTCTCGGCCTCCCAAAGTGCTGGGATTACAGGCTTGAGCCACCGCGCCCGGCCCCTTCTGAGTTTATATTGTCTCTTAAACCGTCTAGTTTATGAAACCACTAGTCATAGCTTGAACCACTATTCATAGCTTCAATCCTCACCTGGAGACAGATGGAACCTACATTTCCTCCTTCTGCCTGGAAGAGCTCTCCTCAGAACCACAGATCTGTATTCCCAACAGCCTATTGGATAAATCCTCCTGAATGCGCTGCAAGCGATTTGGATTCAGTATTTACAAAATCAAACACACTAGTAACCCCTGACCTTCAAAAAAAATGTCTGCTCTTCCTCCTGGGGAGGGTACCATCACTCACCCAGATGCTCAAGCCAGAAACAAGGGATCATCTGGGACTTCTCCATCTTGATTATTCCCATATTCTATTGTACTCCAAATGCTTTCCATTTTACTTGCTAAATATTTCTTGGACCTACCTCCTCCATGCTACATCCTTTTCTTTGGTTCAGGCCCTCATAGGATAAAAAGAGTAAATGTTTTTATTTTTAGGTGGGTACTGTTGTAAGCAGCTTGTATACCTTTTCATTTAACCATAGACAGCTAATCTCAACAATTATTATTATAAACTCCATTTTCAGATGAGGACATTGAGGCACAGAGAAGTTGAGTAACTTGCCCAAGCCAGTAATAAACATAGCTGGGATTTGAATGAAGGAGTTCACATGCATAACCACTAGGATACACTGCCTCTGTAATCTCTAGCCTGGAATACAATAGTCTCCTCATTCTTATTGCTGCCTCTTGTTTCTCATTCTAAAATCTTCCATATAACCACCCAAAAGCTTCCTCAGTAATGAAGATGGGGGTTAAACTTGTTCAAAACCATTCAATAATTCCTCATCTCCTAAAACACAAAGTCCAAACTAATTGGCATAACCTGTATTACCGTTCAGGGTTGTCCCAGCTGAGCTCTCCCACCCCCATGTCCTTGACTTTAGTGGTATTCCAAATATGGGAATTGATTTTCCTCTGTGTCATGTACTCCTCAGCTGGGACCTAAATCCCTTATCCCAGTAAACTCCAACCTAGTCTTCAAGATTCAAATATTACCTCTTCCTCATTGCCTTCCCTAAAAAATAAGGGTTTCCTCTTTGGTTTTCCATATTAACTGTAGTATATAGCTATTGTCTCATTGAATATAATTATTTGTTATTATTCATGTCTCTAACTTCGGCTGTGAGATTCTTGAGGTTGGAGAGAATGCTGTAGACAATTTTACATCCTATGCCTTTTCAGTGCACTATATAGTTCATTGAACTATTCACTGAGCATTTATTGATTGAGGGATAAGAAACTAGGACCTGAGAGTATGAGGATGATAGCTTAAACAATAGAACGGAATCTTCCCAGTGAATTTTATATGCATAATTTCTTGAAATTTCTAGCCATCAATTCCAATCATCTATCTAATATAGACAATCCCTAACTTATGATGGATCTACTTACAATTTTTTGACTTTAGGCTGGTGTGAAAGCAATGCCCATTAAATAATACACTGCTCAACTTATGAGGTTATGCCCAGAGAAATACATTGTAAATTGAAAGTGTCATAAGTTATGTGTGTTTTCACTTACAGTATTTTCAATTTTTGATATGTTCGTTGAGACATAAACCCATCATAAGTCAAGGAGCAGCCATCCATGATTCTCTTCTGCAAAATCTACTCATTTAACAGATATTTCTTGAGTGCCTTTTATGAATAAGTACCATGCTAAGATGTGGTCAACACAAAGAAGAAGGCTCAGTGTCTATTTCTGATATGAGCAAGTCTGTTCAGGGGTTTAGTGTAAGGGCAGGGGACTCAAATAAGAGCATGCATTGTGACAGAAACCTTGGAACAGGAAGACTCAAGGATTACCAGAGCACAGAGAAAAGCTCCAAACCGAGTATGGTAGGGTGAGAGCAAATGTCTTGGAGGCGGTGATAGTGATAGTGCCTTCCAAGTGAAGAAGACACAGGCACCTACATTTCCAGAAAACAAAAAGATCGTTGACTTTTCTGAGCTATGACATAATTTGATTTTGCCAAATAGGTAAACAAGAGACAGAAGATGAAGGGCATTGTTTGCCATGCTTAGAAGCTTTGGCTTTATCCTAAAAGTTGAGGATAAACTCCCCAGTTGTGAAGGATTGTAGACAAGGCAGTAACATGTCTTTTAAAAAATCACTTTGGGAGTGAGAAGCAGGGAGACAAGCGAGTTATTCAGTCATCTATCTAGGTGAGAGGTAATGGAATTCTGGCTGGAGATCTCTACAGTGGAGAATGAGCATTAGGGGATGTGAGATAAATTAGTGGGGAAAAATTAAACAGCTAAGTGATTAATTGAACATAATCACCAGTATGGTTCCCAGACTGGTAGAATGACAGAGCCATTCATACAGATATGGAACATGAGAGAGGAAAGCCAGAGGAGTAAGAGAATGAGTTCGTATTTGGAAACTATTGAGATTGTAGCACTGCTATGCTAGTGGAGTTATCCTATAGAATCTACTCAAAATTCAGAGAGGAAAAAAAAGAACTCTGAGTTGAAGATAAAGTACAGGAAATCAACATGTGAATGTTAAGTGAAAGAGGAGGAGGGAAGGACTAAGGACAGGTCCCTGGGGAAAATCCATGCAAGGCATAAGAGGGCATGCTGGTGAAGTACCCAGGTGTCCATCTTCACAGTGAAAGAATCATGAAACCATAATGCTCCTAGATACACAGATATTGGTGTAGCCTTCAGGGGGTATGCTAAGGCCATTGGAAGCAGGATTGTTGAGCCATATGCTCATCATTTGACCAATGACTTCTCAGTAGCCAGAGTAGGCTCTAGCTTTAATGAATGAAGAACATAATTTTGTTTCTAATATAAAGTCATGGCTGGGTGCAGTGGCTCACGGCTGTAATCCCAGCACTTTGGGAGGCTGAGGTGGGCGGATCACCTGAGGTCAGAAGTTCGAGACCAGCCTGGCCAACATGGTGAACCCCCCCATCTCTACTAAAAATACAAAAACTAGCCAGATATGGTGGCAGACACCTGTAATCCCAGCTACTTGGGAGGCTGAGGCAGAAGAATTGCTTGAACTCAGGAGGTAGATGCTGTAGCAAGCCGAGATCATGCTATTGCACTCTGGCCTGGGTGAAAGAGTGAGACTCCATCTCAAAATAAATAAATAAATAAAAAATAAATAAAAACAAAGTCAGAGAGATTACATGTAGTTGAGGGACGGCATGAACACAGATATGCACAGCACTCATTATCCCTCGCAGCAAACTATTCTTAAATATTTTCCAAAATGTGCTAGTATTTATATATTTGATTTTATCTAACCTCAGGCACGTATGTTTTCAGATTTTCATTCTGGGGGAACACTGCTATACCAGGTTAAACTCATTAATAATACACAAGTCCAAGCACTTCAATTGTATTGAGGCTTCATTATGTTTCCTAAAGGAGAGGGAAAGAATGCATAAGCCAGAGAATTGAATGAAGCCATTGTTAGAGACTTATTTTGCAGCCATCTTCAGCAATTCTTTGGTCCTCGTGGATGGGAATGTTTATCTATGTATTTGTGTAATATGCAGTCCCACAGAGTCCAAGCACCTGGAAAATCTAATTAGCCTAGTCTTGATTGACTGTGCACAAGATAATGCCATAGTCCTCAGTCTGCTCTTCATCTCCTACAGCGTGCTTACTGATATGAAAATGAAGACACAGCAAGAGTTTCCATGAGCAGCTGCCAGACGGGCTTCTTGTGCTATCTTGTCCGTACAGAACAATTGCCCATAAATAAGGGGGTCTGTCCACCAATCAGGGGCTCGGAAGTAGGCTGCACCCAAGGAGAAATCACAGCAGCAGGTTGTATGACTATAACGTAGTTACACCATTAGAGGCAGCATTTTTCAGCCCTTGCTGGGGACAGCCCACCAGCAAACTGCATTGTATAGTTAAGAACTACAGTGAAAACATCAGGAAGAGGAAATTTAAGACTTGTTTTGTTTTGTTTTATTATCATTTAGCAAAATGTTGCTGCCACATTTGGCACTGACCTTGAAAGTTTACAAAATCCATCCTGTAAAGTGGCCTAAACTACCCTTTGTGGGAGTGAGAAGAACGTGATTTGGACATTGATTAGCAAATTTGAGCAGAGGTGCTATTATCACGAAGCTAATAAAGCTTAAGTTTCCTGGCCCCTCACTAGCATGAGCCCCTTCAAAGACCTTGTATTCATAATTTTGTGGTTTTCAGTTTGCATTCTGTATCTTAAAGAGGACTCCAGGAATTGCAAAAACTTTAGTCCCATTAAATCTGGATCAGCCCATGGACTTCAGCCATAAGTTGTCCTGTGGCAGAGCCCCCCCAGTTGTTCCATAGGATCTATTCTCTTTCATTAATTGAATGATCTAATCACTCACCCCACTCCAAGTTTTAGAAAGGCATGTCTGCCCATGTCTCTCTACATTTCTTAGCCTTTTTAGAGGCTAGGTAGGGCATGTGACCAGACAATTTTTGAGACAGTTTTGCTCTGTTTCCTAGGCTAGAGGGTAGTGGCACAATCTCAGCTCACTCCAGCCTCAACCTCCTGGGCCCAAGTGATCCTCCTACCACAGCCTTTTGAGTAGCTAGGATTACAGGTGTACACCACCAGACCTGGCAAATTTTTTGTGTTTTTTTGTAGAGATGGGGGCGTCTCACTTTGTTGCCCAGGCTGGTCTTGAACTCCTGGCTTCAAGGAATCCTGTCTCAACCTCCCAAAATGCTGGAATTACAGGCATGAGCCACTGCACCCAGCCACCAGGACATTTTTGTCAGATGAGAGCAGAAGTACTATGAGCAATTGCTGGGTATTCCCTTCCACAAGAGTGTGTGCTCCCCTTTTTAAATTTCCCTTCTTTCTTTTGGCTGACAAAAGGCATTAGCTGGGAGCAGCCACGTTGGACCCAGAGACAGAAGCCATGTTCACGATATACTTCCCTCTGCACTATTACTTGAGACAGATATAAGCTCATGTTTACTTAAGCCTCTGTACTTTGGGGGCCTTTTTTTTGACAACAGCTCAGCCTGTGCTCTTCTCTCCCATTAGATTCACTGAGTCAGGGTTTACTTCAGAAGCAATGTGAAACGGAGAGAGTTGGCAGAGTACGCCTGAGTCAAAGCCTTTGGAGGGTATTGAAGAGTCAGAAGCTGGAGAGACAGATATACAAGTAGTTAGGAATAGAATCATGATAAAGATTCCCTCTTATTCTTCTTTAATTGACAGCACTGTCATGAAGACCGCAAATCCAGACTGAGAAAGAAATAGAACATTTATTGGAGATACAATGCAGGTTTTTCTGGCTGTCTTAGCTTTGTCTCTTCAAATATACAAGTTTCAGAAATAGAATCACGATAAAGAGGGAATTCTGTCTGGGTTTGGTGGCTCACACCTGTAATCCCAGCACTTTGGGAGGCTGAGGCGGGTGGATCACTTAAGGTCAGGAGTTCGAGGCCAGCCTGGCCAACGTGGTGAAACTCCATCTCTACTAAAAATACAAAAATTAGCTGGGCATGGTGGTACGCACCTGTAGTCTCAGCTACTTGGGAGACTGAGGCAAGAGAGTTGTTTGAACTCAGGAGGCAGAGGTTATAGTGAGCCAAGATCACGCCGCTACACTCCAGCCTGGGCTATGGGAGTGAAACCTTGTCTCAAAAAATAAATAAAAAATAAATAAAGAGAGGATTCAGTTAGGTAACTGGTGAGCACAGGATGAGAAGAGGGGCAAGAGAGGTAGGTCCTGGAGCATTGCCTCTTGGTGCCCATGGCTTGACAGTGGGGCATGGGCGTATTGGGCTGTGGCATGAAGAAGAGTCCATGAGGAAAGCCATGTAAACCATCAGGCTTTGTGTATCCTGACGTGCACCCCCAGCCTCAGCTGATGGAACCAAGGATGAGTGCTGCTCCTACACTATGGCCCACAGGCTAGCCAGTACTGCACCATTCCTCCCACCGGTATGTTCTACTCTGATAGGATTGACTATCCCGCTCACATCCTTTCTCATATGAAGTTTGAATGATCTAGAGAGAGAGAGTGAAGAGTTGGCAGTGGGAGTAGAAACCAAAAAACACGAAGGAAGAAGACAGTAAGAAAACAAGAAGACAAACTGACCAGTCAAAAGAAGCAGGGAAAAGGGTCAGGAGAGGAAGCAGGTGGATGGAGGAACCGAGTCAGGACTGCAGCTTACTTGCTTTTGAGATTCCAGAACTTTGGCTGCAGGCTTAAAGCCACAGCTGTACCCTCCACTTCATTAGTTCTTTATGAGATTCTCTGGCTTTGCAACTTCTGAGAAGATGTCTGTCCTTCTTTTTTGCCATGGGTAACCTTCAAATAAACCCCTTTAACTGAGATAAACTGTGTTGATTTGAATAGTCAAAGCTGAAATAATCAGAAAATCCTGCATTTTATCTCCTCTAAATTTTCTATTTCTTTCTCAATCTGGATTCACTGACTTCATGACAGTGCTATCAATTAAAGGAGAATAAAAGGGAAGTCGGAGATATTTTTGGGTCATGAAGGTCTGATGTTGAAGTTGAAAAAATCAGGAAAGTGATGGAGTGTGTCCTTCACTGCATACAATTTGTCCAGCTGAACCTCATAGCAGAATGACAAGATGTCATTGTTCATGTTTGCAGCAGATACAAATTTAGAAGAGTTTATGTGTATTTAGTCTCACTGCTGGAAGAACTGTTAGAACATGATATGCTATTCTGGTTCCCTCCTGTGAATTCCTGCTACATTAGAAGGAGGGGAAGAGGTTTTACATTGTGTTCCGAAGACATCTACTTTAAGGAGCTATTTTTCTGAAAAGGAAAGGTGAGAGCTTCAATAATACCTGGCAAGGCATCTGCAGAGCTCACAGCCATTTTTACCTTATCAGATGTGTCCTTACAACTCCTTGGAGAGAAAAATGAGTGAGCAGAAGCAGCATTCTGTCAGTTTTAGAAATGAGGCTCTCTAGCATTTCTGCCTGATCTCTCACTTTTGTCCTCAGTCCGTCCTCATCTCCAGCTCGATGAGCCGCTTTGACATCCCTGTTTGCACTCTGGGGCTACAGCCCTCTGCACCTCCATCTCCGAGTATGAACATCCATTCCTCTGTCAGCCAAGACTTGACTTAAATTCCAGGTCCTTTTTGAATTGGGGTGGCTGGAGGCTCTTTCTCTAGCTACTGAATAGCATTGCCACATACCAGATATTGCCTGGGAAGACATCTGCAGACATATGTTCCTAACCAGGTATTAGGCACCTAGAGCAGGGGCCAGCAAGCTATGGCCTGGTGGCCGCAATCTAACCTACTCCTGATTTTTGTAAATGAATACAAAACTCATTCGGATGAATGAACATCTATTGGAATATAGTCACACCTATTTGTTTATATCTATAGCTGCTTTCATGCTTCAGTGGCAGATTTGGGTACTTGTCTGTACACCTAAATTATGTACTTTCTGGTCTTTCAAACAAGTTTGCTAATCCCTGACCTAGAGGAAAGTGACCATGCCCAATCTAGCATCTGATACAATGAAGACACTCTGAAAATTCTTATGGAAGAAAGGGAGAAAAAAAAGAAGGAAGGAAGCAGGCACAAGGAGATAAAATGAATTACCCTCAAATCACATTTTGCATAATGAAATATTAGTAAGAACAGGATTCAAATTAGAATACACTCAGGATTGGCTGTTTCCAGTAAGGAGGCAGGTGGAGGAGGGAGAATTAAAGGGATTGGAATAAAATGGGTTGTTCTAGTTGACTATTGCTGGGTTATCAACTACTTGCAAATGTAACAACCATTTTATTGTATCTCATGATTTTTGGGGTTAGACATTTGGTGGACAGGGTTTGATTGGGTGACCCTTCCAGTCCCATGTAGTGTCAATGGAGACGACTTGGTGGTATTCAGCTGGCAGACAGGCTGGTTTTAAAGGTCCAGTTCAGTTGTGCTGTATGCCTGGTGCCTTGGTGGGTATGGTTGTAAGGCTGGGCTCAGCTGTGGTGTCCGTTTTCAGGATGGTCAGACTTCTTACATAAAATTCAGGGCTTCAGGAACAAGTGGTCCAACAAATAGGCAAAAGCTACATCACCTTTTTATGATCTAACTCCAGAAGTCACATAAAGACACTTCTACTGTACTCGACTGGTTGAAGTAGTCACGAGCCTGCTTAGATTCAAGGGGAGGGAACATAATCCCCAACTCTTAAGGAGAAAATATCAAATAATTTGTGGCCACGCTTAAACCACCCCAGGGGAAAGACGATGGAATCGTTGGGGGCAAGTAACCAACATTTACTAAGGGCTTTTAGTAGTTGTTTCACTACAGCCTTCTGAAAAAAGTATTATTGTTCACATTTGACAGCTTAAAAAATACATTTAAGATTAAATGACTTAATTAATTTACGCAAAATGACTGAGCTGGTGAGTTATGGAGCTGTGATTTCAACTCAGGTGAAACTCTAACTCTGGATCTTTTTCCATTATCTTATGATGTCTATCATAGAGAAATGAAGAAGAGTCAAGCATGGCAGACAGGGCAGTGATAAGGTTAAAAGGAAAAGGCCACGTCTTTGCCTTCTGAATCTTGGGAAATAGTTAATGGTGGCAGCAGGTGCCTGAGTGTCTTTCTGCAAAGACAGAATGCCCTGGTATAACAACAATAACAACACTTGCTGAAACCCCAGCCTGGAAAGTGCCAGATCGATCGCGTCTCCAATAACTAGTCAGCTATGCCAGACAGTCTCTGACCAGAGTCACCACACCTTTGACCATTTAAAAGGGTGATGTTGATAAACTACTCAACTGTCTCCTATGTAGTAGGTGACTCTCGCATCTTTGTCTTCAAACCGATCCTCTCACATGGGCAAGCTCCAGGTCCCAACTTCAAACACCCTTTAGGCCACATCCACTTGGATGTTCCCCAAGCTCAGACTCAACATGTCAGGACACACAGCATCATTTTCTCAAAGCACACTTCTGGTCCTCCTGCCCTCCTAGGTCTCTAGACCTGTGAATCCTCACTGATTGCTCCCTAACCTCCTCCTGTGGTACAAGTCAATATAGTCTGGTAGATTAGCACATGGCCTTTGGTACTGTGCTGCCTGGATTTGAGTTCCTATTGGCCTTAGTTATTTGACTTCAGGCAAGTTATTCTATCTCATTGAGCGTCTGTTTGAGATGATAGACTCTGAGATGGCAACAATAATAGTACCTCCTCAGAGCATTTTTAGAACTGAGCTAGTATTTTGAAGCATTTAAAATAGTTTGTGGCACATACTAGGCACTCAGTAAACATTAGCTATCATAATGCTCAATTGGTTTCCAAGTTCTAGTAGTTTTTTATATATTTAGGGTTGTTTTTCTTACTATGGTCACTATCTTAGCCCAACTCCTCATGACCTTTTCCCCATGTAGTTGTGATTACTTTACAAGAGAGGAGACTCATGCCCTCACTTCTTCTCCACCAATCTGTGCTGCACACAGCTAGCTGAAAAATCTTCTCCATTTATTGGCCTCCTGTGTACTGGGCAACACACCAAGCATTTTAGAGATATTATCTATAACCTTTGCAACACTTCACTAAGCTGAGGTCTCTATTATTCCTCCTATGACAGGTAAGGACACTGGCCTCAGAGAAAATAACTTGTCCAAGGTCACACAACTAGTAAGTGGCAGAGTCAAGATAAGAAACTTGTTGATGTTCTCTTATCACTCTGTGCTTCACTCTTTTATGACATCAGACTTCAATTTTCAATATATAATCTCCCTGCTTAGAAACTTAAATGCATAAATAAATAAATAAATAAATAAGCAAATAAATCAATGACTTCAGGGAAGGAGAGTTAGAAACCTTCAAAAGGTTTCTATTATATATAGGATTTCGTTTAGCCTAATATTTAAACACAGGACAATTTAGCTCCAAATTAATTTTCTAATTTAGGGTCTAATTTCTAATTGGGACTTCTCAGCCCAAACTGTGTATTCCAGTCTGTCTAACCTACTCATCACTCTGCCACAGACCACAGTCCATTCCTGTCTCTGAGTCCTGGTGACGTTCACCTAGCTGGAATGCTCTTCCCCCACTCCTGCACATCCATCTAGCCAAATTATACCCAGGTCACACCTCAAACCCCACTTCCTCCATGGGCCAAAATAACAGATGCTGGTGAGGGTGTGTAGAAAAAAGAACTCTCATACATTGTTGATAGGAATGTAAATTAGTACAACCATTACAGAGAACCGTATAGAGATTTCTCAAAAAAAACAAAAACAAAAACCCTGAAAATAGAACTACTGTATGATCCAGCATCCCACTACCGAATATATATGCAAAGGAAAAGAAATCAGTATACCAAAGGGATACATGCTCCCCCATGTTTATTCACAATAGCAAAGATATGGAATCAACTTGTATCTATCAATGGATGAATGAATAAAGAAAAGGTGGCTTATTTATACAATGGCATAGTATTTGTCCAAAAAAAGAATGAAATCATGTCATTTACAGCAACATAGATGGAACTGTAGGTCTTATATCAAGTTAAATAAGCCAGACACGGAAATAAATATTGCATGTACTCACTTATATGTGGGAGCTTAAAATGTAGATCTCACGGAGGTGGAAAATCAAATGGTGGTGACAAGAGACTGGGAAGGATTTAGGTGTGTGGATGAAGACAAATTGATTAATGGGTAAAACATACAGTTACATAGAAGGAATAAGCAGTAATATTCAATTATAGAGTAAGGTGACTGTAGTTAACAACAATGTATTGTAGCTAGAAGTGAGAACTTGAAATGTTCTCAACATATAGAAATGGTAAATGTTTATGGTGATGGATCTCCTAAATATCCTGACTTGATGATTACACATTCTATGCATGTGACACAATGTCACATGTGCCCCATAAATAGGTACAAAACCCAAACCAAACAAACAGAAAATAATCATGAAGGGTCTGAAATTTCATAATAGCTACTTACAAGCTAACAATTTAGCCAGTCAAGTTTCAGGGATGCTGGTAGAAGACATAGAACTGCTGGGTCAGAGACAAAGAACAGTTTTTAACTCACAGCAATGGTAGTAGCCAGAGTAGCAGCATTTTTATGCCAGTTCTCCAAGTCCTGATGCCCCTGGGGTAATGCAGAGAGGGTCAAGTGACACCAGCACACACAGTAAGCTGCATTATAAGGAGAGGAATAGAGAGAACTTAGGGCAGCCACATCTTTTATAATGGATGGTAAACATGCCTCCCATTTACTATCTCTAACCTCCAATGCTTGATGCTTCCTAGAAAGACATTACCTCCTTCTCTCAATGTGTTTACTACACAAAAATTCTTGAAAAGTTAGCCAAGAACAAAGGTAGCCCATGCCCCCACTCACAAGATGTATGGAAACAAGAATCCCATGGAGAATGGTCTTTTGACACTGACAACCCAAGCTGTGTTTCTAAAACAGTATTTGTCTAGCTTGAGTGATATGCAAAGCAATTCTGAGAAAACAAATTCTCATAGGCCCCCCAGTGTTCTCTTAAGCACTTCTATTGTAATGTTATTTAAGTACAAGTAAGCCTAGGTGTATTCTTATTGTGTTCATAGCTCTTACATACTAAAAAAAAGGGCAAGGAGTATAAATGCAAACCAAAACAAGAAAAGCAATCAATTTCATATTTACAATATTAAATTACTATTACAGAAATTATTGCTTGGCTAAAACTAAATTGTTGATGTAGGCTTTGGTACTAAAAAGAAGACAAGTCCATATCTACATTTATCCTGCTCTTGTTTTTTTATTTCAATGATATCAGTGTGAATAATGCCTATTTGCAAAATATTTTGTATAAAACAGTATTAACAATAAACTTTTGGGTGCTAATTCAGGGTTATTACACCTTATAGTTAACCCAAATTAAAAAGCAATTTTAAAATAAACAAAGAAAAAATTAAAAGAAAAAAGAAAACAAAACAAAAAAGCAATTCTAATGTTGCACTGCTTTATAAACTCTGAAAAGTTACATTCTCTTAAAATTTCTTAGCTCTGCTGAATTACCAAATGTGTACTAAATGTGTTTGTCTAATTTAGTTATTGGTGGTATCAGTATATCTGGGTTTTTTTTTTCCTTGCAGATGTCAAAAACACATTTCTAGTTTTATTAAAGAGTTGATAATAAGAATACTGACAGAATCCTGTACATACCAGAAATAGAATTTTACGAATAATTTGATCTTTGTTCAAGTTTTCTTTCTATCACAGTCACTTTGACTTTACCTAGGATATTTAAACTCCTGTGAAAGCTTTGCTTATCCAGAGGAGTCCCGTGTCCTTTGGCCATTCATTGGCTGTAGCACCTCATTTACACTCCGCGTCCATTAGAACAGTCGCAGCCGTATGTTACTGCTTGACCACAGTATGTTAGTGTAAATGATGGCAAATCTAAAAGTCTCAACTTATTGAATAACATGAAAGACTAAAATATTACTCTAGAAATAGGTTTTGTGATGGCAAATCATCACCAGATAAGACTTTGATACGAGGGCAGAGGTAGGCACAGCCTTCTTCCTGACAATTTGACATTGGAACATAGCTATCCATAATAATGGTGCTCAGTCAGACGCTAAAAGTCAATAAAAGTCAAAATGTCTAACTTGTGGAAATTGCTTAACAATTATACATACATAAATGTCATATGCAGAACATACTTAAATGGCTTTTTGATGATCCTAATCAGAAAAAAATAGCATTAGAAAATTTTTGTTGAGAATTGAGGATCCCCAAGAGTCTGTCCGAAGGCCCCCAGGAGTTCATGGACAAAGTCTGAGAAACCTGTTGCCGGGAAGCATCTTTGCCAATGGTATTCACCACAGGTCTTTTCATATCTTCATTTCCTTTCTAGCTATTTTCAATCTCCAGATTTTATTGCTTTTCTGTCTCTTAGAGCTGACCTCCAACTCTTCACGCAACACACACACTGACCTTTTTCTCTTCCTTCTCAGTCACTTCCTGCAGCTTTCTTAGCCTAATGCAGCCCTCTTCCTCATGAGTGGGCATTCTCTTGGCATCTACCCAGGAGGCTTGACAACGGAGACTGTTTTCCTCAACTGGAGAGACACTTAGGCACAAAGACATCAAGAGCTTTGCCTGAATTCACTCCTTGGGCCAGGGATCAGGCCCACCCCTTCACCTCCTTTTACATATTTACTCCAATAGGCGATAGGCGGGTCCCTGCAGTCACAATTACAAAGAGTGAGTACCAGACCCTGCAAAAAGATAGCACCAATGAGGTGGGTCAGTTCCTGCTACTTTTGTTGTTGTTGTTGTTTATTGAGATCAGTTGAGATCAGTGGTTTTTAAACACTTTTTTTTTTTTAACAACTGTGGTAAAATACACATAACTTAAATTTGCCATCTTAACCATTTTGAAGTATGTAGTTCGTTGGCATTAAGTACATTCACTTTCCTGTACAACTGTCACCACTATCCATCTCCAAAACTCTTCTCTTTTTATTTGCTTTTTTTTTTTCTTTTTTTGAGACAGGGTCTTGCTCTGTCTTCCAGGCTGGCGTGCAGTGGTGTGATCATGGCTCACTGCAGCCTCAACCTCCTGGGCTCAAGGATTCTCCCAACTCAGCCTCCTAAGCAGCTGGGACCACAGTCACTTGCCACCATGCCCGGTTAATTTTTAAAATTATTACTACTATCTGCAGAGATGGGGTCTCTCTATATTGCTCGGGTTGGTCTCAAACTCCTAGGCTCAAGTGATCTTCCTGCCTTGGCCCCCAAAGTGCTGGGATTACAGATGTGAGCCAGCGCATCTAGTCCAGAACTCTTTTCATCTTGGAAAACTAAAACCCAAACCTGGTAAACAACAACTTCCCATCCTCTCTCCCCCCAGTCTCTGACAACCACCATTCTACTTTCTGTCACTATGAATTTGTCTACTCTAGGCACCTAAGTGGAATCACATAATATTTGTCTTTTGGGAACTGGCCCTTCCCCTTTGATATAAAATACAATGCACACACAAACATCAGACTAGCCTGAGACCATGCTGGCCTTGGGAAAGGCCCTTGCTGTTCTGCACTCCCACACACAGGGCTGTTCTCTCTGCATACTTCTTCCCCCCCACCTCCTGTCATGCAGACTTGTCAGTTAGTTGAAAGTTGACTCCACTCCTTTGGCCTCCCAGGTTGAGAGTGATTAGATTAGACCTGCTGCTCTCACTGTGGAATAATGAGTAGTGGTTCTCACCCTTTTTTTTTCTTTCTTTCTTTTTGGTTTTGGCTAAGAGCTTTTGAGGGTCTAATGAAAGCTGTGTGCCCTCTTTCAGAAAATGGCACAGACACGCATAATTTCCCATGTGGCTTCAGGGGCCTGTATACCCTAATTTGATTTGGGTTCCCTTGAAAAGCAGACCCTGGGGTAAAGGATTTGGGAACAAGTTATTCATCTGGGAGGCAATCCCAGGGAACATGATGAGGCCTGAGACAGGAAAGGAAGGAAAGCCGGTGAAAGGTGTGCTTATCAGTGGTACCGCCATGGACAACAGAGGCCCGCTGGCTCTGGGGACTCCCCAAGACAACGTGCAGAGCACACCTCAGAAGCGTCCCACTGTGGGGTGAAGAGCTAGGTGCTTATTCACCAACTCGCATCTTTTATTGGCTGGAGGTTGTAGTGGTAACTCTCAGGCCATCCCAGCCTGCTCTGACCTTGAGTAGGTGTGCTCCTGCAGCCACACAAAGCCCTCAGCAACCAGGAAGGCTGGCTGGTTTATGGAATTACTCACTGAAGCTGAAGGTAACCTCTGCGTGGGCCGAGAGATAGAGTGGGGGTCGGGGGACATGAACACTATTTGCTGTGGCTCCCTAAAAGCTAATCCACACACTCAGGTTAAGAGCCTTTGGAACAGGCTTACTAACATCCTTCCAGCTATAGCAGCCTATTGTTCGGTTTTTGCAGTGGACCACTTGCTTGTACTCTCAGGCCTAATTCTTCGAGCAGATATCTAAGGGAGTCCTCGTCCAAGCAGCCTGTGGCAGACATCCTTGCTGAGACTGCACTGGCCACATAGCTTAACATAGCCCCATCTGTGGGTGTGATGGAGCCATCATTATTTACTCTAGATGTTCGTTCTGACAGCAGTGAGTGGCAAGGCCTGGCCCAGTGGACTCATGTGTTTAATTCTGTAGTTTATGAGAATAAAGAACACAGTAGGAACCTGCAAAGAGTTTAGATGGAAATGGCCTGGTTGCCACCTCAGATTGTATTCTCTGTTATTCATTTTCCTGCCTTATAATTAAAGCCCACAGATGAGGCAATTTCATTAAGCAATAAACCACCAACAACATTGGGACCTTAACGATAAAATGTAATTTACAAAAACAGCAACACCCAACCATGAGCATCAGGACTTTTTGATGGTGGCTTTCCTGATTGTCACATTGGGGGAGGTAGAAGCAGAGTAGAAACAATCAGGATCTGGAATCTTGGCTTCTATTTAGGATTAAATTGTATCTCTCCAAAAATTGTGACCTGTAAGTATAACACTTTTTAGAAATATAGTCACCTGTTGGTATCCATGGGGGATTGGTTCCAGGATCCCTGTGGATACCAAAATCCATGGATGCTCAAGTCCCTTACGTAAAATGGCATAGTGTTTGCATCTAACATACGTGCATCCTCCCATATACATTAGATCATCTCTAGATTACCATGATACCGAATACAAAGTAAATGCTATGCACATAGTTTTATACTGTTTTGTTTAGGGAATAACAAGAAAAAAGTCTGTACTTGTTCAGTAGAGATACAACTCTTCTTTCTTTTTTCCAGCTATTTTCGATCTGCAGTTAGTTGAATCCAAGAATGCAGAACCCACGGATATGGAGAACCAACTGTAGAGTCTTTACAGATGACCAAGTTAAGATGAGGTCCTTAAGGTGGGTCTTAATCCACTAAGCCTGTGTCCTTATAAAAAGGAAATTTGGACCTACAGATAGGCATGCATAGAGGGAGGACAGTGTGAAAACCCAGGGAGAAGACGGCCTGAGAACAGACTCTCCCACATAGCCCCTAGAAGGAACCACCCGTCTGACACCTTGATCTCAGGCTTCTAACCGCCAGATCTGTGAGACAATACATTTCTGTTGTTGACGCCACCTAGGACAGCAGCCCCAGGAAACTAACACAAACTTTGAATAAGGGAACGTGCTGCAGTCCAAGCTTAGAGAGAGTGATGGGGCAGTGAGAGAGCATGAAGAACATCATAAGGGGAAAGACACAGCAGAAAGTCATGCTGGGAGTCTGAACCATCACGGCACATGCCCCTGAGTCACCAGGAATCAGGGTCAATAGAGTTAAGACGGGGTACAGACAATTGGAGAAGAACTCACTCTCCACGAATGGGCCTGTTCTCTTCTCCTTTTCTCTTTTGCTGGGAATTCCCTCTACCTTCTTCCACCACTTTGAAGAACTACCCCTTGAAGAAGTCCATGTCCCTTTCCCTCTTGCTGGGACTGCATTGAGGGGCCTCCTATGTACCCACAACACCTGCGCCTTATCCCATCAGAGTGTTTGTCTCTCTGCATTGTAATGGCCTCCCTGGAGTTCTCTTTATTGGCTGTAACCTCTCTGAGCACAAGTGCCAGGTCTTTTTCATTACGTATCCCCAGCACAGGGAGGCTCAGTAAATGCTTGTTGAAGAAATGAATGAATGGTGGAGGAGGCATAAAAAGCATGGATTTGATATTAAGATAAAAATTAGCTTGCATCTTGGGGACATTTATGTATTTCCTGGGCTTGAAGTGATTGTAAGAAGTGGCTTCCTAGGTCAGATGTTGGTCAGCAGAACCAGCAGTTGGGAAGAGTTTGCGGCTGGTTGAGGTTGGCAACACTGTAACTAAAGCCATGTAGCATGCATTCATTCATCCGTTCATGCACAAGCATGCTTTGAGTGCTGTAGTGTCCCAGGCACTGAGCTAGGTGACAAGGATACAAAGATGGGAGACAAAAATTCCTTGAGGGCTTTACAGATTGGTGGTGGGAAAAGACATGTAAACAAGAAAGGGCAAAGGATATATTTTCAAAGATGTTTGCTGGATCATTATTTATACTATCAAAAGTTGGGGACAACCTCAGTGCCTATTTTTGGGGAAACGGTTACACTATGGCATATCAATCTAAGGGAATACAATGTGGCAAATGAAAAAGAACAAAGAAGATCTTCAGGTACTGTTTCAGTTAAGACTAGTTCAGGCTATGAGTAATAGAAACTTTAAAATTAGAGTGACTGTGACTAATAGAAAATCTGAACATAGGATAGTCTAAATTGATATTGATTTCTTTTTATGTAAACAAAAGTTAGAGGTAAGCGAATCGATATGGTGGTTCTACAATCATCAATGTAGGCTCCTCCTGTTGCTATTCCCTCATGGTCCAAGAGCTGCTACTAGAGCCCCAGCCATCAACTCTGCATCCCAGGGAGCAGGAAGAAGGACTGGATAAAGAAGGGAAAGTCTTTTCTTTATAGATACTTTCCAGAAGTTGCATATGACACATCTGATTTCATCTATACCAGTCAGAGTCAGAGTCAGCATCATTATGAGTGTTATTAGATAAAGGATTTGTTCTGGGAAAGGTCTGTTTTCCCATAACAGCAGGAGTGTGGGAGAAAGCTGAGAAAAATTGAAGGGTTAGAGATGGCATCACTAACTGGTCATTTTGAAAAGTGAAGCACATCCAGCTGCTGAAGATGGGCTGGGAGGGAGAGGTATATAGGAAACTGCGGTCACCTCTGGGGTCATCTGCCAAGCATCTGAGGGTGGCCCAGGTGACTACAGCTGGCTAGGAGGGCTAGCAGGTGCAAAGAGTTGGACAGGCAATGGAGAAGAGGGAGGTCCAGCTGGAAACTGTGGGAACCTCTGCATCCATCTGTCACCATATTGTAGAACAAAATGGCCACTAGAGGATAATGGCCACTACCTATACTCACCTCTGACTCCTAAATTTCATAAAAGCTCCTCTTTTGGCCAACTATAATCTGGGACCGTACATGAAATGTAATTCTGGGAAATGTATATCTAAATTTAACCAAGTTGATGTGGCACAAACACCACAACTCTTTACCTCAGCATTCATACTTGTCTTTTTCTTTTTAAAAAAGGACACATTTAATTTCCAAATAAAGACAATAGTAAAATAATATTTACATATAACATGATGCAGCTATTCCTCAAACAATGGAAAGACACAAACCCCCTTCCCAAAAAGAGGATGCACAAAGGCCCGTGTCACCTCTGTCCATCACTGGGTGATGTTCAACCCTTTTCTAGCCCAGTTACACTCTGCTTGATGGCTTGTAATGAAGCACTGAGATCTAAGGTTCACCAGTACTGGCACATCCTATGTTAGACAGTAGGAGAACTGGAGATGGAAACACAAAACTGTATTGGTTAATACATATTACAAATACGTCGATTTCTAAGCAAGGAAGAAATAGCAGTAATTACTACAGTCCTCATTTCTACATCTGGTCATAGCTGGTATTTATTACTTCTCTCTTTCACTATCCGTCCCATATTTCCTTTTCCCTCAACAAGCAGTGCAGCTGGTCAGAAGTTTGCATGTTGGAGTGGCCTAAGCCTTTATTCCAGAAGGGTCTGGGCCATTAGCAATCCTGGCTGTACTGGATTGTTACAGTTTTTCCATTAACTTTTATCACAGAACTCAGGAGGGCTACGAGGTAGCCTAAAGGATCGCCTACATTCCAGGCGTACTATTCCCTGCCCCCGCTTCTCCTTGATGGTCAGCATCAATCACTCTAATGAGTAGGTACAGAGTCTTTTTTTTCTTTTTTTTTTTCTTTTGAGATGGAGTCTTGCTCCTGTCGCCTAGGCCGGAGTGCAGTGGTGCGATCTCAGCTCACTGCAACTTCCACCTCCCGGGTTCAAGTGATTCTCCTTCCTCAGTCTCCCAAGTAGCTGGGATTACAGGCATGTGCCACCACACCTGGATAATTTTTGCATTCTTAGTAGAGACAGGATTTTGATATGTTGGCCAGGCTGGTCTCGAACTCCTGATCTCAGGTGATCCACCCACCTCAGCTTCCCAAAGGGCTGGAATTACAGGTGTGAGCCACCGCGCCTGGCTTTTTTTTTTTTTTTTTTCTTCCTGGTTTGTTCTTTGGTGTGAGGAGCCTAAAGTGATCAGAAGGTCATCTCAGATTTCATTAAAAAAACACTGTTGTGTCTCCCAGTGAAAGAAATTTCTCCCTTAGGATTTAACACCTTTAAACCAACAGAGCTCAGACTTGTGGATACAGAAAGCAAAAATTTTGTTAATGAATCATTCCAGATAACAGAAAGAGAAGCTACCTCCACTTTTACCCCTTGATTCCAGGATACAGCAAATCTGACTATAGGAGAAACATGACCATATATTTTAGTTGATAATTTAGAATATATCTTACATCCAGGTAGGTATTACCCTGGCCCTGAAAAGTGTTGCTGCAGAAAAGTGTTGCCACACAGCTGACACAATAACTATGCTTTAAAAGGCCATCCCCCCATTCTGTCAGGCCGGCAGCTTCAGGAACCTGGTAAGACCAGTGAGTTCAATGAGCCTGTCACCACACTTGATTTGCTGCAAAATGAGTTCTTTGGTCAGTGACAATCCTGTATAGTGTACTATGACAATGAATGAGGCATTTTGTAAGTCCAGGAGTACTGGTTTTGATAGAAGAATGGTGGATAAAAAAAGTAAATCTATAGCTGCTACTCCTTCCATGATGGGAGGGGTCCAGTGTAATTGACCTCCTGGCAGGTGAATTGCTGCACCCCCAGGAGATGGCGCTGCATGGGGGCTCAGTATTGGTCTCTGCTATTGGCAGGCTTGCTGAATGTAAGTCCATGTTGCTGAGTCCATGGGTACCTCCATCTCTGCCTCCATGGTGTCATGACTGATGACCCCATTGAGCAGACAGAAGTTATTGGAGGAGAAAGCTGATTGCCCCAGAATAGGGTGCCTTGTTCACCTGGTTAAGATCTTCCTCTATTGAGGTTGCTTTGTGCCTATTCAGAGAAATCTATCTACGTAATCCTTTTCCAGGTCTCCTTGTCACCAATCTTCCAAATGTGTTCCTTCCAAGTCTCTGGCCATTTAGCTACTTCCCATGAGTCAGTGAGTCATACCACTGACTATCCCGAGGCATACTCCCGATTACCAATTCTTCCAGAAAAGGATAAGCAACCAGATACGTTGCTCAATATTCTGCCACTAAAAGGATTTCCCTTTGCCTCTATCTTTAAGGGCTTTGAGAAAAGGTGTCATGCTCACCTAGCTGCCCACTTTCAAGTAATGCTAGCATATTGGGCAGGATGGTCTGTAAACCAGGCCTAAATTAGTCTTTTTCAGTCATTCAGTTGTAGGGAAAATACCATGAGAATGTAGGTGCAGGTTGGTAAAGAAGAAGTGAGTAGCAAGAGCAGAAGCCATTCTGAGCCACTTGTTTAGACAACTTACTTCTGCCTTCAGGACAGGCCTGAGTCTCTTCCACCCAATGAAGTAAAGTGTTGCTTTGCATGCTCAGTGCTGTGATGCAGTGGGTCAGATAGCACTCAACGAATGATGGGCAACTCAAGTCCCATGTCCATTTGGTGGCCCATGATCAAATGGTCAGTCTATACTAGGGCTCAATTGCAAGCCAGAAACTATTTCCCAAAAGGAGAATAGTTGCTGACAGAGGATTGTATATCTACTCCAACATCCTGAAGATATACACTATGATTCACCTAAAGGAGCATTTCCAAAGGCTCCAGACAGCATCCATGTTGGCCACAGACTCTTCAAGCACTAATGGATTTACTGGGTCATATGGCCCAAGTGGCAGAGCAACTTGAACGGCAGCCTGGACATCCATCAGAGCTACAGCCTTTCAATTATTTGATGAATGAGTTAAGCACTCCCAAATAAGGTATATGTGGCCTCCAAATTTCAAAGAGGCCCCCCAGCCATTATGCCTATTTCTTCGTGGTAGAAGGACCAAATGCAGCAACTTGTGCTTCACTTTGGAAAGATTACCTTGACATGGCCTAGATGACTAGATTGTTAAGAACTTCACCTAGGTGGCAGGCCCTTGAGTTTTTGCCAGATGTATACCACTCTCTGGCATGAATGTGTCTTGACATCCTGTGTAGGGTAAAGGCTATTTCCTACTCTACAGATCCAAGGAGCATGATGTCATAATGTAGTGGACCAGTGACATATTCTGTGGATTGAAGATGCAATACAAAATCCAGACTGGATTTTGACAGAGGACTGGAGAGTTCATAGAGTCTTGAGGCAGGCAGTGAAGGTGCATGGCTGAGCCTTGCCAGCTGAAAGCAAAGGGCTTTTGATGGCCTTTACTAAGATGTATATGGAAAAGCATTCACTGGGGGACTTGTCATCCTGGAGCCCATGTAAAGGGTGGATTGTGAAACCTGCTGAATTTGAAAGACTCCACATACTTCCCACATTGTGTGCCTTGTTACTATTTCCATTGGTGATGTGGAATGTCAGCTGATCTCCTTTTATTCCTTTTTCTCGGCACAGCTTCATAATTCCTTTGTATCAAATGAAAATTGGAAATATTAGAAGCATTTGACTTCTAAAAACAAGTTACACAACAGGTACTTCATGGCAGGGAATGGTGTGAATCTATGGATTCTGTTACATACTGGAATGTGGAAGAGCAAAACATGCCAAGGTTGTAATGAAATTCAGATATTCACTTTGGGTACTTTCCTAGGAAAATTCTGTCTAAAAACAAACAAGCACTCATATATAGAATCACACATTCTCATTGACCTCCATTGCATTTTGGAACTGTTTATGAAAAGATACAAAGATGAATGTGGTGTCCCTTTCCTGAGGTGCTCACTGTCCAGATGGGAATGCAAGATTAAATTAACTGGAATGAGTTCCCCAGGCTGCTAGTTAAGAGGAGATTTTTGATGAAGGACTTTTAAATGGGCACACAAATACTTGCTGGGGAGAATATCACTCCCTGATAAAAGGGACTTGAATAATAGAACAGCTGGTCCAGAAGGGACTTTACAGGCCATGCAGTACAAGCCTCTTATTTGACAGATGAGGAAAATGAGACTCCTTGCATGGAAGTGACAGGACCACAATCACACAGCTAGAAATTTTAGAGTTTCAGTGAAGTTTAATATCCTGGCCCTTCCTTTCACAAACTATATAATCAAAATGAACAAGTTGTTTGACTTCTCAGTGCCTCAGTTTCCTCATCTGTAAAATGAGGTAAAATGAGGATAATGACAATACCTACAGAGTGGTTGCAAATATTGCTCTAAAGGAGATATTTAATGTCAAGCATGGAGTGCAGTAGTACATAGCAAACAATAAATGTGCCATGTTATTAATTGTAGTAGTAGGATAGGCTTCCAATTCTCACCCCAGTGTGATTTCTATCTTTAAAACGGCTTTTGTCAGAATAGAAGGTATTAACTTGTCTCCAAGGGGTTAGACTTCTAACAATGACCTTGTCAGGCGGTCTCTCATCACCTCTGACAAACAATGATCTTTAAAGTATAATGGCAACAGCTTTACTTTCACCTCCCAAATCTTGGGCAATGTCACTCTTGGCTGATGTTAACACAGAATCATTACAGGGAGGGCATTCTGGGAAACAGATTTCTCAGTTGACAATATGATGGCACAGTGGGCCCCTTCCAACAATAAACTCCATGTCAGTCCTTCTTCCTGTTGAAAATAAGTGACAAGCTGTGCCATTTTATTGTATCCCTACATAACTGCCAGCATCACGTCATGTACTAGCTAGTGAAAGTTTTTGCTAGTACTGTGGTGGCTTGCCTTGTTTAGAGGCTCAAAAAACCATTCCTAGACACCCAGAACAGTCATCAGCTTCTTCAGAAGGCAATGTAGCCATTTGAAATCTCTTTGAGGTTTCAGCTGGCAACACAGAACGACTTGTATCATTAAAAGGGATTTGAAATATGCAGTGCTAAATTGCAATGTATAATAACACATTTCTTCTCTTTGAATTCTCTGTTTTAAGACAAAATATGCCTGAAAGATTAGAAAACAGCTCTCTCAAGAAATTTCCCAACATGTTTATTTTTAATTTTTAAAATTTTATTTTATTTTTATAATTGCACATGTTCACAGGATAGTGATATTTTGATACATATAATGTACAGTGATCAGAGCAGGCTAATTAACATATCCATCATCTCAAATATTTATCTTTTTTTTTCTCTTGGGAACATCTGATGTCCTTCTAGCTATTTGAAATCATACGTTATTGGTCAGACACAGTGGCTCACATCTGTAATCCCAGCATGTTGGGAAACTGAGGTGGGCAGACCATCTGAGAACAGGAGTTTGAGACCAGCCTGGCCAACATGGTGAACCCCTGCCTCTACCAAAAACTACAAAAAGTTAGCTGGACGTGGTGGCACATGCCTGTAATCTCCGCTACTTGGGAGGCTGAGGCATGAGAATCGCTTAAGCCTGGGAGCATAGGTTGCAGTGAGCCAAGATCACGCAACTACACTCCAGCCTGGGTGATAGAGTAGCATTTTGTCTCAAAATAAAAATAAAAAAATTTTTAAAAATGAAATGATATATTACTGTTAACTACAGTCATACTATAGCACTACAGAACACTAAAATGTATTCCTCCTACCAAACTGTAATTTTATATCCTTTAAAAAGTCTGTCCTGACTGCCTCCTCAACTGGGTCCCTAACCCCCGAGTAGCCTAACTGGGAGGCACCCCCCAGTAGGGGCAGATTGACACCTCACACGGCCAGGTACCCCTCTGAGACGAAGCTTCCAGAGGAACGATCAATGATCAGGTAGCAACATTTGCTGTTCATCAATATTCGCCATTCTGCAGCCTCTGCTGTGGACACCCAGGCAAACAGGGTCTGGAGTGGACCTCCAGCAAACTCCAACAGACCTGCAGCTGAGGGTCCCGACTGTTAGAAGGAAAACTAACGGACAGAAAGGACATCCACACCAAAACCCCATCTGTACGTCACCATCATCAAAGACCAAAGGTAGATAAAACACAAAGATGGGGAAAAAACAGAGCAGAAAAACTGAAAATTCTAAAAATCAGAGCACCTCTCCCCCTCCAAAAGAATGCAGCTCCTCGCCAGCAATGGAACAAAGCTGGACGGAGAATGACTTTGACGAGTTGGGAGAAGTGTTCAGATGATCAAACTTCTCTGAGCTAAAGGAGGAAGTAGGAAGTTCAAACCCATTGCAAAGAAGCTAAAAACCTTGAAAAAAGATTAGATGAATGGCTAACTAGAATAACCAGTGTAGAGAAGTCCTTAAATGACCTGATGCAGCTGAACACCATGGCATGAGAACTACGTGACAAATGCACAAGCTTCAGTAGCCAATTCAATCAACTGGAAGAAAGGGTATCAGTGATTGAAGAGCAAATGAATGAAATGAAGCAAGAAGAGAAGTTTGGAGGAAAAAGAGTGAAAAGAAACGAACAAAGCCTCCAAGAAATATGGGACTATGTGAAAAGACCAAATCTACATCTGATTGGTGTACCTGAAAGTGACGGGGAGAATGGAATCAAGTTGGAAAACACTCTGCAGGATATTGTCCAGGAGAACTTCCCCAACCTAGTAAGGCAGGCCAACATTCAAACTCAGGAAAATACAGAGAGCACCACAAAGATACTCCTCAAGAAGAGCAACCCCAAGACACACAATTGTCAGATTCACCAAAGTTGAAATGAAGGAAAATATCTTAAGGGCAGCCAGAGAGAAAGTTCGGGTTACCCACAAAGGGAAGCCCATCAGACTAACAGCAGATCTCTTGGCAGAAACTCTACAAGCCAGAAGAAAGTGGGGGCCAATGTTCAACATTCTTAAAGAAAAGAATTTTCAACCCAGAATTTCATATCCAGCCAAACCAAGCTTCATAAGTGAAGGAGAAATAAAATCTTTTACAGAAAAGCAAATGCTGAGAGATTTTGTCACCACCAGGCCTGTCCTACAAGAGCTCCTGAAGGAAGCACTAAACGTGGAAAGGAACAACTGGTACCAGCCACTGCAAAAACATGCCAAATTGTAAAGACCATCAATGCTAGGAAGAAACTGCATCAACTAACAAGCAAAATAACCAATTTGGTTATTTAAAAATAACCAGAATAAGCTAACATCATAATGACAGGATCAAATTCACACATAACAATATTAACCTTAAATGTAAATGGGTTAAATGCGCCAATTAAAAGACACAGACTGGCAAATTGGAGAAACAGTCAAGGCCCATCAGTATGCTGTATTCAGGAGAACCATCTCACGTGCAGAGACACACATAAGCTCAAAATAAAGGGATGGAGGAAGATCTACCAAGCAAATGGAAAACAAAAAAAGGTAGAGGTTGCAATCCTAGTCTCTGATAAAACAGACTTTAAACCATCAAAGATCAAAAGAGACAAAGAAGGCCATTACATAATGGTAAAGGGATCAATTCAACAAGAAGAGCTAACTATCCTAAATATATATGCACCCAATACAGGAGCACCCAGATTCATAAAGCAAGTCCTTAGAGAGTTACAAAGAGACTTAGACTCCCACACAATAATAACGGGAGACTTTAACACCCCGCTGTCAACATTAGACAGATCAATGAGACAGAAAGTTAAAAAGGATATCCAGGCATTGAACTCAGCTCTGCACCAAGTGGACCTAATAGACATCTACAGAACTCTTCACCCCAAATCAACAGAATATACATTCTTCTCAGCACCACATTGCACTTATTCCAAAATTGACCACATAGTTCGAAGTAAACCACTCCTCAGCAAATGTAAAAGAACAGAAATTATAACAAACTGTCTCTCAGACCACAGTGCAATAAAACTAGAACTTAGGATTGAGAAACTCACTAAAAACCACTCAACTACATGGAAATTGAACAACCTGCTCCTGAATGACTACTGGGTACATAAGGAAATGAAGGCAGAAATAAAGATGTTCTTTGAAACCAATGAGAACAAAGACACAACATACCAGAATTTCTGGCACGCATTTAAAGCAGTGTAGAGGGAAATTTATAGCACTAAATGCCCACAAGAATAAGCAGGAAATATCTAAAATTGACACCCTAACATCGCAATTAAAAGAACTAGAGAAGCAAGAGCAAACAAATTCAAAATCTAGCAGAAGACAAGAAATAACTAAGATCAGAGCAGAACTGAAGGAGACAGAGACACAAAAAACCCCTCAAAAAATCAATGAATTCGGGAGCTGGTTTTTTGAAATGATCAACAAAATTGATAGACCACTAGCAAGACTAATAAAGAAGAAAAGAGAGAAGAAACAAATAGACGCAATAAAAAATGATAAAGGGAATATCACCACCAATCACACAGAAATACAAACTACCATCAGAGAATACTATAAACACCTCTACACAAATAAACTAGAGAATCTAGAAGAAATGGATAAATTCCTGGACACAACACCCTCCTAAGACTAAACTAGGAAGAAGATGAATCCCTGAATAGACCAATAACAGGCTCTGAAATTGAGGCAATAATTAATAGCCTACCAAACAAAAAAAGTTGAGGACCAGAAGGATTCACAGCCGAATTCTACCAGAGGTACAAGGAGGAGCTGGTACCATTCCTTCTGAAACCATTGCAATCAACAGAAAAAGAGGGAATCCTCCCTAACTCATTTTATGAGGCCAGCATCATCCTGATACCAAAGCCTGGCAGAGACACAACAAAAAAAGAGAATTTTAAACCAATATCCCTGATAAACATTGATGCAAAAATCCTCAATAAAATACTGGTAAACTGAATCCAGCAGTACATCAAAAAGCTTATCCACCACGATCAAGTGGGCTTTATCCCTGGGATGCAAGGCTGGTTCAACATATGCAAATCGATAAATGTAATCCAGCATATAAACAGAACCAAAGACAAAAACCACATGATTATCTCAATAGATGCAGAAAAGGCCTTTGATAAAATTCAACACCCCTTCGTGTTAAAAACTCTCAATAAACTAGGTACTGATAGAATGTATCTCAAATTAATAAGAGCTATTTATGACAAACCCACAGCCAATATCATACTGAATGGGCAAAAGCTGGAAGCATTCCCTTTGAAAACTGGCACAAGACAGGGATGCCCTCTCTCACCTCTCCTATTCAACATAGTGTTGGAAGTTCTGGCTAGGGCAGTCAGGCAGGAGAAAGAAATAAAGGGTATTCAAGTAGTAAAAGAGGAAGTCAAATTGTCCCTGTTTGCAGATGACATGATTGTATATTTAGAAAACCCCATTGTCTCAGCCCAAAATCTCCTTAAGCTGATAAGCAACTTCAGCAAAGTCTCAGGATACAAAATCAATGTGCAAAAATCACAAGCATTCTTATACACCAATAACAGACAAACAGAGAGCCAAATCATGAGTGAACTCCCATTCACAATTGCACCAAAGAGAATAAAATACTTAGGAATCCAACTTACAAAGGATGTGATGGATCTCTTCAAGGAGAACTACAAACCACTGCTCAACGAAATAAAAGAGAACACAAACAAATGGAAGAACATTCCATGCTCATGGATAGGACGAATCAATATCATGAAAATGGCCATACTGTCCAAGGTAATTTATAGATTCAATGCCATCCCCATCAAGCTACCAATGACTTTCTTCACAGAATAGGAAAAAACTACTTTAAAGTTCATATGGAACCAAAAAAGAGCCTGCATTGCCAAGACAATCCTAAGCCAAAAGAACGAAGCTGGAGGCATCATGCTACCTGACTTCAAACTATACTACAAGGCTACAGTAACCAAAACAGCATGGTACTGGTACCAAAACAGAGATATAGACCAATGGAACAGAACAGAGTCCTCAGAAATAATACCACACATCTACAACCATCTGATCTTTGACAAACCTGACAAAAACAAGAAATGGGGAAAGGATTCTCTATTTAATAAATGGTGCTGGGAAAACTGGCTAGCCATAAGTACAAAGCTGAAACTGGATCCCTTCCTTACACCTTACACAAAAATTAATTCAAGTTGGATTAAAGACTTAAATGTTAGACCTAAAACTGTAGAAACCCTAGAAGAAAACCTAGGCAATACCATTCAGGACATAGGCATGGGCAAGGACTTCATGTCTAAAACACCAAAAGCAATGGCAACAAAAGCCAAAATTGACAAATGGGATCTAATTAAACTAAAGAGCTTCTGCACAGCAAAAGAAACTACCATCAGAGTGAACAGACAACCTACAGAATAGGAGAAAATTTTTACAATCTATTCATCTGACAAAGGGCTAATATCCAGAACCTACCAAGAACTCAAACAAATTTGCAGGAAACAAACAACCCCACCAAAAAGTGGGCAAAGGATATAAACAGACACTTCTCAAAAGACAACATTTATGCAGTCAACAGACACATGAAAAAATGCTCATCATCACTGGCCATCAGAGAAATGCAAATCAAAACCACAATGAGATACCATCTCACACCAGGTAGAATGGCAATCATTAAAAAGTCAGGAAACAACAGGTGCTGGAAAGGATGTGGAGAAATAGGAACACTTTTACACTGTTGGTGGGACTGTAAACTAGTTCAAGCATTGTGGAAAACAGTGTGGTGATTCCTCAAGGATCGGGAACTAGAAATACCATTTGACCCAGCCATCCCATTACTGGGTATATACCCAAAGGATTATAAATCATGCTGTTATGAAGACACATGCACACATATGTTTATTGTGCATATATATTTCTTTTGGTGTTGTCAGTTTTCTTTAATTTGACCATTCTAGCAAATGTGTAGCGTTTCTTTTTAAATTATAGATATAATTGTATATATAATTTATGCCAGTGAACTTGGACTAAGATTCCTTGACTTTTTTTTTTAGTTGAATAGGTAACATAAACTTTTCCTCCCATGTCACCTATGAATGAACCTGGCCTTACACAGATACAAAAATGAGTTGACCTTAATTATGGATATATTGTCTCCTTTAAAAAAAAAATTATTTAATAGGCCTTTAGAGTACTTGTAGGTTCACAGCAAAATTGAATGGAAAGTACTGAGAATTTCCACATACTCCCTCTCTGTCCCCATGAAGAGGCTTCCCCTTATCAACATCCACTACCAGAGTGGTACATTTATTACAACTGGTGAACCTACGTTGACACATCATTATCACCCAACGTCCATAGTTTACATTAGGGAGTCACTTTTGGCATTGTATATCCTGTGAGTTTGAGCAAATTTATAATGATGCATTTCCACCATTATAGTATCATACAGAGTAATTTCACTGCCCTAAAAATCCTCTGTGCTCTGTTTATTCATCCCTCCCTCCCCTCAACCTCTGTCAACCACTGACCTTTTAAATATTTACATAGTTTTAACTTTTACAGAATGTCACATAGTTGCATTCACACAGTATGTATCCTTTGTAGATTGGCTTCTTTCACTTAGTAATATGCAGGAAAGATTTCTACATGTCTCTTCATGGCTTGATGGCTCATTTCTTTTTAGCTCCCAGAAATATTACATTGTCTGTATGTATCACAGTTTATTTATCCATTCACCTCCTGAAGGACATCTTGGCTGCTTCTGAGTTTTGGCAATAATGAATGAAGCTGCTATAGACATCTATGTGCAGGTTTCTGTGTAAGAAGTAAGTCTTCAACTCCTTTGGGCAAATTCCAAGGAGCACGACTGTCAGATCGTGTGTTTAGTTTTGTAAGAAACTGCCAAACTGTCTTCCAACATAGCTGTACCATTTTGCATCCCTACCCGCAGTGAATGGAGGTTCCTGTTGCTCCACATCCTCACCAGCATTTGGTGGTGTCAGTGTTCCGGAATTTGGCCATCCAGCAGATATGTAGTGTTTCCCTTTTTTATTTTTTAAAGATCAATATTGACACTCCCTTTAAAATGGAGGCTATGTGTGTGTGTGTGTGTGTGTATCTTGGATTTCATAGTGACCACTTTCAATTGGATAAAGAAATAATATTTTTCCAGCCCGTTCTCCTTTTGAATGCTGTATGAAAAGAAAGTAAAAGTTACCAAAGCAAATTCAAGAAATTCAGAAGAAACATAATTGTTCTTCCTCAGAGAAGAAAGTTAAATCATCTTTGAGAACAATCTGGGTGGCCTGAATTGTCTGGAAGCATTTATGTAAGATTGGATTTGCCTGTTCCAGTATTTGGTAGAACTCGCTATTAAAATCATTTTGACCTGGTGGTAGTTCTTCACTTTCTCCTCCATTTTATCCTCTTCCTTCTTCCTTTTTAGGGGTGGTAGAATAGAGTTTTATATAATTATAGATTCAGCGGCTTTAATTATTATAGATCCCTTTGGTTTTCCATTTCTTCCTGACTCAGTTATGCAAAATTATATTTTCCTTGGCAATTGTTCACTTTGTATAAATGCTCAAATTTATTTGTATAAAGTCCATATGATTCTTTTATTATTTTGATACCTACTTTACCTTAGATTATCTTCCCTATTTCATCTTAATATATTTATTTGTACTGTCTCCTTTTTAATTTTTAAAAATTTTCTGCCAAATGTATCTATTTTACTAAACAAAATATTTGATTTGGTTGACTTTCTCTATTGTGTTTAACAGGAAGGAAAACTTATTTTCCACTCCAATGATTTATGTGTGAATTGATTTCCCTAAATAATCCAGATTTCTTTCCCCATTTCTTACTTCTCTGCATGAAGGTTAACTTGAGTATCTGTGGTTGGGTGACAGCCATTGGTCCTCTTTTCTTGGTTGGGTTGATGTAAACCATCAAAAATTCTAAGCATGGAGAATTAGATTTCTTTTCACCCTCCAGTCCAGTGCAAGATAACAATCCTAGGTGTGTGTGTCTGCATCTCTCTGGTATGTAGTTCCAAGTTCTACAAACTAGAGGATGGGCAGGGAGTATTAGTAGATCTGTTTGGCTTTTGCTCTTAGTTACACCTCTAACATAATTTATCATTAATAAAGGTGATAATTTGATCTTCATATCTGTGACTGTTGATATTACAGTGGATTCAGAGTTTAAGAGACAACAAGGAAGTTATTTATTTGGCTCTCTTAGACTCCAACAATATTTCTGGTTTTAATTTTATTAATGTGTGCTCTTTTTGTATTATGTAGTCCCTTTTTTTCTTTCTTTAGATTACTTGATGTTCCTTTCAGCTACTTTTACTTATATTACTGTTCTTACGAGTTTTAAATTTTATTATTTCATTCTAAATAATTATAACTTCCATTATAATTTCTTCTTTGACTCCTGAATTAATTACAGATCTGCATTTGAGATTTTTTAAAATTTTATTTCTTAACAATAGCATATTATGAAGATGTGCTTTTCGATGACCATAAAAAACCCTACAATTCTAAAAGGATAAAGTTCTTTACAAGATATGAGCATTTAAGGAAAAATGAAGAAAAGAACTGAAATATCTGACTGTTAACATATCAACCTAGAATAACTTAAAGAGGCAATACCACTATCTTTCTAAGTCTCAATTTCCCCCTTTAAGTCTTATAACTTCCGCCCTATGAATATGATTACTTTAATATTCTTTAAATGGTATTTTCCTATCATGATATATCTAATGTAATATTTTTACATTATTTTTAATCATTCTAATGTCTTAAGACAGCAAATTATGCTCAACTGAGATATTTTAAGAATTCCTTGTGTGTACACATGTGCGTTTCAACATAACCAGCATACATCAACATACCTATTTTTTTTTTTTTTTTTTTTTTTAACTATGGGGCCGGGCACGGTGGCTCACAACTGTAATCTCAGTACTTTGCAAGGCTAAGGTGGGTGGATCACCTGAGGTCAGGAGTTTGAGACCAGCCTGGCCAACATGGTAAAACCCCATCTCTACTAAAAATACAAAAATTACCCAGGCGTGGTGGTAGGCACCTGTAGTCCCAGCTACTCAGGAGGCTGAGGCAGGAGAATCGCTTGAATCTGGGAAATGGAGGTTGCAGTGAGCCAATATTGTGCCACTGCACTCCGGCCTGGGAGAGAGAGCAAGACTCTGTCTTTAAATAAATAAATAACATTTAAAAAAATAAAATAAGCTATGGTAGGAACAGCCTTTATTGGCTACAGCAAGAAGTGCCAGAGGGGATACAGCATTGGCAGACTAGATTGCTGCCCTCCAAAAAAAGGACATACCTACAGTTATTAGTAATACCTTAATATTATTAAATATCCTGTCTGTGTTACATCTGATTGTATTGTATGTTTTTACCACTTTGAATTAGGAACCAAATACAATCTATTCATTGCAATTAGTTCATAGGTCTTCTAAATTTCTTTCAATCTATAAATTCCTTTTCCACGTTTTTTTCTTAAATTTTATTGTTGAAGAATCTGATTCATTCTTTTAAATTCCCCACAATCTGGATTCTGCTGGTTGCATCCCTGTGGTATTAACTCTTTTCCCTCGCCTTTTTATTTCCTGTAAGCCAACAGTTAATCTAGAGCCTTCAGTTTATATTTCATTTTGTTTTGTGTTTTGCAAGACTCCTCCATAGCTGGTGATGTGTGTTGATATAAGGAAGTAAATGTCTGATTGTCTCTCTTTTTGTCATATTAGCAGCTGTGGATGACCATTGTCTAGGTCCATTGTTTCCTAAAGGCATGTAAAATGACAACATTCTATCATTTCTTCTTCGGTTATTAGCTAAACACTGGTATAAGTTATTTCACAAATATTTTTGTTTACTCTGAGTTGCAGTTCATACAGAAATGTTAAGATAAATTATGGATTATTTTTCTTTTTTTAATACCAGATCTCAAAACAATATAGTTGCTCTGTATGTCTATCATCATACCCTGGCGTCCTCCAAGGCGGTCACAGAGGCTCTCTGCAGTATCCGTATGAAGTCATGGGTTTTACACATTGGATCTATTTTAACCCATTTCAGTTATTATTCTCATTTGTGTTCAAATCATCCCACCTTTGGCCAATGGGAGTTTATTCAAGCTGGCTTCTGCATCATTTTGATATGACTTCGTAGTCTTTGATAGTTCCTTGCTGTTCATATGACAAAATATCCCAGATTCGTTTTAGATATTTTCTGAACAGATCTGGAATTAGCCATATATATCTTATTTCAGTGCAAACTTATATTTTGCATTTTAAAAAGTGGCACTTACTGAAATAAAACGTAGTCATTGTTTCTCAGTATTTTCGGTGACAGAGTTTCTCTGGTTTCTTTATCTTTGCCTTTGGTATTGTACACTTACGCCATGATGTGTCTAAGCGTCCTGCTTTGAATACTGTGTCTTCCTACTCTCTAGCCTGTCCTTCTGAAAGTCCTATTAAATGTATGTTAGACCCTTTCATTCTTTAAACACTGTTTATTATCCTCATTTTAATATTTTTAATCTCTTTATTTCTCAGTGTTACATTCTAAGTAATGCCTAGGATCTATATTCCAGTTGGTTCAAGTTTTTTTCAGCTGCATTTTCCTTGTACTTACCATTTTCCCAGGTTTTTAATTTTATAGATTACATTTAAATTTTTAGAAGTCCTTTTAATTTTCAGTTCAGCCTGTTCAGTTTTCATAGTTGTTCTTTTCACATATTTTCATTCTTTCCTTTAAGTCTTACTCATTTTGAAAGTTTATTTATGGTCTCTAACAGATAGTTTGATCATTGGAAACTCCGGTACGTCTCATCCTACTGACCTACCTGTCGTACGGGGTATGACCCAGCAGAACCACTTTGATTTTTAGTTCTCAGCTTGGGACTTCCTAAGTCATATGAACCGTGGAAACTGGAAACCCAAACCTACGTGAGGACATTCCTGTGGTCACAGATTCTTAGAGGAGATATTTCCCCCACACCAATACCTAGATTGAAACCAAGGAGTTTCCAGATTGTTGCCCTGTGCTGATGGGAAAATTTATATCCTTTCAGGGGTCTTGGTTGCGTGCAGTGATTTCACTTTCAACTCTTCATTTTGCAGGGGTTTCAAGTCGTTGAAACACAAGACCGTAAATGACTGAGACCCTCCCCCACCAAGTTTCCATGAGGTCAAACTGATTTGCGTATCACTCTAGTTGTCAATTCCCTCTTCATTTTTGGCCATTGAACACTTCTTTTTTTTTTTTATTTACTTATTTTTATTTACTTCTTCTTTGCAAGCACTATCCATCTAAAAGGACGTTTTTGTAGTTTATCTAAAATTTCTATGTTCTCTGTACCAAAAGGGTTTTTAGGCCATGTAATTTGGCATACTGCCAGATGCAGAAATCCAGTCTCTGTTTTCATCTTTTCCAAAAACTTAATCTAAACCCATTGTAGTCTATACGGGCTAGTCAAAACACTAAGCTTTTGATGAAAAAAAAAAATTGGTTTAGCAAGTGGCTCAGACATTCTGATTGACAGTTGATAGCATCATAAGACATGATGATTGCTGCAGGGAAAATAATTAAAGGGATTCTTCAGAGTGAAAATGTTGGTTAATTACATTCTACAATCAGATGGACCCTCTCAAAACATTTATATGATTAATGGCACATTGATACCCCACTTTAGCAGACACAGCTCCCAAACTGATCTCTTTGTAACTATCTTTGTTTTCAGTACAGTGATTCTGATTTCATTGTCACAGAAGGCCAGTTTCAATGATCAGAACCACAATGTTCTACTACTAATATAAAATGGTGGCAGCATATCCTCAATTTTTAGAAAACTTTTAGCTAATGAATATCAATTTTCTCAGTTATAAAAAATGTCCCCATAATGTTTTCTTAATATTTCTGTACCCACAATTGCTTGTGGTCTACTGTTTAAAAATGAATTAGTAGGAAACTTATAGTACAGAAAAACTCATAAACTTGATTTGTTAAGGGTACTGTATGTACACTTTTCTGTGAAGAGGCAGAGATGTGCACAGAGTTTTTGTAACAAGGTCTTTGTTTCCAGAAGTAAACCTGTCTATGAACCTGAGTGTTTCCATCTCTTTAAGACATTTTCCTGTTTTCAAATCTATTAATCTATCTCCAACCTCACAACTTTGTTAAGGTTATTCTCTGAGGGAATTAGACATAGCAATAGTCCATGGCCTTGTGTAAAGGAAATTATAATTTCTAGGTGTTCTGACCGATGAGTAATATAAGAAACATCACAGAACGAAGGTTTACAAATTTTATTGTCACCAGCATATTATATCGCAAATAAGCACATATAACTGGAAGAATTCTGATAAAGTTACAGTGTTTTAAATATGTCCTTGTAATGTTTAAAAGCTGTCCATCTATATGGTCCAGTTTCAAAGCAGTCTGTCAATCAAAGAAACCCAATTTGGCATCCAAAAAATCATTGAAAAAGAACTGAAGATATTTATTGAGAACACGTAAGAATACATACCTCTCAGAATTCCTCCTTTATCTTTCACTCACTTTCAATACACATTGCATCAACCCCCATATTTCTTTTTTCATCACTCCCCAAGCCCCTCCCACAGTCCTAACCCAAGTTTCTCTCCTTCTTTTCTCCCTCCATCTTTCTTTTTTTTTCTTCAGGTTCTGAAATATTATATTTGCTGCATGACCAAATGTCAAAGTTGCATTTATTTTTAGGTGATGAAATGATGACTATTGACTAACATTAGTAATCACTTTCTCCAACATTTCTGAAAAGGTTTCTATCTACTTTGTCATATTGCTTTGAAAATTAGTCCTTGAAAACAATAAAAAACGTACTGAAGCCCTAAATAGAATGTTGCATTGTACAAACTCCTTCATAGCCATGAGTCATTCCTCACAACAGTCCTGTGAGGTATACCACTTTCTTAATCATATTTCACAAATGAAGACAGAGAGGTAAAGAGAAAGGTGTGGCAGAATGGGATCAACTCAGATAAAGTATACTGAGGGCCTTACATGAAATTCAAATAGTGTTGCTCCCATTTTGTAGACAAGAATCCTGCTACAGTGGGATACCGCTTCTCACTCCATAACAGCAACTGTCAGAGACAAGAGCGATTATCCTGGTAGCTTCAGTTCTCATCCCTCCATCTTTCTTAATAATTTTGCAGCACAAAAGTCCAACATGATAGGCCATCAGGCAAGCTGGGGCCTTCCTTAGATGGGGAAAGGAGAAGAAATGGGGCATTGGGGCCAGCATCCTCTTTGGTGTAAGACCTAGAAATACTTACATGCCTGATAATTTTCCCCCGACAGATTCACATGCACATATCTGAAAAGTAAAACTACCTGTTTATAGTAAGAGCTGCATGAAGCTTTCTTTTTCTCCTTCTTTGAGAGACAGAATCTTGCTCTGTCGCCCAGGTTAGAGTGCAATGGTGAGATCTCGGCTCACTGCAACCTCCACCTCCCAGGTTCAAGTGATTCTGCTGCCTCAGCTTCCCAAGTATCTGGGACTACAGGTGTGCATTACCACACCCAGTTACTTTTTGTATTTTCAGTAGAGACAGGGTTTCACTATGTGTTGGCCAGGCTGGTCTTGAACTTCTGACCTCAGGTAATCCACCCGCCTCGGCCTCCCAAAGTGCTGGGATTACAGGCGTGAGTCACCGTGCTTGGCCTTCATGAAGTTTTCCTTGTCATTTAAACTCTCTGGGTATCTGTTTCCTCATACGTAAAAGGACCATGAAAAATAGTATTTATTTCCTAGGTTAAATGAGATCATACTTGTGAAGCTTTTAGGAATAGTGCATGGTACATAGTAAGGGCTGGAGGGACGTTGTAGTTATTATTACTTAGTAGTAGTAGTCATGATACATGTGGTAGGTAGAACTGCTGTAAAAATACACCTTATACTGGCTTATAGGCAATATGCAATTCACCTGAAGCAGAGACCTGTGATTAATATAAGTAAATATTTGGATAGTAATGTTGGCAATGGGAGATGTAATAAAATTTTACACTTTCCTCTGTAAGAACTTCCTTATTCAAAACTGTGATAAAAGAATACTTTTTGCCTATCCATTGAAACACCAGTATTCTCATCTTTCTACCTAATTTAATAACAGCCAGCTTGTATCGAGTATTTACAATGCACTGGATACTCTGCTAAAAACGTAATAGTTTTATCTTCTTTAACTACAACAGTAACTGCGAAAGATAGGGGTTATTATAATTATCCTCAGTTTTTAGGTAAGAAGAGTGAGGCTTCAGAAAATTTCCTTAGCAAGAATGATGAGGACATTTTTCAGCTGGGCACGGTGGCTCATGCCTATAATTCCAGCACTTTGGGAGGCCGAGGGGGGACAGATCATCTGAGGTTGGAGTTTGAGACCAGCCTGACCAACATGGAGAAACCCTGTCTCTACTAAAAATACAAAAGTGGCTGGACATGGTGGCAGGCACCTGTAATCCCAGCTATTCGGGAGGCTGAGGCAGGAGAATCGCTTGAACCTGGGAGGCAGAGGTAGCAGTGAGCCGAGATCATGCCATTGCACTCCAACCTGGGCAACAAGAGCAAAACTCTGTCTAAAAAATTTAAAATAAAAAAAAGAATGAGGACGTTTTTCTTTCTTTGCATCTCTATTATTTATCCTAAAGATTTGTTGAATGAATGAAATGATAGTTAAACCTTACCAGTCTTTATTTTGGCCCTGAACCTTACATCCGAAAGATTTCAAAATCAACTATAAAAACAGGTAAAATCATATTTGAGGAATAAAACAATTTCCCCAAATGATTTTAGGAAGAAACTGAGGATGAAAAGATAAAACAGCACAAGCATCTTGATGGGACACAGCTGGAAGACACGCAGATTTTATGATTACCAAGGGTTTCACAGGAGGGTGGATGGCTAGGATTGCAGAAGAAATCATCTCACCTTACAAGCCATCAGTAGGGATAAAGTGGAGTTGGAGATGCCATCCTGCTTTCTTCACACTCTTTGTGTTTTGAGGCCTAGTGCTTGTTGGGCTGGGTTATTTGAGCTGCTGAAACACAAACTGAAATGCAGGCTACCCATCAGCACACACAGCTGCTGCTATCATCCATAGTCTTGAGAGATGGGCGGGTTCAGAGGTCCGAGCAGGTCACCCAACAACCAGGGCTTACCCACTGAGGTTAGATGATTTCTCTTCCTCATGACCCATGGGGTAATATGCAGTGGCTCAGTGGCTCTCAGGATAGTCACAACTCTACTGTGTTGCCCTTGGTAAGCTGGAAATTATACCCTTGTTGACATGCTCTGCAGGCTGCTGTTAAAAATGCCCAACAGCAAATTTATCCACTGCTAGGTTCTTAAAGAAACAGATTCTCGGCTGGGCACGGTGGCTCACGCCTGTAATCCCAGCACCAGCACTTTGGGAGGCCGAGGTGGGCGGATCATGAGGTCAGGAGATCGAGATCAGCCTGGCTAACACAGTGAAACCCCGGCTCTACTAAAAAAAAAAAAAAAAAAAAAAAATTAGCCGGGCATGGTGGCCGGCACCTGTAGTCCCAGCTACTTGGGAGGCTGAGGCAGGAGAATGGCGTGAACCCAGGAGGCGGAGCTTGCAGTGAGCCGAGATCACCACTGCACTCCAGCTTGGGCGACAGAGTGAGACTCTGTCTCAAAAAAAAAAAAAAAAAAAGAAAGAAAGATATTCTCTGTTCTTGAGGAGCCACTAAAACAGAGGTTCTCAAAGTGTGTCTGAACCAACAGCATTGGCATCACCTGGGATCTTGTTAGAAATGCAAATCCTTTGACCCTATCCCAGACCTCCTGAATCAGAAGCTCTATGCCTCCTGGATCAGAGACCAGCAATCTGATTTAACAAGACTTCCAGGTGATTCTGATGCGTGCTCAAGTTTCAGAACCACTTTGCTAAGGGATTAAGGTCAGAAGAATCAAATTGAATACAGAATACAGTATCTGGGGGACAAGGCAATGGTGATGTTGAGCTTCTTTCCTAGCTGGTCTTTCCTTGTTGCTTGTTTGAATATGTATTTTGAATGGCTACAGATCAGTTGGAGAATTCTCAAAACTGTAATTTGCTAGTGAGGCTCAAGATTTAAATGAGACAGAATGAGGTCAAAAACTCTGGTGACTACTTATACAGATGAGAAGGGACTGATTTTATGTTGAAATCCTTGTTTGAAAAAGATTTGTCACTATTTACATACCTTACATAGTTGTTGTAGATATTGAAAATGGGATAATTTATATAAAGTTGTTTTTAAGCCATAAAACATGATGCTAACATTAGTGTAACATTATGGAGTTCTGACAAGAGAGTGGGTGAGGCAAGAGAGAATGAAAGGGCCTGATATAGATTATGAAAAAAGGGACTTGATGTCCCTATTCATTCATTCAACTATTTTTTCTTTTTCGCCTTTTTTTTTTTTTTTTTTTTTTGAGATAGAGTCTTGCTTTGTCACTCAGACTGGAGTGCAGTGGCACAATCTCTGCTCACTGCAATCTGCACCTCCTGGGTTCAAGTGATTCTCCCACCTCAGCCTCCTGAGTAGCTGGGACTACAGACGTGCACCACCACGCCTGGGTAATTTTTGTTTTTTAAGTAGAGACAGGGGTTTCACCATGTTGGCCAGGCTGGTCTCGAGCTCCTGACCTCAGGTGATCTGCCTACCTCGGCCCCCCAAGGTGCTGGGATTACAGGTGTGAGCCACTGTGCCCAGCCCATTTGACTATTATTTAGTAGGCATAGAATATATACCAAGGACTGTGTGAAGTGCTGGGAATAAAATGTTGAACAAAAACAGACATGGTCCTTGCTTTCATAAAGCTTAAATCTAATAAAGGAGGGAGATATTTATCAAATAATGACATCAATGAATAGCTAAGTACTAAACCTAAGAAAAATATTCTGAAGCAAAAGAATATAGTTCCATGACAGCACAGAACAAAGGAACCTATTCTAGATTGGTGGAAAGAGGGGAGTGAAAGGGAAAAGAGGGAGGCTCAGGAGGACTTCCCTAAGAAAGTCCTGCTCTAACTGAAATCTGAAAGATGAGTAGAGGTAAGTCAGGTCAGGCTGGAGGATGAGGGGTTGGAGAAGAAAATTTATAGACTGAGGAAAGAGTGTATAAAGGCCCTGTGCAGAAATGCAGCATGGGGCCGGGTGTGCTGGCTCAAGCCTGTGCATCACTTGAGGTCAAGAGTTTGCGACCAGCCTGGTCAACGTAGTGACACCCTGTCTTGACTAAAAATACAAAAATTAGCTGGGTGTAGTGATGGGTGCCTGTAATCCCAGCTACTTGGGAGGCTGAGGCAGGAGAATTGCTTGAACCCAGGAGGTGGAGATTGCTGTGAGCTGAGATCACGCCACTGCACTCCCACCTGGGCCACAGAGCAAGATTCCATCTCAAAGAAAGAAAAGAAAAGAAAAGAAAAAGAAATGCAACAAGGTGCATTTGAATTAAAATCAGGCCAATGTGGCTGTACTGAAGAGCATACAGGTGACAATGGGGCAAGAAGCAGCTTGGGAGGTAGAGCAGAGACAAGACTATGTAGGGCCTTGCAAATCTTGTGTGTATCAATTAGAAACTGACTGCAACTCCTAGTGCCAGAAATCCAACTAGTGAATGTATTATGTAAAGATTTTGTTCTCTTGCACAGAAGAAGCCCAGAAGTAGAAAGTCAAGTCTTGTAGCATGGTTCTCCCAAGTCACTGGAACCCACGCCTCTTTCATCTTTCTGCCTTACCATTTCTGGTTCTAGCCTCCACCTTCAAGGTCTCAAGGTGGAGACTGGGGTGCCAGTGATCACAACCATATTTCAAACATGAAGAACCCAAAGGGCAAGGGTAAAAGGATTTTCCTGGTACTCCGTTTAACAACTTCCGCTTATATCACATAGGTTATTCCTCTCTGTAAAGGAGGTTAGGAATTATCTTTTTTTAAATTTGTGTCTGAGATATATTGCTGTCCCAATAACGAAAGATTTTTGTGAGATAGAAGGAGAAAACAGATACTGTGGAAAGGCTGTCTTTGCAACACAGTGTTAAAGATTTTGATCATTTTCCTGTGATCCATAGGAAGTTATTGGCAAGTCTTAAGGAAGGACATGGTGGGACTGGCTGCAATGTGGAGAAAGGAATTGGGGCTGGGAAAGCAGAGTGAATGGAGAGAAAACCCAGGAGAATAAAGAGATGATGACAGCATAGATTGATGTTACAGTGACTATCCTATGGTGATGACTATGGAAATATTAGAATCAAGATAGTTTTGAGAGACATTTAGGAAATGAAAGAGATGGGCCCTAGTGATGAATTAAGTATGGTGAGTGAGGGAGAAGAGGGCATCAAGAACGATATATGCTGGCTGGATAATGGTATCATTAATTGAGACAGAGAACAAAGGAAGAGGAGCAGGTTTGCTGAGGAAGATCATGAACTTATTCTTAGGCAAACTAAAGAGGAATGCCTTCCAAATGGAGATGTGGTAAATAAATAATTGGACATCTGGGTGTGGAACACAGAGATCTGGTCTGGGCTGAAGATGTAAGCTGGTATCACATAACTGAAATCATGATTGATAATGATAGGAGAGAGTGCAGTATACAAAGTGAGAAGAGGGTCTAGGACTGAGACTTGGGGAACTTCAGTATTTAATGGAAGGCAGAGGAGAAAGAGGCAGAAATGGAGACAAAACAGGAGCAGTCAGAGACTTGGAAGGAAAACCAAGATGTAGTGTCAGAGGCAATAAAGTCCAAGCAAGAGGGATTGTGCCCAGCATCAGCAAGAGGGTCAATGAGATAAAGACTGAAAAAGGTTTTTGGATTTAGCAACATGGAGACCACTAGGGATCTTCATGAGGGCGACTTGGAATATTTGGGCTAGAAACCAGTTTGTAATGTGCTCAAGAGTGACGCAGGTTTGAAAAAAATGGCAGCAGTAAGTATATAATTTGTTAAAAGACTGGCTTTGAAGGAAAAGAGACAAATAGAGTAGAGATAGGAGGGATATTATTTCGTAATATGGAAAGGCCTAGATGACCTAGGACTTGATTACTTATGCGAAGGACCTAGCTGAGAGGAGAGAAGCGGTAACTGATACAGGGAAAGTTTCTGGAAAGATGGGAGGATATGGGAACCAAAGCACAGGCCATGGGGTGACCGTAATGAGGTCTAAGAGAAGGTATAGTGAGAAGCACAGGATAGATAAGGATTTGAAGCCAGAAAGTAGGATATTGCAGTTCAGGGTAACAATTTTTCATCTTACACTTTCCAAAATACTAATGTATTATCTTGGGGAAAATGAAGTCATACAAGTGTTCTAATTTTTAGGAAATGTGCAGATCACATTAAGGTTGTCACAAATGTTAAGCACTTCCCTTTCATTTTCTCTCTCTTGGGTATCTAATTCAATGAGACTTCAATAAAATAATGCAGTAGGAGTCAGGATTTACTAAGCCTTCATGAGGGCATGTAATCCTTCCAACATCCCTGTGAGGTAGATGCTATTATAGTCTCAACAGTAGAGATGAGGAAATTGAGGTTTAGAGGGGTTAAATAGCTGGTCTGAGGTCACTTGCTATTCTGTGGTAACAGGATTCACAGGATTCAGAGCTTTATCTGAGGCATAAGTACTGGTGATCTATTGCACAGCGTAGTGACTAGAACAATAATGGATTGTATATTTCAAAATTGCTAAAAGACTAGATTTTAAATGTTCTCATTGCAAATAAACGAGTATATAAGGTAATGGATATGGTTAATTAGCCTGATTTGATCATTCCACAATATATGCATGTATTGAAACATCACATTGTACCCTGTAAATATATACAATTATTATTTGTCCATTAAAAGTAAAATTAAAACATTTTTAGAAAGCTTTATCTGCCTGCTGCAGGATTCTTTGCTGCCATGCTGGGCTACATGCCTCATCAGAAAAGACGCTGATAGGCAAATCCACTCAGACAAAAACCAGTCTGCAAGGGAGACAGGACTTCCCTGGGGTAAGATTAGAACCTGTATATGTGACTTGGAGGTTATCACAGCAACATCCCTTGGTGAAAGGTTATCTCTTCTTAAAGTATCACAGAGTAAATGAAACTTATTATAAAATAGGGGAGAAAAGCAAGAGAAATGAAACAAGAAATACCATATCAAAATGGAACAAGTTTAAGGTTAATCTACACAGAGAGACAATTTTCCATAGAACCTTAAAGTACTCAGGCAAATATGTAGCAGGTGGGATTTCCAAGTTGCTGCTCTGGGATTTCCAGCTTTTACTTTGCAGCCTGAGGGCAAGTTTCTTTGGTGACTGTGTACTTCAACTTCACCATGGAGTACTTCACTTTGTTCTGCACTATGATATTTTTCAAAGAGTTGCTTATTTCAGGGAAATGCCATATACAACCAAGAGATGTCCGGAACTACTTTACATCAGATCTGGGCAGTTTCCTCGAGACAAAATGGCTGCCCACGGGGTTTTCACAGGGGCGGGTCTTTGGTCATTTTTAAGTGACGTCAGTGAAATTTGACCCGAGGCTAGAGGTTACCAGGATGTGCGCTTGAGTTTACTTCCCCTTCTTTAAGCTCCAGCGACTCCACCTAGCAAAACAAGCGATGGAATGATTGACATCTGTTTGCAGAGGGCCCTCCCGGGAACTTCAGGAGCATTCTATTTCTAGGAAGAAAGCAAGACCCTAGGGTCGGGATTTTCCATTACTGCTTCTGGAAATCTAAGAAATGCTTTTTAGTCTCTCTTCTCTTCTTCTATTCCACCGAAAAGAAAAACTTTCCCTCAAACCTATAAACCCTGAAAGTAAAGAGATAACACAAACACACATTTTTGTTGACGTTCCTTCTTTCACTTCAGCTTCTTTGTTGGAAGCAATTCGTGGCCTTTGAAGATTGAATCAGGAAAGTTAAAGGACTGTAATTATTCAAAGTGTACTTTTCTTGCGGGGATGCTTGGGGGTTGACTCTGGGGTTCTACAACCTGGAAATTTAAGGCAATAAAGAGCAAATGACAGTGACTGCCTCACGAAAAGTTTGCTTTCTCAATGCTCTGATAGGGGCTATAGAATAAAAAAAAAATCCTTGCATGTCATTTATTCATAATCTTATGAAGTAGATTTCTTTGTCCTATTTATGTTTCTTTAGATTATTGGGGAACAGCTTGAATCCAGGGAGGGTGATATTTCTGGCTTCTTGCCTTATAATGAACTTTTTAGCAACTCCCAGTTTGTTGATTTCACTAACCTTTCCCAAGGCCTTACAATCTCTTTCTAAGATACTGAACTTTAACTGACAACAAGTATATTTGAAGATAGGGCTGGTAGAAGAAAATTTTAACTATATATAAACAGTAATTATAACTGTATAAACTATACAGTTTATAGAAAATTATAACTATATAAGCAGTAATTATAACTACATATGCATATTAACAATGGCCTACGTATATTTTCCAGCCACTGGGCTAAGCTCCTTATAGGAATTGTCTTATATAAAAAAATTTACAATAATCCTATAAGGTTGGCACTATTATCATCTCCTTATTTTCTCCTGAGGAAATTCAGATTTAGAATGATTGAACAGCCACTGCAAAATTGTAACTGAGATAGTGTAAGAGGTTTGACCTAACCAACTCCATCTTGCTTCTAACCTCTCAGCTGTCCTTGTTCATCCTGGGCATAAGCCGAACTAACTTTGGGAGAAACTTAGTTTATAGTTTAAAACAAAGATGATAACAGCTCTTTCCCAAAACAAACCTCCTTCTTGCCTGGGGACTAGACTGCCATTGTAGGACTAAGAAATTAGCCACAAGATTAAAAATTGTGATTCAGAAGTCATGCAGCTGGAGTACAAAATTCTGACCCTCCCTAAACTGCTCCTATGATTAGTGCTTGAGATATTTTGCAGACCCTGTACTTAATGGATCAGCTGGCACCACCCAATCGATAAACTGGATCATATGATCTTATGGCCCCCACCCAGAAACTGCCTCAGCACAAGACAGCTTTGACTCCCTATGATTTCATCTCTGACCAATCAGCACTCCTGGCTCACAGGCTTCCCCCCCACCCACCAAATTGTCCTTAAAAACTCTGATCCCAGAATGCTTAGGGAAACTGATTTGAGTAATAATAAAACTCCTGTCTCCCGCACAGCCAGCTCTGCGTGAATTACTCTTTCTGTACTGCAGTTCCCCTGTCTTGATAAATTGGCTTTGTCTAGGCAGCAGCAAGGTGAACCCATTGGGCGGTTACATGTAAACCAAAAAAATTGTCTCAATAATAGGAATTCCAATCCAGACCCTATTCTTGACAGTTATGCTATCTTGCCCCTAGGAAATGTCACTCATTAGGCATGAATTGCCAAGCAGAGAAGGAAGATGGCAAAGTTTACAGGAAGAAAAAGTGTCAAGGCTCCTTTCACCAAACAAGGAGATCCTGGAACTCAAAGCTGGAGAGAACTTTGTATCACATCTTTCACATCCCACTCCAGGCTTTCAAACATAAAATGGGAATTAGCCAATTTAAGGCTTCTAGAATCCACAAGACTCTATCGCTTCAGTTGTCCCCTTCATGATGAAATCATGCCCAAGCACTCAGCTCTCAGGGATATCCACTTCTGTGATTTTCCTCAGCACTCCCAAGGAATAAAGCTCATAAAGAAATACCTTATAGTGTTACATAGCACATTTTAGGTTTTTGTTTTGTTTTGTTTTAAGATGGAGTCTTGCTCTGTCACCCAGGCTGCGTGTAGTAGCGCAATCTTGGCTCACTCCAACCTCCGCATCCCGGGTTCAAGCAATTCTCCTGCCTCAGCCTCCTGAGTATGTGGAATTACAGGCTTGCACCCCACACCTGACTATTTTTTTTTTTTTTGTATTTTTATTAGAGACAGGGTTTCCCCTGTTGACCAGGCTGGTCTCGAACTCCTGATCTCAAGTGATCCACCTGCTGTGGCCTCCCAAAGTGCTGGGATTACAGGCATGAGCCACCACACCTGGCCATAGCATGTTGGTATAGTTACTGCATTTCATCTCCACTAAACTTTGTGAAGTAGGCTAGGGAATACATTAACTTTTATTTTTATTATTTCTTTTCTGTAGACATGGAAATTAATCCCCAGAGAGGTAAGTTAACTTGTCAAAGGCACTGGACAAGTTTGGGGTAGTGCTGGGACCAGTACTCAGGACCTTCAGCCATAAGACCTGATTTGCTCTATGACACCATGTCCCTCCCGTCAGAATCAAGAGATATTTGTCCAGAGCCTGGGAGGTATAGGCCTTTGAGCAAAGCTCTCTGGATAGGAAAACAGATGTGGTCTCCACCCTGGGAAGGATTACTATTTTCTTTGGGAGATGGCCCTTATTCTAATCCAATTACTAACCACACAAATAGTTCATTGGTTTTTTGGAACTATCTTGCAAGCACAGTCAAGTTTATACTTCTTTTCTGTGCCCCCGGGGATTTTATACATTGCCCCACACCCAGCAGGTGCTTTGGGAGTTGGTTCAATGAAGCTTACATTAGAGACTAACAGTGGCAGCTTGGTAGAAAGAGTGGAGACGTTGGAACCTGGTCAATCTGTGTTCACGTCCTGCCTCTGCACTTTCTGGTTGTGTGACCGAGGCAGGCACCCGATCTCTCAGTGCCTCAGGTACCTCAACTATGAAAGGAAGATCTTAGTACCTACCACACAGAGTGATGCAAGAACTCTGACATAATGCAGGTATGGTCTTGAGTATATTACCTGGCACAGAGTAAGGAGGCAGGAAATGTTCTCTGTTAAATTACTATTATTAGGATGTATACATTATCATCTTCCTAATAGTTTCAGTTTGTCATTGTTGAGCCTGCAAAGCTTCCTGTATGTATTTCAGCACATGCTTCTGTTGAATCTAATTGCAGGTGGTTCTCTTTTCTTTTCATTCAGGCGAGGAGGAGGATCACATTCAAAGCTATAGTTCAACCAAGTGCAACTTAGCACTGTAACTTCCTTAGCTACAGTGGTGCCTATTAATAGGATCAACCTGGGACCTTCTTGGCAGGTGTCAACTCCACCCACAACCAAGTTCACCAAAAACACAAATTAAATTTGGAATGGGAGGCTTTGAACAAGATGGCCCTGGTTGCTATGTGTGGTACCCTTACCCTAAGTGCAGTGGCTGGGGAAGCTGCATTTTAGTGTTATGGATACTTCCAACAGGACCAGCAAATGCTAGAAACTGCTAGAATCCTATTCAAAGGATTCTTGGAGCTCCTTTAATAGAGCACATTAGTGTGGACCAAAGTCATTTCCCAAAGAGTGGGACCCCCCAGTCCCCTGTGCCAAAGTTGGACCCAAGGGCTCATAGAGTCCGTCTGCTATCTCACGAGATGCCTCTGAGCCCAGATGATTTCAGCTCAGTCATGTCTGATCTGCCTGCTTGTTTTCCCTTTTGCTTTCCCTAAAGCAGCCTCAGAAAAAAGGAAATTTTGCCCGTGTTGAAATGGGGCCTTTGTTGAAAAAAATAAAACACAGCTTCACTGCAGGTCAGCATACTCAACCCTACACTCTCCTCATAATGGAATATAAAGCAACGAAACTCTTTCAGGTTCATGACTTGAAACTCTACCCATTTGTCTCCAATTTACTTATTCCTTTGATTCAGGTAGGAGAGAGCAATGATGGCCTTGACTTTCAGAGTCACCTCCCACCTGGGACTTCCCGGGCCCTGAAGCACACTCCTTTCCGTTGCTTCAACTTTTAATTCCTCTCCCCTGCCCCACTGCATAGAAATTAGCATGAGCAGAAGTGTCTCTCTCTACTGTGGACTATGTACTTAGCATAAAATACCTTTAAAATAACTTGACAGCAGCTCAGCTGTCTCTGGAAATATACCCAGTTGAGCCTTTTAATTATAAGATGTTTGTTGTTCCCCCTGGCATTTGAACAATTGCTTTTCTAATTTCTGAACCTACCTTAGCTATATTTGAACTCTTAGGATATGCTAGGCTCTGCACTGTCTGACTCAAACCTGACAAAGACCCCATGAAGTAGGTACCACTGTTATATCCATTTTACTGTTAAGAAAAAAACAAGGGAAATTAACCCATAATGCTAACTTTTCTGCCTCAGTGCCTCCCAGTTATAAAAGGCTTTGTTCTCTCTCTCTCTCTCTTTTTTTTGTTGTTGTTGAGACGGCGTTTCACTCTGTCGCCCAGGCTGGAGTGCAATGGCATGATCTCAGCTCACTGCAACCTCTGCCTCCCAGGTTCAAGCAATTCTCTTGCCTTACCCTCCGGAGTAGCTGGGATTACAGGTATGCACCACCACGCCTGGCTAATTTTGTGTTTTGAGTACAGATGGGGTTTCACCATGTTGGTCAGGCTGGTTTCGAACTCCTGACCTCAGATGATCCACCTGCCTCAGCCCCCCAAAATGCTGGGATTACAGGCGTGAGCCACCATGCCTGGCCGGGCTTTGTTCTCTTTACGGATGAAAGTACCTTGAGGGTGGGGACCAAGCCTTAAAACTCTGTGCCAAGTTTTCAGTTATATTACAACTGTATTCAGTTGTAATACAGACGTATTACCAGGCGGGAGTTTCACAAATGCTAGAATCAGTCCACTTCTCAACAATAATTTATACAAAGTGCATATCTATTTAGAACTTTCTAGGTTTGAAACTTAGTATCAATCCCTGTGGAGTACACAAAGGAAGTACATCATCTATTCGGGGGGTATTAGTCCCTATGAAACAGGAAAACCAATTAAATGTTTAAACTAAAAATAAATGTTTCAGCCTTCAGAGAAAGGGGAGACCAGAGCCCTGGGGAGGTGGTGGGATTTCAGGTGGCCCTTGAAGAACCAGGCCAATGTCAAGAAGCGGAGGATGGGGAGAATGAGGAGTAAGGTGGGGGAAGGAAAACGAGGAGTTGGCCTGTAACAATAGAATATGCACATTATAATTTCTTTCACCATCAAGGATGAGAATTCTAGGAGCCTTATAGAGACTTCTCCCGATCAGAAAAACAAATACTTCTTAGCTCACCAAACAGATTTTCCTCCAGGGCCTCGTATAGGAGGCAAAGAACCCCTATAGGGCAAGTTCCAGATACACAAGGAACTGGTCTTCACCTCCTTCTGGCTCTGGTGTTCTCCTTGACCACCCTTTTCTATTTCCAGTTATTTTTCTCTGAATTTAGTTTTTGCAGATGGAACATACAGAATCTTTATGAGCAGAATTAAACAACCAGGGTTGGCAGCCTTGCTCTCAACCCTCTAGCTGTGTGTGGGCTTTGAGGAGAATGATGGCAAACCTTGGTTCAGCATGTCTTGTGTGCTAGGTGATGTGTTAGATGATGTGCCAGGCATTGCGTGTGTGTTAACTCATTGCATCTTCACAAGTAAGGTGAGTCATGACCTATTACCACTGCCCTTTTGTGACAAAACAGAGGCTTAGTAGAGACAGGGTTTCACCCCGTTTGCCAGGCTGGTCTCGATCTCTTGACCTTGTGATCCACCTGTGTCAGCCTCCCAAAGTGCTGGGATTACAGACGTAAGCTACCACGCCCAGCCTGTGATTTTTTTTTTTTTTAAATGACACACAATTATTTTTTAGCTTCTCTCTTTCTCTTTCTCTTTTTCTATTTGTCTTTTGCGTTGCTTATCAGATCTCATAGAAGGTGAAACCAGGATAGTACTCCACTCAGAGGTGAGTGTATAGGTAATAAATATGTAGAACAAGACTCTATTGTCCTCAGGTAAAGGTGGGTGACCCTGGGTGCCCTTAGATAAACCATTAAATACTGTTCTACCAAATACTCACATACTGGGCAGGTGTTCGAGCAGGTGTGGCAGCTTTGGGGCAGACGGTGAATGTGGTACACAAGAGGTTAGTGGCTATAGTTACACCTTCATAAAATGAATGCTGGGCTATCTCCCCTGCTGCGTCTTAGCTACAGGGGCGAAAAAAAGATTTTAATTAGTTTCAGCTTCCAAAAGAGTCTCAGGCCAGACTTCCGAATCTGCCTCCTATAGGGAAAACACTTTCAAATTCTACCACTTGGCAACAAATCCCTTCCAAACAAAACCCCAAAACAAAAAATTACATTTCTAACTAAATAAGCAACTGTGCTTCTTAGATAGACAGCTTCATTTTGCATTCAGCAGCTTAGATTGACACAATCTTGGGCAAAAGTGGAAGAGGCAAGAGGTGAAGCTGAGCTGTTTGGAAGTACAGCTCAGAATGATGGCAGAGAGATTGGAAGGGGTGGGGAAAAATCAAAGCTGATTCCTATTTTTTTCCCCCCTGGGCAACTTGTTAGATTATTTAGGTCAATGATGCTTTTAGGAATTAACATTTTGCAGTGTAATGTCACTTTCACTTTTTCAAAGAGCTTTCATCTCTCCGCCCCTGTTGACATAAATGATTACATTGAGTTGTATCTAGGTTAGTTTTAGAAGAGACTAAGTTCAGGGATTTCTGAGATAAAGAGAGGATTTTTATTTTATTTCTTTGCCTCAGGTAGCATTCAATATATAAATATTTCTCTTCATTAAGTCCCAATCAAGTTTAACTAAACTTTCAAGACAGATGGGGAGATGTTATTTTAATTATAAAAGGTACCCACACAAACTTCTCTAAAGCAGTGAAGTTTTCTTGGTATTCATGTATTTATTCAACAGATATCTTTGAACTCTGACAATGTCCAAATACTGTACTGAGCTCCATGCACAGTGCTGCAGTGAGCAGCCTCTGGAGCTGTGTGTTAAACATGCAGATATGGTTCTGAATCATGATAGATAGAAGGAGCGGGAATAATGGTGGGTGGAGAAAAGCCCCTTTGTTTTGGGTGGTCAATCAAAGCTTCTATGGGGAAAGAACATCTATGCCAAGACTTGACAGATACCGGGGACCCCGTTGGGTAAAGAATGAGGCAAAGAGAAGACAGGAGAGCAGGAACGCATTTCTGGAATAGTGAACAGCATTTGCAGAATTCTGGAGGTGTAAAAAGTTTGGCAAGCTTGAGAAACAAGCAGTGGGGCTGGAGCGTAGGGAATCGGGGAGAGGGTGAAGATGAGGTGGAAGTGGGGCTACACTGACACGACCTACTGATAGATAATCACTTGACAGAGGATGAAGGAAGTCACGGCTATCTCATTAGGGACCCACTGCTCATGTAAGAACTATCAGAAATGAAATGATCATTTTCTCTCTGAAATTATAAACTCAGTCAGCAGAGAATTGATTCGATTTTCATATAGTCATTTTACCACACTGTTGAATAAAATGTGGCAAACATTTCTGTACAAGTTAAGAACTTGTTGGGTGGCTTGCTAGCAAAATTTTTCACCCTCAACTCTAGGGAATAATATCTGGGCCACAGGTTCCAAATTGGTGTTCCACAAGCTGACTTTGGTCTACAAGCATAGCTTCTTTGGCCTGGACAGTATTTTTACAACATCTAAATAAGTTGCAGACTGGGCGCAGTGGCTCGCACCTGTAATCCCAGCACTTTGGTAGGCCAAGGTGGGCAGATCACTTGAGGCCGGGAGTTCAAGACCAGCCTGGCCAACATGATGAAACACCCATCTCTACTAAAAACATACAAAAATTAGCTGGGTGTGGTGGCACATGCCTGTCATCCCAGCTACTCAGGAGGCTGAGACAGGAGAATCATTTGAACCCTGGAGAGAGAGGTTGCAGTGAGCTGAGATCATGCCACTGCACTCCAACCTCGGTGACACAGTGAGATCTGTCTCAATAAATAAATAAATAAATAAGTTGCAGCAGCAGAAACTGCTATGTGTTCAGCAAACTTATTTCCTTCTACAGTTGATGCACAGCTGCACTACGTTTCCCAGCGTCCCCAGCAAGGAGGAGGGACCATATGACGAGTTCTGCCAATGGATATGAACGGAAGTGCTGGCCACTATTTCCAGGCCTTGACAGTAAAAATCCTCCTCCCAGCCCTCCACGTTCTCTCTCTGTCCCCATCTGCAACTGAATGCAGAGAAAGAAGGTGTCATAGAAGATGCAGAGCCACATGATGAAAGGAGCCTGGCTCCCTGGATGATGGAACAGTCTCCACAGTGACCCTCTTTGGATTGTGATGTGAGTGAGTTTGAAACGTCGTTGTGTTCGCCACTGGGATTTGAGTTTGTTTGCTACAACAGTGTCTTTGTTTGGGTTCCTCCCAGGATCAGGTTCTGAGATATGGATTGGTGTCCAAGTAGTTTATTGGGAGGTGATCCCAGGAAACATCAGTACACAGGCAAGTGGGAAAGTGAGAAGGAAAAGGGATGGATTCCAATGAATGGCACATTATCTACCAGATTGTACTGTGGCAGCTGGAGCTCAGTCACACAAGGAAACTCTGGGAGGCAATACAGAACATATCTCAGAGCTATCCTAACTGAGAGGTAAGATTAGCATATTTATGTACTTTCCTCTCATTTTTTGCGAGCTGCTTGCAAGGGCATTAGCGTTTTGGCAGTCTCAGATGCTTGCATGCGGGTCGAATGTGTGCACAGTGTCTTCAGGCAGAGTTGAAGGCAATCACAGTAGGCAGCCTCACCTGCAGAGGGGAGTGCTGAGTGGATATGAGTGGAGCACCAATAGCATCTGCTAAGAATGTTTAGCACACACTGTGGCCAAGACTTAAAATTAGGTGACTTAACATAAAATTGGAGTTTCTAACTTCCTCCAAAAATTAAGAAGATAGTCAACATTGAGCCTACATTTCTGTATGGCGATAACTGGCTGGAGCTGACTAGATAAGGTAGGGTCTCTAATCTCCATAGTCCCCATAACCCACCACCAATCCTCTCTGTTACCCAGGCTGGAGTGCAAAGCCACAATCTTGGCTCACTGCAACCTCTGGCTCCTAGGTTCAAGTGATCCTCCCACCTCAGCCTCCTGAGTAGCTGGGATTATAGGCACCATCACACTCGGCTAATATTTGTATTTTTAGCAGAGATGGGGCTTCATCATGTTGGCCAGGCTGGTCTTGAACTCCTGATCTCAAGTGATCTGACCGCCTTGGCCTCCCAAAGTGTTGGGTTTACAGGCGTGAGCCACCGCACCGGGCCTACTGGCCTACCTTATGATTCTTTCTGTAGGCATTTGAATCTGTAACCTCAGGCCTTTTACTAGAACAAATCTTGTGTTTCTTTCATTTCCTCCCTTCTTTCTCAATCCAGTTGCATTTTCTTCCCTCTGTACCCCACTCAAAAGCTCCTCGGACTGTACTTTCTTGATGAGGACTTCCCTGACCACTTCACCATACTTCTATGGCCATCTATAGCTGTGTCGTCCAATATGTTAGCCACTGTCCGCATTTGGCTATTTTAATTTAAATTTCAGTTAATTAAAGTTAACTAAGCTAACAAAGATAATTAAAATTTAAAAATGAGTTCCTCCACCATACTAGCTACATTTCATGTGCTCCATGGCCATAGGTGGGTAATATATTGGATATGTCACATATTGGACAGCACAGATATAATACATTTGCATAATGACAGAAAGTTCTGTTGGACAGTGCTGACCTGTATCATAATCCTTTTAGTTTTACTTGTAGGTGCTTTTTTGTTTTCTGTAAGTATTTACCTCTTAAGGTGAAATCATCTTTAAAAAATGAGAGCCAGTGTGTTCTACTTGTCTTGTATTCCTGCTCACAGTCAAGTACCTAAGAGACTGCTTGTAGTAATATTGCTGATGTATCTCAAGTTGCTGAATGAGATGTGGTTACCAGAGTTCCCTGTAGTCCCATTCAGGGAGACATTGCTCGCTATTCTGTCCTCTTCAGGCTTATTTGGAAGTCTGAAGACGCTGCCTAAGGGGAAAAGAGACAGGGATTTCAACATTATACTCTTTTAGGATTGGAAGGAAACTCATTAAGGCCACTTATCATTGCCTACTTTAAAAAAAAAAGTAACCCATACTTTGGTGATTTAAATTTTTTATGTCTTTATTGTATTTAAAATTCAGTAGGAATTGGGACATGAAGACATCAAGGTAAAACATCCTGATTTGGGAGTTTGACAAACAAGGGCGGCACCCCAGCTCTGTCATTTATTAGCTACAAGACTTCACACTATTTACTTGCCTTCTCTAAGGAGAATAATAAAAATATCTACCTAATGGAGTTTTGATGAGGATTAAATGAGATGAATGCCATAGGAATTATTGTTATCAACAAAAAATCAAATCCAAAGGAAAAGCAAGCAAGATAAGAATAGACCTCCAGTTGTGTGCCTGTTGGAAGGGACCAAAGCAGATAATGCATTCAGAAAATTCCTTCCAATAGAAACATGTGCACAGTTGCAGGGGATCCATTTTACAAACACTAATTTCCTTGGAAAATAGTAATGTATTTTCATTAGCATGAAGACTAGAGACTAGAGTTACGGGGCAGGCATTGCACTCTCCCCTTGCCCTACTCTGCCAAACAAATGATATCTCAAATTAAATCTGCCTTCTGGTGGAAAAAAAAAAAAAGGATAATGGAAATAGGATGACCAGGAATAAAAGGACTGGAGAGTTCCAATCATTCAGTTTTGGGTCAGAAGAGAAAATCATTATGTGGAATGTCTATCTCTTTTTCTATCTTCGCTGTCCATATGTTTTATATGTTTGTAAATAATAGAACATTCTGAATGCAATTATTGCTTTCTTTGTCTAAAGAGGTAGACAGTGCCTGGGAAGGTTAATGTTCTCAAGCACCTCTGAGGCATGACTGTGTCCTTTTCTTGGTCATCAAGCTGTGAAAAGTCACAGTGCTGTCCAATAATCTCATGGAGAAACAAGTTAAAGGCACTTCCTTCTGGACAGAACAGATCATGCTAGGCCTACCTACAAATGGCATTTTGGCTGGTGGCCATAATGTCATGATGAAACTTGGTTTGGGCAGAGGCTCAGAAGTGGCATTTGGGAGATTTTCCTTTTTTAACTGTGTACATTCGATTGTTTGGGAAAGATGCTCAAAATCAGTTGCAAAGTGAAATAAACTAGATTACAAAAGAGGATGTGTGATATGATCCCATTCTGTTAAAAGAATGAGAGACTAGTTGGAAAGTGTCTAATAGAGTTCTTTGTAGCTATAGAAATTCACACAAAAAGGAATTTATCGGAAAGATGTGGAAGTTCATAGAAGTGTGAGTTAGGTATTGCTGCATAACCTACCACTTCAAACTTAGAGGCTTAGAACATTTGTTTAGCTTGTGATATAAAGGTAGTCTTCTTCATGTATCTGAAGTCACCTGTGTGTGCACAAGGTGGTTCTGCTTCTGAGAGTTGGCCGAGACCCCTGTGCTCTCCTCCAAGTGGTTTGTCATCCTCCAGCAGCTGACACCAGTTTTGTTCTGGTGGCTCCAAGAGAGACGGGAAGCACACAAGCCCTCTAGAAGTTGAGGCTCCGAGCTCACACACCTTCACTGTTCCTGCATTCTACTGGCTAAAGCAAATCCCAACGCATCCCAGATTCAAGGGGTGGGGAACTAGACTTCATTCTTGATGGGCCTCTGTCTCTTGCACAGGGCATGATATGGAGGCCGCTAGTTGAGGCCATGAATACAATCAACTTACCATATTAGAATTGAAGGAAACAGTGAAGAATTAGTTCTCAGGAGGCCTAGGACCCAGAGCTGCTCCAGGTGTCTGAGAGGTGTGTGACGATGAGTGATCTCATTAGTGTTCCCCTCTCAGGAGGAAGAAACTCCAGCATCTTCAGTCTTCAAGGGTCACTTAGCTACAGACTGAAATCACAGCTTGGTCACCTGCCTACTGCTTTGCCAGCAAAGGACCTGACACCTAGGTTGGTAGTCCCACTAGAAATGATATTCCACTGATTGAGTAGCTATCCCCAGAGCAAAATGTGGGTGTGGCTCCCTTAAGAAGGCAGAATGAATGCTGGGTCTTTCATACCAAAGTACTTTCTCTATACACTAAAATGTTAACAATAGTAATATCTGTATGTTGGATTCATGGAAGAGGTTTTGTTTGTTTGTATGTAATCCTGAATTTCTCTAATGAATGTATATTATTTATGTACATTTTTAAAAAGTTATAGGAAAAACAGTTGTAGAAACCCATAATCGTGTAGCAGGACAGGTGTAGTGGAAAGGTATTTGTACTTCTGGTCTTTTTGCCTCAGTTTCCTTCCTCCATCCCCTTTTTCCCTCCTCCTCCTTCTCCTCTGCCTCCTCCTTTTTCTCCTTCACCATCTCCTTCTGCTACTACTGCTACTATTACTGCTAGACTTACGTACACACATGTACGCACACACAGACACGCACCCCTTCCATCACATTCCAGAAAGGAAACTGCTTTGAGTCTGTCTTCTCATTTGTAAAATGATAGGAAGAGAGGAGATTGTCTCCAAAATCATTTCCATTTGTAAGTAATGGTTACATACATAATTCTGATTTTCAGATAATTTATTCCTATATCCTATTTGACACTTTCTCTTTGATTGTCCTAATATGCTATATTTTATCTCTAAAAGCAACTCATCTCTGTTCTAAAAGCACATAGAGGGAAGGGTTTTCTTCAGCTCACTCCTCATTGGTCCCCATCACCAGATGCCATGATAGTTGGCTGGAAGACCATAGAGATCTAACAGCTGTTAGTGCTCGAGGCTCAGAGAAATCGGTCTCTGAAAAAAATATACCTCCTCAACCTCCATGACACCCCAACACTAATGAAAGAGAGAGCTCTCTTTCCATATACACTTTTGGAAGCGACTGATGAGGGCTTTTGCCTTGTGGGTTGTGATTAGGGTTGCCAAATAAAAATACAGGATGTTCAGTGAAATTTGAATTTCAGATAAGCAACAATACTTTGTTAGTATGAGTATATCCCATAAATTGCAGATATTGCCAATTTGAATGGGGGCATACTTATACTAAAAACTACCTCGTTTTTATCTGAAATTCAAATTTCATTTGCTAAATCTGCCAACCCTAGTTGGAATAGATTCCTGCTATTCTTTATTTCCCCTTTACCACCCCAGACTCAGGAACAGAGAAAATATATGACCTCAGCCAGACTTTGGCCAAAGAAAGTCCTAAAACTCCTAAATATTTTGAAGCATCTGAAAGAAATCATGAGGAAATATTTCTCATTTCCTTGTGGTCATGACAGTCTGAAACAGGAATTAATGTCTGGTTCTAAATTCAGAAATAAAGCAGTTCTTTTTTTTTTCTTGTTTGTATTTTTTTCCTTCACAAAGGTATCACATATATATTTTTTAAAATTTAAAGCAAGTAAAAACTATAATCAACCAGATGTAGCACAAGGGAGGCCAAGTGAGATGTCTGTAGTTTCTTGGACACTCTAATATTGAGAGTGAGTTGCCTTGGTTTAAGGATATAAATAGTTCCACCTGGAGATCAATACCCACCCTAAAGATAAAAACACATAGACATTAGGTTTCATGTCCCAGTTGCACGTGAACTCCACAGGAGTTCATTACTATGTGTCTCCTCATTTCTGAGTGTTGTAATGAAGTTATTGCTGGACTGGGAGGCCAAGGGTCAGATCTCAGAGTGTGGGATAACATGAAGACAAAGCCAGCGCAGTCTTGGCAGTCTTCCTCTAGGTTCACCCACCCTATCTTCATGCTTTTATCTTTCTAACTTCAGCTTGCCCTTGGACACCTCAACACTTTGAACAAGAATAAACTGGGTGAAAAATGTTGCTGTGAGCACTCTAGGATAAAGTGGGCAGGATATTTACATAGAAAGACTTGAATTTCTTTAATTAATAATTATTGGTAATAAGTTTACACTGTTCTAAAATCTTCATAACATTCCCGGAGACAGGATTTTGTAGATACATAAAATTGAGTCTTAAAGACCTTCAATAACTTACTTGAGGTCATACTACCAGTTTAAACATAGGCCAGTTTAACGCCAAAATCTATTTTCTTCCCCTCTACCATACCATATTGCTCTTTATTTCTGAGAGTTGCAAGCAGGTGTTTTGTAGGTCAAATCCCGTCCATGAACTAATCTGACATTAGGCAATATTGTTTCACCAGTATCACTTTTTTTAACCCTTGAATTTGAATGTCTTTAGGCTGGACATACACTTCTCACTTTGTCAACAGTCATCACCACTCTCTACAGTGTTACACTTTCTGCTAATCACATATTTATGTTACCTCTCTGGCTGCCACAGGCATTCGAGCTTGCAATTCCAGGTTTGGTGTCCAAAAAGTGTTTTTACCAATACCATTTGATACTCAGAATGACTGTATAGGAGAAATTGTAGATTTTATAAAGATTGATGAAGAAATGTGCTCAGTAGTGCAAGATGTTTTTCCAGAGGAGTCCCCCACCAATAATTAGCAGAACCAGTGCCCTTTTCAATGCCTCAAGATCAGCATCCTACACTGAACATTCTTAGCGACCCATAGTCTGGGTGAAGGTCATTACACTTTCAGGGATTTGAATGAGAACACAGGAAAAGCTAAAGAAAGTGGGAGAAGAACTTGGAATTAGAAAAGACCCAGTTCAAGGATAATTTGTATTTTACTGATATGTTCAGCATAGTATGAACTCTGGTTCTGCCAAATATCCAGTTTGCCTCATTCACAAACGTTGCTGATCCATTGCAGGAGAAAATTATAGAGAAATGTACTTCAATTGTGTGCCCTAAATAAACTCCATGGGGCCCCATGTACATGAAGGAATGGCAATAACTAGGAGTGGTAGTTGTTTCCCTTTCAGTCATTCTACTTTTGAATAGGACTCATTGTACCAACCGTTTAACATATTTATATGTTCCTGGTACTAATGAGGTTGGTCTATTTTAGCCTTTATTGACAAGGAAGAAATGGCAGGCAGGCAGGTGTCCAAAGCACTAATCTATGAAAGGACAATTTCCTCTGTGTTTGCAACAGGTGGAATGCTTCAGCCGATAGAACTCTATTCTTTATTATGTTTCCTAAACAGAGCACAGTTTAATCCTCAAATTTGCCAAGCAGGTCCATTCGCACACCTCTTGTTTACATTATTTCCTCTGACCATTCCAGTCAGAAACCATGAAATCAGTCACCTCATTTCTTTTTTGTTTGTTAGACACTTAAGTAGCATATCTTATGTGCCAGAGACACTTTTAAAGGAACAGCTCATTTAAACCTTGTGCTAGCTGTATGAAGTAGGGACCACTATTATCCCCATTTTACAGATAACGAAACTGTGGCACAGAGTGGTTAAGAAACCTTCCCAAGTCACACAATAAGTATGTGGAAGAGCTGATCCTCTTGACTGCTTTGCTATGTGTTCTTATCTTGGTCATGTGCTACCATAACATCCTTATCCTGGCTATCCCATTGTTAATTCTTCTGATTACCGGGGAGCATATTTTCCTACTATTCCCTTTACACATTTTCCTTACCGTTCTTGTCCTGAGTTGACATTGATAAATCAGCCAGGTTTTATAAGTGTTGGGAAAGCTCGCCATGGTGCTCTGATTATAACTGCATGCGTGCCCTGCAGACCAGCTTTCATCCATCACTGATGCATGAAATAGAGCACCTTTAATACAGCACCTGAGACCCCAAAAAGTTAGGCCAAGTTGGTGCAAGAACACAAAGAACCATGGACTTGCTAATTTTCAACAGATGACCAACTGCCACCTGAACTTCTGAATGGATTTTTCTCTGCGCCCACTTGATATGCTCTACTTCAGTGGGAGGAGGGCAGTGACAAGAAGTCAAGAAGATTTGAATTCCTGCCAACTGAGAGACAGCTGAAGGAAATGGGAACATTTATCTTGCAGAAGAGAAATATGGAGGCCTCAAGGACTGGCATCAGACAGCTGACTCGCTGCTATGTGCAAGAAGGAGTGGGCTTATCTTAAGTTGTCCAGAGTGCAGTAGAAAATGGAAACTCTGGGCAATCAGATTTCAGCTCAATGTAAGTGATTTCTCTTTTTTGTTGTTTTGTAAATTTTTGAGAAAATGGTTTTAAGTGATAAAAATAGCAACATACTGTTTCTTTCTTTTTTAAAAAAAAAAAATCAAACAATAACAAAATGTCTAAGGTAGAGAGTAAAAGCCTCTTTTCCTTTACTCACTCCCAATCCCCAGGAATACCCTTGATATCTATCCTCCCATGTCCCTATCTATGCACATGCAAATGTGCTATCCATACATACACATATGCCTACTACGTGTCCATAGAATTTTCTTCTATTTTTGTTTGCTTTCAAATATATGGCCATAAAATGGGTATATCTCAGAATGCAATGAACAAGAAAGGCCCTTTAAGAGTAAATTTCTGTGATTTCCAAATGTTATTTTATAGAGATGCCCTGCTGAAGGATCTGAAATATATGATTTTAGTTATTGACTGTAAATATTCAAGGTGTTCCACAGTTTTAGTTAATCTGACTTGACTTTTTTTATTAAAATAAGTTTACCAGATACCTACAAAATGGAAGTAGGCATTTTGTACTGATACTTATTTTTAAGAGAAAGGATATCCAAACAATTTAAGCTATTTAAAAATGGGTGAGCTGCTTAGACATTTTAGCCACTGGCTATGTTCAAATAGAGGTTGGTTGACCAGTTGGTTACAACGTTATAGAGGTGATTAATGCCACAGATGGGAAGGTGGGGAGAGTTGGACTGGGTGCTTTCCAAGATTCATTCAGTGCTCTGATTCCCTGACTTCCTGCGCTCTGCTCACCTGGGCAGTGAAAGATCACAGGTGGTGCCCTGTGAAGAGGAGCAGCCAAATGGCTCCTGCTCCCCATGGCAGGAACCGCAGGTGCACACACAGTGGCTGGGTCCCGGGCCACTCACTGATGTGTGGTTGGTGGACAGAAGCGCCTGCAGGCAGCAATTCTTGTTCCAGCTGCTCTCTGGACATTCAGGGCTTTCAACTTTGGTACCTGGATTTAAAACAAAACAAATTCCTTTTTAAACAGTGCAGGTTTAAAATTGAAGCAAATACTGTACATTCTTATAAGCCTGGCAGTGCAGGAAATTACTCCTTCACCTGTTTCCTATTTTGACATTTCATTAAGAAGGAATTTAGTGGCTAGAAAAAATAATATTAAAATATTTGACCTTAAAAAAAAAAAAAAAAACACTGGTTAGAGTCTTCCATGTTTAGAACTCCCTCTGCTTGTGCTTCTTTTCCTTTTGAAAAAAAAATATATATATAACTCCCAGAAAAGCTGCAAAAAGAATACATCAAACACTTGTATCCTCTCACCTATATTCACTAGTTGTTGACATTTTGCTATATTTGCTTTCTCTATATGTACATTTATTATTATTGTTGTTGTTAGGGACTATTTGAGATAAGTTGCAGATATCATGACCCTTCCCACCTGAACATATCAGCAAGTGTTTCCTAAGAACAAAGACAGAGTGCAATGATCAAATTTAGGGAATTTAACACAGATATGAATCTCTTACTGAATACAATCATATCTAAGTTTTGCCAGTCTTTCTGATATTGGGGTTTATAACGTGTTTTCCCAACCCAGGACTTTGTATTTCTACTTAGTTGTCATGCTTCTTTTTTTTTTTTTCTTTGAGATGGAGTCTCACTCTGTCACCCAGTCTGGAGTGCAATGGCGTGAACTCGGCTCGCTGCAACCTCCACCTCCCGGGTTCACCCCATTCTCCTGCCTCAGCCTCCCAAGTAGCTGGGACTACAGGCACCCACCACCACGCCCGGCTAATTTTTTGTATTTTTAGTAGAGATGGGGTTTCACCGTGTTAGCCAGGATGGTCTCGATCTTCTGACCTCGTGATCCGCCCACATCGGTCTCCCAAAGTGCTGGGATTACAGGCATGAGCCACCGCACCCAACCAGTTGTCATGCTTCTTTAGCCTCTTTTATTTGAGAATGAAAAGGCTCCCAATTTTTGTCTTTTAAGACATTGGCATTTTTGAAGAGTGCAGGCCTATTGTTCTCTAACATGTCTCTGGGATTTGTCTGGTGTGAGATTCAAACTATGCACACACTGTGTCCTTCTCAGTATGTCATATTAGGGGGCACCTGATGTCAGTTTGCCCCATTGGTGGTGAAGGTAAATGTTGATCATGTGGTCAAAGTAGTATCTGTGTGAGTGTTCCACTTCTGGGGAATCTCTCCCTCTTTGTATAAATAATCTATAGGGAGGTACTGGTGGTGTTACCCATATTTCTTCACTCTAAAACATTTTTCCTTTGTGGTAATCATCTTCAGGAGGATAATTTTAGACTGGGTAAATAGCTTGTTTACAAACAAACTTGTTTTAGCATCCATCAATGGCCCTTGCCTGAATCAATTACAATATTGCTATAGTGGATCAATGCTTTTGGAAATGAGAATATTGTCATATCAAAGTTTCCTCGCTGCACTCCCCACCCCAACACATTATCTCCCCTAACACCAAAAGGGATTCCCCAGCCAAACCATCTGGGCCAATATATGCCAGCTATGACTAAAGATCCCTGATAGCACCTCCTCCCCTCCATCCCCAAGTCTGAGATGTGCTTGGGGCATAAAGCAGCTATGGAGCAGCAAAGAGAGCCCTAGACTGAGAATCAGAGAGCTGACAACCTGCATCTCCACTTGGAGGTTCCATGGGTTGCTCTAAGTGAGCATGTCCTAAACTGAACTTCCTGGCTCCTACCAACCTGTGCTTCCACCAGAGTTCCAATTTCAGTGAATTCACTGCCATTTACTCAGATGCCCCAGCCAAAAATCTGAGCAGCATTCTCTTACTCCTTCCTCTTCCCCATTCTCCACATCTAATCAACAACTTAAATCCTGTGTGATGAGACTTTCCAAACATCTCCAAGAATTTGTCCCCCTTTCTCCATCTCTATCACCAACGCCTGGTCTAGGCTACCTTCACCTGTCACTCGGTCTTCTGCAGTAGCCTTCTGCCTCTCCTCCTGCCTCTAAGGTTTTCTGTGCTGTAATCCATTCTTCTCACTTCAGCCAGAGTGACCTTTCTGAAGTAAATATCTGATCATGTCTTCCCAAACCCAACCCCCATTAAACCTTTTGGTACCTCTCTATCGCTTTAAGGACCATTGGTTAAAGTGGCAAGTCTAAACTCTCTAACATGGTATACAAGGTCCCTACAACACAGAGTTGAAAGTCTTCACTGGAGAAATTTTCCATCATGGCACCTCTTTCTTGCCTTATTTCTGGCCAGACAGATCAAGATGGGCACAAGCTGACATACGTCTGGAATGTGTTTTTGAAAAAACACGTGCAACTTTGCATTGTAGGCATACGAGGTAATCATCTCTTAGGAAATCATGGAAGCATTCTTGGCTTGGTCATTTCCAGAACTCTAACTGAAGAAAGCTGCCCCCAAGCTGTGGATCCTCTTCTTAATTGAAAGAGAAGTACCTCAAACAGTTTGTTCTTCAGGACAGGTGAAGCCCTTGAAAAAGATAAGCAACCATGGGATGCACCATGATCTCACAACAGGCTTGAGTAAGAATGGCTACCACATTTATTACATCTTTTTTTTTTTTTTTTTTAGACAAAGTCTTGTTCTGTTGCCCAGGCTGGATTGTAATGGCACAATCTCAGCTCACTACAACCTCCACCTCTCGGGTTCAAGTGATTCTCCTGCCTCAGACTCCTGAGTAGCTGGGATTACAGGCGCCTGCCACCATGCCCAGCTAATTTTTGTATTTTTATTAGGGACAGGGTTTCACCATGCTGGCCAGGCTGGTCTTGAATTCCCAACCTCATGTGATCCACCCGCCCCAGCCTCCCAAAGAGCTGGGATTACAGGCATGAGCCACTGCGCCCAGCTCACATTTATTATATCTTGAGAGAAAAGATATTGCAAACACATTGGATATATTTGTCTATTCTTGTTTTTTTTGAGGCAGAGTTTCACTCTTTTGCCCAGGCTACTAGAGTGAAGTGGCTCGATTTGGGCTCACTGCAACCTCTGCCCGCCAGGTTTCAGTGATTCTTCTGCCTCAGCCTCCCAAGTAGCTAGGATTATAAGTGACTGCCACCATGCCTGGCCAATTTTTGCATTTTTAGTAGAGTCGGGGTTTCACAATGTTGGCCAGGCTGGTCTCGAGCTCCTGACCTCAGATGATCCACCCGCCTTGGCCTCCCGAAGTGCTGGGATTATAGGCATCAGCCACTGCGCCCGACCTATTTGTTTACTCTTTCTGACTAGCATGTGCATCCCAAATCTCAGAGCGAGCACAGTCCTCTATTTTTATGCTGTATTTGTGGTTTCGGGACAAACATGCAGAGAAATATGAAGTCTTGGCTACTTTTTCTCTCCAAAAAGTCAGACTACATTTTACTTATTCTCTCCTTAGTCTAGAACTCTTCATCCATTGAAGGAACTTTTAAAAATCTATAAGGCAGGGGATTTATATTTCTTATAAATATTTAAAAATCCTCAAGAATATTGAGAGCCAGGCAGAATAATAAAGTATGATTAATAGCTACCTCTTACTGAGTATTTACTGTGTCCCAGGTACTATGTTAAGTGTTTTCTTTGTATTTAACTCATACAATAAGCTTTAAAGTTAATTATTTTGTTCCCATTTTGCAAATGAGAAAACTGAGGCCCAGAGCTCTTCAGTGACTTGATTAAGATCACAAGATTTGGATTTTTAAAATTAATTTTTTTTTGGTAGTGATGGAATCTCACTGTATTGCTTAGACTGCTCTTGAACTCTAGGCTCAAGTAGTCCTCCTATCTTAGCCTCCCAAAGTGCTGGAATCACAGGCTTGAGTTACCATGCCTGGCCCAAAAAATTAGGAATTAAAAGCAGGACTATCAGATGTCAAAGACCGTGTTCCTACTCAGTGTGTTGTATGTCTTGGCAAGCTCTCATCTTTCTCCTAGAAGCCCACCTCCTTCATTTTAGGACTTTCTTTCTTTCCTTCTTTCCTTCCTTCCTTCCTTCCTTCTTTCCTTCCTTCCTTCCTTCCTTCCTTCCTTCCTTCCTTCCTTCCTTCCTTCCTTCCTTCCTTCCTTCCTTCTTTCCCTCCTTCCTTCTTTCCCTCCTTCCTTCTGCATATTTACATTTCTAGGTGTGACTTCAGAAGCCATCTACCACACTCTATTTTTGCTTTTTCTTTTCTTTTTTCTTTCTTTTTTTTTTTTTTTTTTTTTTTTTTTTTGACAGAATCTATGTCTCCCAGGCACCATCTCTGCTCACTGCAACCTCCACCTCTCGTGTTCTAGCCATTCTTCTGCTTTAGCCTCCCGAGTAGCTGGGATTACAGGTGCCTGATATCACGACTGGCTAATTTTTGTATTTTTAGTAGAGATGGGTTTCACCATGTTGGCCAGGCTGGTCTGGATCTCCTGACCTCAGGTGATCCACCCACTTTGGCCTCCCAAAGTGCTGGGATTACAGGCATGAGTCACTGTGCCTGGCCTACCCCACTCTAGATCCTAATTGTCCCACTGTTTTCTAGATTTTACCTTCTATTCCCAATCAAAAGTGGCCTATCCTGTGCCTCATTCTTTTAGGACTACTGTTTCATGCTATAATACCTTTAGTGTCTGGTAGTCAGGTATTCAATAAATACTTATTGAACATCACTGTGTGAGACCAATGTGATTCCTATTCACATGGGGCTTAGCAAATACTTGTTGGATAAATGAATGAATCCTGGAATAATCAAATGAGCAAACAAATACTAATATACAATCAGTGACAATAGAGGAAGTTTTGAGAAGACAGAACATGAGTTCTAGAATAAGAAAATTGGATTTGGATTCTGGCACTACCATTTGGGTTGTACTTAGTACTATTCACCAAATATTTCTGGCTGTGGTCATTTCAGGCATTTGGTAGTACTATATCTTGCACTGCTTAGTGTTTTCAAATTTCCAAGAGGCATAGATCTTTGGGATTGGGAAACAAGTCAGGATTTTTAGTTCTCAGGAATCCTGAAATCATAAATTATTCTTTGTTTTTCATGATTTTTTTTTTACATGTATTTATATATTAATTAGCAGCCATTATAGTGAATACTAAGTCATCTTTCTGTGATAGGGTTATGCTATCAGAAGTTTTCTATTAGAAATGACATCATAATAAATGCATGGCTTATTATTACTGTGAATTGATTTATTGCAACAAGAATATATGTTTCAATAACATGTAAAAATAATCTTCTTTATATAGACATCTGATACTAGAAAATATTAAAAGACAGAGACAATAACATAAGATAAATAGCAAGTAAAAATTATTACTAAAATGAAATATATTACCACAAATATTTCTATAAGTTATCATTATTAAAATGAAAATGTAGAACACACAAACAATTATTTGTCTAGCCAATTTCCTGTCTGAAATGGACATTTGTTCAATTGTGAGGAGTGCATCCAAAAGCATCTTCAAGCTGAGCTTTAGAACACCTTTGCTTCATGTAAGTTATTTGCTTTTTAAATAATGAAAGTAAAAATATTTGGTTTTCTTGTCTGCTAGCTCTGGTTTTGATTTTGCGATTGAAATTGATACTGCTTTTGCTAATTCAGGTTTTTGTTCAGTCTCTTATTTCCTGTCAGAGTCTTCCACAACATTCGTATCATCTGCTCCTTGCATTTCTTCAGTTAAAATATTTACAAAGAAATGTAGCCTAGAGGGAATATTCAAAAACTGAAAAACACCAGTCAACATTACTGGATTATATTCAAATAATATAACATTCAGATCCCTTGGCAAAGTTAACAGCACTAAATAGAACCATGCATTGAAACTGCCAATTTAAGGACATTTGTTTTCAAAACTGGTTTCTTAGAACATCACTCATAGGATTTGTATGAAGTACACTACACATACAAACTTACCAGTTTATTTTATTTGCAAGAAGGAGTCATCCAGCAGCCAAAGTCATGAATACACACTTACAATATAACAATGCTACAAGCAAGACTGATTAGATGATTCTCACTTCTCTAGTCCATCCTCCTATCCTGGTTCTCGGAAATGTTGACCTTAACCTTTGATTTTGCACATTAGCGTTTTTTGGTGTTGCTTTTTAAATCAACATGAGTAACATGTCTATGTTGATTCCTATTCTTTAATTTTTATGGAAAAATCATAATACTCATTTTCTGTTTTCCCAATTTGTAAACTAACTTTCACTGGGACTTGGGATTTGGGAAAACATATACATTGACAGAAAACTGCCAGGAAGGCGTTCCCTCGTGGAAATACTACCTCTCCCTTTAAAGTTACATGTGGCCATGTCACAGGGTTTAGGCAGCTGGACATGGAAAGGAGTGGCCTGTGTTACTTTCAAGCAGAAACTTTGACGACCATTAAGTGACTTGCCATGTTTCCTTTTCCCTGCAGCATTGAGCATGGATGCACATGTTGTTAGAACCTCCAGAACTAGCGTTCCTGAGTGACTTTGATAAGCTGAGACTGCTAATAACTCATGTCAAACATATAATATGCATGAGCAAGTTTTGTGAGGTTTTGGGGTTGTCACTACAGCATAACCTACAGTGACAGGCCCCATGCATCAGGCAGATTACATACCCTCCCTGAGTTTCAATTCCATTACTGGAAAAGAGTAAAAGTAATTTTCACTTCAGTTTTTTTTTTTGGTAAGGACTATCAAGAAAAGTGCATCGCTTTGAATTAGGTCTAATACATAATAAATATTCAATACATTTTTTCCTTTCCAAAGGGATAAAGATAATATTCTGGAAACATATTATATTTCAAAAAATGGGAATCAGAATGACATCAGAATTCCGAAATGCAACACTGGAAGCTAGATATCTAAGGAGCAAAGCCTTCAGACTTCTGAGGGAAACGTTTAGACACAGCTAAACTATTAATTAGGTAGAAAAGTCTATACCTAGCCAAACCATCAATTGAATATGAGGGTAGAATGCAGTTATTTTCACAAAAATTTGTATGCTGTGCATCTTTTCTCTGGCAGTACTTCACCAAAATGAATGAATAATTTGTCCAAGAAGAATACATGTGGTCTAGGAAACAGGAGACTTCAACCTAAGACAGAGGAGATTCCTGTGAAGGGTTTTCCCAGCTCGAAGACTGGGCAGAGCCTTGTAAGTAACTGGTTAGTCTGCAGCAGGAGAACAGGACTCAAAGGGAGACATAATCAGGAACAGTGTTAAAACTGCTAGGGAACCAGACGTGTACAGAAAATAGTGCTGAGAGGGAGAGTACATTCTGTTGGAAAGTTTGAGAAGAATTCATGACAGTACACAGCTAAGCAAAAGGAAAAATATATACGTAAGGCAATTACTAACTCCATAAACAAGAAAAAAATTCAACCAGGAAAAAAAAGAAGTCATAATAGACTCAGCAGAGAAGATTTGCAGGGTTGTAATAATTTATTTACTAATTACCGATTGAATCAGAAATTTAAAAATAACTGCCAAATATAGGTAGAACAGGGGAGAAGAAGTTAGGAGAAGCTAACTCTTCATTTTTCAAATTAGGATATCAATAGATTATGCCTAAAATTGGTAAAACAAGAAATCTACTCTCAGTAGGTTATTTTAAAATATGGAGGCAGCCATGCGTGATGGCTCACACCTGTAATCCCAGAACTTTGGGAGACCAAGTCAGGTGGATCCCCTGACGTCCCGAGTTCGAGACCAGCCTGGCCAACATGGCCAAACCCGGTCTCTACTAAAAATATGAAAAATTAGCTGGGATTGCACCACTGCACTCCAGCCTGGGCAACAGAGAGAGACTCCATCTCAAAAAAAAAAAAAAAAAAAAAAAAAAAAAAAAGGGGGAGGCATGTGTCAGAGGAAGCATGGGACAGATTTGAAAGGAGTTGCCCCTGAGGAGCTGCATTTAGGGTTTGAGACCACTGTTTTCTGTTATAAACCACATAGTGCTGTTTGACTCTTTAAAATATGGACATGTACTTACTCTGAGATGAAGATTAGTTACTACTTAAAAATTAATAAACACATACCTGAACATAAATATTTACATATTTACACAGAGCCCTGGGCTCCAGACCTGGGTCAGCCAGTGGCAATTTTTGTGACCTGGGTAAGTCCTTTCATCTCTCTGGGTCTCAGTTTCCCAGTTTGCAAGCAGAAGGTTTGAATTCTCTGGCTATTGCACTATCACTGTTATCAAGTGATAATATTAGATATCACAAATTCACTATCATCAAAACACAAACTTGTAAAATATCTTGAAAATTTACAAACACACTCTTTTTATTTGCTTTTTTTGTTTTTTTCTTTTTGAGACGGAGAATATTGCTCTGTCACCCAGGCTGGAGTGCAGTGGCGCAATCTTGGATCACTGCAACCTCCACCTCCCAGGTTCCAGCAATTCCCCTGCCTCAGCCTCCCAAGTAGCCGGGATTACAGGCTTGTGCCACCATGCCTGGCTAACTTTTGTATTTTTAGTAGAGACAGGGTTTTACCATGCCAGCCAGGCTGGTCTAGAACTCCTGACCTCAGGTGATCCACGCACTTCGGCCTCCCAAAGTGCTGGAATTGCAGGCGTGAGCCACTGCACCTGGCCCCAAACACATTCTTTTTCTTAGATAAAATACTAAAACAAACCAAAACATTTTAGATTACAAAAAAGGAAGTACAAAGGCTTGGACATATTGGCCATGTTTTTTTAATGAAGTGGTTTCAGTAGCCAGGCAAGCTTTGTGTGAGCTACGCTTTTCACTCTAAACAATGCGGATTAATATGACCTTGAGTGTTCTTATTTTCACATGCCCCATTTTCTCTCAGGACAGTTTTAATAGTGATTAAACCAGAATTCAGTATCCAGATGAGCACACGCGGAATAATCTTTTCACTGAAGAGCCCGTGCGTCCATTGCATGCCTTGGAGGTCTTGTGTGGAACTAATGAAGCACTTTGATGGTTCAGGGATTTTCATTAGAGGGAATTCATCGCCGCCTCACCTCAAGCTTCATGAGCCATTTCTCTAGCTGTGCTGAACTCCCAAACAAGTAGCAGCAGAGAGCGTTTCCAAAAACAGAGAGATATCAAAGTCGCAGCTACTCTAAGACAGAGCCTCCCCTCCCGTTTCTGCCTCCTGCAGCTTCTCCTTTCTTCCTTCTTCTCTATTCTTTTCATGCACACCACCCACACAGTCCGTTGCAGATGGATATGTGGTTCCGGTGATTTAACCTTACGTTCTCCGTTCGGGCCCCTCAGGCGTGATTTGTTGTTCGGAGTCAGAGCTCGCTTCCCCAGCACCAGGTGGTGTGGCTGTGAGCAGGTGATGTTAGCTGGGTATAATTTTTAAAGTGCCATTTATTTATCTGGCAAGAGCAAGCCCCAGTGACCTACCTCCATTAAAAGTTCAATCCAGAAGAGTGAATCTGACAGCTCCAGACTTCTGGCCTCAGAGCTCTTGATTAATTTGTGTGCCCAGAGTCTGAGGTGAAAGCAAGAGCGGGATTTCCTGGGTGGCTGTTGGAGGTGCATTTGGCGGCCATTACTGCCCTTCCAGCTTCTTCACTCAGTTATGCTGAGCTGAGGTTTGTCACACTATGCATAAGCGAACTCAATGAATACTTAAACAGCCTTATTCCCATTTTACACGTGAAGAAAGTGAGGCACAGGATGGTGAAGTGGCTTTCCCAAGTTTGCACAACTAGCAGTTGGTGACATCCGATTGGAGCTGAGGTCTGTGTTGCTCCAAAGCTCGAGTCTTTTCCACTCGGGTTGTGTGTCTCATCTCCTTGAGGGCACTGCCTGCTCTGTGCCGCCGGGACTGGGCTGGAGGTGGCCATTGGGGTTTCATGCAGAGGGTCAGAGATTTGGTGAGTGAATGTGGACTGTCCCTGCTTTGGCTGCGGAAATACCGTTCCTCATTCTTGATCACCCTCATCTTTTTGAATCCCAGGTACAGGCTGAGAAGTGTCGACAGGTGACGTGCAGAGTACACCAGGATAGAATTCCAATCCAACTTGGTCACAAAATGCATATGCTTTTATGCCAGGTTATCGGACATGTGTCTAGAGGCATAGAGTGACTTCGCTGCTCTTTAATTGTCTTCTTTGCTGTGCCTTCTGTTTTCATTCCTCCAGCTCTGTCTTCCTGCTTGCGGTGGAGCCGAAAGTCTCAGTGTAACCCTGTTCCTTAGACAGGTCTGTGGTATCTTCTTGGCCTTGATACTGAGGACTGGTTTAGAATCTGGTTTGTACTGTCCAACCTTCCAGTTTGGGAAGATAAGTCACAGGACACCGTCTTCCAAGCAGCAAGAGTAGCCCCTGGGATAAAGTTGCTGACATCTCTGTGGGGCCTCAGGGTCCTGGGACTCATGCGAGTGCAGGAGGCTCTGTGTCTTTGGAGGCTGCATCAGACAGATTCTAGCCTCAACTGAATGAAACCTCTGGGTTTGATCTTACATAACTACTGTTAATACTAACTTAAAAAAAATAAAAAGACCTGGCAAGGACTATAAATGTTTTATTTTAAAATAACATTTCTTAGATACATTTTTGTAGGGGGGAGGGCACAAATAGACTTCGAATATATTACATATTCATTGCAGAACATTTAGGAAAAAAAGAAAAACAGAAACAAGAAAAATAAATATTTTCTATAATCTCAACAACATGAATACAATTTTTAAATATGCATAGGCTTTTATTCTTTATAGACCTATCTATATTCACTTTTCTTTATATAAATGGAAATACATTGCATTTACTGTTGTATTACCTGACAGTAGTCTAGTTAACAGCCAATTCTCTCCATTCTGGTTTGTAAGCCAACCCTGATTTTGCTGAGACGTAGGACAGCCATGTGCTATGGGGAAAGCTGGGACCTTCTCCAGCCTGAGGGAATGAAACTTAATTGGTCTGGGTCATTCTTAATCATTCCTCTCACCTTGTCGGTGATTGACTTGGGAGTAAGCATGTGACATTATTCTGGCCAAAGAGACATCAGGGAAGTCCATGATGTCTTCCCCAGGGAAGTCCATGGGGAACTTCTAGGAAAAGTTTCTTTGCTCTTTAAAAAAAATGACTTGTAGAAAGAAACTTCCCTTTTCAAATCAGGGTATTGTCTGAATGTATCTTAAACAATGGCAGCCAATTTGCAAACATGGCTGATGAGGTAGCAAGCCTGATGAGCAAGCTCAGAACCAGGACTGCTCTTCCTTTGTTAAGCTTCTGAATTAACCAATGCTGCAACCATTCCCAACCTGTACATCTTGATAGATGGTAAAATAAATAGCTATATTGTTTATGCTGTTTAAATTTTTCTGTTACTTATAGTCAAAAGCAACTTATCTAACAGAATTTCTCTTGTCATTAGATATTCCTTTTTTCATAATAGAAAATATTTTATTTTGAAAGGTTTAGTCACTGGGTCTACAACAGTTTTCCATATAAGGAAAATGCAGTATTAAGTTATCTGTAATTGTCTTACATATTGAACAACCAATGAATGTGTACAAGTAACCAATTATATGTGTGCAGAGACCAGCATCAAGGAAATATTCGTTCATAGATAAATGTTTTCTAAAAAATATATATTTTAAGTTCTTGACGATCTTCCGCTATCATTTTTGCTATGTTATCTGAAAAGCCATCCAGATCTGTAGTAAAAGATCTTGTTAGCTACATAACTAAAGAAGTACTTCCCCAAGGAAGCTGGCACCATCATACCAGGACTTACAACATTTAGCTTTTTTTTTTGAGACAGAGTCTTGCTCTGTCTCCAGGCTGAGTGCAGTGGTACAATCTCGGCTCACTGCAAACTCTGCCTCTCTGGTTCAAGCAATTCTCCTGCCTCAGCCTTCTGAGTAGCTGGGATTACAAGCGTGCATCACCATGTCCAGCTAATTTTTGTATTTTTAGTAGAGACGGAGTTTCACCACGTTGGCCAGGATGGTTTCCATCTCTTGACCTCATGATCCGTCCGCCTCATCCTCCCAAAAGTGCTGGGATTACAGGCGTGAGCCACCACACCCGGCCAACACTTATCTTTCAACATGACTATACCATTAAAATTTTAAAAATATTTCTCAGAATTGTATTCTTCAGTCTTTTCCATAATGTAGTACATGAAAATTGCTAATAGCATTAAATTAATATTAATAAAACCTAATTCTATCTAAATCTTTTTCTCATAAGAAAAAACATTACTTTAAAAAACAGACTTTTTGTTTCTTCTAAAAGAAGAAGTACTATATGGACTGTTCAATTGCAGTGCCAAATACTTCCAGAAACACCACAGGACTACCAAGCTATTTCTATCGCTTTGATAAATTCCTTTCCTGCTCCAGTTTCTCCATACTCTTGCTTTCTTGTGTCAAAATATCTTTCCTTAATTTGTTAAAATGAATATGAGGGAAAAAAATCTGATAAACTGGGGTAATAAATTTTTTTTTTGCGTGGACTTTTGTGATCACAAAATGACTGGGCAATTTATAGCTTCAGGGCTAACACTGTGATTGGGAACAAGAAGAGTACAACCACAATAAAATACAGCTATCTATTAGAAGAACTGCTTAAAGACATCTTTGGCCATGTAGGTTCTGGGCCCTCTGGAAATAAGTCAGTTGTATTGCCAACATGACAAAGAAAATAGCAATGTTCAGGATGAGGAACAACCTGGTATAGGAAACAGATAGTGATGACGCCCTGCTATGAGTGGTTGCCACGATCCATGCCTGTCCAACCCGGCCTTTCATCAAGCCCCCATTTTTATGTTTCTTATATGTTACATCTGCAAAATCTAAAAGGTTTTTCTTCATCTTCATCTATGGGTAGTTCTTTCTGTGCCAGAATCTGAGCTTTCTGTCTAATCTTTTTCTCACTGACCTCAATCAGTGCAAAAATATCAGGGATGGCATCCACACATTTAGAGCGTTCGCCCGCCCTTCAGTTTTTCTTGGACTTGCTTTGCTGCTGCTGTTGCTGTGTTATGGCAAAAATCCTGTTGATGGCCTCCTCAGCCTGTCTCTTATCTGAAAATGTCAGCAGGCGGTCAGCAGTCTTCCTAAAGCTAGCTGGTTCTGGACTCGGGACAGTATCTGCTTCTCTAGCAGCTGAAACACTGGCTTAAAATGCTGCAGGTTCTGTTCCACAACAGCAGCACAGTCCTTCACCTGAGTGACAGTGCTGCTCTTGATGGCTGAATTCCAGTCAAACAGAATTTTGTGACAATCAGCAATGACCTGTGCAAAGGCAGACTGTCCTGTGGCCTCACCTGTCCACAAATATGTTCCGTAGACATGTTTGCTGGTGGCTATGAACACATCCAGTTGCTGAGAGTCTCCGTGGATGGTGAACCTCTGAACATCTATAGATGACCCTATGAAGACGTAAGCTGCCCTGGTGATGGAACTTCGGAGGTGCATGGTGAAAATTCACATAGTTTGTCCCATTGTAGGGATAGCCCCGAGGATATGTCACTGAGGCAAAGGTTGCTTTCTTGCTGTAGCCAGTATCGTCCATCCAGTACTTTTTATAGAGACTATCTCTCTGCCTGATGAAAGCCCCATGGATACCATCTACCACAGTCTCCTCAAAAGGAACATCCACATTGTGGAAGAAGCTCGCTGCTGTCTCCAGGGGACTCTCCTATCCCAGGTGTATTTGGTCTACAAGGAGAAGCAGCTGTGGATGTAGGAGGATCAGATTCCTCTGAATGTTCTTCAGGTTGAGCTGGGAGTTATAAGCTCCCACACCTTCTCCTTAGATGAAAACTACCCTATTTTTCTCCTCTGCTGCAACCACTCTCCCACTAGGTCATGCTGGTATTTAGACCATTTTGATGAGCAGTCTTCTGTGACCTGACCCTTCCAGGGAGAAAAGCAGCCCTTTGACACAGCTGCGGAAAACATCAAAACATTGTTGAAGAAGGTGTACTTTGACCTGTACAGAGCCTCAATAATTAATGAAAGGCACACAATTGGGAGCAAAACTAAATGAGTTTTGATCATAGTATTCATGCCCTGCATTAAAATTTCTCCATCCTTTGATCCAATCGTTGTATTTGTTTCTGTGGACAATGTCACATGTTGCATGTCCCCCCAGTTTTCCAGACTTGAAGAAGAGGAAAGATTTATTGATTTCACCTGGTAGTGCACTTCCGTAAGTCACGACACCCAGTCTTCAAAATAATGCCGTGTGGGGGTGCCAAAGTCTGGAGGAGGAACTGATTTCAAGCTGGCATCGTATCAGAGAAATTCTGTGTGCAGAGTGCACCAGTGCTGCCCTTTGGACGGTGTTCCTGGATCTTCCACCACATGGTTCCTTCTGATTTGGTCAGCTAGCCAGTTACCACTGCCGTTACGCATGACAAATTTATCAAGGAACACTAATTGGCTTTCTGGACCATAAAATCAGTTGTAATTTGAGTCTACAGTAGCCACAGTCCTTTGAAACTCTGGCAGGATGGTTCTATACATAAATGCAAAGTGTTGTTTAAGCCACGGATGGCCAACATGGTTGATGTCAAAGTGCCTCTGGATGAGTAACATGTATTGGAAGAGTGATCTAGTGGTGTAGCTGCCATACGCAACTCCTTCATAGAGGGAGCCATCCATCACCGCCCTGAGCAAGACCAGAGATTTCTTCACGATGGTCAGAACTTGTCTGGTTCATAAGTAGGCTTCTTGAAGATATCCTTGATTCGTCAGGACTAGGCATCCTGTGAGCAAAGCCATTCAGTTGGTGGGCGGATGATTGTACAGGTATTGAAATCCCCATCCTCTCCTGTATGAAGTTTCATACATATACTCCGAGGCACTGGCAATCACTTCAAGAAACTTCTCCTATTGTATCTTGCTCAGGTAGTTGTACGAGAAGTCATAAGCAGTGGCAAAACCAACCAGGGAGTGAGCAAGTAGGACCTCATCCCAAGGAGCATCTTTCACCAACCAACTAGGCTGCGCTACCATCCTCTCCACGTAGACTTTGGCTATGTCTCAGGCTTCAGTGTTCTCAGGATATAGCACACAGAACATTGCCAAGGCACCCAAGTTGTTTCCATAGATTTCATTCTAGCGGGCACTGTAGTCCTTGGGATCCCAGGGAGGGAGGTATTCCCAGGGACTGGACAGCATCGTGTGCACAGCCTCCATGAGGTGGGCTGCAGTGTGCTTACGTGGGCTGGCTACCCTGAGCTGCAGCTCCGCCACCTCTGCCCTGGAGAAGTACAGCATGGGGTGGCTGCCATAGTTGGCACTGGTGAACAGAATCATGACTTCTGGGTTCCCGTCGGTGATATAGGCTGACACAAGGCAAAGCAAATATATGAAAAACACACTGGGAGCACCCCCGTGTGTGAGTCCTCATCGTGGCATCAGATCTCCAAATCTCCAAGCCAACCAAACCATCTTCAAAAGATCCGCTCCCCGCCGAGACTACATCCTCTCCGGCGTTGCCTCCACAGCCTCCAAAGCCCACTCTCGGGCCCCCTCACTCCAGGGCACCCGGGCTCCCAGACCCCTCGGAGCCAAGCCCTCGCACCATGGGTGTTGGTGGGCACTGGAGCGGGGATGCGCTGCTGCAGCCTCGGGCTAATATCATAACTAATAATATCATTAGATACTATTATACAATATTATTTTAGATGGTCTTGTACTATTCTTTTTACTCACATACCATAATTCACATAAATTCAAATAAATTTTGCCACTTCTTTTTTGTTGTTGTTTTAGATTCGCATGTTCCTGCTATTATAGCATTTCTGAAGTGGCACACTTGTGCTCTTTTCTTACGTCCTTAGTTTAAATTCTGGGTTAAATGTTATGAACAATTTTAAGGCTTTTTGTGCATATTCTAAGTTTGCTGGAAGTTGTTATTAATGTATTTTGTTCTAACATTTAAAAATCTTTCCAGTTAAGGTCCTAGCCTCTCTCTCTCTCTCTTTTTAAATAGTGATGTCAATCACTATTAAAAGAATCATGGACAAAAAATACTATTCCTGCAAGTGTGAACTTAGTTCCTAAAATGAGTTCTGCTTAAGTAAGGTATGTCTTGTAATAAACTTTAACATTATATGTGCTTCAATCACATTACATTGAGTTCAGATGATTAGAATCTTATGATGTTAGATTCCAGGGCCAAGTAAGGTTATATGTTGGGGCTGATGGTTCTTAACTCTGGCTATATATTTGGAATCACCTGGGGAACTTAAAGAAAACTGTCTTTAATTGTGCATGATTGATGTACAATAAACTACACATATAAAAGGTGTACGATTTGCTAAGTTTTAATATGTATATATACCCATGGAATAATCCCTACAATCAAGATAAAAAGCGGTATTCCATCACCTCCAAATTGCAGGGTTCACCATCCTCGGTTGCCAGATAGTCAGTGTCTTAAAACCCATTGTTTCATATACTTTGTCTGCTTTTCTTTTCTTTTTTTTTTTTTGGTTGACTCAGGTAGGAGGGAAAATCCACTCCCTGATACTCCATCTTAGACCAAAGCAGATGTTTTCCATCTGAGGAGCTTTTAAAAAATAATCTCTAGGCTCCAACCAAGACCACATGAATTGTGATATTTGGGGGAAGGCCTTTTGTATTAAAGTATAATTTATATGCAGTAAAATTCATCTTCTTTAGCATACAGTTTTGTAAATTTTGCCACATGCATACAGTCATGTAACTATTACAATCCATATAGAACAGGTCCATGTCTTCTCCCAAATTCTTTTATGCCCCTTTGTAGTCAAACTCTCCTCGCACCCGAAGCTCTTGGCAGGTGTTGATATGTTTTCTTTTCCTATAGTCTTGTCTTTTCCAGAATGACAAGGGAATGAAAGTATGCGGTTTTTCAGTGTGGGCTTCTTTCACTTAGCATAATGCATTTGAGATTCATCAGTTTGGTTGATACAGTGTGTCCATAGTTCATTTTTATTGCTGAGTGTTACTCCATATAGATGTGCCACAATTTGTTTTTCTATTCCCCTGTTGAAGAACATAGCCTTAAAAAGCTTCCCCGGGTGATTCTAATGTACTCTGAAGTTGAGAATCACTGAGCTAGATAAAACTGCTCCATAGTCTATTAAGGTAAATATTAGGCTCTTCCCTTGTGGCCTGTCTCCTTCAAATCACATCATCCTGTATCTGTAGCCTCCTCTGCCTTATCAAATAACTCATGATCTAATGTGTCCTCCGGTCAACCCAGACTCACCTCTTAACAGCCTATCCCTTGGAAACATTTGCTCGTCCACCCCATGTGCCAGTCTCCCGCCTGCTCATCTGCATGCACTCATCAGAAGGCAGATCTCTCATATCCAGTTTCTCAGAAGATCCCTCTTAGATTTCTAAGATGACAGCATCCAATTGATAATTAATGTTAATGCTTTAATGGTATACTAGGATTCTCCAGAGAAACAGAATTGTACATGTGTGTGCATGTATACACATGTATTTATGACAAGAGTTGGCTCACATAATTATGGAGGCTGGGTACTTCCACGATTTGACATCTGCAAGTTAGACAACCAGAAAAGCTGGTGGTATAAGTTGAGTCTGAATCAGTCTGAATCAAAAGGCCTGAGAACCACGGTACGGTTAATGTAAGTCCCAGTCTGTGTCCAGAGGCCAGAGAACCAGGAACACTGATGTCCAATGACGGGAGAATATGAATGTTCCAGCTTAAGAAGAGAGCAAATTTGCCTTTTTTCCCACATTTTTGTTCTATTTGGACCCTCCATGGACTAGATGATGCCCAACCACATTGGTGAAGATAATCTTCTCTATTCAGTTTACTAATTCAAATGCTAAACTCTTCCAGAAACACCCTCACAGACACACACACAAATAACATCTTACCAACTATCCTGGCATCCCTTAGCCCAGTCAAGTTGACACATAAAGTTAACCATAAAAAATGGGTAATGTTGGCTGGGTGCGGTGGCTCACACCTGTAATCCGAGCACTTTGGGAGGCCGAGGTAGGTGGATCACCTGAGGTCAGGAGTTCAAGACCAGCCTGGCCAACATGGTGAAACCTTGTCTCTACTAAAAGAATACAATTAGCCGGGTGTTGTGGTGCACACCTCCAGTCCCAGCTACTCAAGGGGGCTGAGGCAGGAGATTCGCTTGAACCCGGGAAGCAGAAGCTGCAGTGAGCCAAGATCTAACCGTTGTACTGCAGCCTGGGTGACAGAGCGAGACTCCATCTTAAAAAAAAAAAAAAAGGGTAATGTGACAGAGGTTAATATCAATCTGGGTTTCTTGGAAACACTCAAAAAGTATAGCATGGAGAATGCAGATCCTCTCAAATCCTCTCTTCAGTTTTAGCTGTATATAATCCTGAAGCTAGACTAGTTGTAATCCAAAAGGATGATGATTTTTAAAAATTAAAATACACGCACACAAAGTTCAACAGTAGATGAAAGTGTTAAAAGACCCTCCCCACCCTGTAGCACCAGTTCCAAACTCAGAAGTAACAACTGTGTATAGTTTTCTAGTATCTCTCCAGGAAATCTTTCATGTGTGTATCAGCATATAAAAATAGATCTATATTTTATCTTTTAAAATATTTATCTATACAAGAGGGATTTTACTGTGCAGAATGTTCTGTGCCTTGATTTTTTTCCCTTAACACATTACGGAACTCCTTTCACATTGTACCCACCTCATTTTTATTTTTCAGTGTGTCACATGAATATGCCATAATTTATTTTAACAAGCTTACTGCTAATAGAATTTAAATTGTTTCCTTTTTCTGTTTTTGGTATTACAGTGTTCCAATGAATACAATGCTTGTACACAAAGCTCAGAAGTATGTCTGCAAGATATCTGAAAGGTGAATTCCTAACAGTGGACTCTCTGGGTCACAGGGACTATATATTTACATGTTTTAAAGCTACAGCCAAGTTTGAAAAGTGACACTTTTTAGAATCCAGTTTTTGTTTTAGAATAGTTTTAAATTTACAGAGCATTTCAAAGATCGCAGATCCAGTTCTCATACACACTTCCTGCAGTTTCCCCTGTTATTAATATCTTACATTATTAGTATAGTACATTTGTCACAACTAATGAGCCAATATTTATACACTGTTACTAATTGAAGTCCACACTTCATTCAGAGCTCCTTAGTGTTGACCTAATGCACGGTTTCTGTCCTAGGATCCCAGCCATGATATCACATTACATTTGGTCATCCTTGTCTCCCCAGGCTCCTCTAACTGTGACAGTTGCCACTTTCCTTGGTTTTGATGACCCTGCCATTTTTGTTTCTGCTTTTGTTTTGGCAGAGTTTCGCTCTTGTTACCCAGGCTGGAGTGCAATGAATGGCATGATCTCAGTTCACTGCAACCTCCGCCTCCCAGGTTCAAGTGATTCTCCTGCCTCAGCCTCCCGAGTAGCTGGGATTACAGGCATGCACCACCCTGCCCAGCTAATTTTGTATTTTTAGAAGAGACAGGGTTTCTCCATATTGGTCAAGCTGGTCTCGAACTCCTGACCTCAGGTGATCTGCCCGCCTCGGCCTCCCAAAGTACTGAGATTATAGGCGTGAGCCACCGTGCCCAGTCTGACCTTGACAGTTTTGAGAAGTACTAGTTGGGTATTTTGTATCATGTTCCCTCTACTGGGGCTTATCAAATGTTCTCCTGCTAGATTGGGAATATGGGTTTTGGGAGGAAGGCCACAGAGGGAAAATGTCATTCTCACCACATCTTATCAGGGACATGTACTGTCAACATGACTGATCACTGTTGATGTTGACCTTGGTCACTTGGATGAGGTAATGTCTGTCAGGTCTTTCCATGCTAAGGTTCCCTTTTTTCTGTTCTTTCCATATTGTATGCTTTGGAAGAAAGTCACCATTTGCAGCCCACACTTAAGGGATAGAGAGCTCTGCCCTACTCCTTGAGGGGAAAGTATTATTTGGATTTTGTTGTATGAGAGATTTAATTATACTTGCCTGTTTCAAAGGAAGGCGCTCTGAGGGGATTCCAGATATATGGGATATATCCTGGAGATGATCCCATAGATTATATAGAGAGATTTGTTATTCTTTTTCACAACTGTATAGCACTGTATTGAGTATATTTGTCTAGCTTCATCAAAAATTTTTTATACTTGGGCATTTGGGTCTTTCCATTCTTTTGCCGTTATGAATAGAGCTGCAATGAACAATAGTTTCCACATATACCTTTTTTGCCTTTGTATTTTTGCAGTGTAACTTTGGGATAGATTTCTACAAGTGTGTTTACTAGGTCAAAGGGTGAAGGAGTGTGCACAAGATGCTACAAGATCCCTCCTGTAATGTTTCTAATGTTTGGCATTTCCTCCAGCAACGTATGAGAATGCCAGTTTCCCCATAACCTTGCCATAAAGCATTTTGCTAAACATAATATTCCTGTTCATCTGGTAGGTAAAAAATGTTATCCCCAAAGAGTTTTAATTTGCATTTTCCTAATTCTGAGTAAAGTTGAACATCTTATAATAATAAGTTTACAAACCACTGATAACTCTTATCTGGTCTACCTGTTACTCCTTCCACTCCCCCCACCCCAACTTTTCTATAGGAGTATTGTTTTTTTCTTCTCTATTTTTAGTATTTCTTTATATATTAGGAACATTAACCTTTTGTGACATAATTTTCAAAATGTCCCCATTTGTCAAATGCCTTCTAACTTTGCAGTGGTGTCTTATTGCCATGGAAAGTTTCAGAAAATAAAATGTATCCATATTTTCTGGCTTAACTTCTAGAAGTAGACTGAAAAATCTTGGCTCTAAATGATTTCACCACCTCTCTCAGCAGGAGGTCCTATGAGCATCACTTGTTATCCATCAGTCCTTTTTGCAGACACTTTTGGTGCAGATACTTGGATGCACCTACTATGCATCAGGAGTTGCACCTAGTTCCTTCCCTCAAGCTGATTATGGCATACAGAAGGAGGGAAAAATGAGAAAACACACACACTGGATGGTCCAGTGTGATAAGTCCTGCAATGGAGACAAAATGTTAAGGGGCAGGCATTTATGGTGGGGTGACAGTTGGGACAGGATGAGGGAAGGCTTTGCAGAAAAGCTGATATTCAATTGCGGTTTTGAAGAGTAAATGGTGTGAGCCCAACAAAGGGCATTCCAGGCAGAGGGCACAGGCCGTGTGTGCAAAGGCATGAGGAGTATGCCATGTGGGAAACTACCTTGATGTAATGGCAGCCTCACAGAACACTACCAGGCAAGCTCTCTTAAAAACAGGGAATAGAAAGCCTCCCAGAACAAGTAAAATACTCGAATGATTTGGTTTATTGATTCCATTTAAAACACATAGTGAGAAACAAGGAGACATGTGGAGTAGGCTAATACACTTAGAGAAAGATCTCAGTGGATGGAAGATCCCACTGTCTGTACTCTGTGCTAGCAACATTCTAATTGTGGAAAATAATAACCATGATACAAAAAGCATATTATAGTGCTTTCAAAGGTTATCTTGTTTAGTTCTCATAAAAGCCCTATGAAGGAGTCACTCTTATTCCCATTTTCCAGCTTCATTGTTCTGGCTCCAGGTCCATCTCTCTTTTTACATATTGCAGTGGGATTGAAATGGTCTTCACCTTCTCAAGTTCTTTAAAAAGATTAATGGCCCTAGCCCTACAAACAGTGTCCAGAGATGGGCACGTGTGAAGTGAAAACGGAAGAATTCTAACTCCTTCCCCAAGGCATGAGGGCAGCCTCAAGAATGCCAGTGACTATATCCAAAGAAATTCTCCATCCATTTGCCAACTTTCCCTCACTCCTTAAAGTCCTCTTTATAAGCCAGAGGTGATTGGTCAGCTAAGATGAGTACAACTGGATTATTCAGCCCCCTCCTTTGCTTGGGTGGTTCAGGACTTCAATTTGGAATGTGAAAGTGGCTGCCAGCTATTGGTCCAAGCCCAAACTGAGAGCGAAGATTTCCAGTGCAACAGCCTGTTTCAGCCTTCCTGAGTTCTGTAGACAGGCTTGTTGGATTACACGTGGAGGCTTCCATCCATTTTGGAAGTTGGCGTACTTCAGTCTCTTCTCTGTGCTTGTAACTAAAGTCAGTGCTTCTCAAAGTGTGGTCTCTGGACCATATCAGCATTACCTAGAAACTTTTTGTTGTTGTTGAGGTAAAATTCACACGACATACAATCAAAGTGAACAATCCACTCATGTCTAGTACATTCTCAGTGTTATGCAACCATCACCTCTATCTAGTTGCAAAATATTTTCATTACTCCAAAAGGAAAGCCTATACACATTAAGTAGTCAGTCCCCATTCCCCCTTCACCTTGGCCTCTGGAAACCATGAATCTACTTTTCATCTCTATGGATTTGCCTATTCTAGGTGTTTCATGTAAATTGAATCATACAATCTATGACTTTACGTACATGGCTTCTTTCACTTAGGGTAATGTTTTGGAGGTTCATCCATGTTGTAGCATGTGTTAATACTTCATCCTTTTTTTAATGGTTCTAGGAACTTTTTAGAAATGCAAATTTCCTGCCTTACCCAGACCTAGTGAATAAGAAACTCTCAGAGGTCTGTGGGGGCAGCAATGTGTGTTTTTGTAAGTCTCTTGGTGATTCAGATGCATGCTAGAGTTTAGGAACCACTGACTTAGGGGATGCCAGTCTCTGATGTTTAACTCAGAAGAAAGTTGTTGTCTTCCTAAATTCAGTATATTATGATTCAGTTGAAGACCCATAGTTGATGTAGGCATTTTAAAAACAAAAACAAAACATATTTTCATTTTTCTTGATGTAAGAGAGAGCTCTCAGGATCTGGCAAATTCATTTTTTTGTCTTAAAATACATATATGTCAAAAACTACAGGGCTTCCTTTTGAAATAATTCCAAATGATTTTGAATCTCTCCATGTTAACTTTAACCTTTTCCGTTTTGTTTCTGTCCTATGTTGGGAATGGCTGGTTGCTTCTCAAACATCTCCAGATGTGCTTTCCATTACCCAAGCTGTGCATTACAGGTGGCTGCAAACAGGACCATCCCAGTGGACTCCTTCCTTCCCTCCCTCCTCATGCTGTAAATGGCATGCCTAGACCCAAGAGACCACTTACAAGGCTTGAAGTTGCAGTCAAACCTAGAGGAATTTTTATAATTTGTCACCCCAATTCCAAATTTTATCTTTGGCATTTCCCCCTCATGCTGGCTTGTGTAGTAATTTGTGTTTTAGGAAGAGAAGTTGTCTTGGATGAAATGGGAACCTGTAGGAGAAAATGCAAGGAACTGGAGTCAAATGATCTGGATTCAAGCGCTGACTTGCTTCATGTGCTTGTTTATCCAACAAACACAGTATTTACGAGTGCCGTGCAAACTGCATGTTGGGTAAGAATACAGCAGTGAACAAGATAGACACTGTTCCCCTCCTTTTCAATTTGGGGACTTTAAAGTCTAGTAGGAGAGTAAAACCAGCAAAGAGGTGATTTTACACTGTGTGATGATGCTGCGATGGGGGAGTGCCTGTCAAATATGCTACAGAAGATATGGAAAAGGTACTTACTCCAGTGATGATGGTGGGTGTCGGGGGAGTGGGAGCCAAAGAAGGCTCCCAGGGAAAAGAGGTGACTACATTTAGACATGGAATGGCGAATAGAGTTAATTAGGGAAATTTGGGCTTAGGTGGGGCAGGAGTGGTTTTAATAGAAAGAGCATTCCAAGGAGAGAAAATGGTGTATACAGAGGGTGAGAGAAAGGACTTTTGTGGAAAAGGAGCTGAGAGGATTCTGAAGCCTTAGTTGTAATGTTGAGGGTGGGTCTGGTCAGATGTAGGGACAGCAAGAGCTGAGGCTCTGGAGCAAAGTCAGGGCCCAGTGAGTCATTGCGGTCTTGTTAGAAATCACAGTGGAAATCCATGGGAAGGTTTAAAGCTGAGATGTGATTTGATCTTCTGTGTGTTTTAGTGGTCACTTGGGCTATGTAAGGGAGTAAGTTAGAGGGAATTAGAGAAGAGGTTGGAAGTTCAATGAAGAGGCCCTTGAAATCAGGACCTCTTGTACAGGAACAATCAGATTGCAAATGTGACACATTGTAGAATGATTTGAGAATGTGTATTAAGTCAGGGATGTGTATTCTTTGTGATTCAGAAATTCTATTCACAAGGAGCTCTGTACAAGATACCCATATCTATGTTCTTTGAAATTTAAAAAAATGGAAGCAATCTAAATGCCCATAAATGGGAGAATGGATAAAAAGGATACATAAAACATGGTATATTTATACAATGGGATGTTATATGGTAGTTAAAAATGAATGAACCAGGCCTAGATTTAGCAAACTGAAAAACCTCAAAAACATAATGTCAGGCAAACAAGTGTGGTTTACAGAATTATAAATACAATTTGACAGTATTTATCTGAAGTTTATAAGATAGCCGGGCGGGCTGGCTCACACCTGTAATTCCAGCATTTTGGGAGGCCGAGGCAGGCGGATCACCTGAGGTCAGGATTTCAAGACCAGCCTGGCCAACATGGCAAAACCCCGTCTCTACTAAAAATACATACAAAAACTAACGGGGTGCAGCGGCGCGTGCCTGTAATCCCGCCTACTTGGGAAGATGAAGCGGGACAATCGCTCGAACCAGGGAAGTGGAGGTTGCAGTGGGCCGAGATGGCACTATTGCACTGCAGCCTGGGCAACAAGAGTGAAACTCTGTCTCAAAAAATAAAAATAATAAATAAATAAATAAATAAATAAAAATAAAGTTTATAAGATAGACTATTGTTTTGTGCACCATTAAGGCAGAAAAAATGCTGAGAATTAAACTCTGACAAAATGCTTCCTTGTCACTTATAATTCAACACTGATTTGACAGTTTTTTAACCATATATTACTCTTATACATGCATGAAAGAGGAAAATATAAGTAACATAATCAATTAAGGTATTCTGTAAATTTTTCCACATTTAGCATCTGACTTCTTAGAATTCTTTCCTGGTGCCTGTGTTTTTCAGCACAATAAAACCTCCATCCAAATTGAGTATTGGTAATAAAGCATTTCTGAAAAGAATCTATAAAAGAACAAAGTCACTGGCATTGTGCTCTCAAGCTATTTTTGCAGTTAGGTACAGCTAATCTACTTATGGTTCCTGCTTCTGGAATCTTGCTAAAACATTTCTGATTTGCCACCCCTTCTTCCTCTACCCTCTCTTCATAGCCATTTGGTTCCTCAAGGTAAGAAGAGTACCCTGCCATTGTCTCCAGAATCTTTTCCCACACTTCCGACACCAATTCTGCAAGTTTGTTTCTCGTCCCTGTGATGTTGGAGAAGGTATGGCCATGATGGTTATGATACAGCGGCCATCTGGCTGACTGCTTTTGGAAGATGTCACCAATGATGACAGCATCCTGATTTCAGAGAGATGAAAATGTGAAAAAACAAATGTGCCTTAGAAACAATGAAATATGGTAGTTGTAATTGATGGATAAAAACATATGTGGAAAAAAGGCCAGGCACAGTGGCTCACGCCTGTAATTCTAGCACTTCGGGAGGCCAAGGCAGGCAGATCACTTGAGGTTAGGAGATCGAGACCAGCCTAGCTAACATGGTGAAACTTTGTCTCTACTAAAAATTCAAAAAGTAGTAGGGCTTGGTGGTTCACATCTATAATCCCTGCTATTCAGCAGGCTGAGGCACAAAAATCACTTGAACCTGGGAGGTGGAGGCTGCAGTAAGCCGAGATTGTGCCACTGCACTCCAGCCTAGGCGATAGAGCAAGACTCTGTCTTAAAACAAACACACAAAAACAAACAAAACAAAAAACAACTCAACAACAACAACAAAACATATGTGGAAAATGTGTAACTTTATGTATGGACATGATAGACACCAAATCCAAGATGGCTATTATCCTAGAGAAAGCAGTTATGTGGAAATGAAGGCTATGTGATTGGTAACTAATGTTCAGGAAGCTTCAGTGAATTGCAAATATCCTATTTCTTAAGCGAGGTGGAAGATACATGGGTGAGTATTATTTTTCTATATTTGTTGTAGGACTGAAATATTTCAAAACAAAAAAAGGAAATTGCTGCATGAGTGCAATTCTATTAATTAGCTGTGTGAGTCTGAAGAACCTGTGTAAATTTAGCCTTCTACTCTACATTTTAAAGATAGTATACCTCTCCTTCCTGCCTCAGAGGAATTTTGAGTTGAGGCTCAAATAGCAAATGCTTGTGAACACCTTTGTTCAACTGTTCAGCTGTAAAGCATGACATAGAAAGATGATGAAGATTGTCATCTCACAAGCTAACCAAACTTCTTACTAAGGGTGTATTACCTTCAAATGGTGATGTCTATTTCACTACCACCTTGAATTGGGGCCAGCTTTGTGATTTGCTTTGATCAATAGAGTGTGACAAAAGTGACACAGCAAGTTCTAGAATCTAGATGTTGATGTTAATATACCTTTGATTGTAACATTTTAAAAATCCTGAGTCACCACCATGCTATTAAGAAGCCTAGTCTAGCCTATTGGAGCATGAGCAGTCACATGAAGAAGAACCATAGAGTCCAGCCACCAGCCAGAACCAAGGGCTAGACCTGAGTGAGGCCATCTTGGACCCTCCAGCCCCACCGACCCTCCAGCTAAATGTTGCAGACTAACAGAACTCCCCAGCCAACCTGCAGAATCATGAGAGATAATAAATTGCCATTGTTGTTTTTAGGCCGTTTTAGGCTGGTTTGTGTTGCAGCAAAGTCTACCTGAAACTAGAAGCCTTTGAGAGTTATCCTGATCCATGACTTACATTTTGGTATGATCTATTTGGCAGACCACATGACACTGCTATCACTATATTGTATTTAAACAGTTAAGTGTTAAGCACCTACTGTGTGTAGGTTCCTGACTAGGTGCTATGAAGACTACAAAGAGGCACCATCAATAGCTTACTTACGGCACTCAGAGGACCTCTAATCTCATTAAGAAGACAATATGTATACTATGTAAAGTTAAATAAGAATAAACTAACCTGAAAAATCCAAGCTCTCCAGAGAAAAGCTAAGATGTATGAAGTTGTTAGTATGCAGCTGAACCTATGACCCAATTCATTTAATTTTCACAATAACCCTCCAAGGTAGGCACAATGAGCATTCCCATTTTACACATAAGAACACTGAGGACACTGTGGCTAAGTCGCCCAGGGTCACACAGCCTGGGTCCCAGCAGCCTGCCTATAGCCCATGTGCTTTAGCTGTGAACTAAATAAATGAGAGCCAGAGCCGAAAGTATGAGGAGACAGATACTCTGGGGCTGTCAAGAAGCCCCTGGGGGAGGTGAGACCTTAGCCAGCCTTGGAGGGTGGGTAGGAGTTGGGATGAAATTAAGGTGGGGGGGTTCCAGGTGGAGGTCGTGGCATGCGCACTGTGGAAAGAGTGGGGAATCACATGGAGCATTGGAGGACCCATGAGCAGGACGCCCTCTGGATCAGGATCTGCCTCCCCCCAACCCAGAAGTGGCCCTGACTGTCCTTACTGGCTGCTTGCCTCCCAAGGAGACCCTCACTGCCTGACAGAGGGGACGCCTGGGGAGGGGGCTGGGAGGAGCTTGGGAAAAAGCAGAAGATGGCAGTGTCACTGGTTGGACTATAAGACAGAGCCAGAAAATGGGTGGGTCCACTAGAGATTCTCCGCATCAGCTGGGTGGGAGGGAGTCATGATCTAGCAGGAGCTGTCTTCCAGCTGCCCTGGGGAGCTCCCTGTCCCCATCTCCATTGGCCAGGACAGCACAGAGGCCAGAATAGTATTGAGGCTGAAGAGGGCAGAGGGCAAGTTGCTAGGCCTGAGGACAGCAGCATTTGTACCAGTGGCGGCATGTGTTCTTAGCCACAAAAACAGTACTGGGTTTTTATTGGTTGGTAGGCTATTAATTACAGACTCAATTTCAGAACTTGTTATTGATTTATTCAGTGATTTGACTTCTTCCTGGTTTAGTCTTAGGAGGGTGTATGTGTCTAGTAATTTATCACTTTCTTCTAGATTTTCTAGTTTATTTGCCTAGTGGTGTTTATAGTATTCTCTGATGGTAGTTTGTATTTCTGTGGGAAAAGAAGTGATATCCCCTTTATCATTTTTTATTGTCTATTTGATTCTTCTCTCTTTTCTTCTTCATTAGTCTGGCTAGCAGTCTGTCTATTTTGTTAAACTTTTCAAAAAATCAGCTCCTGGATTCATTGACTTTTTGCAGCATTTTTCATGTGTCTATCTCCTTCAGTTCTGCTCTGATCTTAGTTGTTTCTTGTCTTCTGTTAGCTTTTGAATTTGTTTGCTCTCACTTCTCTAGTTCTTTTAACTAGATATTAGGGTATCAATTTTATATCTTTCCTGCTGTCTCCTGTGGGCATTTAGTGCTATAAATTTCCCTCTAAACACTGCTTTAGCTGTGTCCCAGAGATTCTGGTACATTGTGTCTCTGTTCTCACTGGTTTCAAAGAACTTACTTATTTCTGCCTTCGTTTTGTTATTTACCCAGTAGTCATTCAGGAGCAGGTTGTTCAGCTTCCATGTAGTTTTGAGTGTGTTTCTTAATCCTGAATTCTAATTTGATTGCACTGTGGTCTGAGAGACTATTATGAATTCCGTTCTTTTGCATTTGTTGAGGAGCATTTTACTTCCAATTATGTGGTCAATTTTAGAGTAAGTGTTATGTGGTGCTGAGAAGGATTTATATTCTGTTGATCTCAGGTGGAGAGTTCTGTAGATGTCTATTAGGTCTGCTTGGTCCAGAACTGAGTTCAAGTCCTGAATATCCTTTGTTTGTTCCTTTTCATTCTTCTTTCTCTAATCTTGTCTTCATGCTTTATTTCATTAAGTTGATCTTCAATTTCTGATGTCCTTTCTTCTGCTTGATTGATTTGACTATTGATACTTGTATGTGCTTCACAAAGTTCTCATGCCATTTTTCAGCTCCATCAGGTCTTTTATGTTCTTCTCTAAACTGGTTATTCAAGTTAGCAATTCCTCTAAACTTTTTTTCAAGGTTCTTAGCTTCCTTGCATTGGGTTAGAACACGCTCCTTTAGCTCGAAGCAGTTTGTTATTACCCACCTTCTGAAACCTACTTCTGGCAATTCATCAAACTCATTCTCTATTCAGTTTTGTTCCCTTGCTGGTGAGGAGTTGTTATCCTTTGGAGGAGAAGAGGCATTTTATTTTTGGAATTTTCAGTCTTTTTGCACTGGTTTTTCCTCATGTTTGTGGATTTATCTACCTTTGGTCTTTGATGTTGGTGACCTTCGGATGGGTTTTTGTGTGGACGTCCTTTTTGTTGATGTTGATGTTATTCCTTTCTGTTTGTTAGTTTTCCTTCTAACAGTCAGTCCCCTCTGCTGCAGGTCTGCTGGAGTTTGCTGGAGGTCCACTCCAGACCCTGTTTACCTGGGTATCACCAATGGAGGCTGCAGAATAGCAAATATTGCTGCCTGTTCCTTCCTCTGGAAGCTTTGTCCCAGGGGGGCACCCACCAGATGCCAGCCAGAGATCTCCTGTATGAGGTGTCTGTCAACCCCTTCTGGGAGGTTTCTTCCAGCCAGGAGGCACAGGGGTCAGGGACCCACTTGAGGAGGCAGTCCATCCCTTAGCAGAGCTCGAGCGCTGTGATGGGAGATCCACTGCTCTCTTCAGAGCCAGCAGGCAGGAACATTTAAGTCTGCTGAAGCTGCACCCACAGCCACCCCTTCCCCCAGGTGCTCTGTCCCAGGGAGATGGCAGTTTTATCTGTAAGCCCCTGACTAGGGGTACTGCCTTTCTTTCAGAGATGCCCTGACCAGAGAGGAGGAATCTACAGAGGCACTGAGACTACAGCGGCTTTGCCAAGCTGCAGGTGGCTCTGCCCAGTTCAAATTTCCTAGCAGCTTTGTTGACACTGTGAGGGGAAAATCACCTACTCAAGCCTCAGTAATGGTGGACGCCCTTCCCCACACCAAGCTTGAGCATCCCAGGTCAACTGCAGACTGCTGTGCTGACAGTGAAAATTTCAAGCCATTGGATTTTAGCTTGCTGGGCTCCATGGGGGTGGGATCCACTGAGCTAGACCACTTGGCTCCCTGGCTTCAGCCCCATCTCCAGGGGAGTGAACAGTTCTGTCTCTCTGGTGTTCCAGGTGCCACTGGGTATGAAAAAGAAAACTCCTGCAGCTAGCTCGGTGCCTGCCCAAACAGCCACCCAGTTTTGTGTTTGATATCCAGGGCCCTGGTGGTGTAGGCACCCGAGGGAATCTCCTGGTTTGTGGGTTGTGAAGACTGCAGGAAAAGCATAGTATCTGGGCCAGGATGCACCATCTCTCATGGCACAGTCCCTCACAGCACAGTCCCTCACGGCACAGTCCCTCATGGCTTCCCTTGGCTAGGGGAGGGAGTTCCCCAACCCCTTGCCCTTCCCAGGTGAGGCGATGCCCCACCCTGCTTCGGCTCACCCTCCATGGGCTACACCCACTGTCTAACCTGTCCCAATGAGATGAGCCAGGTACCTCAGTTGGAAATGCAGAAATCGCCTGCCTTCTGCATTGATCTTGCTGGGAGCTGCAGACCCAAGCTCTTCCTATTCAACCATTTTGCCATCCACTACATGGACTTTATATCTTTTGCATTTCAAGGATTTGTTTAGGTAGAGCCTTCTGTTTTTTTTGTTTTTTTGTTTTTGAGAGTTTCACTCTTGTTGATCAGGCTGGAGTGCAATGGCGCAATCGCAGCTCACAATGCAACCTCTGCGTCCCAGGTTCAAATGATTCTTTCCTGCCTCAGACTCTCAAGTAGCTGGGACTACAGGCATACACCACCATGCCTAACTAATTTTTGTATTTTTAGTAGAGATGGGGTTTCACCATGTTGGCCAGGCTTGTCTTGAACTCCCAACCTCAGGTGATCTACCTGCCTTGGCCTCCCAAAGTGCTGGCATTACAGGCGTGAGCCACCGCACCTGGCTGCCTTCTGATCTTTTTAAACGGAATGTTCTCATCATGATATGATTTCTATCCGTCTGTTCTTACCCTAGATTCTCAAGGCTGAATAAAGAACTGGTCAGGTGGAATTTCTGCTTTCACCTAATCTTGAACTTCTTTGCTTTGCTTTTGGAATGAAACGCCCTGACTCCAAACTGTCTGTGGTCAGGGTCCTCCCTCACAGCACCACCCCAACCATCTTCTCTGTCCCAGTGTATTCTATTTCTCACCTCCGAACCTTAACCTGCCTAGACTTCTTCCTCATCCTTGATCATCCTCTGTGTGTGGTGGGTCCCAGGCTTTTGCTGAGTTTGCCTCCACCACCTGGTGTGCCTCCTCCTTCTGGCCTCACCTGGTAACATCTTCATCCTTCCAGGCCACTTCAAATACCCCTTCGTTTGGAGACTTTCCTGAAGCCCAACAGGACATGACCTCTGCAGTGTTTCAATGAAGGAGTAATGAAGCCAGATGGTGCCTCATGTGGTTCCCTGCTTTTCCTACAGTGCAGTCTGAATCCTTTCCAGGAACAGCGACCACCTCTGCAAACAACCAGCAACCCCACTGATGCAGTGGGCATTTATAATGTTGAGTAACATAGTTTGGCCAAAAATACATACAATAAACAAGAACTGGCCTCATACTAACATATTTCATGATGATTCAGAGATTATTAAGTAGTGTAAATTTCAAAAGCATATCTGAGCACACCATTTCCTCTTGGGGTGTCCAATCTTTTGGCTTCCCTGGGCCACACTGAAAGAAGATGAATTGTCTTGGGCCACATATAAAATACATGAGCACTAATGATAGCTGATGAACTAAAAAAAAAAAAAAAAAAAATCACAAAAAAATCTCATGTTTTAAGAAAGTTTACAAATTTGTATTGGGGCACATTCAAGCCATCCTGGGCCACATGCGGCCTGTGGGCTGTGGATTGGACAAGCTTGCTCTAGAGCCATAGACAAGGTTTGTTGATGGTGGTGTAGGATGGCAAGAAAAGGTGACCTAGGCCCCATCACACGCAGGGCCACGAGGAGCAACTCCTCTGCAGGCCCCACCCCCGCCACTGGTGCAAATGCAGCTGTCCTCAGGCCTAGCAACTTGCCCTCTGCCCTCTTCAGCCTCAATACTATTCCGGCCTCTGTGCTGTCCTGGCCAATGGAGATGGGGACAGGGGGCTCCCCAGGGCAGCTGCTTATGTCAGACCAGCCCTAACGCGATGGAAATGCTGAGCTGAAGTGTGCTCCCGTGGTTTGAAGAGCACATTTTTCACTGGCATCATGCACATTGGACAAACGATGTCTGTTAGATGAAAGCATCTTTAAAATGACATTATAAGCAAATACAAATTGGAATCGCAGAATGCAGCTTAAGGATCTCACTGCCCCCCTCTAGTGGTCATGTCGAGTTTCATCGGATCTCTTGACCGCGGGCTGGGTCCTGTCCTAGGAATTCTGGCGCCCTCTTGTGGAGGGCAGAAGGAGGTCTTAGTAGACCGGCAAAGACCAGCGAGGCCTGCGTGAAAGATGCTAAAGACAACTCCTCTCCCTCAAAGATTCCCTTTTAGCAGAATCGAGTCAATTCTCATTCATTCTTTTAGGATTGTATGTCTTTTAAAAATGCGTTGCATTCGTCGCTGCCTGCTTGGAGTACAATGACCGATATTAACCATTTTCAAAGAGATTCAGATTTTTTCTTTTAAAAAATTGGCTCTGGCTCCATGGAAAACAGCTGTAAGTGCTCAGAAGCTGCTGAGATCTGATCACAGTTCTCCTACTTTTTTTTTTCCACTACGAAGCCTGCATGCGAACTCCCTGCAGCCTGCAATGCTTTCTGGGTTTTCATTTCTGTTTCCATTTTCACCTTTTCCCTCACTGCCTTGCTGCCAGTCTCTAACACCACTCCTGACCTCTCCCTTCCTTCTAACCTGCTGTGGGATCAGAAGTGAAGGAACAAAGCTTGCTATAATTCTAATTTATCAACAGATTAAACAGACTCCCATCAATACTGGAAATGCTCTCCCCTTTGCAAAACACGAAATCTCTTCTCTAAATACACGCATGCCTTTTAGTGCCTATGTCATCCTTATCCAGTGAGTAGGAAAGAGTTAAAAGAATGAAGGTGTTAAAAGAATTTTCTCTAGGATGGGCAGCTGATCCTGTGAGCTGGGAGCTTTGGAAGCAGCCCTGATTATTTATTTATTTATTTTTCTTTTTTCTTTTCTTTTTTTCTTTTTTTTTGTTTTTGAGACGGAGTCTCACTCTTGTTGCCCAGGCTGGACTGCAGTGGTGCGATCTCGGCTCACCGCAACCTCCGCCTCCCGGGCTCAAGTGATTCTCTTGCCTCTGACTCCAGAGTAGCTGGGATTACAGGCATGCGCCACCACGCCCAGCTAACTTTTGTATTTCCAGTAGAGATGGGGTTTCGCTATGTTGGCCAGGCTGGTCTCAAACTCCTGACCTCATGTGATCTGCCCGCCTAAGCCTCCCAAAGTGCTGGGATTACAGGCGTGAGCCACCGTCCCCTGCCTAGCAGCCCTGATTTCATCTTTGCCTCCTTGGCCTGGGTTCTGCTCTCTGGGCCGGAAGCGCTGCCCCCTGGCGGTGGGGAGAGACGTGTGCTACATAGAACTGAGGTTTCAGAAAAAAAGTTCTGCAGGTGTGGATAAACAGAACGCTAAGCGGATATTGCCCAAGACAGCATAAGTGGAGGAGAGTCTCAACCAGAGTTAAGGTTTTGTGTGTCTGTAACCAAGGGTTCAAATGTCAAGGTGAGAAGTGATAATGCGGCACCTGGAGATCGCGGCGGGTGATCCAGGACAGAGCGGTGGGAGCTAGATAGAACGGTCATGTTTTTTCCTAATAAGCTATTTATTTATTTAAAAAAATAAAATAAAAATTGCATACCTTTACAGTATACAACATGATGTCTTAGTATATGTATATATTGTGGTATAATTAAATAAGTGATTTAACATATCCATCACCCCCACATAGCTATTTTTTGTGTGTGGTGAGAATATTTAAAATCTATTCTCTTAGCCGTTTTCAAGTATGCAATGCATTGTTATTAATTATAGTCACCGTGCTGTATAATAGATCTCCGTAACCTATTCCTCCTGTCTAACTGAAACTTTGTACCCCTCTCAACTGTTCTCTACCTCTGGCAACCACCATTCTACTCTATGCTTCTGTGAGTTTGACTTTTTGAGAGTCCATACACAAGGGACATCAAAAGTGGTCCATTTTAATATGATGCTGGCTTTGTTGCATGGAAATAGGCTGTTACTTGGGCAGAGACAGTAGGATGGGGGATATTTGTAACAGAAAAAGGTCTCAGATTGAGATTTTGTGTTCCTTAAGGAGATCATCTTCAGACAAGGCTCTCCTGTAGTGTTAAATGGAATCCTACAAAACACCAGTGTTCCATGAGTTGTCAGTAGATGGTCTACAACAATTATTTTCTATATTCAGGTAACTTTTGGCAATTACATACCATATGTGCTGGAAAGCTTGTTAACCCATGCAGACCCATACTCTGCCCTTCTTCTCCCTGGACCCCCTGCCAGGTAACCTTGTTCTGGTTCCATCTCTTGATCAAACGCTGTAACTTTGGTCAGGCCGACTTCTCTCTGGAGGGGGTTCTGGTACCCTGCTGGGGCTAGTGCTGGGGCGTTGCACTCTTCTTTGTGATTTCCCTATATCCTGCCCATACCTTTATAAACAATATTTTTAATAAAACTGTTCTCGAATTACCCAAACCAAGTATGCCATCTCTTTCCTTCCAGGACCCTGACTGACACACGATCTACTTCATTAGAGAACCACGATGCCTAATGGCATTTTAAAATATGTTAATTGTGTTGGTTAATTTGTTCATGTGGCCTCTTCTACTGGAACACAATCACAGTGCCTGGTGCATAGCAGGTGCTTGTCTTAGATGGGGTTTTCTTAGGAGGAGACACTTAACCAAAAACGTGAGTGCATATGATTTATTAAGGAAGTGCTTCCTGGAGAAACTGCTACGAAAGTGGGGAGGCAGGGTGGAGTAGAGGAAGAAGGCAAGCAGTGGAGCAATGCCAGGAGAAAGTCCCAGCCTCAGCCTGATCCCATGGGGCACAATGAGGCATAGCTGTTTTGTTGTTGTTATTGTTGTTTGTTTGTTTTCTGAGATGGAGTCTCGCTCTGTTGCCCAGGCTGGAGTGCAGTAACCCGATCTTGGCTCACTGCAACCTCCACCTCCCGGGTTCAAGCAATTGTCCCACCTCAGCCTCCCGGGTAGCTGGGATTACAGGCACCCACCATCATGCCCAACTAATTTTTGTATTTTTGTAGAGACGGAGTTTCACCGTGTTGGCCAGGCTGGTCTTGAACTCCTGACCTTACATGATTTACCCGCCTTGACCTCCCAAAGCAATGGGAATACAGGTGTGAGCCACCGTAGCCAGCCTTAGCTGGCATTTTGAATGTCCCCTCCCACAACATCTGTCCATCATTGGTGGCAGAGACCAGGCACCCTAGGGTGGGTCATAAATTCCCAGGCACTCAACTCTCTAAATGGACAAAGTGGCTTCAGTAGCCACAGTCAAATCTCTGAAGGAGGGCAAAGCTGCAAGTAGTTAGCAGCAGAGCCCACAGAAGCTGAGGTGTGGGCACACAGAACCAAGGGGGAGTGGGATCTGGGAAGGTTTCAGTGGTGTCCCCCAAAGCTCTCATCAAAAAATAAATTCATGAATGAAGACCCCCAAAATTTCCTTTATATAGAAAAATCTGATTTTTTTTCCCCCTGATACAGAGTCTCACTCTGTCACCCAGGCTGGAGTGCAGTGGTGCGATCTCAGCTTACTACAACCTCCACCTCCTGGGCTCAAGTGATTCTCATGCCTCAGCCTCCTGAGTAGCTGGAATTTCAGGTGTACGCCACTGTGCCCAGCTAATTTTTGTATTTTTCAGTAGAGACAGGATTTTGCCATATTGGCCAAGCTGGTATCAAACTCCTGACCTCAAATGATCCACCTGCCTCAGCCTCCCAAAGTGCTAGGATTACAGGCAGCCACCACGTCTGGCCCCCAAAATCTAATTTTAACACATAGGACATTACTTTTTTGTTTTGTATTATGCTTATTTACATCCCACTTGCCCAATGTTCTATTGAATACATTTTGGAAAGAAGCATTGCTTACCTAGAAAGCTAATTTTTCCTCATTTAGGCCACTGGGTGTATCAGTCAGAAATCTCCAGAGAAACAAAACCAACAGGTTATATATAAAGAGATATGGGCCAGGTGCGGTGGCTCATGCTTATAATCCCAGGACTTTGGGAGGCCAAGGTGGGCAGATGACTTGAGCCCAGGAGTTCAAAACCAGCCTGAGCAACATGGAGAAGTTTATGATGCCCCAATCTCTACAAAAAATTAGCCACCCATGGTGGTGCATGCCTGTGGCCCCAGCTCCTTGACAGGCTGAGATGTGATGATTGCTTGAGTCCACAAGGCAGAGGTTGTCATGAGCTGAGATTGTGCCCCTGCACTCCAGCCTGGGTGACAGAGTGGGACCCTGTCTCAAAAAAATAAAAAATAACAAAATAAAGAGATATAAGAAAATATTTATTATGGAAAGTGGCTCATGTGATTATGAAAGCTGAGAAGTCCATGATATGCCATCTGCAAATGAGAGACCCAGGAGAGCCAGCGGTGTAATTCAGCCTGAGTCCATAGACCTGAGAAGCTGAGGGGCTGCTCACAGAAGTCTCCAAGGCTGCAGGCTTAAGAACCTGGAGCTCTGATGTCCAAGGGCAGGAGATGAATGTCCCTGTCTCCAGGAGGCATTTCCTCAGTAAATCATACCTTCACATTTCAAGAGTGTGAATTTGCCCTTTTCTCACCTTTTTGTTCTGTTTGGGCCCTGGATGGATTAGATGGTATTGCCTACATTGATGAGGGTGGATCTTCTCTACTCAGTTTACGATTCAAATGCTAACCTCTTCCAGAAACATCGTGACAGACAAACCCAGAAATAATGTTTAACAGCTATCTGGGCATCCCTTAGCCTAGTCAAGTTGACACATAAAACTAACCATCACACTGAGGTTAGGGCAACAGACCCTCTCATGGCTGAGACAGCAGGACTGAGTCTGTTGCCAGAGTCAGAACTTCTGAAGAAATGGAATATCCAGTGCATGACACGTGTACTATGAGAGCCAGAAAAATACCATCAGTAAGGTCATGAACCTAGCATGCAAGTGGACAAGATAACTCCAGGCCTGCACTAATAAGTAGGTGACCAAAGAGGAACTAGGATCCTGGATGTCCTCGGGCAGCTTGAGAAGGTGATCATGAGTACAGCATGGAGGAGGCAGGAAGAAGAGATCAATGTTAGGTATCTCTGTGAGGAACAGGCACATCGGCAGCAGTAATAAAGAGTCTACAAAATAATTTTTATGTCAGTAAATCTCTTGCATGATGAAGAGAAGGACATATAAATGAAAATTCAAAAACTCAGAATAACATGATGGCTCTGTCCTAGTCACTCATGAGCAGAGAGGTACTCATCACCCACTGGCCCAGGGGACGGAGTAAACATCAAAACCAGAATGACCTTCGTTCAGGGTGTTTAATTCAAATATGTAAGACTATTTGGTAGAAATTTTATAAGCTTGCCTACATGAAGTGATAATGTTCAAATAATATATATATTTGAGATGGAGTCTCACTCTGTTGCCCAGGCTAGAGTATAGTGGTGCCATCTCAGCTTACCGCAACCTCCACCTCCCGGATTCAAGTGATTCTCCTGCGTTAGCCTTCCTAGTAGCTGGGATTACAGGCGTCCACCACCACGCCTGGCTATTTTTTTTTTTTTTTTGTATTTTTAATAGAGATGGAGTTTCACCCTGTTGGTCAGGCTGGTCTCGAACTCCTGACCCCAGGTAATCCACCTGCCTCAGCCTCCCAAAGTGCTGGGATTACAGGTGTGAGCCACCACACCTGGTCAATACTTTTCTTTCTTATGTCTCTGTTAAAGGACCTCCAACATAGATGGTAATGTAGTAGAAATATATGTGAATACAAGGGATGATCGCATATCACTCCATTTATCCAGTCTAGACAATCAACAATTGGCAAACATTATTACCCTAAAATAATATCCTGGTATACAGACATTATTATGAAAATCTTGTGTGTTTTGAAGTCTTAAAAACAAACAAGGAAACAAAAAAAATAGTACATTCTGATTCTCAACTATGGTCCCAGGGTTGAGAATGGAATAAAGGCACTCTGGAAGGCTGAGATGCTGCAGTGTGTGATGTTCCGGAAGGGAGCCCGGGCCATTTCCTTTCTGCCATATTTGAATCCAGAAGGTCTGTATGTTTCATGTGTCCTTACAGTGGACAGGTACACGTTGATTTAAAAGGATTAAGACCAGAACTCATCTAACCCTTGTCACACCCTTTAAAGGAAGCAGAAATAGAAGCCCTGACCACAAACTTGGGCTGGTTTCTATGGTTTGAAAATGTACAGTTAATCCAGACTATTATTATTTCTGAGCTTCAACCACTAGTAGTAATATGCTATCACCAAGGGAAGTTTGAGATTTTTATTACCCAGCCTATAAGTGTAAAAAAAAGGAACTGAAAATGAACTCAACCCATTAACCACTTATTAGGCTCTATGGTTTGCTTTGCTCTGGGTTTGGGGAGAGTGTTGTGGGGTCAGGGTCAGGGGATTAAAAACATGTGATGGAATCTCTGGTCCTAAGAAAATGAGTGTAAACATCTGTGGTAAAAACGATGGATTAGTAGTGAATTAGAGCCATTCTGTGTGCTAAAAGTTTGAGGAGCTTTCTAGAAAGAAATTTTGTACATATTCCAAAATATTGAAGTGGGTAGGAAAGCCACAAGCATTTGAGTCAATTCTCATCTTCTGATTTCTAAATGTGGATGAAGTCACTGCCTGTGATCTTGGGGAATATTTCCCATTGCCAGCAAAGGCTGCTTGATGAAGCCTGCAGCAACAAGCCTTTTAGAGGCCCTGCGCAGACTCACCTCATTGCACCAACCAAAGGATCAAAGGATCCAAAGAGAAACTTCCTTGGAGTGGGCCCAGACCTTTGCTCCTCCCCGTCCATCATCCCCTAGCACCATGGTCTAATTAATGTCCTTACAATGGACTCATCCTGTGACAGCTCCTCCTCCCTGGGGGTAGCCTGTCCTGTAAAGTGGGCTCCAATCCCCCTCTAGCCACAGTCTTCTACAGAAAGAATATGGTTGCAGGTGGAAACTCAGGAGGGAGGAGTCATGACTTCAGGTAGATTATTTGCAGGTTTCTGCTGACTCCCTTAACCACCTTCTACCACCACTCAATCAGTATTCTTCACTATGAGAGAAAAACAATTGGCTGTGCATACATTGTTCTCAGAAGACCCAGGGCTGCATAATAAAATACGTACAAGAGTCATACAAGGAACAGAAATTGCAAAAGCCTGATGGCTATCAGACCTCCTGAAAAGGCATTCAACATCAGGGTTTGTTTGCCTTTTTAAAATTGCATTTGTTTGCTTGCTTTAACGGTGTGCTAGTCAAGCAAAATGCATCTACAGTTTCAATGCTAACCACGGGCCACCAGTGTGTAACCTCTGAGGTAGACCATCCTTTCTCTTCAGTGAATAGGAATAATGACAAAAAAGAAAGAAGCTGTTTTACCATCTTTGTTTATGCTCATGGTTCTCTCTCAAAGGAAACCAGACATTTTGTCCAACTGTGTGTATAACAGCACAATTAGAAAAGAAATGTTTCAAAACACAAGATTTCTTCCTACTGCTAATGCCAAAAGCAAGGATCTAAAGGATCTAAACATAACATCAATTTTTGAAAATATGTTTATTTGGTACTTCTTGAGGATAGTCTCGGCCTCAGTGAGAACAGTTGATAAAGTCCCAAATGCCTCTACTGGTTTGCTGCAGAGCCTGAAAGCTGTTGGCATTAGCAGTTCTTATTTTCAAATTTCTAAAAACAGTATTAATTAAATAATCAGATATTGAATGCCTATGAGTCATTAGCGATGGGCATTTTATCCAGGATGTTTCTTGCCTGCAGGAATAGAACACTGGTTGACTCAGTAGCAAGGAGTTTCTTACTTGATAGACCAACTGGCAACCTCCATTGTCTAGCAAAGACAGAGGTCTATGGGAAATGGGAGGTGAGTTTTATTGTCTGACAGTCTTCCATTAGGAGCATCTCCACTGCTACTGTCTTTTTTTTTTTTTTTTTTTTTTTGATAGCACCTTCTGTTGGCAGGTGTGAAATCTGTACAACTTCTGACACTCTTAAGAAATAGAAGATTTTCTCCTTGTTTAAATGATCCCAGTACATACGCATGGCCCTTAAAGCTGAGAGGATCTCAGGCAGGGGATGCCACCAGCACAACCCTCAATGGTCATCTCACATGACACCAAACATTTGCAACTTTTTAAATAACTGAATTTTTTTTTTTTTTGAGACGGAGTCTCACTCTGTTGCCCAGGCTGGAGTGCAGTGGCATAATTTTGGCTCACTGCAACCTCCGCCTCCCGGGTCCAAGCAGTTCTCCTGCCTCAGCCACCCAAGTAGCTGGGATTACAGGCACCTGCCACCACACCTGGCTAATTTTTTTTTTTTTTCTTTAGTACAGATGGGGTTTCACCATGTTGGCCATGGTAGTTTTGAACTCCTTACTTCAAGTGATCTGCCCGCCTCGGCCTCCCAAAGTGCTAGGATTACAGGCACAAGCCACTGTGCCTGGCCCTTTCTGATTTTTTTAAAACTTAATTCAGAGTATGCATTGTGCCATTTTCCTTAGAAGACTGCTTATGGCTGTGTAGCTTCTGCAATACCCACTGTGAACTCTGACTTCTGAAACTCCAAAATCGCCTTATGAAAAATCCTGTCCTCCCTGGTAGTAGGGGGTCAGGAGGAGGTGGTGATGGTTAATGGTTACACAAAGTAGTTTGAGAGAATGAATAATACCTAGTATTTTATAGCACAATGGGTACAAAAAATAGTGTGAAAGAATGAATAATACCTAGTATTTTATAGTCAAAATAGTTTAATTGTACATTTTAAAATAACTGAAAGAGTATCATTGGATTGTTTATAACACAAAGGATAAATGCTTGAGGGGATAAGTATCTCATTTGTCATGGTGTGAGTATGCATTGCATGTCTATATCCAAGTATTTCTTACCCCATAAACATATACACCTACTATGAACCCATAAAAATTAAAAATCCTTTCATTCTTGATTCTACCCAGAAAATTAATACTTGACAAAGTTGCTTGTCTTCTGTGTTAATTTTCTCACCATCTAAAAACACTTGATCCTACTTTCCAAACTATCTTTAAGTATTACATGTATATAGATATATATACTTACAGACAACTCACCCAAGGCAATTTGTAGAAGTCCAATTAGTGAGTAAATTGTAAATATAGACTCAAAACTCTTTGATCGAAAACCCAAGTAGTTCAAATGCCAGATTTGCCATTTTGAACCATGTAATCTTGGGAAATTATTTACCCCCCTCTGAAATTCTATGTATAAAAATGGAGATAAAACCAATCATCTTGCACAGTTGTTGTAAAGATCATACACATAAGATGATCCATGGACACCAGCTCAGCACTGTTTCTGGTATATTTTGCTTTAAAAACGTTGATTTCCTTTTCAACTCGTATTCATGTAATTTTTTAGAACTTACATTTGCAAGACCAGGCACGGTGGCTCATGCCTGTAATCGGCACTTTGGGAAGCTGAGGCGGGTAGATCACGTGAGGTCAGGAGTTTGAGACCAGCCTGGCCAACATGGTGAAATCCCGTCTCTACTAAATATACCAAAAAAAAAAAAAATTAGCCTGGTGTGGTGGCATGCACCTGTAATCCCAGCTACTCAGGAGGCTGAGGCAGGAGAATCACTCGAACCTGGGAGGCAGAGGCTGCAGTGAGCTGAGATTGTGCCAATGTACTCCAGCCTGGTCAACAAGAGTGAAACTCCTTCCCCCGCCTCAAAAAGAAAGAAAGAAAGAAAAAAAGAACTTAGATTTGCAGCACTTGAGATATTAAATATAATGTGAAAAGATATCATAGAAGTTGAGTTGGTCAAGGGTCTTTTCTAGTTTATCTACTTCAACCATGTCATTTTATAGACAAGGACAATGAACCCAAGGTTACAAACTAATTTGTAGCCAAGCCCAAACTCGAATTCAGGTTTCTGGACACCCAAGTTCAGGGCACTTGCCACCCACATTGTCATAAAAGTGGTATTGTTAAATTTTTCACTGTTCATTTATCAGAAATGTGATTTGATGTAGAGCATTCCTTCAAATGCTGGATTTGGCGTTTACAGTTGAGAGAGAGGAGAAAGGAGTTGACTTATAAAAATAAGTGCTAAAGAGAGAGAGCTACATGGGATAGTGAGTAGTAGGAGACAGAAGTTAGAAGACTTGTAAATAATGGCTAGGGCTGCTGGAAGGAAGAAACATAGTATAAAAATTACAAGGATATTATTACAGATAGTTTTCAAAAGACTGATTTACCTGTAGGAGGAGTAAACATCCCAGAATATATTAGGATGTGTCCTTGGTTCATTTGTTCTCTCATCTTTGTTGTCTGAGATGCTGTGAGACAGGGCTCTTTGATGTTTCAGAATAAACATAAATACTGTCAAAATCCCACAGCTTGTAAGCCCCAGGAAATGAATACTAAACCTCTTTCTCTCCTCCCCACACGATTCTAAATACAAGTTAGTTTCATTTCAAAAGATTTTAAGAGACTGCCCTCCTCCCAGTTGCTTTTCTTCTTCTTATATTTTTAAAATGGACTTATGTCTGCAATAAATGAAGCATCTAGACTTTGAATATTTGTTTATTGAAATTTGACTTAATTGTCATGTTAACTAAGAAGAAATCTCCCCCAAGGCATTACTTCATAGAGAGGTACTCAGACTTTAAAATCTCGGAGAAATATTGTTCAGTGTTCTTTTAGAAATGCATCCCCTTCCCTCTAGACACAGTTATGATCAGCCCGTTTTATATGACTGGCAACTGACTCAGGTTACAGAAAGAAATAATTATTGGTAACCATGTCAACCTATTGTGGGATGCAGGCTCCACTTGAGAATACACACAGGTACACTTTGAAGCTGGGAGTCTTCACTTTGTAGGTTATAAAACCCCAAATCATTTATTTCAAGGGAGAAATTTGATTTTGTAATTGTAAAGACGAATGAAATTTTACGTGGTTGATGATTTTATCAGTTACCTCAATGTTTGACAACCTTGTTAAGCTGCTTTCTAGAAAGGATAGATTCAGTTCAGGCTCTCACCCTCTGAAAATTATATTAAACGACTTTGGTGGACTTGGTGATTTATATAATCAGTAAGCTTCTCTGTAATGACTGTATTTGTATTTCTGTAAGTGTTTTGTATGAATGTGAGCAGCAAGCTTTAGACACTTGCAAAGGGATTAGGCTCACAGAAATGAATCCATGCCAGGCAATAATTTGGAAAGTCATATTTAAATCTTTAATTAGAACACTAAGTCCTAAAACTTAGCTTAGCCTACGGAGTCTCTTTATATGAATTAGTTCAGGGAAAAATCCAGCAATGATTCTTTTATGTCATGTTCAATCCCCCAGAAAAACTAAGCTACGCTTCCCAGCTTTTCCCAACTTCTCTCCTTTTATGAGAAAATGGCATGAATGTAAAATATTAAATATTAAAATAATAGTATTGTTCTATTGCTCAGAACAATTTTCTCCCAAGTATTCTTTAATAGGACAATGGTTCTCAAACTTGGTTGAGCTTCAGAATCGTCTGGAGGACTGTTAAAACACAGATTGCTGGTGCCACTCCCTAAAGTTTCTGATTCACTGTGTCTGAGGTTGGACCCAGTAATCTGCATTTCTAACAAGTGCCAAGGCAATGCTGGTTCATAGGGAGCACACCTCAAGGATCACTAAAAATTCTATATGTGTATATATGTATATATTCAGGATATAATTCCCAAATATGGAAACACACACACACATACACGTGTGCACACAGACACACACACACACCAGAGAAAGAGAGAAAGAGAGAGAGAGCAAAGGCAGCAAAATGTTAATAATTGGTGGATTTGGGTAACAGGTATTTGGGAGCTCCTTACTATTGGTGTGAATTTTCTCTGAGTTTGAAATTATTTCAAAATACAGTTTAAAAAAATTATACCTTATGAAGCTAACACTTGATGTCTAAACAAATAGAAAACCAGTACGAATCAAGTCTTCTTGGGCATTTGTCTTGAGTTCAAGTCATACTCACCACTTAACAGCTAATATGGTTTGACTCTGTGTCCCCGCCCAAATCTCATGTCAAATTGTAATTCCCAATGTTGCAGGAGGGGCCTGGTGGGAAGTGATTGAATCATGAGGGCAGACTTTGCCCCTGCTGTTCTTGTGATAGAGTTCTCAGGATATCTGGTTGTTTGAAAGTGGCACTGGCCCCCTACTTCTCTCTCTCTCTCTCTTCTGCTGGCCACGTGAAGATGTGCTTGCTTCCTCTTTACCTTCCAACATGATTGTTAAGTTTCCTGAGGCCTCCCCAGAAGCAGAAGCCTGTACATCCCACAGAACCCATTAGCTGATTAAACCTCTTTAAAAAAAAAAAAAAAAAAGTATCCAGTCTTGGCTGGGCATGGTGGCTCACACCTGTAATCCCAGCACTTTGGGAGACCGAGGCAGGTGGATCACAAGGTCAGGAGATCAAGACCATTCTGGCTAACAAGCACAGTGAAACCCTGTCTCTACTAAAAATACAAAAAAAAAAAAAAATTAGCTGGGCATGGTGGCAGGCACCTGTAGACCCAGCTACTTGGGAGGCTGAGGCAGGAGAATGGTGTGAACCCCTGGGAGGCAGAGCTTGCAGTGAGCCGAGATCGCACCACTGCACTCCAGCCTGGGCGACAGAGCGAGACTCTTTTGTCTCAAAAAAAAAAAAAAAAAAAAAAAAAAAAAGTCCAGCCTTAGGTATGTCTTTATAGCAGCGTGAAAACAGATTAATGCAACAGCCAACCGAATTCCTTCTTAACTCATCATCATCAGTATAAGACTCCGGAGTGTGAGCACACATATGGATTTCTGAAGCAGGGGCTTGTGTAGTGATCAGAATGGGGTTTTTGGCTTCAGACAGGCCTGGAGCTGATTCCAGAATTTGTCATTTACCAGTTCTGGGAAACTGGGAGTCATTTAACCCAAGTCTGCTGTATTGTGCTCCAGAAGGTTCCATTTACATAGAAAACAAATAATGTTCCCTGTAGTTGTACAAGGCCATGACCCTAATTTACACTTTCTGAACCTCAGTTTTCATATCTGTAGAATGGGGAGAATAATAACGCTTGGAATGGTTACAGAGATTAAATGACAGTGCTTGTAAAGAGCTTACTTAACACAGTTGGCGGTCCATAGCAAGTGCTCAAGAAATGGTAGCAGTATTGAGGATGATGATAATGGTTCCTACTGGAAATTATGAATTCTTCTGAAGGAGAACTGGTCTGCATGGTCCTTTTCAGTTCCAGTTCCAATGCTGTGATCAGAGATGCTTCTGTTTAACAAAGGCAACATGGACTTTTCACCTTTATTATTGTTGTTACTATTATTACTATTTTCTCTTGGGGGGCCCTGATGAAAAGTTATTACTAATAATACAATAATTCTAGTGATTTAGCTTTTGTCAAAGAGACCCATTCATGATTTTTTCACTCCATAAATAAAAATCACGTCTTCTTTGAAGTGGGCCACTTTTGTAGTACCATTTCTTGGGGACATCAAGATCCAGCGCCTTACTGATATGCCTCAGAGGGCATTTTCCCTTCAAGGACATACTGCACTAGAGATTTTTAGGATATAAACATTTATCAGTTATCTACCTGGGGAGCAAACAGGTTGTTGTTGGAAAAGTCATGCTAGGCAGAAAATCCAATTGGCCAGATAAAAATATAATCAGAGAAGCAAGAAGTTAAGAGACAGGAGAATGATGTTCCAAGGGCTGGGAAGAAGTTCAGAATTCTGTCTCTTGAAGAAATTGTTCAGCGCTCTGTCCCTGAGTTGCAGGTGTGTGGTGGCAATCTATTTCTAGCCAAAAGACCACTGAGAGAATAGTAGATTGGGAAGCCAGACCACCTGTCTAGTCCCAGCCACATCTCTGAGTATCTCTGAGGCCTTAGCAAATCACTGAAAACTCTTTGTCTACAAAATGATGGAGTTGGATTATCTCGGAATCTTATCAAAGTATTGTTAAGCCATGAAGTCTGATATGGTTTGGCTCTCAGGCCCACCCAAATCTCATCTTGAATTGTAGCTCCCATAATTCCCACATGTTGTGAGAGGGACCCGGTGGGAGATAATTGAATCATGGGGACAGTTTCCCTCATACTGTTCTTGTGATAGTGAATAAGTCTCACAAGATCTGATGATTTTATAAAGAGTTTCCCCTTTTGCTTGGCTTTCATTCTGTCTCTTGCCTGCCACCGTGTAAGACATGACTTTGCTCCTCTTCGCCTTCCACCATGATTGTGAGGCATCCCCAGCCAAATGGAACTGTGAGTCCATTAAACCTCTTTTTCTTTATAAATTACCCAGTCTCAGGTATGTCTTTATCAGCAACATGAGAAGAGACTAATACAGAGTCCTTTGTTGAAATAAATTTTATGAGAATCTTCAAAAGAAAATCAAATACATGCAGGGATGCTCAGTGGAAGTTGGGTTGGTGACTCCAGACGTTCACTCTACTAACCTCTTACCTCTGGCAGCTGCAGAGGGAAATCGGAGGAAACCCAGGGGCTCCATGGAGCACAGATTCAAAACCACTGAACTGAATGAAGTGCCTTCCAGCTCAAACACTTCATCTCCACCTTTGATGTATTTCCTCAAAGGAATGGTCATATTTGACACTAAGTTCCATAAAGTTTTATTCCTCAGAATCCTTTATAGAGCTCTTTTATCTCCTGACAGCTCTGCATGGAAGCCATTATTAAGCTAACTTTGTTCATGGGCAGATTTTAAATCTATTTGCTCAAGGCATTTGACAGAGGCACAATAAGGGCCAAACTGAAAAGCAGCAAGCTTTGCCTCTGGTACCCAGACAGAAATAAGAGACTACTTTTAGCATTTGTTTCCACTGTCAGTTCTGTAACTCATCACGCAGATTCCATTTGAGTCATCATTTTTTTTGTTTTGTTTTGTTTTTTTTTGATGTTGTTTAATTCTAGCCTTCCACATAACTGAGTTTTCAGAGCTAGAAACCATGTATGGTGAACCAGCCATCATAAATGTTACACAATTTTATGTATTAGCTGCACAGAAGTTGCTGAAAAGCCTGAAGGGAAAGCAGATGGTTAAAAAAAATACTCTGTCTTTGTGAATTTGGGGTACTTTGCTATGAGAAATTACAGATTATTATTTTCCTTGTTATACCTTTAGTCAAACAGATGGCACTAGATGGGGAACAGGAATTCTAGACAGTTTCCATGGCAATTGTTGGAGGGCCCTGGCCTATTTGTAATGATGTGTACCGCAGTATCTAGGGCGAAGGTGAAATTGTGGGGTTTCATTCTGCAACACCTACTGATATTAAGTCATCAGATGACATTTGCTGGGTTCCCATTGCCTAAAAAGCAATGTCCTAGTTATTGGGGTGGGGTGGGGAGGAAGATATCAAAGAAATTGAAGCATTACCTTTTCTTTATAGACATTTGCTGTATTGAGTAAGCTATATATGAATAACATAAGAACACTATACAAGATACAATGAAACCAGCAAACGTGTCATTAATATAGGATTTTTTTTCTTTAAACAACTGCTGTCCAATTAAGCAGTAGCCAAACCACAATCCTTAAAAGCTGCGTGAATAATCAGCTTGATTTGTGGACCATATGAGAAGTATTATAACCCTGTGGCCAAGAGAATGGGTTCTGAGCAGACTGTCTGTGTTTAAATCCCAGCTCCACTATTTATTAGCACGGTGACCCTGTATCAGTTGTTGAACTTTGTTATTGCTCGGTTTCCTCATCTATAAAAATGGGACTGACAATGGTATTTAGCTCATAGAATTATTAAAAGAATCACATGAGTTGATCAGGCACAGTGGCTCATGCCTGTAATCCCAGCACTTTGGGAGGCTAAGGTGGGCAGATCACCTGAGGTCAGGGGTTCAAGACCAGTCTGAGCAACATGATGAAACCCTGTCTCTACTAAAAATAAAAAATTAGCCAGGCGTGGTGGCGAATGCCTGTAATCCCAGTTACTTGGGAGGCTGAGGCAGGAGAATCGCTTGAACCCAGGAGGTAATGGTTGCGGTGAGCTGAGATCGCACCATTGCACTCCTGCCTGGGCAACAAGAGTGAAACTTCGTCTCAAAGAAAAACAGAAGAATAACATGAGTTAATGCATGAAAAAAGCTTAGTTCAGGGTAGGTATGCAGTACGTGTTGAGTATTAGCAAGAGGTATAAGCCTTCAATGTAAGTTCCTTCACTGATTTTCAAAAGGCAAGATGTAACTGAGCTGAAGTAAAGAAAGAGTAGAGTGGTTAAGATGATACTATTGTCTAGTTCTGTGATCTTTGACAAGCAGCTTAATCGCTCTGAGCCTCAGTTTTCTCATCTGTAAAATGGAGGCTACTATACTCACCTACTGTAGTCACCTCATGGAGAAAAGATGGACCCCTCACCAAAGATTTGGCTTGGATGTAGAGAGTAATGATCACTCACATACACACACACACACACACACACACACACACAGAGAGAGAGAGAGAGAGAGAGAGAGAGAGAGAGAGAGAGAGAGAGAGAGACAGATAAAAGCTTTATATCTCACACAATGAGGCTTTCGAGGGGAAGTAAGATGGGCTCCCAAGAGGTCTAAGAATGGTTTAAGGGAGTGGGAAAAGGAGACTGGCTTTGGGGTTTTGCGGAGGTGGGAGAGTGGGGCTGGGCGAAGCTTCTGTCTTGCAGTAGGATTTACATGGTTTGAATGTCCCACCAGCGCCACAGGAGGGCACACCTGGGCTCTTTCATCAGCTTGCCCAGATGTGGGGCAGAAGTGGGAGGTCTGGTGGGGGTTTGAAAGCTTTCACTGGCTAAACATAAAAAATGCCAGTGGATTCTTTATCACGCTGCCATAGAGCGTTGCTGTGAGGACTAAATGAGATTACACAGACTCTGTCTTTAATTTAGTAGCTGGTAAACAGTAAATGCTCAATAAATGTTGCCCTGTGAAATAAACTTTTTTTCTTAAAAACGTCAACTTTTAAAATTTCTCCTAATACAAGAAGCAACACCTGCTTTTTGCTTGTTCTACTTGTTTATACTAGGTTTGTTTTGAAACCTCAATATAATCTCTACATGTGAAGAAACAATTACCAGCAGTCCCCCAGCGATGAAAAGGCTGTGCTCTAAGCATTCTGTTTTAAATTGATTGTCACTTGGAACGCTCTTCCCCATAGAAACAATGTTATAAATAGAGTTAAGTTCCCAGAGGGACCCACGAATTCTTCCTAAAGTGTAATATAGCTAAAATAGTCCTTGACGGAGCAGGAAACTGAACCCTAGATCACCACCTGGGCCTCTCAGAATCCCAAACTCCACTGGCTCAAGGTGACCCTGGGTGAGACTGTACCCTAGGATTTTTGGAAACCCTGACAAAGAGGAGCTGGCGGAATAGGATCTGAACTGAGCACAGTGCGCTTGGTGGGAGACCACTGGCAGTGATGACTGCACTTCCCAGCAATCCCTAAATCAGACTCTAATGGGATCATCTTGTTGAGCTCAGATCTGTCCCACAGCCCTGTGGGTGGAGTGGGGCTTATCCTGAAAGGAAGGGAAGCTCTTATTCCCAGCCATCCTAGGAAGAGGTCAATCCAAAGGCAAGAAATGAGCTGTGGTGGGCCTTAGCCTCGGGCGAGGGGAAAACATGGTCCTTTTTCCTGGAGCTAGGGTCTGAGGCATGGGGGGCCTGGAGTGGGTGGTTGGGCAGAACTGACTCTGGTCACAGGGAAGATTCCAGGACCAGGTCATGAGCCAGTTCAGGAACCCATCCTAAAATGGATGTGGGCTCTTGTCAAGGAGGGAAGTTATTTTTTGGTGCTATCTCTCTGGTTTCTACCTCCACATGCAATGGCAGAGCTTGGCTCTTCCGAGGTGTGGGCAATTATGGGAGGTGAGGTTGGGTGGAAGAGATGTCAGCAGCACCATGAAAGAGGGGATCTGAGGATGGAAAACGGTGAACTTCAGAAGGGAAGAGCAGCAGTGTAGGCCCGGCTGAGGAGGCAAAGGACAGCCAGGGCAAGCTTGCAGAAGCAGAAAAACATCAGCACCTCGCACAGCACTTATGATGTGCCCAAGACTTTTCCAGGCATTTTATGAGCACATTCAAACTTCTTATCCACTGTATGACACATTATTAGTACCCCCTTTTACAGATGGGGAAAATGAGGCATGGAGAAGTTAAATAACCTGCTCAATATCAGACAGTAAGTGACGGAGCCAGAAATTAAGCTTTGGCAACTTGCCTCCCGAGGCTGGCGTCTTAACCAAATAGTGTATTCTCTTCCATACACAAGCATTCACCAGGGACGGCCCCGGAAATATTAATACATGGAAAGTCATTGAATAATACACAAATGAAGTTAGTGAATTAGGGCTTTTTAACATAGCAAGCTCTATGTGTATAAAGTATATGAGGCAAACAGTAAAACCCCTTGTCAACTTTGAAAATTTCTAAAGAACTTACCTTATGTTTAGGAGTACTGTTGTCTTACAGGCACTTCTGGCTGGAATATACATCTTTATATATCTAGTGTTTCTATGTGTCTATCTTTTTTTACATACAGTCAAGGGTCTACATGCACATCTAACTGGTAAGCATTTTCTTTTTTAATAATCATCATCTGGCTGGAATTTTTAACCAAACCCATGTCAGTTGAGTGATATTATGTTTTGTGAAAGCATTGTCGAGAGGATTCCTAGAAAAGTTCATTAATATTCCTCTGACAACATGCCACAAAGGATTTTAGAGAAGACTTTTGATGCTCATTCTCTTAAAACTATTTTCTTTACCTACTATTCATATAAACACCCATCAAAAGCCTCATATTATTTCATTAACTGCAATCCTGTTACTCAGTCTTTCAGTAACCAGTGATATAAGTCATGAGGCAACTTGCCTACTTGTGAAAACCAATTTTTTTTTTTTTTTTTGAGATGGAGTCTCGCTCTGTTGCCCAGGCTGGAGTGCAGTGGCATGATCTCGGCTCACTGCAACCTCTGCCTCCTGGGTTCAAGCAATTCTCCTGCCTCAGCCTCTCAAGTAACTGGGACTACAGGTGCCTGCCACCACGCCTGGCTAATTTTTGCATTTTTAGTAGAGAAGGGGTTTTACCATATTGGCCAGGCTGGTCTCGAACTCCTGACCTTGTCATCTGCCTGCCTCAGCCTCCCAAAGTGCTGAGATTATAGGCATGAGCCATGGTGCCCGGCCAGAACCAAATTGAAATGTAATATCCCGGGTCATAAGTTCAGACCTTACTTCCTCCTATGGTTTCTGCACCCACAGGTGATGGTCTGAAGAAGAAAGGCCTTTGGAAATGTGAAAGTTAGCATAAGCATAGAGCTTACTTCCACATCAACTGATTGGGTGGTCTATGAATGATAATGATAACAATGTCTGGCACCTGGTAAGCAATTATTTATTACTATTATTACATCATCAAATAGCCATTATTAGTATTCCCTTTGGGGTCAGTGCTCTCGACTTCATGGCTGTAGGGATTTTTGTTTTTTTCGTTTACTGCAGAATTGCGAGTGCCTTTTAAAATAGTACCTGTCACATAATAGGGACTGAATAAATATTTGTTGAATATTAGTTAACATAGCTTTACGCCAACTTAATCTACTTATACATGGGGCAATTTGTGGACAGCAGGGCTATCTTTACCTCATTTCCTTTCTTTGATCCCATTTAAGTTCAGCTCTGCCCAGGTCCTGACCTCTGACTAGATACAGTTTTCATCTGTGCTACTTCCTTCTGGACTTTCAAATTAATCCTGATTTCCTTGGTTTGACCACGGTACCCTATAACGAGTGACACTCTGTTCTTTTCCTGCCTCGTTACTTAAGGGAGGAAATCCTGCCCTGCCTCTCACCTTGAGAACAAACTGTACCTCCAGCCTCACTGATTTTGTTCAAATATTTATCAACTACATAGCAGGCAATCTGCTAGGCTCTGGAGACACAGTGAAGAAGAAGAAAGGCAGGCTCCCTAGCCTTTGTGGGATTGGGCTGTATAATTTGTTTTCTTAATATAGTAAGACCCAGAGGTGGGAAGGGACAAAGCCAGGTTCATCCAATGAACAGGGTGCAGAGCCATGAAGAGAGAGAACACGGCTAAACTGATCAGGCACCCCACCCGGCTTCCTGATAAATAGCCTCAGCAAAGCAAGTGAACCCCCCCCACCACCCTCTCTCCTCTCTCTCGCCTCGCTTGTCTTCCAGCTGCACCCCTTTCCCATTCTGAATTGTTCAGGTTATGTGTCATGGACCATGATAGAATGACTCATCTTTTCAGAGGGCACCCGTCTGCATCAGACTCCACATCTTGGGTTGCTATGTCTTGAGTTGCTAAAATAAGAATCAGAATGTTCTTATTCTTTGCGCTCTGTGAGTCAAGACCTGGCCACCAGAAAAGCCCTGGTTGCCCTAAAGAACTTGGAGTCAGCTGGTCACAGTGACTCACTCTTGCAATCTCAGCACTTTGGGAGGCTGAGGCAGGTGGATCACTGGAGGCCAGGATTTCAGGACCAGTCTGGCCAACACGGTGAAACCCCATCTCTACTAAAAATACGAAAAACATTAGCTAGGCAAGGTGGCACATGCCTGTAATCTCAGCTACTCAGGAGTCTGAGGCATGAGAATTGCTTGAACCCAGGAGGCGGTGGTTGCAGTGAGCTGAGATTGTGCCACTGCACTCCAGCCTGGGTGACAGACTGAGACTCTGTTTCAAAAAAAAAAAAAAGGAGAACTTGGAGTCAGTAAGGCAAAATTGTCCTCCTTTGACCTAGAAGGCTATTGTATTTATGTTCCTCAGGATGCAAAGGGAAGATGAAAAACTGAACTAATGATCATTCTACATTTACTTGTATCTGTGGGTACCGTATGACAATTACTTTTAGACAGATGCAGTGTCTTTCCCCTAAACTGGTGGGTCTACAACACTACAGAATGCCCTGGAAGACTTGCCAACATACAGATGGCTGGGACCATCTCCCAGACCAGTTTTTTTTTTTTTTTAATTTTTAATTTTTTTATTTTTTGGTGGAGTCTGTCACCCAGGCTGGAGTGCAGTGGTGCAATCTAGGCTCACCTCAACCTCTGCCTCCCAGGTTCAAGCGATTCTTGTGCCTCAGCCTCCTAAGTAGCTGGGACTACAGGTGCCAGCCACCATGCCCAGCTAATTTTTTGCATTTTTAGTAGAGACGGGGTTTCGCCATGTTGGCCAGGCTGGTCTTGAACTCCTGACCTCAGGTGATCCACCCGCTTCGACCTCCCAACGTGCTGGGATTACAGGCATGAGCCACCGTGCCTGGCCCGACTCCCAGTTTGTGATTCAGTGGCTCTGGAGTGGGACCTGAGAATTTGCCTTTTAAACAAATTCCCAGCTGATGCTGCTGCTGCCAGACAGGAGAGTACATCATCCTCAACAATTCCACTGTTTCCATTGTTCCCTGAATAAATAATCCTGACCTAGCAGGCTTGTATACTTTCTCTTCCATGCCCTTTTAGTATCTTTGTACCTTATATATCAGGGAGGATGCTCCTTTGCTTTCTATACCCGGGTCTTAGTAATGCTCTGTCTACCAAATATCTCATACCTGAGACCCCAGGGAAGTTGCATTTCAGTCTCCGATGACCGACACCGCATACCAAGTTTCTTCTTCAAAAATTGGGTTGGAAATGTTGGGTTGTTTAAAGTTTATTGCTGTGAAAACCCCACGATAACACAAAAATAAGCCCCACAAACTCTTAAAGGTTTTCTCTGGCACATTGATTCCACATTGCATTTCCAGAAATTTGTGTGTTTTAGAAGAGACCACCAAAGTTTTATCTTATCATAATTATAATCCCTGTGAGTAAAATGCATGATCTAAAAGTTCCTGGACTTTTAAAATCTAAGCTTTGTACCCAGTAAACGATTATTGAAGCAGTCTCTGCGATTTGAGTACTGTTCTCAATTTCCTGTAGACACGTGGGGAGGAGGTGGCAGGGAAGCTTGTTAGAAATAGAGTACTTCAAAGATTCTAAGTTCCTTATAGTAACAAACACAATTGATTACTAAAAAAGAAAGATTGCATGTTAATGACTATACATCCCAGTAAAATTTCCCCTTCACCTCTGCAATTTTACGGAGCAGTATGAAGCTAGGCATAGCCTCTACCAATATATCTACATTTAGAAGTCTTATGCCCCTGGTTGTCTTTGCTTTACCAGCCGGTCTTTCCCAGAGGCACACAAGAATTGAATTCGTGTATTTGCATAAGAACAACACCAGCTAACACTCACATAATGCTGACTGTGTCCTAGGTACTGCTTTACGTCTTTGGGATAGGTCAACACCGTTAATCCTCACTACCACTTTGTGAGGTAGGTACCATTCTTATCCTGGGGAAACTGAGGCACAGAGCTGTTCAGAAACGTAATGCAAGGTCATACTTTCACATTATTTGCCCAGCCAAGTAATAGTCCAGCCACTTTGGCTATTAGGTACTTATTTATTATTTGACTCCGTTAATATATATGAACTTGACTCCGTTTGGGTTTGTTTGTTTTTTGTTTTTGGCAGGGTCTCACTCTGTCTTCCCGGCTGGAAGGTAGTGGTACAATCGTAGCTCAGTGCAGCCTTGACCTCCTGGGCTCAGGTGATTCTCCCACTTCATCCTCCCAAGTAGCTGGGATGGCAGATGTGTGCCGCTATACCCAGCTAATTTTTGTATCTTTTTGTGGAGATGGGGTTTTGCCATGTTGCCCAGGCTGGTCTTGAACTCCTGAGCTCAAGTGATCCAGCCACCTTGGCTCCCCAAAATGCTGGAATTACAGGCATGAGCCACTGCGCCCGGCTGACTTCGTTTTTTTAACTTAAGTTTATTTTAAAATGGAATGTCATGTCTCTACTGTAAATGGAAAATCAGTATCACTGGTCATAAATAGGAGATAACTATGAAATGGATACAACTAATGAAAAACAATGATATAAATTCTAGCTTGAGGCTGGGCGTGGTGGCTCAAGCTGGTAATCTCAACACTTTGGGAGGCTGAGGCAGGAGGATTGCTTGAGCTGAGATCAGCCTGGGTAACCTAGTGAGACGCCATCTCTACAAAAAATTAAAAAGTAGACAGATGTGGTAGTACACGCCTATAGTCTCACCTACACAGGAGGCTGAGGCAGGAGGATCACTTGAGCCCAGGAGGTTGAGGCTGAGGTGAGCTGTGATCCTGCCACTGTCCTGTAGCCTGGGCAGCAGAAAGAGAACCTGTCTCAAAAAAAAATTCTAGCTTGTCTCTCTTTTTGCTAAGAGGAAGGGAGGAAGGGAGGCAGTGGAGAAGGGCTACTGTTGTAGGGGTGTTAAAAATATCAAAACCAACATATAAATACAAAACAAAGTAAAGAAACAAAATAAAATAAAAATACGCATTAATACCAGAGTAAGAGTTTCTCCTTAATATAATCATAACGAATGAGAGGTTTCCAAATTTGTTTTTGTCCTTTCTTTGTTCTATGTCATCTAACTGCCCTGAACCTCACCTCAGTTTTCTATCTGAACATGGAAACAACTTCAGAGGTTCAGATATAACATATAGCCGTAGCCTGGCACACAGTAGGTGCTCAGTAAGTCATTAGGATTAACGGTCGCTTCGAGGCGGCAGACAAAATGTATGTTGGGTATCTTAGCTCTGTGTTTTATATCTGGGCTCTCACTTGTACTTATTTTGTTCTAGAAGACCAACAGAGCAGAGGTGGGTGGGAGTGACAATACACATTCAGCAGTGACAACAGTGACAAGGCAAAGATGCCTTAGGGCTATTGATGTAAGAAATCTGTTCATCTTCTGGGAGACATTAGAGACCTAGAATCCATATTTCCATGATCTCGGCCCCAGGATCTAATTTACAAAATTATTATTGGCTTCAGCGCTATCTATTTGCTAAAATGTTTGTAGCCTTTCTTAAAAAAACAGAAGAACATGACTGTCTTGCCAAGCTCTGATTACATCCATACTCCAAGAAAAAATCCATACAAAGGGAAAATAGTTGCAGGTGGGGCTTTGGTCTATCTCAAGGGAATTTTTACTCCATGAGACAGCGCTTGGTGAACTGCGTGCTGTGGAAAGTGACCTGGCCTCTGCAACCCAGCCTCTCCGAAGGGGAAGGGAAGGAAGGCGGAAACAACGCGGGAGGCTAAGTGATAGGTCAAAACCCCAGCCCTGAGTGGTGCAACACAATGCCAAACCCCCAAACTTCCCTCAGCAAGGGGGCTGGCTGGGGTGCCTGTGGATTGCTCAAGAAGACAGGAGGAGGAGTCAGTTCTGGTAGGAAAAAACATAGTGAAATGATGTTAGCTGTGATGAAAGTTTTGAGCATGAATTCCTGTGTTCATACTGATTCCTGGAACCCTTCTCAAAAAATGATTTGGATCCTTTTGAAGGAAGCAGTTTCCCCCTGCCCCCCTGCCCCCATGGGTAACAAACAAGGGCCTGGTTGGAAAGGTTGATGAGTGAGAGAGCAGCTGGGTGGGGACCTAGTGAACTCAAGGGCACGTGACCCTTTCTCAAAAGGCAGCTCACGTTCAGCTCCTGCCAGTTACTACCATGCAGGCACGTGGATGCAGAATTGCAGACAGGCTGGTGAGGAAGCGACTCTCCACCCTCCTACATGCTGCTCCGTGATGCTGGGGCTTTCGTGTTAGGTTCTGCCAACAGGGGCCACCAGAGAGAGACTGGGTGACAGGAGTTGTGGGAGAAGGGACTTAACAGCTTCCTATGTGGTCGCCAGACCCACCAGCATGACCCCAGCACTTACTTTCTCCCTGGAAGCAACAGCTGGTTTCCATTTCCTGCTTTCCTTTACACTCCCAGAACCAGCCTTATTGTGCTACCTCGAAAGTACCAGTCACTGCCAGGGACTCCCTCTCCTCAGAGGCCTGAGTCTGAACTCCACATTTTCACTGAGAACCTCCCCCGCACTGAAGGCAACTACCTTGTCCAAGAATAAGCTCCTTTCCAAGGATGAGCCAGTGGCCAGTGGCTGGCTGATGCAGGGAAGGAAAGGCCAGGCCCCTAGCTTCAATTTGGGACACCTCTGGAGACCATCCAGTTCCAGAACTCTCTGAAGGATTGGTTAAGGCCTCTGGGTGGCAGCCCCTTTGGAGATGAGCTTCTCCCCTTACCCAATTCTGCCTTCGTCACTTCCTTACTGGTGCAGCTCCCTAAAGCACTCCCAATAAACTCTGCACGCAATTCTCTATCTCGGAGGCTGTTTCCAGGGAACCCAATCTAAGCCAAGGCTGCTTTGTTTGATGTACAAAGCATTGCTCTTATACATGAAATAAGTAAAGAAATAGAAATGCTGTCAAATTCACCAAAATATATTCAACCGGAAAGAGGGAGGAAAGGAATGAAGGTCAAAGAGTAAAAAGCAAAGTGAGGAGCAAGGGTGAATGACTGGGAGGTATACCTCTACAAGGTATATTAAATGGAGGTGAAGCAAACAGTACCTAGAAGCAGAGTGGTCATTAAGAGCATAATGACTTCCTTGGAGCTTTTCTATGAACCTCAGCATGTGTCATTCCCCAAAGCTAAGAAGACACAGCAGTCACCTCAGCCTTTTCTGGCACCCAAAGGCCTAAATGAAGAGAGCAGGGGAAATACTGCCAGGGACTTTATTTGAATGCAACTTAAACTTGCTCCACCAGCAGAGGCCCTCCATGGCCTAATGGGGGAGTGAGTGCCTTTTCCATCTGCGTCTGGTCTCTGGCATGGGACAATAGCAACATGGCCTGTGCTCCCTTCCTGCTGAGTAGCACTGGGTGACAAGGGAGAGACATGCTTCCAGAGTCCCAGCTTATGGCAGGGAGACCACACTTCATCTCTTTCTGACACCTACCCAGCCTAGCTAGGAAAGAGGACCAGCTACAGCAGGAAGGAGTCTGAACTGTCATTGTCTACTGCACTGGTTGGTGTAGAAGAAAAGATAAATGCAGGTTGAGGTTTGGCCTTTGTCGTTTCTCTAGGATGCAGTATGTGAACCTCCATCACGTGTCCCAAGGTAACTCTTTCCGGAAAGTGAAATTGCTTTTTTATTAAAGTATAACATGTCCCTTTCCCTTCTACCTTCCTCCGCAACTCACCCATGCTTGTGTGCTCAGCAGGCCGGTCAGCACAAGCCAGAATCACGTCAAAAGGGTAGCAGTTGGGAGGCAGGGGTCAACCACACTGTAATATTTAACTGTGTTACTTAAAAGCAAACAGAGAAAATGCATTTTAAATTTCAACTTCAAAGAGAGGCCAAGGCCAAGGGGATTATTGTAGTATCTCTCCCTGGGGACATATTGAGGAATAATGTTTGAAGGATATGAGAAAGATATGAGGCCTCTATTATCAGAAACCAGCAGCCTTGTTATCTCCTTCCTGTTTATAGACCTGGCACTGGCCTGAGAGTGGAAGAGACACAAATAACACAAAGAAGTGTGAGAATGGATCACATTATTCTGGGTGTCACTAAGTCACATCTATGAATGTGTATTCTGCTGAACAGCGATATAGTGAAGTCAGGTTGAGAGTGAACCACTTTAGAGATTGGATTTGCCAGGACATTACTCTCAGATGAGTGGTAAAATCAGAGCCCTAGTGAACACAGGCTTCTGCTCGGCAGGTGAACTTCAGCTGGAGTTCACAGCCATTTGGACTGCAAAATAGGTCCAGAATATTTCAAATGGCAACAGTCCACTTTTAGACAATCAGGTATCCTTTTAAAGATATAAAATTACATTGGTCACCATAATTGTTTAAAGAAGTATCTTTGACACAGCTTCCTTCATCTGTCTATTCAATAAATAATGACTATGCCATCATTGCTGAGTATCAGATCCTGGGCTTGGAGCTATGAGTAACCAGGTGAAGAGGGGAGACAGAGTCCTTGCCTCGATGGGGCTTGTAGTGTCATATGGAATCGAGACCTTACAACAAATAAATGCTTACGGTTGTTTTGTATGTTATTCCGGGAGGACTTAATCTTATTCAGGAGACAAGGAAGACCTCCCTAAGGAGGTAATAGCCTTCTGAGACTTCAGTGAATAAGGGGGAGTTGGATACATGAAGAGATGAGGGGAGAAGAGAATTCCTAGAAAGAAAAGCACCTCCAAAGTCCCAGCCGTGAGAGAGTGTGGCACGTATGAAAAGCTGAGAGCAGCCCCAGACAGGAAACAGTGAAGACTAGGCAAGGGAGTCAGTCAGGGACCTTTATAAAAGGCATTCCATGACAGGTTTTTTTTTTTTAATGTAGTTTTTGAGACAGGATCTGGCTCCATCACCCAGGATGAAGTGCAGTGGCACGATCTCAGCTCACTGTAACCTCTGCCCTCTGGACTCAAGTGATCCTTCCACCTCATCCTCCCAAGAAGCTGAAACTACAGGCGTGCCTCCATGCCTGGCTAATTTTTGAATTTTGGGTAGAGACGGGGTTTCGCCAGTTACCCAGGCTGGTCTTGAACTCCTGGACTCAAGCAATCCTCCCATCTAGGCCTCCCGAAGTGCTGGGATTACAGGCATGAGCCACCATGCCTAGTTCTATGACAGGTTATTGATTTGCAATTTCCCCTTATATTTAAATAGGAAAGTGGCATGGCTAATAGATCCCTCTGTCTGCAGAGGGAAGAAAGAATTGGAAAGAAGGAAGAGATGACATGGGGAGGAAAGTTAAGGAAGTGAATGTCCTTGTCCAGAGGTGGGATGACAGTGGTTTAGATTAGGATGATAGTGTGTAGCAGAGATGGGTAAAAGGTATTTCAAAATTACATTTTGGAAAGGTGAATGGGAGTGAAATAAACAGCATTTGGAGACAGAGAATGTCGAATGTGATGGAGAGGGAAGGGCCAAGAATGACTCCCAGAGTTCCAGTTTCCTTAGTTTAGGTAGATGGTAGTGTCCTTTCCTAATGCAAGAAACATAGGAGGAGGAGATTTGGAGTAGGCAGTGGCATGAGGATGGGGGCAGGCTTGAAAGGGACAATGGTGAGTCTGGCTTAGATTTTCAATTGCTCCGAGCTTTCTGAGTGGACATGTTGAGTAGACAGTTGAAGACATGGGCTTGGAACTGACAGATAAATATAGAAGATATACAGAATAGAGATTTGAGAGTCATAAAAATAAATGAGGTCACAGGTACCTGTGGCCCCCTAGATTTTTTGAAGGGGATCTACAATGTAAAATATGTTTTGCATTACACATGCACACTCCATAAATGAAGGTTAGCCTGAACAATTCTTAATCTGGCCATATGTGATGTTCAGTCATATGCTATTATTTCTCCTAACGCTGGTGACAACATTCCACATTGATTTAATGATCCATCAGTGAGTGGCTACCCATAGTTTGAAAGGTCTAATTTAGAGAATGCAGAATGAGAAGAGAAAAGGGGCCAAAATAGAACCCTGAGGAAGTCCATTGTGTAGGGGTCAACTAGAGAAGGTGGTGCCTGAAAGAAGATAGCAAGGCTCCAACGGAGAGGTGAGCAGAAAGAACCCAGGGACCAGCAAGGTCTTTCCTTACATTTGTAAGATGAATAAAGCAGTTCTGAGGATCGCCAGGTAACTTCCAAAGAGAGGAAGCAGTAAGTTTCTACCTTGGGCTCCAGTAGACCAAGGAAGCTCTTCCTAAAAGCTCCCACCAACCTTCCCTTTTGTTTCATTCACCAAGATTGGTCACACAAGTAGGTCCAAGCCAGTAACTGGCAAAAAGAGTGGAATGACCACACTTGGCTCAGGCTGATTAAAGTCCTCACTCTGTGGGGCTGGGAAGGGGTGACGCTGCCTGAGCACAGGGCAGGGTGAACACCTGAACCTTAAGGCTCTCATTACAGGAAGGAGTTAGCTTCCTTGGGAAGGGGAAGCTGTTGCCTGTACTCCTTGCTACTTAAAGTGTGGCCTGGGGAGCAGCAGCATCAGCGTCACCTGGAAGCTTGTCAGAGATGCAGAATTTCCAGTTCTACTCTCTTCCTGCTGAATCAGAGTCCGCACTTTCTTGAGATTCCCCAAATGATCCATGTGGCCCGTGTGAGAAGCCCCGGCCTAGACGCCAAGGGGCCCCACAGTGACTGCTGTGTTGACTCAGGTCACCCTGCTCTTTGTCCATTCCTCATCCCACTTGTACTTCCATCACAAATCCCACAGCACTATATATGCTTTGCAAGGTTTTGCTCCATTAACAAGTCCTCTTTCATTTTCCACAGAAGGAGGCAGAGTAGGGTCTTAGTGTAAAGGCAGCAGCCTTCCAGCTGTGACTAGCCCGAGCCATCAGCATTGTTCCTTTCAATTACCCTGTTTCTGGGAGGCATGAAATTCTAGCCCAGGGCTGACAATGTCACTTGGCTGCTGAAAAGTTCCATATTTAACAACTCTAGGTGGGGTTTGGGGGTTTTGTTGACTTGATTTTAAATTTATTTATTTATTTATTTATTTATTTATTTATTTATTTATTTATTTTTTGAGACGGAGTCTCGCTCTGTCGCCCAGGCTGGAGTGCAGCGGCGCCATCTCGGCTCACTGCAAGCTCCGCCTCCCGAGTTCATGGCATTCTCCTGCCTCAGCCTCCCGAGTAGCTAGGACTACAGGTGCCCGCCACCACTCCCGGCCAAGTTTTTGTATTTTTAGTAGAGACGGGGTTTCACTGTGTTAGCCAGGATGGTCTCAATGTCCTGACCTTGGGATCTGCCCGCCTCAGCCTCCCAAAGTGCTGGGATTACAGGCGTGAGCCACCACGCCCGGTCAATTTTTTCATTTTTTAGTATAGCTCCTTTTACTCAGTGCACAGAATTGCATGCTCTAGATTAGAACTTCTATACACAGGGACTGTGAGGCAACCCTCACCCTGAGGCCCCAGAAACTATTAAGTATTAGAATAAGCTTGCATGCAGCAAGTTCTCTCCAGTATTTGAGGCTCTGAGGCTTTAAGAGACACACAGAGGGCCTAGGAAATTTTCAGAGAAGAACAAATTTGCTTAGAGAATGGGAGAACCAAACCTAAGAGGGAATGTTAAAATCATTCACATACCTTAGGCTCAAGAAAGGAAGAAAAAGAAGTAATTAAACATGTACAATTAGATAACATTTTACTGAGGCATCACCCAACTAGTTCTCTTCAGTAATATTTGCTCTTTCTTTCTTTAAAAAAATCAGTTGTGCATACTCAGAATTTGATAAATTATGAAAGGATTAACATATAATGCCTTCCTTGACTTTCTTCCTACCCATACATTCATTCATATTTATTGATTACCTGTTATGTACCAGACACTCTGTTCTGATAATCTTGTTATTTTGCTCTACTTAGCATGAGAACATATTCTTCTAAAAAAACCATAAATGTGTCTAGATGGAAACATTAATCAATTTGAGACAACAACATTTCTGATGTAGTTCTAATAAAATGTAGCGGTTTCAATATAAAGGGCACTGTTTCCTTGTTTGGCATTCAGACTTTTATACTCTGTCCCCAGATGACTTTTCAGCCTCTCGTTTCATTCCTAGTCTCATTTACCTGCCAGTCCTCTCCCATCAATCTACTCATCTTTGCCTTGAACTCACCAGACCCTTTTATGCCGTTCCCTTAGTTTAAGTACTTTTCTCCCTAAAATACCTTTTGATGCCTTAAAACCCTTTAAGCTTTAAGAGTGCATCTGTAGTATTCTCTGCAAAGGCTTCTGGAGTCTCACCATTTTAAGTTAACCGTTCTTTCCTCTGTCTTCCTTGAACATGATGCTTCTACTACAGTTTCGCACTTACCTGCTTTGCATTATGGTTGTTTGCATGGCTCATGGTAAGTTTTCAAAGGACAAAGAGCATATCTTATTCTTTGTGTTCCCTCCAGCACTTAGTTACATTCCTGGTGAGGTAGAATTAATAGTGCCCACCAAATCTTTCTAGCTATTTGAATCTTCTGGGCCTACAGTAGATTTACCCTTCTTGGTCTCCTGTGGTTGGTTGGGGACATGTGGCCAGTTATTGCTAATGAGTTATAACAAAGCGATGTGTGAACCCTCTGGGCCAAAATTGTAATCGTCAATGCAAGACCCTTCAGTGTCATCTATTCTCTTGGCTAGTGTGACTATTCATGTTCAGGAAAACAGCTACTCCCTCAGCTGCATCCTAAAGTGAAGATAAGGTCAACTTAGAGCAAAGTTTTAGCTGACCTATGATGGACTCTGTGAGAGAACAAGGAATACATCTTTGTCGTTTAAAACCATGGAGATATGAGGTTGTTTGCTACAAAGCAAATCCTAGCCTATCCTGATTGATACACTTGTAAATGACAGGTGTTTGATAAATACTATGAGTCTAAAATATTTTGCAAATCTATTAGAAGCAGCAATTAATAACATCAATTATAAATGTATTAAGAAAAATTGCAAATGTTAAAATCAGCTGTGCAGAGAGGCATTGTGATGTAAGATGAAGAATGTTGGACATAGGGTCAGCAGGGATGTGTTTGTAAAGTGACTCTAAATGACCTTGAGTCGGTCACTGATTCTCTCAGGACGCAGCATCCTTCAGCCTTGCAGGGAACTTATTTACGTTGCAATATTGTTGTGAGAATTAAAGATAGCAAAAGTAAAATTGCCTGGTACACAGAGGTACTTGGTACATAATTATGATTGTTTTAGGTGTATTTTTCATATTGGACCACATGAAACATAAGAAACATGAGAAACTGTACATAGTTCAATTTAAACCAAGATATTCCCTGCTAGTCTTTCCTACAGATCAGCAGCAATTTTCTCCCTCCTTCCTTCTTCTACCCATTTTTCAAAAACTAAATAAATGTGGGCCCCTATTGATTTTTTAAAAATTAATGAACATTGTATATGTATATGAAGATATAATAATTTATGTCTAAGTCTCATTCAGAGAAAAAAATATTGTTAATGAATTATTCAGCTTCTTCTTGGGCTAGACATTAGTGACTCACATTAAATAAACAGATGCATTGAAAAAAAAAAAAAAAGAAAGAAAGAGAAAAAAATAAGACCCAGGATTTATTTTTAAGCTTTTGTGACTAGACAATGGGAATCATCTGTTTTTGAGGCACTCAATTATATTTGCGAATTTTTTTTAAAATGTGAGCTTGATGATAAATCTATGTGAGGATAATGTTCACTACTTGATTATACTCCTGGCTATGAGGAGTCATTACTTCAGTCCCTCAACATAAGCAGAGCATGACTCATCTTTCTGAGGCAGTAAATAGCAACTTGGGTAGATCAGCACCATCTTTATACTTCTTAGAATACCTTTAACTTAGAAACAATACTTTATACACATTGTGACATGTGCTGAAAGAAACATGGTGTTCCAAAGATAGGTTCTTGTCTCTAGGGCTCTAATAAGGGGAAGGAAAATCTCAACAACCGTATTTTCCAATTCAGCTAAGGATTCTGCTTCTGTAATAACAGCACAAAAGGAAAGTGGGAATAAAATCAAAATGATTTTGCAAAATGAATGAGCAGATTTAATCCTCCCCTATTTCCAAGTCAAACTTACTCCCTTTTTTTTCCCCAACCATCCCCTCTCTTAAGTTTCTGCCTTGGTCCTTACCTATTCTACTGAAAAAAAAAATCAGATTGAATCATGAAGACTTATAGAGCTACTACGTGCCAGGAATTTCAATTTGTCTTAAGGATCTAGAGTGCTGACATTTTTTTCTCTTCTCAAGGACCTTATTATTTAGTGTGGAAGAAATAAAAGAATATGAGTAATTATCCTTGAGTATGATAAACAGTGAAGATTCATTCAAAATATAATCATTGAAAATACTGTTTTCAAAAAACGCATGTCATTATAGTAAAAAAGCAAAATACAAAATTACGTATACAATGTGATCCTAATTTTGTAAACAATACCCACTCATATCCTCATATACTCAGAAAAAAAATGGGGATCGAATTGGCAGACTGAACACATCAGTCTACTTTCCCCCCGCCCTTCAAATTCCATTAAAATACCAAACAAGAAAAGTTACAATCAAAGATCAGAAATTCTGAAGATTTCCTGGCATACAGACCAAGGACAGAATTGACTGACAGAGAAATCAAAGCAGAAAAAGACCAGAAGGAGGTTACTGCAAAGGTCAGGGCTGTTTTGTGCACTAATGTTCTAGAGAAGTTTCAAGCTCAGGATTAACTTGTACAGTGCAGGGAGGGGCCTTGTCAGTAATTATGTGATCAATAAATTAAGATTGCATTATGGGCTGGGCGTGGTTGCTCATGCCTGTAATACCAGCACTTTAGGAGGCTGAGGTGGGAGGATCACTTCAGCTCAGAAGTTTAAGACCAACCTGGGCAACATGGCGAAACCCTGTCTCTACTATAAACACACACACACACACACACACACACACACACACACACACACGCAGTTCAAGAATTAGCCGGGTGTGGTGGTGCACGCCTATGGTCCCAGCTACTTGGGAGGCTGAGGCAGAAGGATTGCTTGAACCCAGGGAAGTCCAGGCTGCAGTAAGCTATGACCATGCCACTGCACTCCAGCCAGGGTGACAGAGCAAGACCTTGTTTCAAGAAAAATAAAAAATAAAATCGAAAGATTGCATTATGAATTGCCTGGCCTGTTATGATCTTCCCATCACTCTCACGTGCCGCATTTTTGGCAAGAGTGGTGTTTGCTCTCTGGTTAAAGCCTCAGTAACTGCTTTAAACAGCGAACCTGGGGAGTTTCCTATCAGAAGGGCTGGCTCTGGACAGAGAAGCAGAGCAGAGTTGAGTAACTGACATATACAACAAGGCGTGGCCGGAGGAGTGGTGGGAAGAAAAGGAAACCATTAGCTGCTTCTGACTGTGAGAAGTTCCCAGAGCACTTATGCTGGGGAGAGGAACCCCGCCCACATCAATCAACATGATCTACCTGAACACCTGCCAGCTTCTACCCCAACACTCTAGAGGATTATGGCTCCCATAATCAGAACTTTCATTCACTGGGGTGACTGTCACAGCCATAAAATCGAAAAAGAAATAATTGGATTTCTGGATTATTGAAAATACAATCACTGTTACTTTAAAAATCGGGCAGAATACCCAAATAGATACAAATAAGTATTAAATTAGCAAGCTGGAACATGGGGTCTGACTTTTCCAGGACACAGTGCAAAGAGATAAAGAGAGTTCCAGAAGCTCCTACGTCTACCAAAAGGGTTTGTAAGGAAGGGAACTCTGCCGCCCAGGCTGGAGTGCAGTGGCGTGATAATGGCTCATTGCAGACTTGACCTCCCTCAGCAGCCCCGTCCCCAACCTCCCCACCCTGAGTACCAGGGACTACAGGCACACCACCACACCTGGCTGATTTTTGTATTCTTTTGTAGAGATTGGGTTGCCCAGGCTGGTCTCGATTTCTTGGACTCAAGTGATCTGCCTGCTTTGGCCTCCCACAATGCTAGGATTACAATATCCCATATTCTCACTATCCATAAGACTACTGAATGCATATTAGGATTTATTTGTGGATTTTGTGTTTGTTTTGTTTTTCACTATAGTCTTTCCCACTGAGTGAAAATATTGCAATTTAAATTTACTTAGAATTTTTTCTTATGGCACGCAATCAAGCTGATAAGAAGTTAGGTTCATCTGTTACCTTTTTTAAAGAAAAATTTTAAGGATTGCTTTGTTTTTTAGTTTTGATTTAATTTGGTTTTTAATTATGTAAAATATGCATATAGTTCCAATGCTATAACTATTTTAAAGACACATTCAAATAAGTCTTCCAATTACATCCTTCCTACCCTGTTCCCTCCCTCCTCCTAAAGGTAACCATTTTAAAAATTAATTTTATTTGATACTCTGTTTCTTTTTGAAAATATTGACATATATTCATACATATTTGTATCTCCTCCTTTTTTATACTATAAACTTTGTTAATTGATTTGTTATCTTATCAGTATACTCTAGAGGACATCTTAGTAATACAGAGATATTACTCACTCCTTTTTACAACTGAATAGCATTCTGACGTGTGAATGTACCTTAGTTTATTCAACTGGGCCCTTATTCATGGCCATTTGAGTGTTTCCAGTCTTATGTAATTACAAACAATGCTGCTACAATAAGTAAATCTGCACATTTAAAATTTTGTATTTTTGCCAATGTATCTTTGGTATATATTTCCAGAAGTGTGATTTCTGGGTCAGAAGGAAAAATGCAAATGTAAGTTTGCTAGCTGTTGTATTCCCACTTGCGATATATGAAGGTCTTTGCCCTGCAGCCTTGCCAACAGAGTGTGTTGTCACACAGATTTTTGCTGATCTGATAGGCAAGAAATTGTATTTTTACTTTCCTTATTATAAGTGAGGTTGAACATGTTTTAATTGTTTAAGGGCTATTTCCTATTTCTTTTAAAATCACTTATATGTTTATATATTTTGCTCATTTTTATATTAGGTGAAATTACTTATTATTTGGAAATAACTGACACTGAGAGCATGGCATATAAAAATGTGTGTGATTTGGGTCAAGGTGACACAATGGGTGGTGCTAATTATATTTATTAGAAAACAAGATTGGAGATAAATTAAGCATACTACAAAAAGGATGACAAGACAGTCATTAAACATAGACTAATGAAGTCATTAAAGATTAAAGCAAAAACTGCTGAATCATAAAACTAATAGAATTGTTTAAAAAGGCCTGATTTACTGAAGATACTACCCCCAAATGACAAAAAATCCAAAGTAGACTAGAGTAACTTCAGAAAATTATGAAATATAAATTTATAAAACAAAATAAAGTCTTTCTTTAAAAAAAGCCTTAATGATTATAAAACTAAATGCTGACTCTTAAGATCAATACATGAACAAGTAGTTTAGAAAAATCTAATGAAATAGCTATGGGTAGTCTCATCAAAAAAAGAAAAAAGGAATAAAGACACAAATAGCAATTGTGAAGAATTGGGAAGGTGATATACCTAGAAAATTAGATGAGATTTTAAAATTATAATTGAATACTGCATATATTATAACCATATATTATAAGTGAATGTCGTGTGTGTGTGTGTGTGTGTGTGTGTATGAACAGAATTGGAAGGCATATAAGTGGAATTTTTTTAAGGAAATTGTAAATTTAAAAAATAGACTTCAGGAGAAGGGATAACCTTAAAACCTTTAGGAGAATTTGAAAAACTAATTGAAGTTTACCATAAAGAAATGGTGCCAAGGATATCCCCCCTTCTGCCCAGGAGTTTGAAAGCCTGAAAGAGCATTGCTCTCATCTAACAACCAGAAAATGCCTGATAATCTACAAAAATCATAACGTTTCTTGACTCCATCAGAGAGCTGAGGTTACAGGGCAACTGAATAGCTTCAATCTAAGGAAAGACAGGAGCCTCCAATGGAAGCTGGGACACAAGCCCTGGCTCTCCTATGACGGGGCCCAGGAATAAGAGACACAAATGTCATACAAGACAGTAAGAATAATTCAGCTGAAGTTTTTAACTAATTGTTAGATGCCAAATGTGGGCGAATGTGGGAGTACAGAAACACTGGGAGCTGTAGACATGATGGTGTTTTATACCCACTTCTGGGCTCTTCTCCCATGGATCTCCACCCAGCTGCTGCAGGAAAGTGTCAAGCCCCAGCTGGACTCTGTTAAGCTGCTAGAGTTGGGAGGTGGCAAACTCTCGTTCCCCCAGGGTACAGGTGAAACCCACGTGGCTGGGAAAAGTGAAAAGAAAAAGCCCTCTGTCAGGGAGGATCAGGAAACTATCCTGAGGTCAGATTGTTAGAGGAAACTAATGCTGGAGAAAGGGTAGGTTCACTGAGAAAGCCCCCTGTCTCCAACACCAGGAGCTTAAGGCCTACATAAGACTAAAGTGGATCAAGACAACGGAGAAACCCCCTCCCCCTACCACCCAGCTAGCAAGCACCAGGTAATAAGCATAGTCTACTGCTGAGGGAATAGGCAAGAGTATGAAGACCCACCCTCCTCAGGTGCAAGTACTCAGTGAAGGTCTAAAGTTGAGGATAGAGGAGGAACATGGAGAAAAACCCTTCAGCAAGCCATCCCTCACCCCAAGCACCGGTTAATACCAGAGGAATTTGAAGCCAGTAGTGCACTGAAGGGAACCATAATAACAACAAAACCCAAACTCAGCTCAACTCTTTACTAGATTTGCTCAACTCCCTACACCGAGAGGTGAGCAATGGCAGAGTTGTGCCCATGTTCAGGTATGGCATATCTACTACTTATCTCAGTCTCTACTGTCCTACACAGTACCTAGCAGTCAATAAAAAATTACCAGAAAAAAAAGTAAGGAAATAAAAGGTCTTGGACCCAGTGGTTTTATGAGTTCTACTAAATCTTTGAGCAACACATATTTTGCTATCACTTAAGCTATTCAAAAGTATTAAAAATAGGAAGTGGAGAAAAGGGAACCAGAATATTACAGAGAATTTCGTAAAGTGGGCACAGAACCTGCTTCATATTTACAAGTCCCTGCCCATCATGCCAGGTGGTGTCAATGCAGGCAGATTCTGCCCTGGCTTGAGGCTTCTGATTTGATCCAAAACGGCCACAGAAGTGCAGTCTTCTTTCAGTTTTCCAAGGATCCCCAAATAAATTAAATTTGTTCTGGCTTATTTGTGGATTAAATTGACCTCTCTCTAGAACAAAATGTATCTTTCTGTTTGTCCGAAAGACAGGACCAAATTTCCTCACCACGACTTTATTTACAGAAACAGGCTGCTGCCCCATGAGTCATATTCTGCCAATTCGATTTTTTAAAACATTGCTGGAAAATATGATTTGTCTTGATTACTGAGTTCCACCCTCCCCACCCCCCACAACCCCCAACAAATTTCACACTCTAGGCAAGTGCCCCCTGGTTCCACCTAGTCCTGGTCTCCACAGAGTCCCCGGGCCCAGAGACCCACCAGGTTCTGCCCAGGGTAAATGGGGCCTCAGTGCTGCTCTCACATCAGCTTACCTTACTGTGCCATGCACTTTGCAAGAAGCTGTTCTTCGCCAACCAAAAAAAAAAAAAAAAAAAAAAAACTTCATATAAATCTTCTCCTGACTGGGAAAAGGAGGGGTGGGTGGAAGGTTTCAAAAGCAAAGAAAACAAGAATGGGAAAGAGGAGGAAGTGGCCAGTGCTCAGTGAACCCTCAAGTGTGAAAGGCTAATCCAGAAATCACTCAGTAATCACCACCATGAAATCAGGCAGGGCTGACATCTCTTGCTACGCATATGCGCACCTTCCCTACCTCCCACAAAGCCTCACTTCCTAAACCAAAGTGACCTTCTGAAATCTGCCCAGTCTGCCTCAGCTCTTGGCCCCATGGCCCTCCTATGCAACAGCTTCTACACACCATTAGTTTCCTTCCAAAGTCCCCACCAACTTCTCATTCACAGCAATACTCTTCCTGTTTTCAAAACAAGGGTATTGGCCCATGTGCCTGGTAAACGGAAACTAGAGTGCATAGGCCTGTGGGACGTTCCAAGGCATTTGTGTATTGCACAGGAGAGTTTGAAAGAAGGGTGAGGTTTGGGGGGCTCTGATGTGCAAGGTAAGGCACTCAGTGTTCAGAACAATCCTCATGGGTCTGTCATGCTCAAAGGAACAGTATTGAAAGAGTGATTATGGTTTAAGATGATTTGACTGTCAACCCAACAACATGTTGTTGCTTACTGCCATGTCAGACACTTCTGCTGATTGGTGAATTTTTAAGAGGAAGAATAATAAGCAAATAGACTAGTTTAAAAGCAAGGGATCATTTCCTTGGTGGATCTCTTGAGAAGGAGATGGAAACAGTGATGGGGGACTTTGGGTTGGCCTCCACTGGGTCCCAGAACTTCTCTCTCTCTAGAGGTGTGAGCCATACTCCTCCGGCGTATCCATTTTCCCATCAGTTCCATACTGTGTGTGAACTTCGGTGAATCATCAGTCTCTCTCTTCTGCAATGTTCCCACCTTTAAATGGCCCCTTACTCTCATAATCAGTGCTGAGTAGTGGCAAGGGGTTCAGAGAAAGTGGAAAAGTTGGCATGGGAAAGAAGGCAGATCCAGAAGGTAGGATACAGCTCAGGTAAAGGGCCAAAGGCTCCTGAAATGACTCTTTAAGGCAACTTCTTAGTGTTCGACTGCCTCTTTATTACATTCTTTTTATTTTGCCCCAGCCCTGAAAATGGGGCCTGATTTTCTCTTCTGTTATCACAACTGCTCTTCTGCTTGGGTTTCTTCTACACCTTCAAGATGGCTGAAGAACAAGATGCTTTCTCTCCATGTCTGTGCTGTTTCACTGTGAGTAAAGCAAGTGTACATCTACTTTCATTTCCTTTTCAAAAATGTTATTATTGCTAGTGAGTGTGGGGAAAGAGGGCATACTGCAACATAAATAGGAGGGAAACTGCAAGTAATAAAAATTGTTTAAAATTACAAGTAATTGGTTTTAGTGACTCTTGGTCATTTTTGAGGCACAAAAGGGGAATAATGCTTATACAGCAGTGAGCCATGTGGTTTAGAACTGAAGCAGAAAGAAGACATTCATGCAGCCAACAATCATGTGAAAAAAGCTCAACATCACTGATTATTAGAGAAATGCAAATCAAAACCACAATGATATACTATCTAACACCAGTCAGAATGGCTATTGTTAAAAGCCAAAAAATAACAGATGCTGGCAAGGTTGTAGAGAAAAAGGAATGCTTATACATTGTTGGTGGGAGTGTAAATTAGTTCAGCCATTGTGGAGGACAGTGTGGTGATTCCTCAAAGACCTGAAGACAGAAATGCCATTCAGTCCAGCAATCCCATTGCTGGATATATACCCAAGGGAGTATAAATCATTCTATCATAAAGACACATGAATACATATGTTCATTGCAGCACTGTTCACAATAGCAAAGACATGGAATCAACCTAAATGCCCATCAATAATAGGCTGGATAAAGAAAATGTGGTACATATACACCATGGAATACTATGGAACCATAAGAAAGAACAAGATCATGTCCTTTGTATGGATATGGATGGAGCTGGAGGCCATTATCATCAAACTAACACAGGAACAGAAAACATATTTACTGCATGTTCTCATTTATAAGTGGGAGCTAAGTGATCAAAACACATGGACACAAAGAAGGGACCAACAGACACTGGGTCCTATTGGAGGGTGGAGGGTGGGAGGAGGGAGAAGATCAGGAAAAATAACTAATGGGTACTAGGTTTAATACCTGGGTGATTAAATAATCTGTCCAACAAACCCCCATGACACAAGTTTACCTATGTAACAAACCTGCACATGTACCTCTGAACTTCAAAGTTAAAAAAGTGGGCACGTACCTCTGATATAGATATCGCTTAATATATAATCTCCATATATGTATGACTACACTCATAGCACATATTACAAAGCACACAAAAAGTAAAGATCAAATATTTTCAGAAAAAAGAAAGTATGCACAACAATGACAACCTTCATAATAACTCTTCATAATAACACATGATAACGGCGTCTTTTGCTTATAGTACAATGTTGGTTTTGTGTTATTACTGTAAAGTACAGTGGTGGTTTACTTACATTTGCAGACTAGAACTGTCTCAAGATGCTATGATGCTCTATTGTGTTAACCAGTTTATAATAAGTCAACCTAAGATTGATGATGGCAAATGAATTTCCAGGTATCCAAATAAATTTGAGGGTGTAGTTCCTAAAAACTATGCTGATCTCTGTTTTTATCTGCAGCGTTGTATGTTATTTGACAATGAGAGGGAACACACTATCTTTTCAACCTAATTTTTCTTATAATTAAAATTACCATTTTAAGCATTGATAATTTCTTACCAGCAAGTAAAGTTTTCTCTTTTTTTTTTTTGTTTGAGACGGAGTCTCGTCTGTCGCCCAGGCTAGAGTGCCGTGGTGCGATCTCGGCTCACTGCAAGCTCCGCGTCCCAGGTCTGCGCCATTCTCCTGCCTCAACCTCCAGAGTAGCTGGGACTGCCCATCACCAGGCCCGGCTAATTTTTTGTATTTTTAGTAGAGATGGGGTTTCACCGTGTTAGCCAGGATGGTCTCGATCTCCTGACGTCGTGATCCACCCGCCTCGGCCTCCCAAAGTGCTGGGATTACAGGCCTGAGCCACTGCGCCCCGCCGCGAGTGAAGTTTTAATTACTCATAATAAAGTTTTATGATGGGCAAAAAGAGGAACTGAAGCAGAGTCAAGTTAAAAAAATTGCAATTATTTAGTAATGTATATTTAATAATAAACATAAACATATAAAATAACCTCAACAGTATTTCTCTTTCTTTTGCCTTTTAAATTTGTTTATTTACTTTTATTTGTACAGATTTAGGAGGTATTTCAGGTAGTTTTATTACACAGATAGACTATGTAGTGTTCATTAGTATTTCTTAGTCATTTTGAAGGAGAAATATGGCTCCCTGTGATACTTCATATTTCCATATTGATTTTTTTTCCTTTTCTCATCTACCTCCCACAGATGCTGCAAATGTTCCCAGCCCTTTCCCCTTGATGCCCAGAATAAATTCCTCAAATACCCTGAGCCCAGGAACTATTCTTAATTTCACGTAAATTTTATGTAAAGGGACTGAGTCTTTCCATCCCCCTGCCACTTGCTGGATTTTGCTCTTCCATACCTAATTTCTCACCAAAAACACACCATCACCACCACCACCACACTGCTGTGGAATGACAGGAGCCTCCTCAAAGGGCATTGGAGGGGAAGGAACCGTCTGGCAAACTAGAAGGCAATGGTTCTAGTGTACTTTATTGGCATGGAGGAGGAAAAACTATAGAGAAATTTATTTGCTCATATGTTCATGTGATCACAAGAATGAGGCCTGGCCTGTCATAACCCCAGTTTAATTTCTGCCTCCATTTTTGTCTAAAACAGAGAAGCCCAGCTGTCTGATTGGCAGTTCCCATTGAGAGTACTCTTCCTCCGTCACCTGATTCCTAACATTATGCTGGGACTTTACCATCTACCTGTTCCTGGGACCCAACTCCTAGTGCAGACATTTCAGCTGGGGGTCCTGGGTCTTCCACAGATTTTTGGAATGATGACAGCATTGATAATAACAATATTGGTGAGGGTGATTACAGATAACCTTCACAGGGCACTCTCTGGGCCAGGTACTGTGATAAATACTTAGCATTGACTGTCTCCTCTGATTTTCAAAGTCTTAAGATAATTTTTTTAGTTATCTACTGCTGCCTAAAATATTGCCACAAAACTTAGCATATTTAAAAAATATACATTTTTTAAACTTTTGACCTCTTTTATTTGTTAAAATAGTCACATCCACATAACACGAAATGATTTGATCATAATGCATTCGTTGATTATGGCTCTTGCCATCTTGTGGCATCTAGGATCCTGGCTGAAACATCTTATCTCACAGCTTCTGTGGGTCAGGAATCCGAGTATGACTTACCTGGGTCCTCTACTTCAGGGTCACTTAGTCAAGGTGATGCTTGGGAGTAGAGTCATCTCAAGGCTCAGCGGGATGAGGATTCGATTCCAAGTTCACATGGTCATTGACAGGATGCAGTTCCTTATGGGCTGATGGACTAAGGGCCTCAGTTCTTCACTGACTGTTGGCCAGAAACTGCCCTCAATTCCTTGCCTCATGGGCCTCTCCAATATGGCAGCTTCTTTCTTCAAAGGGTGCAAGCCAAGAGGGCAATAGAAAAGTCTGCTAGAAAGATGAAAACCACAATCTTGGGTAGCCTCCATGGAAGTAACTTCCTAACACCTTTACCATATTCTATTGATTAAAATCAAGTCACTAGGTCCAGCCTACACTCAGGGGAGAGGATTACTTACACAAAGACATGAATATCAGGAGGTGGGATCCTTAGGGATCATCTTAGAAATCTTCTATCTCATGGTTTAGAGAAGGAGGGAATAAGAGCTGTTTTAAGATTACAAAGACAATATCAAGACTAGAAGATCAAGGTAGTTCAAGGTTAAAATTGAAGCTAATAAAGGTAAGGGCTAAGGGTTGGAATGGAGAAGTGCCTTATATAGTTTTTGATCCATAGTGTCTTCCTAATGTCCGTGTCTCCCAGCCCTAACATGAAGGTAGAGCTAAGGAGATGGTGGGTATGAGACTAAAGGTTATATGAGGGATTACTAGGGCATGGCACAAAAAACTGCTTCTCTCATTGGGAAAGTAAATGGAAAACAATGGTAACTGAGCAGTGGAGTGGAACAGCCGCAAAGAGGAACTGAAGCTATCTTGAGTAAAAGCAACCCAGGGTTCCTATGGGTTTTGGCAGAGACATGCCACAGTATCAAATAAAAAAGGGCAGAGCCGGGGCATACACCAAGTCTGAAATAAGCTATCCACAATCAAAGACAGTCAAGCTAAAGAAAACAAATTCCAGCCAGGAAACAGAAGGCTGGTGTTGGAAAGATTTTTTGAGGCAATGCTACGTACAGCAGAGGTGTGGAAGAGAGGACAGGGAACATTTTTAGCAGCATCCTCTAAAATGAATTATATTTCATATGTACTTTTTGAAGGGGGAAAGATTGCAGGAATTACAGGCTCCAAATCCCCCCAAATTCCCGAGGCTCTCACTGTTATAGTCCTCTCCAGCACTCTCCTTCCCCTCCCACTCAAGCTCTTCATCTTGTCAACAGAGCAGGAATCACGGAGTTCACATTCTGAACTTTTGTCTTGGAATTATTCCAGTATCATAGTGTGGGGGCAATAAGTGGGGATTCGTTGAGGGAGGCAAGACAAACATGTTAACAACCTTGAAGAAATGCCTTTTTAGTACAGAGAAAGGGAGAAGGAATCAGGAAGGGATTTCTTACCAAACCACAAAGAAGATCGTTCTTTAAAGAATGCTAACTTCTCCAGCTTTTAGTGGGGAATTGCCCTCCATGGGGATTAAGAGACCAGTGCCTTTTAATCAAAGGAGGGCCAAACTGGGAACAGCTGAGTGTCCCACCCAACTCTTAAGAGCAAAACAGCTACACGAAGCCACTCCTTCCTGCAGTATACAATGCTGTTTTTTGGCTGATTCCCCGAGGATATTACAGTTACTTTCAATGGTTAATGAATAGCTTCTAAGTGCCTGTTTCATGTAATTGTCCAAAGGCCAGTGGGTCCCAGAGCATATAAAGCTGCAAGCTGGCTAATGAGCTCATTCTCTTGGAGCAAGCGGGGAAGCAGAGGAGCGGCAGGGTCAGGGTGCTGGGTTCCTAAGGTGCAAGGATGCAGAACAGAACTGGCCTCGTTCTCTGTGCTCTTGCCCTCCTGATGGGTTTCCTGATGGTCTGCCTGGGGGCCTTCTTCATTTCCTGGGACTCCATATTCAACTGTCAGGGGAGCCTGATTGCGGCCTATTTGCTTCTGCCTCTGGGGTTTGTGATCCTTCTGAGTGGAATTTTCTGGAGCAACTACAGCCAGGTGACTGAACGCAAAGGAGTGTTGAGGCATGTGCTTGGACAACACCTTGCTCATGGGGCCCTGCCCCTGGCCACAGTGGACAGGTACTTGCTGACAAGCAGAGGGACCAAGGAGGGCTGAGATGGTCTGAGCTGTGTAAGATCTGAGTAATTTCTGATTCTACTATGGAGCAACTTGCATGTCCCATGGGCTGTCTAGAACCAAAGCTTTATTGTCAGGGAATTACTCTGGGGTTGTTATTAGGAAGAATGGTGTCATCTTTGGGGGAAAACCATGATATAGGGGCAACTCATCTCAGAGAAACCCTACCACCACCCCCAGTGAAAACCCACCTAAGCCAATTTAGAAACCGAGGCTTGTTTGTTTTATCATGGCAGCTGTCATTAATTAGTAGCAGGTGATGGTTAGTTACTTCCCATAACCTGGTTCTAAGGTTCTAAGGAAAACAAGTCCCAGACCAAATTCTGCCACACAATGAGGAAACCGACATGAGTCCTGGAATCTCTGTGAGCTCAGAGAAGTCCCGGTTTACTCTCCGTTTAGGTGTTGTGATCTCACCTTGCATAAAACATTCCTTCAGGGTAAGGTGATAATATTCTAGAGGTAAGATTCATTCTATCTTACCACCTCACACCTTAGGATAGTTATCATCAAAAAAACAAAACCAAACAGCAAGTGTTGGTGAGGATGTCAAGAAACTGGAATCCTGTGCATTGCTGGTGGGAATGTTAAAATGGGGCAACTGCTGTGGAAAACAGTGTGGAGATTCCTCTATACATTAAATATAGAATTACCATTTTATCCAGCAATTCTACATTCTGAGTTTATACACAAAAGAACTGAAAGCAGGGATTCAAATGGATATTTGTACACCAATGCTTGTAGCAATATTTATTCACAATAATCCAAAGGTGGAGACAGCCCAAATGTCCATCAATGGGTGAGTACATAAACAAAATGTGGTATACACATGCAATGGAATATTAGCCTTCAAAAGGAAGGAAATCCTGGCACATGCCACCAGTTGGATGAACTTGAAAACATTATGCTAAGTGAAACAAGTCAGTTACAAAGGACAAATATTGTGTGATTCCACTTATATGAGTACCTAGCGTAGTCAAATTCGTAGACACAGAAAGTAGAACAGTGGTTCCAGGGGCTGGTGGAAGGAGAGATTGAGGACTTATTATTTAATGAGTAGAGAATTTTAAGGTGATGGTTGTAGAGCAATATGAGTATATTTAGTGCCACAGAACTATACACTTAAAAACAGTAAATTTTATGTTATATATATTTTACCACAAGAAGAAAAAAGATTAAGTTAATCTTATAGTCAGTATCGGGCAACAAGAAACCTCCTAATTCTTGGCTAGCCACAGGACCATTTAGGGATAACACCCTAGGCGTCATTCTCAAGATACAGGCTGCAAGACTATAAATTATTTTGCCCTCTTTGTGCAAGAGTAGAAAATATCTAAAATATTTTAGCTACTCCATGTATCTTGAATACAAGTAATCTTACCCATGAAGATCCACTTTCAGCATCCTTTATGCTACTTAATAATTATGAAAACTAAAACTTGTTTACAGTGTTATACTAACCAGCAGAGTTTCTGGGTTTGATTTAAAATTATGATAAATGAAGTGATTGTAGAAGATGCCTCTAGAGTGACGATTTCTTTTTGTAAAAATGTTAGAGGACTACCTCTAGAGTGTGAATTTCTGATATATGTAACTGATTGCCTTTAGGATATAGCTCAAATTGACTAACACATGCATAACATTACAGTATGCCGAAATGTTTGAAAGTCAATTATGGACATCGTTACACCCCCATTTTACTGCCTCTTCTCGCTGCATATAATTAGATGCTCATCCCATGCAGAATGGCTAGCAAGTCAGCCTGGGAAGTCACATTTCTCCAAAGCATTTGCACTCAAAATGGATACCCAGGTTGAGATATCAAAGCAAATGGGTCTCCAGTGATGGAATTCAGGGGACTGGGAATGTGGATGGCAGTTGAAGGAGGGTGGGGTTGGGAGAGGTTGCTGGGATTTGGGGCAGGCAGCAATCATCCTGGAACCTTTCAAATCACTCCAGGGAACAGCTCACCTTTCTGTGTAAAAAGCCTTTACACATGTGCCCCATGACTCAGCCTTGGCTATTCCGAGTGAAGGCTGAGATTTATGCCTTACAGTAGACAACTTCTTCAGCGACTGGCTTTGGGCCTGGTAACATTTGGAATGGAGTTGTGGCTACAAATGGCAGTCCCTGTTCTGTTGTGGTTACACACCATAAACACTCCCTGTAGGCACTGGAAGGGTGGCTCTATAAATACACAACTCAACTGAGCTCACCGGTCTCTCTTCCTCTCCTCTCCCCCTCTCCCAGATTCATTCACGATGGAGAAGTCAGGAGGATTTAGCAATTAGCAATGCTGGGCAAGATGGCCAATGAGTACATCAGCCCCCGAACGAATGGCTGCTTTAGCTTACTGTCACAGAAAGGGTTGCAATTGAAATCTGCATAAAGTTGTCAGTTGGTATCATGTGAGAAATGAGTATGCTTGTATGTTTTCTTTGAAACTAGCTACTGAGTCTTGAAAGGGTGTTAGGACAGAGACGGGGCATCTAGTATAGTTCAGGGATCAGCACAAAGTTGGTTTTCATTCATTATTTTGTTGACTGTGATGATCAGAGAAAGTGAGTGCAATTGAGGGGATGATGTCATGCGAGAAAGGGAGCAAGGATGTGAATGGACTAAGTACTCGGTAGAGAGAAGTTCCCTATCCAAAGCCCCCACCTCCTCTACTGTTGACAAGGATCTCACACTGAATGGCCCTGTTTCCGTGAGTGAATGAGCAATAGAGAAGGAGTAGCTTGGCATAACCCACTGGGAAAAAAATATGACTAGAGGCAGGCATCCTGTGGCTGATAAAAAGGTTCTTTTGGAAGAGCAGCACATTTTTTAAAAACTGGTGATGCCAGGAAGAGGTACATCTGTTTCAAAAATCCATGTTTCTTAACAGTTTAGCTTCGCACAATTTGAGCTGAGAGAGGCAGCCGTCTGCCTCTTTGGCATTAATGCCTAAATAACGCATGCATGTTTGTGCTGTTTTGTCCCCTAGGCCAGACTTTTACCCTCCAGCTTATGAAGAGAGCCTTGAGGTGGAAAAGCAGAACTGTCCTGCAGAGAGAGAGGCCTCTGGCATTCCTCCACCTCTATATACAGAGACGGGCCTGGAATTCCAGGATGGAAATGACTCTCACCCAGAGGCCCCACCATCTTATAGAGAGTCCATAGCCGGCCTGGTGGTGACAGCAACCTTAGAGGATGCCCAGAGGCAAGGCCAAGAGTGCTGAGGCAGAGAAAGCTCTCCAGCACTCATGATGCCGCCGCTGTGGGGAGCAGCTACCGATGATAAAGGCAAACGAGGGACTGTGGAAGGAAAAGCCACACCAGGGACCCCACACGAGAGCTTGGGGAGGGGATGACAGCCCTGAATTCCAGACATAATTGGCCATGCCAGGGCAGGGCAGGCCAGGGCCCTGGAAGGGTGTGGCCAACACCAAGCAGACATTTCAGAGGATTCACACTAATCCTAACCCCGGCAGGCCTTGGGTCCCCAAAGGTGTTACTCTGAGAGCTCTGCTTACAGAGATTCTTTCTGCTCCTACTCAATTTCCCTCCCACCACCTCATCTCCAGCCAGGGAGGAATAGATGCTGGTTGTCAGGACAGCCACATGCCTTCCTGTTCTATATCACCTAGTAATCTCAAAGGGAAGGTTTGTTATTTAATTTATGGATTGTTCAGCCTTTGGTGTTGTTAGCTTTTTTGCTAGTTGCCTCCAGCTGACCATACTACCAGAGTGAGGCAGTACTTCACATCCTGGGAGATATGCCCTTGGAACCCATGAATGTTATTTTGTATTATTTTATTTTCATGATGTGTATTTTTTCTATGTAAAATGACTGTAATATTTGCCTTCAAGATGGTTCAAACACAAAATGTTAAATGAGCTGTTTTTTAAAAAGAGGTCCTTATACAAACAGACATGATAAGATTGCTTGTAGACCCAAATGGAATAGACAGAATAGTTAATTCATAATACATGGAATTCCGGGTATAGGGTGGAATTTGTACTGGCCATGGATGATATTATACCACTTGATATAAATCTTATAAAGTTTAAAAAATATTTATATGTAATTCAAAGAATCCCCTTATAAATCTCTAAAATTTGAAAGAAAAGAAACTCTAATGGTGTATGTTCATCATCAACAGAAATTTCTTGTATCTCAAGATACAGATCTTGACTTTTAGACTCAAGACATTCATTTTTAAATCTGATGGTTTCTGTTCAACTTTATTATATTTTGTTGTTTTGCGTTTTAAATACAAGAGGACAAGTCTGGTTGCAGGGTGGTAGAAAGAGGTGCAGCCTGATGCTTTTGAACTTGGGCCAAGGATCTTCATCTCTCTGGGCCTCGGTTTTCTCTATCAAGTGAGGCATTCATGCTGGCTTCACAGGTGTGGAATGCCTGTTATATGGCAGGCTCTGTGCCATGAGCTTCTCATGCATGTTAGCCCTCATTCCATCTTTAAGAGATAGGCACTATGATTATTCCCATTTTACAAGTGCGTAAAACTGAGATTTTGAGAAGTTAAGAAACTTTTCCAATAACACAATGACTTCTAGGAGGGTGAAGAAGGGTCCCTAGAGGGACATGGGAGGACTGGCTTACTTCATACTTTTGAGCTAGGTAGCCCTGTCTAACTTCTCTCCTTCTAGGAGACAGTTTGGATTTCTCTCTCCCTTCAGAAAATGGGCTGTAACAGAAAGTGGACCCCCGGGTTGCTGCAATATCTTAAAGCCCTTGGAGAAGCGGCAGAGATTGCTTTAGGGTTAATCAGCTTCTTTTAAAATATGCAAAATGTCCTCCAGGTTTTCTGCCTAGAAACTGGTCCCTCGCCTCATAGCATAGTTTCCCCCTGATCGTTACATGGATGATGAAGAATGATTCATAATGGAGACAGCCCTTGGTGAATGGGCACAGGAAGGGCTTTAGACAGTTGGTGAGAAGGATGTAGATCATTCAAAGAGGAAGAGGGTGGTCAAGATGGGATGGAGCCTCCTTTGTGGGCTCCTCTTCTCCATCATTGCTGAGTGTATAGATAAAGTGTATCCTGACAAATGCATAAGAAGCTTCATAAAAGGAAATCCTTGTCCATGAAGCATGAATTTGGGAATCTGTTATTTAAATCCTTGGCATTGAGGGCATAAAAATATGAAGGTCACTCATGGTTGTCCAATAAGGAAGTAATCATTTATTAGTAATGTAATTTATTATTCCTCTCTTGTCATCTCTTTCTATCCCTCTACTAAGAGAGTTAGCCTGAAATTCTCCCTGGTGGTCTGAGCACATTCACTGACTTGAACAAGCACCATCATTGGTCTTTTCTCCAGAGTTTGCATTTGTAATAGATAGTTTTTCCAACTACTGGTAGTCAAGTGAAACAAATGTTGATTTTGGTTTACGTAAGAAATAGTTTTAATCTATTCACTGCAATAAATTTTGTACTTAAATTTTTCTTTTGCTATTTTTTTTGCATCAGAAAAAAAATCAGTAAAAGACCATAGTTCAAAGTATTATTCTCTGATTAAACTAACAGTGTCAGAATGAGTTGATCTTTCTGCAAACCCAAACATTATTGAACTCTAACTATTGATCTGGAAAATAACCTGGGTGTGTCTTTTTGAAAATAAAACGCTAATAGTTATTTGTTGATTTAAGCATACATACTCTGAATCATGTGTCAAGAACAAGGGTAGAACACAAAGCAAATTCTACATTCGAGAGACCCAGCAATTAAAATCCACTGGACAAATCAGACAAAAGTATCTGATTGCGGTTCGTAATACTATATTAGTCATCCCCTAGATGATTCACTCAAGATAAATAGATACTGCCTCTGCTCTTCCTTCTCAGGTTTATAAAATTAGTGGTCATGGATTGGAAACCACAGTTCCATGAATGACAGGGAGAGCACTTGCAACATGAGAAAGTGAAAAGAGAACAATCCCCACTACAAAGAGTCTTTGCTTATTCTCTTCTCTCAATTGTGGATGGTAGCTTCACATGTCAATGGGGAAGGGAAGTTCTCAGAGTTGAAGACCCTCCAGTATTGTAATCTCATAATGTCCCTTTGAGCAGAAAGTTTGAGTAGGCCTTACCACCACTCCAGAAGGTAAGGATAAGGTCAGTTATCCTCAATTATAGAATAAGTTATACTGCATCTTTTGCATATCTGAAATGTACTGTGTTCATTTTCGACCCTCCATGCAAAACTTTACCGTTGCTTTTACTGACACTCCTATCATTTAAGATTCTATTTAAATATACTGTCTTTGGTGAGGCATTGCTCTAGCTCCCCTGCATTGCAGGGCACATAGTAGGTGCAAATAGGCATGGAAAGATGATAAAGATATGGACTTATAATCTATATCTTCTCCATATTCTGTAAGGTTCCATGACAACCTAGGCTGACTCACATACCAAGTGGGCTGTCAACTGCATGGGCTATTTCTTCTAGTAAGGACTCCAGCTGGTCAGAGTGGAACAGACATTCTGTAAGCTCTGCTGCTTCGGATAATCTCTTGCTGTTTGTAACTGTCAAAGGGCCAAAGACTGATTTACTGGCAGTTACATTATTTCCAAAGGCACACAGTTTCTCAGACCCTTCTATACTCAGGGATGGGAAGCTCCTTAAGACAGGTGTCTGGGATTTCAGTGTCCACATGTTGTGAGAGTATCCAGTGCGTGATCCAGCAACGGAATGGAGTCACACAGTTATATCATTACCAGCTCCTGCAGATGCTTTTCAAATTCCCCACACCCATATGAATGTCAAAGTAAATCCCATGCCTTACACTGATCCATGGGACTGTGCATGAAGCTGAGACTTCCTGTGCAGAAAGCCTGCATGTCACATGCAAGCCCTTCCGCCTATGTCATGCAACACAATTTGTCCTGCAAATACTGTGGATGTATACTGCACTCAGATCAGTACAAGTTGATAAATGATCTAATTTTAATAATGACTGCCTATCTATTTTCAAGGACATTTAATAAACTCAAGATTCCTGGGTGACGCAAAACAAATTTTTGTTCTGGGGGACTGGCTGACACCTGGAAGGATATTTAGCGTGTTTGCTTTCCTACTACTGCCACTAAATGCCTCTCTGGCAAATACACACACATTTCCAAACACCCGCCCTGGTTGAAAACCAGCATGTGATGTATCGTGTTGCTTGCCATTTTTCTGCAGGCACATGGTATAATGAACGAACCCCTCTGTAACAGCAGATCACCAGATTTGCCCTGGCAGTTGCCATACTCTATCCATAGTTTCCTGTATGATTGACTCTTGCAGTTCCCACGAAATTTTGGACTTTTAAAGTCATTTACTCTGTTTCTTTTTTTTTTTTTTTTTTTTTGAGACGGAGTCTCACATTATCACCTGGGCTGAAGTGCAATGGCACCATCTTGGCTCACTGCTGCCTCCTGGGTTCATGCGATTCTCCTGCCTCAGCCTCCCGAATAGCTGGGATTACAGGCACACACCACCATACCTGGCTATTTTTTTTTTTTTTTTTTTGTATTTTTAGTAGATACGGGGTTTCACTATGTTGGCCAGACTGGTCTCCAATTCCTGACCTCATGATCTGCCTGCCTCGGCCTCCCAAAGTGATGGGATTACAGGCGTGAGCCACTGTGCCTGGCCAAGTCATTTACTCTTAAAAAGCAGTGACTACAACTCCTTTTTTTTTAGATAAAAAAATCTAAAAAAAAGATTTTTTGCTTTGTTGCTCAAGCTTGGAGTACACACTGCTCCATCTCGGCTCATGGCAATGTCCACCTACTGAGCTCAAGCTATTAGCCTGCCCCAGCCTCCTGGGTAGCTGGGATTACAAGCATGCACCACCACATCTGGCTAATTTTTGTATTTTTGGTAGAGACAGTGTTTCACTATTTTGGCCAGGCTGGTCTCAAACTCCTGACCTCAAGTGATCCACCCACCTCAGCCTCCCAAAGTGCTGGGATAACAGGTGTGAGCCACCATGCCCAGCCTAGAGCTTCATCTTTAAGAATATAAAGAACATTATATGGGGAACAGTGACTTCCTGCCTCTCTCCTCTCCTGAGAATTAGGCAAGAGGTCATACACATATAGTTTGGCAAGAGAAGTTTGGATTTCATGTAAGGCAGAAATAATATCTTGGCAATGTGAATCAGAGCAGGTTCCAGAGAGTGACTGTGTCCTAGACCCACCAAAAGACCTTCCCTTGACAACATAGCTGAAAAAAATCTCTGTAAAAATAGGCAGCTACGCAGCTGCTTCTTCTGGTGGCTGGGCCCAAGGCTTTGCTCTGCCTGACATTCACAACCCTGTGCCCACTTCAACCCCATGCATCAAGCCACCTCCTCAGGAGACCCCAAGCAAGTCTCCTCTCCAGCCATCCTAACCTTCAATTCCTAGTCTGTCTTCTGACTTCACTCACCCTTGATGAAATTCTATAAATGCTTACAAATCCCAAGAAACTCTACTGTTTGGGAAACCACTCTCATGCCACCATCTCTGAGTCCATTGCCTCCCTCTGTGTAGTCCCACAGCACATTGTTTGTGCCTCCTGTAACATTTTTATCTGATTATTTGTGTATGTTTGTCATAGCCTCCTATTCCCAAATTATAAACTCATAAGATCAGGAATAATGTTTTATCCATTTCTCTGCCCCATCTAAAACAGAACTCTGCCTAAATGAGTTGCTCAATCAATGTTCACTGAATGAATGAACAGATGGATGGATGAATGGATGGACTGCTGGGTAAATATATATTTGGGCTACTGGCCACACATGACTCCATATCAAAACAAAGAAATATAATTTTTATGCAAGGACTAATTTACATTTGAACTTACAAGTTAGAGATTATTAAAAGTTTGGCAACTTGAGAAAATAAATAAGTATTTTCTTACCTAGAACTGATATACCTAAGAATACATCTGAGTGTCCTAACACATCCGTGATTAATGAACACATGGATGGCTAGAATGGACGTCCACTCATGAGACAAGACACTGAGAACCAAGGCTATGGAATTTTATTCCAATGGTGATCAATCTTGAAATGGTTTTTTTTGTTTTAGAATCTCAGCTCAAAGTCACCTTCCTATTATTTTGAAATGAAGACAGTTACAGTGGAGGTCTAGATGCCACTTCAGTTTCTGCTGACTCCCAAAGGCAGTTTTGAGTAACTTACCTTTTCTGTTCCATTTAATACATGTCTCTAGTCATAATAGTGAAAAACAGCCCTTGCGGTTTTTCTGAAAGGCAAATTTATCAGGATAGGTCACCAGTACTGGAATTTATCAAATGGCGAAACAAACAAATAAGTAAAAACCCACAATCCTTGGATAAGGTTGAAATTAGGAATTTCTTTTTTATTGGCCACTAAATGTCCTAGCAAGTTTCTGACAGAAGCATAGACAGAAAATGGAAACAAATACCTTACTGGGAATGTTTCCTTGCTTGCACTAACCTTGACTACAGCAATAATGCATTGCTCAACAGTCAAAGTGCACCAGGTCATCTCCGCAAATGGCAGGATAAGTGACTGTGCCGTTCCCAAAGAAGCAAAACAGATGCAAACAGGTCCCACGGGTGTCCTGGCTGAGTACAGAGGAGGCTGCTGGAGCTGCAGTACCCTTTTCCTAAGCAAGGAAAGCCAGCTGTGACCCCCTGCTTGCCGGCAGGGGTCCCCACCCTCCCCTCCATCATCCGGCCCATAGCTGTACCACCAATTACATTTTCTTCCAGCATCCACTTCATTTCCTACTTTTACAGCATTTCGTCCTCTCCTTTTGCAGCCATTACAAATAAGATCAGAACTGTGTCCAAACAAGTGCATTAAGATAGGCCCCCACTGGCAAAGTCAAAGAGCTCTCACACATGGTGGTCTTTTTGTCTTCTCAGGAGGAACTTGTATAAACCCATGTACCAACATACTTGATATAATCAAGGAAGGGTCCCCCCAAATTGTAAGCATTTAATTGCAGAGTCTTGTCAAGAAACTTCTTCCCACCTTTACAACTGAATGGCTGAATTTGAGAGAAAGTATCCAGCTTAATAGCTAAAATAATATTATTTACAAAATAAGAGAGGAAGACACCTATTGGTATATTTTGTTGGAAGTGTGCCATTGTGATCTGTAGAAAGCTTTAGAAGATGTGAGAGAAGGTGGTACAGGGATGCGGGGGATGGGATGGGGGAGGCAGGGCCATCAGGTGGGTGGTAGGAGTGACGTGGGCTGTTGGGAATTCTATAATAAAACCTTCCCCCATTGTAGACCTGACATAGGATGAAAAGCTAAACCCTTCTCCATACTGGGAGTGTTTCCTTCTGCCTGCCCAGGGGCACCTGGGACTTAGGGTCAGCTTAATTCTAGCACTGTTCTCTCTTGTGATTTTAGAACATTTTCTCGCTTGGCACCAATGATGCGCAGATGTTGTGATTAACAGCTGCCTAGCCCAGTCATTGTCAAAAGGGAAGGTTCCTTTGTGTGATGAAATGTAGATATCAAATGATTGTGCAGCTTTAACAGACAGCTAAAGGCCCTGTTGCATTTGGAGGAATGGGACAAAACCAAAACCAAATGGAATTTTTTTCTTTTCCCCCCACCCTCTGTCCCCCAAAAGCAAAATATCTTTTGTTTTTCCAAAGTCATAAGAGGCACAAACAGGTAGCAAGAAGGCATCAGTGAAGCGTCTCCCGCTGAGCGCACTCTTTGGCCCTGGTGAGTGATCTTTCCGCTACTCAGGTGATGACAGTGGGTCCCCTCCGGCCAGTTCTCTCATGAATCTGGGATATTTTCAGTGCGATGGCTATGAGAGGACTCAGCACTGCCTGCAAAAGGAAAAGGAAAGTCTGTGAACAACTCAAGTCAGTTACATTTTGGGGCATCTACTGGATTTCTATGATAAGCATCTGGACTTAGATTCCAATTCACTGTTTACAGGCAGTGTCTTCATGGGCAGGACATCTGTCCTCTCTCGACCTTTGCTTCCTCCTCCACCAATGGAAGTTGGAATGGGCGGGGCAGGAGGGTAGGGGGAGAAGGTGATCTCCAAAGTCTTAACCAGCTTCAAAAGAAATTTATTTATAATAGGAAAAAGTACAGCCCAACTACCAAACATGAGAGCACTGTATGAACACAGCATTGTGAATTAAGGGAGTTCAGAAAACTCCCAGTCTTCTGCTGCTACACCCTCATCCTCACTACACACACACACACACACACACACACACGAGAATAAAAGCTCATTCTTCATCCTAGGGCCATGGATTTAAAGAACCTACAATCCTGATGTTTCTGAAATGACAGACCAATTCATTGGCCAATGTTGCAGAAATAACTGATCATGCCTTCCCATCACATAACACCGGGCTTATGAGGCACCTCAGTGGGTTCCCTGGAGGAGGTGGGCGTGCTTTAGAAGCCTGAGGAATAGGTTCTTGGGAAGGTGAAGGACATGAGGAGGAGGAAGACTCATTTTTTTCTTATTGTTTCATGGGATTGAGGCATTGTTTTCCGAGGTGTGGAGCATGCAACACTCACGATTTTCAGTGGTGCGTGGATATGGTATTGCTAATAAAACAGTGAGAAAATCAGTCTATTTTCCATTCTTCTTCAATCCTTCTGATTTCATCAAGGAAAAACTCTGTTTGCTGCCAACCTTTAACACTTTAACCAAGATAGTGCATGCCTCAGGCAAGAGTTACCCAGCTAGAAGGTAAAGTCACTGCATGTTTTTATTGAATTCATGTTCATGATGTGCTTATATTTATCAAGTGGGATTGTTTTTTCCATGTAGAGTACTTTTTATAATAAATAAGTAGATTGAGGTAAAAACAAAGCAAGTCAATTTAAAGACAAATATTGGCCATGCGTGGTGGCTCATGCCTGTAATCCCAATACTTGGGAAGGCTGAGGTGGAGGATCACTTGAGCCAGGAGTTTAATACCAGCCTAAGCAACATAGACCCCATCTCTACAAAAAACAAAAATCACCTGAGTGCAGTTGTGTGTGCCTGTAGTCCTAGCTACTTGATAGGCTGAGATGGGAGGATGGATTGAGCCCAGAAGTTCAAGATTACAATGAACTATGATTACACAACTGCATTCCAACTTGGGTAACAAAGTGAGACCGTGCCTCTCTCTAAAAAGAAAAAATAAAAATAAAATAAAAAATAAAGACACATACTAATATAGAGATACTGATAGAAAAGAAGTTTGGGTAACACTAGGATAAGGGAAGAAACAAAAATTCTGTAATTCAGGAAAATAAAGCTTGCATTTTGGGAGGGGGAAAGGAATTCAGTTCCTTGTGGGCCCTAACCTATTCCCATGCATGAAGGGAGTACACGCATTCCAATCCACACAACAAGAACACAAGAAAATGCACAAGGTACAAGACAGCACAAGTAGTCCGTTGTGTCCTGAATGGCATATAGATACAGAAGAATCCTGAGAGATGTGAGCCAGCCTTGTTGGGAGGGACCTAAATGCTAAGGTGAGGTGTAAGATTTAATTCATTAGGCAACGGGAGGCACTGAAGTGTTTTGGGTTGGAAGGTGATATCAGAGCTGTGCTTTGGAAATATTGATCTGGCAGCAATTTATGGTTACAAGTATTAAATTATCTTACTCTATGAAGATGGCTAGATGGACAAGCTCACACAGATTCCTGGAAGCTGGAAGAAAAATGAAAATCTAGAACACAGGAAAGTGGCACTTTCCTCTGATTCCATGTTGATCATCTTGATTCATAAAAACAAAAGGGATTCTTTTCCTCTTAATAACCCAGTTGGTGCCCAGAAACATTTTATACTGGCACATTTTGCCAGGACATATCCCATGTGATGCCAAGATAGAGGGATCTCTATTCTTTAGGAGCAAAGTGCCCATTTTGTACAGAAATTCAATTTTTAGCTTTGCTCCTCTTCTTGTCTTCTCTTCCCTCTTTCCTGCTCACCTTTTTTGGTTATGTAATTCTTCATTAACACCTATCAAAGAAGTTAAACTCAGACAGAAAAAGAGAGTGAAGTTAAACTTAATCACTTTAGCTGAGGTTTTAGAGGCCAAATAAAGATAAACATATACTATCCTATTATTTTAAGAAAATGCAATGAAAATGAATTTGAAACTTACAGAACTAAAGGATTAAAACATATTCGGTTTTATATCACTGTAAATTTCAAGATTTTTTGACTCCACATCTTTAAGTGGTGGTACCTACTGGCAAAAGGGTGGGGAAGCAAGTTTTAACAAATACTGTAAACACCAGAGAATTTCTCTTTACTGATCTCCTCTTAACTCTACAAACTAACACATGCTTTCCACTTCAGTAAAACATCCTGACTCACATCCATAGCTCACTAGATGTCGTGACCAACAGATCACTCTCTAATACGCTCACCTACTTCTACCTTCAGCAGTTGAGTTCTGTGTTTATCAGGAGTCAGTTAAGTTTGTTCCCAATATGTTAATGCCTATTGTACTAATTATTGAGACTACGCAATTTAATTATATGTAAACCAATGAAATGTGAATGCAAATAAGATGACTTTTTTTTCCTATGAAAATTAAGTTGAGTGTTTTGGAAAGAACATATAATGGTGATTAACTAATCCTGTCAAATTAGATGTGGGTGAGACACTACAAAATATTGGGGAGAAATTTTTAAATTATAGAAGAATTATTTTTTCAGGTTGCTTCACAATTGTCACTAAGTTCCTATTGTAATATAAAGGAATCAAAGACAGATATTATAGATGATGAATTATGAGCGGGAATTTTTGAAGAAAGAGGATTACAATGGCAAACAGTGTGCTTATATTAAAGAAAAGGTCTTGGACCAAAAATCAAAACATTGGCAAATGCATGTACACGTATATGTTTTATGATAAAAATGTAATAGGATATCTGTGTGTATAGTGGACCTACTTAACTCTCTTTCTGGATTTATCAACCAAGCACTTGTCCCTTCTGTTCATGTCAGAGAAGAGGGCTTCTGTGGTGCTTATGCAAGCTGAAGGGAAGAAGATGCCACATGAGGAAACCCCTGAACATGAGGATTCCCATCCTGAGCCAAGAGCCCTGGGCAAATCTGGCACAGATGCCATGGAGTCATCTGCCTTCAGGGAAATATGAGTGTTTGGGAAGAAGCACATCAAGGATAACTACCTCACTGATGTTCAGTCTTTTCAGCCATTTTCCAGGAACCACAGAACTTCTTTAGATTTTGTATGATCCTAGGAAGGCCTGGGAAGAAGTCCCTAAAAATACCCAAGATTGAAATTTTTGCCAGCTTTGTGGAAAGGAAACTTCAAGTTAAGCTCCCATTTTTAAGACTAATGAACTAATTTATTTTTTCTTCCCTGAGTGTATAAATTAAATAGTCGTGTGTCACGTAATGATGGGGACACGTTCTGAGAAATGCATCGTTAGGAAATTTCATCCTTATGCAAACATTATAGAGTGTACTTACACAAACCTAGATGATATGTATATTTTTATTTATATATTGTTTTTCATATGGGAAACTAAACGTCCCAGCACCATCGCTAAATATCAATTATTTCCCCCACTCGATTCACAATGTTGGTATCAAGTGCCATGTATCAGGTTTCTATACACGCTCCATTCCAATACTATGGGGCCACCATAGAATATGTGGTCTGTTGTCGACAGAGACATCACTACACCATGTATGATGGTATATATGTGCTAGAATGAGTGGCCACATCATGAGGGAGGGCAGAAACTTTCTCTTATTCATTGCTAAGAAAAGTATCTACTGCTTACGAGATACTCAATACATCTTTGTGGAGTAAATGAATGATATATTTAATGAAAAGATGATGAGGCAAATAGAGACTCCTGTGGGCATTCCTGGAGGACATTGTGTACATGTGGGAGGGTCAGCAGTACTGGGATTTTACTCATGTTTTTCTTTAGAAATCACACCTCTGACACATGTAAGCCCCAGACACTTCTCTCGTATCATCAACCATGCCTCATAGGGGGTGGGAGTTAATTTTCCTGAGGCAATTGGACAGGCCATTGGAATGAGGAGCAAAAAGAGGGGTTATGAACTGTGGATGTGAGTTTTCTAACATGGAGCTGGAAGTACAGAATTTCAAAAGCAGAGAGGAGTGTGGATTGGTGTCGTTTGATTTCTTCATGGCACAGATGAGGACACTAAAGCCCAGTGGGACACAGGATTGACCCATGGTCACACATCTGTTTGGTGGCTGAGCTGGGATAAAAACACAACATGGCCTCCTCTACTGCACTTTCCATCATACAGTTCTGCATATAAGATCTGAGAGTGACAAGGATAAAGAGAGAAAGACAATATGCACTGAATGGGGAGGAGCAGGGAAATCGTGGGATCGCCACCCTGTTGGACCAGATGAGTCCCACAGCAGATGAGGAGTTGGGTAGGACTGACCAGTCTTCCTCCCTGACCAAAACCAGGCAGACAGTGGGAGAAGAGGTGTTCTCAGTTATGTGGGTTATGTGAATGTCCTGGAAACTCCAAAATGACCCTTTGTGAATAAAGGAAATAAATTAATAGAGACTTTAATAAACTATGTTAGAGTATAGCATTGTTTTTCTAATTCCAGTGTTTTTTAGAGTGCCTAACGTATTTTTTCTACAGTCAAGAGTAGGAAGCAGTGACTGTTTATCTTGCTCCAAACCAAGCGGGTCACGCATCCTTTCAAGACGGCATCTTCTGCCACCTTGCAAGGTTTTCTGGATGTTTGCTGTCCACTAACGTGGACAGGCTACAGGGGAAATTGGATCCTCTCTCTATTTAAAGTTTTGACACTGTGTTTATCATGAATTTTTTGGACACTGATTTTGATTTTTTTGAATTGCACTACAGTATTTATCTTGATTACTGAGTATTTTGGCATCCATGCCCACTTAAATTTTGCACCTAGTTAACCTCACATTAATCCTAGCCCACATAAATCCTAGATTCGGTTTTAACTTGTTCATACTCCCTGGAAAGGCACAGAGAGTTTCTCTTTTTACTTTCTCTCCCATCTTCTGTTTTGCTTTATGTCATTGTTATAATCCACTTTCATGTAAATTAGATTCATTAAAAAAAAAAAAACAAACCTAACAAACTGAACTTCTTACCCTGGGACAAGCAATAGACAGGAGGGATGTAAAGGATCTGAATGTTACAAGACTCAAAGTAAATAGTTAACTGATTTTTTGGAGGAAAACAATACCCTAACCAGAATCATAATCACTTATCAAGCAAGATTTGTCAGAATTTTTGGAGGGAACCTAGTGCTGGGCTGGTCTCTATGAGGAATGTGCATTTGTACAGTTGGGGAAGGAGTGGAGCCACGGGTGGAGAGTGAATAGGTGTGGATGACGATAATTACCATAGTTCATCTTTTGGGGAAGTCAGTACAAACCAGAGAATGCAGGTCATCCAACAACAGAAAACACTGACATTCTGGCATCCATAAAATAGAGATTTATAACAAATGCTACTTTCTCCTGATCCCTAGGATCAACTAACAACACTCCCACTTTGTTTAAAACCTGCTAAACCTGAATGCCAGGCTTTCTCTCTGGATTTTATGCAAACATTCATTTTCGGTCAATATGCTGTTTGCATAGGCTAAGGCAGTGGTTCTCAAACTTGAACATGCACCAGTATCCCCTGGTGGGTCTGTTAAAGTGCAAACTGCAGCACCCCTCGTCCTGAGTGTCTGATTCAAGGGGTCTGGGTTGGGGCCCAAGGACTGACATTTCCAACAGTTTCCCAGGATGCTGTTGGTCCAGGAGCCACATTCTGAGGACCACTGCTCTAAGGTATGCTAATTATTGTGCCTGTCAAATGCTTTGCTCCAGCCAAATCCCAGGCTGCATTGTTTGCATCACATGATCCCAATGCTTGGCTGCAGCTGATTGGACCAGAAGTGGCCATCTGATCTACAGGCAGCCAATCCAGAGGCTGGCTAGCAACCAACAATACAGCCTGGGGCAAAAAGTTCACCTAGCCTAGCAGATTATTAGCCTCAGGGATTTGAACTGTAAGTAATGAAAGAACGGACAGTTAGTAGTGGGAACTAAATCACGAGGTTATAATGAATTAACCACGAAGGCATAAGACTCCATGGTAACCCTAGATTATGAGAAAGCAGAGACTCTGAGAAAGATGACAAAAAATGATAAGAAAGCAGGGTGAAACCAGGAGAAGAATTAAAAAGAGCAGAAGGAAATAATAAACGAGTTGGTAGAGAGAAAACAATGGCATGATTCCCAGTGATCCCTAAAGACCCACTACCTCCCACTAGGAAGGCCTGAAGTGGTAACTGTACTCCAGGTCTAGTCTCTGAGATTTGGCCATGTGACAGACCCCACTCTTGGCTTTCTTGAGCTTAGATCTTTTTGCATATTAAAATCAAAAATTTTAAACAAATTAAAATAAAACCACAATTAATAAGATAAACACCCAAAGTGTATTTCTCTTAGATTGTTTTGAGGTATCATCATGGTCCAGTTTTCTACCACCAACTAACCAAAAAGCTTTTTTTCTTATGAAACGTAACATCTTGCAAACCAAAATTAACTTCCTCGCCGTGCCAGTCCATGGTGCCACCTTCTCTTTCCTGCTAGGAGCACATCCCTCTGAGTTCTCCATCTGCTCAGCTAGAAGTATTCCTCAGTGGGTCCTTCTTCCTTTCCTGTACATCCAAGCAGTTGCCAAACCCTCTGATTCTATTTCTCCCCATCTACTTCCTCATTCTCATCCCCACTGTTTCCTTAACACAGTGCCCCACCATCTCCAGCTTGCATGAGTCTGCTATCTGTTCTCAGTCTCATCAGAGAGAGCTTCTTTTCACAGGAGACTTGTTCATGTGAGCCTCTGATGTAAAAGGCTCAGATGGCTTCACCAAGGCTGTGGTCAGCCCCTCTCAGCCTCGCTGTCAGGCTCTTGACATTTAGATTTCACCCTCTGTTAGGCAGAATAATGGTCCCCTAAAGATATCAGGTCCTACTTCCCCAACTCTATAAATATTACCTTATTTGGGGAAAAACAGGGGTTTTGCAGATGTGGTTAAAGAACTTGCAATGAGAACATTATCATGGATTATTCTGGTGAGCCCTACATGCAATTGAAATTATTCTTATAAGAGAGAGTCAGAGGGAGACCATATGCACCCAGAGAGAGGAGAAGACCATGTGAAGGCACAGGCAGAGGCAGCAGTGATGTGGCCATAAACCGCTGACTGCCTGCAGCCCCCAGAAGCTGCAACAGGTAAGGGAGGCATTCTCTCCTAGGGCCTCCAAAGGGAGCGTAGCCCTGCCCAATCCTTGGTTTCACACTCCTGGCCTCCTGAGCATGAGAGAACACCTTTCTGTTGTTTCCAACCACCCAGTCTGTGTAATCTGTTACAGCAGCCACAGGAAATGAGTACATCCTTCATCTCCGCTCCTCCTCCCCAATCCCCTTCCTGCTCCTTCTCCCATCTGCCCGCCCCCATTAAGCTGTGATCTCCCAGTCTGAAGCAGCCCCGGCTCCCACTTTCTCTCTTGTACTTTTTAATGCATTGTTCGAGTTTAGAATGATTTTAAAATCTCACCCTCCCTCAAGGCCTCCTGCATGAAATCTCTCTGAACACCCCTCCCCGACCCAATAGGCCTCTCCATTCCCTGGACCCCTCTCTACTAATTCCTGTTTTTTCTTTTTTTTTCTTGAATTATAGGAATTTTTGGGGGAGTTTTCTCTTCCTTCACCACACTTCAACTGAAGTCTAAGCTACTGGGAGGTAAAGTTTTCTTAAAAGTCTTTGTTTCCTTCACAATACGTATCTTGCCCGAGGAGATGCTCAAAATAATCACTGGTAGGTTTGGAATATTCTGTCAAAAGTGAGCCATTAGGTGTTGAAGGTGCTGGGGTGATCTACTGAGAAACCACCTTGCTCTTTGTACTCCCTTCATCCAGAAGATTCATCCTGATTTACGAGGAAGAGATGAAGCTAGCCACCCATCCCCCATGTGCCTCCCCATCAATCTGACTGAGGGTCCGGGCCTTTGTGCTCCTCATTACCTGCCTGGGAAGGCTTAATAGGCACTTGGATGGTTCCAGCTGAGCCACTGAATGCTAATGTGAACAAGGGGCTGGGGTGGTGGGTTAATAATTCCAGAGGTGAAAGAAAAAGAAAGCTGCCCAATCCAGGAATGTGGTGAAGGGAAAAGGATTGTGCATTCTGGAAATGGTGTGAACCTGAGTCTCCTTGGATGCAGTGCCGCCAAAGAGGAAAGGAGGCACTAGGAGGAGGATTGCCTGCGGATAGTGGCAAGGACCACCAGGGAAAAAACTCTATGCCCATGCCCAACACAGCACAGCAGACAGGTGGGCGGGGGGTCAACAATCAGAGGTGACATGGCTGAGTAGCTAGGAACCCCATTGCAATGGCAACCACAGAGACCCACTCTCTTCCCCAGGGCAGCGTGAGGCCTCCTGTGCCTTCCATCCCTCTGGACTGTCTTCAAGGATCTGGAAAAGGGGAGGGAGCCCCCAAATGATCACTCCTGAGCTTCCTGTCTATTCAAATAGGAGGTGGTGAGCTAGAAATTTTTGATTTGTACAATACAGAAATGTGACATCCCTCACATCCCAAAAGTCATGGAACAATTCCTACCTGTTATGATGATAAACCTGGAGTCACCCTCTGGCTTCATTTCCAATACAATTCAGCGTTGGAGACAGGTTCTGATTACATTGCCCTTCAAATCCTCAACATCCATGCAAAGTAACAGAAAGAGCCAAGTACGAGGCTACATTATAAGAACCCCTGCCCACCAGGATGCCAGGGAGGGGGAGCGGGAATTCATCCCACGCTCCTCTAGCCCAGCAGGAGTCCTGGCAAAGGTCTGCCTCTTCTGGGAGGCTGTCCCCCAGTCCCTTGTCCTGTGCTCACCTATGGGGGGGCACCTTTTCGTAATCTGCACAGAAGTACCCTAAATGCTATTTTACCCTAAAGGCTTAATGCTGTGTGTTTACAGTAGCCCAGGTTCTAGGTAACAAAGATGACTAGCTATTTTAAATCCATTTTGGAAGCCTACAGAATAGAAATGATCACTGAAAATGAAGTCAAAGACATTTTTGCTAATAAAATTAAATGAAAATACTAAACATTGCAGACATGTTGATCCTTATTATAATACATACAACCCCCATCCTAACTTTAATCCCCTTTTCATGTCATAAACCTACTTGTCTCTCTTGATCCCGAATGGACCTAAAATTAGCCAAATTAGACAATATGAAAAATGACTATAGATAAATCTGGATTTAGAGCCCAACCCTGAGAGAATCAATCTATCTTGTCAATTTCAGGAAAATAGCCCATCTCAAAAGTTCTCTTCTGAGGAGGAAAAAAGCTATTCCAAGACAGAAATAGGTGAAATACTCCCAAAGAGGCTCATCAAAGCGAAACTAAGCTAGCATTTTGGGAATGCAGTGACCTGCCTGACAGAAACCTGATAGACCAGGGAGGCTTGGCCTCCTTCTCCACCACCCTCCCCACGTTTGCAATTGATTTGGGACTTTAGGAGGTGAAGGCATTTAGACTGCGAATCCAAAATAAGATAGAAGAGTAATGAAGCTGAATTTTTTGAGACAGAGTCTCACTCTGTCACCCAGGCTGGAGTGCAGTGGCATGATCTTGGCTCACTGCAACCTCTGCCTCCTAGGTTCCAGCAATTCTACTGCCTCAACCTCCTGAGTAGCTGGGATTATAGGTGCAAACTACCAGACCCAGCTAATTTTTGTATTTTTAGTAAAGATAGGATTTCTCCATGTGGGCCAGGCTGGCCTTGGTCTCCAGACCTCAGGTGATCCACCTAAGTGCTGGGATTACAGGTGTGAGTCACTGTGCCAGGCCTGATATTTTTGTTCAAATGTGAACTCTAATTGGCTCCATGCCCTGTGGGGATGGAGAAAGGGAGACAGCAAGAGCACTGGCCGCTGTCTGTGGGAGCAGCTGAGAGGCTTTAGGCACCATCTCTGAGCCCTTTCACTGTGCTGCTGGATACTACAAACCTACCTGCAAGAGCTGACAGTTTAAATTGTTAGGACTGTTTCCCTGGCCACGGTTTTCCTGTTCCTCTCTTCTTTCTTTCTATCCACCTCTCCCCTCACCTTCTGCCACCAAAACATTGAAAAGATGGGGAATTACTAATTGGTTCAGATCCCCATCCCTCCCTCTCATGTCTTCACATTTCTCTTCATTGGGTATATCCACACTAAGCTTCCAGGTTTCTTTCACATGGAACACACTTGCTAATTTAAAGGGAAACTAGGATCTCCTCTGCCTTTACCAAATGGGTTAGCAGAAATAAAACTTCAAGATTGAAACTAGAGGTTAAAAAAACCAAAGGGCCATTGCCTCTCCAGTTTGTTACTCAAAGGACTCTCTCCATTCTCCATTTTCCTCCCTTTGGTTAGTATTCTCAGTCCTCATTGCCATTTTATATAGTTTGTGCCTTGGATTCTAAGTTTTGATTCTTTAGTAATTTTGTAATAGCTGGCACTGAGTACCCAAAATGTGCCAAGCACTATTCCAAAGTCATGCATTGAATTAATCTCTAAATAGATTATTCTCATTTTACAGATGAGGAAACTGAGGCTTGGAGGCATTACATCACTTGTGCAGTCACACGGCAAACAAGTGGCAAAGCTGAGCTCTGAACCCACTCAGTACTGTGATTTTAACTTCAAAGCTAGCCTGGATCTCACTACCCTAGATTGCCCTTATACTGAGGGAAATGTTTTCATTTTCTGAAGTTTAAAAATATATTTGTCTTAATGCCAAAAGTTTCCCTGTTTCCAGGCACACTATTTGACAATTACCTTTTTAAGGATTGTGAAATATAACAATCACAGGGAAATGCAAAAAATTTAACGTACTCTAATTATATGGAAAACGGATGCTTGTCCTTCTGAAGACAAAGCCTATCTGAGTTCTAAGTGAACCCATCAAGTCGTTCTCCCTTGTTAGCATACTGTCAGCACATACCGCCTAGTCCAGTCTTTTTCTTTAGCAACACCTTTTATGATATTAAAGGGCTTCCCTTTGATTCCCATTCACAGAATTTTTATCATGAAGAGATGATGCATTTTATCAAATGCTTTTTTTGTGTTAATTTTGTTTTCGCTTTCGAATTCAGTTGCCCTTATAATACTCTGTATTCTCTCATTCCTCAGCATATAGGTAATTTCTATACGTGTCCCCTGTAGCATGAAAAGAATTTACACATTGAGTTGATGTTGCATGGTGTAGTATCTAGATATGTCTATTACATCAGGTGTGTTAACTAAGTTGTTTAAATATGCTATGTTCTTACTAATTGCTGTCTACTTATTCTAATAATTACTGAGAGGAGTGTTAAAATACTTAAGGGCAATTGTGGATTTATTTTCTTCTTACATTTTCATCTCTCCCTCTTTTTCCTTTATAAATTTAAAATTGCTGTGTCTTCCTAGGAGATTTAACTCTTATCAGTTTGAAGAGTCTCTCTTTATCTTTAGCAATGCTTTTGACCTTAAAGTCTATTTTATCTGAAATAATAGAGCTAGTTTTTAGGTTATTATTTGTATATATCTTTTTCCATCTTTTAACTTTCAAATTTTCTGTATTTTTATATATAAAAGATACATCTTTTATAATGAGCCTATAGTTATCTTTTTTTTTTTTTTGAGAAAGGGTCTCACTCTGTCACTCAAGCTGGAGTGTGGTGGTATGATCATGGTTCACTGCATCGTCAGTTTCCCAGGCTTGAGCAATCCTCTCACCTCAGCCTCCTAATTAGCTAGGACTACAAGTGCACACCATCACACTTGGCTAATTTTATATATTTACTTTTTGTAAAGACAAGGTCTCCTTATGTTGCCCAGGCTGGTCTCAAACTCCCGGGCTTAAGCAATCCTACCACCTTGGCCTCGGAAAGTGCTGAGATTACAGGTATGAGCCACCATGACATTGTCTGTTTCCTACAGCAGTTAGTTCACTTATACTGAAAGTAATAACCAATAAATTCAAGTTTAAATTCACCACCTTATGTGCTTTTTACTTGACCTAGCTGTTTTTCTTTCTTGATTTTTTTAAAGTTCCTATGTTTTCCTCTCTTAAGAAGTTATGTAATTTTCTTCTATTTTTTTTTAATGGTTACCTAGAAACCACAACATGAATCCTTGACCTATCAAAGTCTAATATTTATCTATACCTTTATTTTCTTCCAATATATTCAAAGATCTTACTTTAACTGCAATTATTCTCATGGTGTTTAGTTATTGTGGTTGTATAATTTAATTCTCCATCATATTAATATACATATTTCAGCACAAGACATTATTATGTTTTATACAGACAATGTTCATTTATACCAACTCCTATTTTTAACATTTCTTTTATTCCCTGCTGCATTTTATTCCAAATATCCATCTGGGATAATTTTCCTTCTTCCTGAAGAATATCCTTGAGAATTTCTTTTTGTGTAGATATTCTCTCAGCTTTTATCTGAAAATGTCTTTATTTTGCTTTCATTTTAGAAGAAAAGTTTCACTAGATTAAGAATTCTAAGCTGTCAGTCTCCTTATTTTTAGTGTTGATGTAGAAAAATTAGTTGTCAAACTATTGCTTCTTTGCCTTTGATTTTCTGCAATTTTAGCCTGATGTGTCTAGATGTGAATTTATTTTTATATATCCTGCTTGGCTTTCTAGAACCAGTGGACTGATCTCCTTTATTGGTTCTGGGAAATCTTCACCTATCATTTTTTCCAGTGTTGCCTGTATCCAAGGCTCTCTGTCTCCTCTTTGGAGACTCCAACTAAATTATGTTAGCACTTCTCACTGTATCCTGTGTGTCTCTTACCCTCTATTCTGTATTTTTCTGAATATGATCTTTCATCGTCTAAAGGCAGCAATCTCATATTTGTTCTGCAAATCATAAGGACTAAACTGAAAAATCAGATGCATAGTCTCTTCTGAAATATTTTAAGTTCACTTATATTCTTCAGCTGCTGTTAAATCCATTTATGTTCTTAACTTTGGTTATCTTTCTCAGCTCTTTAATTTCAACATCTTGATATCTTTTTATAGTTTTCAGTTATTTGTTGATGTTTTTACGTTCAGTGCGTTATTTCCATGAACATAGTGAAAACAACTATTTTACAGTGTGTATTGAATAAATTCCAGTATCTATAGGTCTTTTTCTGTGGTATGTTGTTTCTGTTGATTCTGGTACATGTTGCTTTGCGTATCCAAGTGCTTTATAATCTTTTACTGTTTGGTGCCCATTTTGTTTGAAAAATTGCTTATAGAAATAACTGGAGACCTAGAATATTGTTTGTTTCCTTAATTTCATTTCATGAGACTCCCAGGAGCCAGAATATCAGAGCCATGGATTTATACTCCTCTGGAGTACAGTCTGTATACCACCTTTGGAATGGTCTTCTTTAAGTTTACAACCGAGAGCAGGGGTTGTTATGCCAGGATCTCTGCCTTTGGTGTGTACTTAACTAACCATGTTTCTTTTGGCCACATGAAAATGCCACACAGGTCTGCCTTTTTGCTGCCTTTTTGGTTAGTCTCCTGGGTAGCAGAGGCAGACTGTAATAGACCAGTCCTCCTCTACCTGGACCTGATGCCTGTCACCTTTACCCTGTGCCAGTCATCAAAAGCACCTCTTCTTTAGTACCTCTCCTAGATAGACAAATTCCCTAGCACAGAAAGAGCTTTGGCTCATTTCCCTGAGTGCCAACCTGTTCTTGTTCCTGTTCCTGTTCTTGTTACTGTTTTATGAGGTCATTGGTCAACCATGCTTTTAATAAGATGCTTTAATGTATTTCTTTCAGCTCTTTTCAGAGGGAAGGTTAGTTTGAATCACCTAATCCACCACTACTAAAAGTTAGAAGTCCTTCATATGGAAATTGTGTTGTTTTGTAATCATTTTCCTGCCAATATTTAAAAATCAAATTCCATTTGAAAATCCAGATATCTTGCTTCTTTTAAAATCAGAAAACCTGGCAACCTTGAGCTCACAAATTAACAAAGCAATAATTAAAGACAGTTGAGCATCACCAGAGTGCCCGCCATGCTCTATTGTCTTAAAATGGCTCCAATCTAGGACTTACTGCCTGTGTTGGTGGGCGACTGAATTTGCTACCACTGAACAAGCAATAGTGGACTAGAGGCAGTGAAATAATTTTAACATTAGTAAGTATAAATTTTACCTGGATAGTTACATATCCAGGAATCTGGGGCATTCTAATTTAAATTTTCTCTTTTTCTGAAGTAGAGATTTTTGTATTATGAGGGCCTTGAAGACTACTGTGGAGGGCTGGCAGATTTGCATAAGGAGCCCAGCAACGGAGAAAAAGTACTGCAGTCCTCCACGTCCCCTATTATGCCTATGCCCTGAGATGCAAACTCTCAGCATGGACTGAACTGCTCATGACTACAACAGAGAACTAGGCCAGGCACGGTGGCTCATGCCTGTAATCCCAGCACTTTGGGAGGCCGAGCGGGGTGGATCACCTGAAGTCGGGAATTTGAGGCCAGCCTGACCAACATGGATAAACTCCGTCTCTACCAAAAAAAAAAAATTAGCCTGGCATGGTGGTGCATGCCTATAGTCCCAGCTACTCGGGAAGCTGAGGTAGGAGAATCATTTGAATCTGGGAGGCGGAGGTTGCAGTGAGCCAAGATTGCACCACTGCACTCCAGCCTGGGCAACAAGAGCAAAATCCCATCTTAAAAACACAACACAACACACACACACACACAGAACTATATAAACACAAAATCCAGGAACTGTCTCCACTCAACCCAGCCCTCCTAGGAGCACACCAGAGCTGGCAAAGCAGCTGTGCGAGGACATCACAAAGCAAAGAGGCTGAGACTCCAGGCCCATTTTGGCAAGGAGAACTCCTGGCTGAGTGGAGCCCTGAGAGTATGTGCTCTCTCCCCTCCCATGTTGAGGGGCTGCGGATGGTGGAGGCTCACCCCACTACCTCCTTTCAGACCTACCCATGGTGAGGTTCACCCCAGGGTGGTGATGCTGCTTCTCTGGGAGAGGAGTTCACAGTCTCTCTGTACTTCCCACAACTGCCACCCCACAGCCTACTTGAGGTAACTAGTTACAAAGTAGTACAGTGGCATTCTCCAGCTTCCAGAGGGTACAGCCTTATAAGAAAGGACTAGCCCTTGGGAAAGGATTTGAGGACATAAAAGGGAATAGGAGGACTGAAAGAGAGACCACACTTCCTACTAGTCTGGAATTGTGGGGCTTGAGGACCGCCTCTGACAACATTCTTAGAGGACGGATTAAGGTGCATTAACTGTGCCAGATTGAAGATGGGAACGCTGGTCTACTCCAATTTACTTTTCATAGGTGGGTGAGCACCCCATATTTTTTGAAGGCACATAATAAGGACCTTAGTTAAGGTCTTGGACTCTGAGGCCCAAATGTAGGTTCAAATACCAGTGACACTGTTTAGAAACAGTAGATTGTTCAAATTCTCAGGGCCAAAGTTTTCTTATTTGTAAAATATAGATGGATAGCATGACTACCTATAGCATTGGATTGTGGTAAGAATGAGATATAACACACACAAAACACATAGCATTCTGCCTAGCCCCCATACAGGGCGAGCACTAATATGTCCTGATGAACACTATTATTATTACCACTATCATCATCGAAGCCATAAGCCTGACTTGCTATTAATAAAAACGTAGGCTACAAGTGAGTGGACCTGCATACCAGTCCCAATAAGCTGACCTTTGGTAGATAGTCAACAACCCTTCTAGCTTATGTTTATTTGCCCATAAAATAAAGTTCATGTTATCTTTTTGATAAAAGATAAAAAGAGATTAAGAATGTTGAGGTGTTCCCAGCTCTTGGAGTGAGAAAGCCACTCAACTCAGAGGCAACATCTCTCTGTGTCAGCGAGAGGGTCAGTGACACACCCAGTGGAGGAAAGCTTGCCTGCATTTTTGTGTGCACCATGCCCTATATATCGAGCCAGAGAGAATACAATCAGATTGCAGTTGCATAAGACAATGTTGACAAGAGAAGGAACAGACATCACAGCTTTTGAAACACATTCCTTAAGGGTGTATCAGATTCTAAAGAAGTTAGCAAAGACTTCCACATTGAGCAAAGCAGAGTGGCAGAGTTGAGTTGAGTAGCAGAAGCAAACTAGAAGAGAACTTCTGCCACAAGGGCTACCTGAGTCTTACGGAGGAGGCAGTAGTGGGACAGTCATTAACACCAGGCACTAAAAACGTGGAAATGAGCCCTGTAAACAAGGAGAGACTCTTCCCCACAATAGAAAGACTATTAGTGAAATTAATGGATGGTTAATGCACACTTTATCAATGCAATTTTGACAAAGGGAACATGTTCTTTTATGGCCTTTGCCTTTAGACTCAGCTGCCATTTAACCTAACATATTTAAAGTATTTTAAATAATTGACCTTTTCCTAGTAATTGAAGTTGTGCTAGACTGTCTACCCAAAATTTTAGCAAGGCTTTGTGCCTTGGCAAAATCAAATTAGAACTTTTTTTACTTTATCCATGTTTATTTTGAATCTCTCAGCTCAACTAGTATAATTGTGTGAAGAAAACAGTCTAACACTGCTGAGTTGATATTGAGGAAGGGTTTCTATGGAGATGCACATTGAAACTGATTTTCTCGTTTCTTTTTTTGTTAATTGACCTGAGAAGCAGGAACAAGTCTTCAAGGATCTTGGCACATTTGTCTGGGTTATTTTCTGCATGTTTTATGATTTTCCTAAATGAGGAAGAAATAGAGGCCAGGCACCCCTATAAATGCATCCTATTTGGTTTGGCCTTAGAGGGTTTATCTGGTCTGGAGACAATGTCAATCCTGCTAAGCAGAGGTGGAAATAAGGATCCCAAAGGTCATCCATCACAGGACTTCTCACACTTTTATTTTTCTCCGTTTTTTTTTTTTTGTTTGTTTGTTTGTTTTTTTTTGAGACGGAGTCTCACTCTGTCACCCAAGTTGGAGTGCAGTGGTGCAATGTTGGTTCACCGTAACCTCCGCTGCCTCCCAGGTTCAAGCAATTCTCCTGCCTCAGCCTTCTAAGTAGCTGGGATTACAGGCACCTGCCACCATGCCTGGCTAATTTGTATATTTTTAGTAAAGAAGGGGTTTCACCATGTTGGCCAGGCTGTTCTCGAACTCTTGACCTCAGGTGATTCACCCACCTCAGCCTCCCAAAGTGCTGGGATTGGAGGTATAAGCCACCGCAGCCAGCATCCGTTTTCTTTTTTTAGAGACAGGGCCTCCTTAAGTTGCCCATGCTGGTCTTCAACTCCTAAGCACAAGGGATCCTCCCCACCTCAGCCTCCTGAGTAGATGGCACTCTGTAGGCTAATGCCACCACGCCCAGCATTAGGACTTCTCAAACTTCAATGTGCACATGAACCACCTGAGGAGCTTGTTAAAATGCAGGATCTGAGTAAGTAGATCTGGGCTGGGGCCAGAGATTCTGCATTTCTAAGCAGCAACCAGCTGATGTTGATGCTGCTGGTCCAAGAACGACCCTTAGTGTAGCAAAAGTATAAAGCACTGTTAATCACAGGGTAAACGTAATTTTCTTTTAAACTTTTTATCGACTCTTATCCATTAAAAGGAAAGCAAATTCATAATGACTGCAAATTCTGAAAAACATGGGTTGATATGAGTCAGAGCCAGCGGCTTGATTCAACAATACAGAAACACTTACATGGTCAAAGACAGTGTAAAATATAAAACTGGGAAATCTTAGTATATCATCAAAGTCTCTTAGCTTTTGTTAGACACCACACCGACTGTCCTGACTGTAATTCCCAAGAATATAATGAAAAGCAAAGAAACAGAACAAAAACAACACAATTGCTACTTCCTAGGGAAATGGGGTGAGATTCCTTGGAGACTGGGTTTGAGGAACATTGTTAATGTGACTGAAATGCATTAGTACATTGTTACCAGCTCCCAGAAGCCCCATTCACACGGGCATGCAATGTCACAGCACTCCCTGGCTTGGGGTGACTACTGAAATGTCACGTGTTTGCTTCCCATTCTTTGTAAGAATTCACCAGGGCTCATATTCATACTTTCTTTCTTCATCCCATTTATCCATTAACGTTTTCCCCTTTTCTTCTGACACAGTGCTACTCTTCTGAAAATCATGTGTAAGCAATTGCTTTAAAAAGAAAACCGAAGAACCCTTCTGACAAGAAACAAAAGACCTGAAAAAGGAATTTGATTTCACAAATACAATCGTTTCCCTTTCATGTTTGGCTGCAATCAAAAGCTACGGAGTTCAATCTCAGAAGCCTAATGCTGGAGATTTCCAGAGAGATTTGATATTTTTTCCCCTAAAACTTTACAATTCATCTATGTATACAAATATACACAAATACAAATGTAATTTTAAATCTTACAGTGTGGATGGTTTAGCCAAACTCATGTTGATGCATGCTGTACTGAATGTAATCAGAAATTGTGAATAATGTGTCATATTCAGAAACCTATAAGGCAGGGTCAACAAATTATAGTCCTTAGGCCAAACCCAGGCCACCACCTGGTTTTGGTGCAGTCATAAAAATGGTTTTTATGTTTAATGGTTGGGAAAAAAAATAAGATTTTGTGACATGTTAAAATTATCTTAAGTCAATTACAGTGCCTATAGTTTTATTGGAATATAGCTTCACTAATGCATTTATGTATTACCTGTGACTGCTTTTGTGCAACAGTGGCAGTTGAGAAGTTGTAACACAGACCATACGATTAATGTTATGGGTTGAATTTGTCTTCCATAAGTGCATATGTGGAGGTCCTAATTGCTAATAGCTCAGAATGTGACATTATTTTAAGATGGGCCCTTTACAGAGGTACTCATGTTAAAATGAGATCATTAGGGTGGGCTGTAATCCAACATAACAGGCGTTCTTATTAAAAGGGGAAATTTGGACCCAGAGACACACAAGAAGGAAGATGATGTGAAGAGACACAGGGAAAAGACAGCCATCTATAAGCCAAAGAGAGAGGCCTGGAACAGATCAACAGATCCTTCCCTCACAACCCTCAGAGGGAACCAGCTCTGTCAACACACTCACCTCAGACTTCTAACCTCCAGGATGAGAAACAAGTTCTTGTTTTGTAAGCCACCCAGTTTGTGGTACTTCGTTACATCAGCCCTAGCAAACTAATACAGCTAGCAAAGCCTAAACTATTTACTCTCTGGGCCTATTCAGAAAAAACTTGACTCCTGCTCCAAGGAACCAGTTTTTCTGTTTAACCCCTTGAAGCCAGAGAGCACATGCCTCCTGGCTAGTCAAGAAACTTCAGGGGTCCTTTCTTCAATAAACCTGCCTTTCATCACACACCCACTCCAGTGTTCAAGCCCTTTCTCTCTGGTAAAAGAGCTTGGAACAACCAATGGATTGCACATTATTTGGATGAAATGAAATCATTGAACAACCCCTACTTACTACCTCTTACTCCAAGCCAGGAAGGTAGTGAATTTGTTCCATGAATGGAGAGACAAGTAGAGAAACTCCACTTCATCCTTGAACCTTCTGACAAAGCATGGTACATCTAAAATGCCATGTCATGAGAGCCCTGGGAGCTCTCAGAGAAGACCTAGGTTTTTAGAAGCTGTCAGTTGTCTTGGGATATTTCTCATGGATCCAGTTTGCTCTCTGAGATGGTAATTTGGAGGGAAAAGGACAAGTCAATTGCAGTATAAAACAAATTGCTAAGTAATCTGGGAATCTTTTATCCTCACGTGATAAGAAAACCAGTCAACACCATTATTAATAAAAATAATGGTGGTGAAACCCCTTCTCTATTAAAAATACAAAAATTAGCCAGGCATGGTGACACATGCCTGTAGTCCTAGCTACTCGGGAGGCTGAGGCAGGAGAATTGCTTGAACCTGGGAGGTGGAGGTTGCAGTGAGCTGAGACTGCACCACTGCACTCCAGCCTGGGACAGAGTGAGACTCCATCTAAAAAAAAAAAAAAAGGCAGAAACAATAACATTAATGACAATAAACATTTATTGAACATTTATTCACATGTCAGGTATACACCAAAAATATAATTCTAAGCCCCAAACTGACTGAATGGACATCTCCCTGCCCCCCATTATTGGCCAAAAGGATCCGGAAAACTAGTCCAGGCCGTGACAGGAAAAGGGGATAGCATATGCCTCAATATATCCTCCTCTCTGGAGCTTAGGTGTTGACAGTTAGAGATTCTAGGACTGACAGAACAGACTCTTTGCAGCAATAAGATACCAAATTCCAACCTGACCCTGATACAGCATCAGATGACAGATAACAGGCACTGAAGGAAATCAAAGCATTTTACCCCAAAATATATTTCTTGGACATAATTTGGAATGGTTCTACAAAGCCATCTTTCGTGGGGGAAATCTGCCTTCTGTAGAGAATCCCTGTCCCTTGCTAGATCTTTTCTGGAGAGTCTGACACCCTTTGAGGTCTAATAAGAGATATTTACCATCTATTCTGTCTGAAGCCTGCTACTTAGAGGCTTCATCTACATAACAAGAACCTCAGCTTCCACAACTTTATCTTAACTCAAACATTTGTTTATACTGACTTTACCTCTTCTGACAAAGCTTAACTTTTTCAACCAATTGTCAATCAGAAAATCTTTGAATCCACCTATGACCTGAAAGCCTCCCCTTCTTTGACATGTCCTGTTTTTCTGGGCCAAGCCAATGTATACTTTACATGTGTTGCTTGTGTCTTTGCCTGTAACTTCTATCTCCCTAAAATGTATGAAACCAAGTATAAGCCAACCACCTTGGGCACATGTTCTCAGGACCTCCTGAGGCTGTGTCACAGGCCATGACCTTTAACCCTGGCAAAATAAAACTCTAAAATGATTAAGGCTCATCTTGGTTGTTTTCTTTGATTTACACAGGCATTGTGCAAAACTCTTTACATATATGAATTACCTGATTTAATCATCACAACAATATAAAATAAGAAGTATATCTATCTCAATTTGACTGATGGAGAAATTAAGTTGCCCAAGATCACAAAACTGGAAAATGGCAGAACTAGGACTCAGAACAAAAATAGCTGATTTCAAAGCCCAACGTTTGTATCAGAGGCCATCCAGCCTTGATGGTATGCGAAAAAACCAAAATCTTCTTGGGGTACTGCCTAACAATTTTAGCCACCTGAGAAAGTGACAGTGGTTTTGTCTTTTCCTCTGGCTGTTAAGCTGGTGTTTTCATTCTAATGCTTTGACATCTTAGGGCCTGGCTGACTCTGGAAGGTTTTGTTCTTCCCCAGTTAGCTAATTCTTAGAGACAGCAAACAGCACACCCTGGAGCTTACCTTTCAGATGCAAACCAGACACTTCCATTCTCAGCCCCACACAGGGCTCTCAAATTGGGCCACTATTTCTCTGCCGTAACCACCCCAAGGCTAGGTACCAGGCAATTAGGGACAGTCCCTATGCCCCAGAGCCTGCTGAAATTATTCAAACAAGCTAATCCTAAACCTGCTCACCATGCTTTACCTTGCCTTTCCCACAGAATCCCCAAAAAGGCTTCACCCACATTTTCCCTTTGCTCATTCTGCCTCCTGTCTGACCCTGGCACTTCCCTGTGTGGCCCTGTGTGGCATGTTGTGCCCCCTCCTCTTGGGAACTGTGAGTAACAAACTATCAGTCATCTCAACATCTGTAGGCCTCCCCATACCTGAATAATAATGAAGTCTACATTTTAAGCCACTCTCTCAGCCTCATCTACCTTCCATCTCATATCATGACGGTATAGTACACAGGCCCAGCCTGCCAAAGTATGCCTCATGTGATGATTTGTACCAACAAAAATGCTCAAAAATAAAACCAAAAACACAAACTCGACGCCAAAATTGTACAAACCTCTAACTGCTTTCCCTCCTGCCCAAGGCTTAAGCATTCTGGCATTGAGATGCTCCTCCCTGGAGTTTGTCAGGCCTGCCAGCATTCCTGGGAGTCAAAAACAAGGGATGGGAAACTCCCTCACCTGCATCTTGAACAGGAATTCTCATTCTGGGATTAGGGCATCAAACTTAAAATCAGCAAGAGTAGACAGGAGAGCAAAAACAGCCACATTCTCCCCTTCACAGCTCAGATCCTGTATTCTGCATGTGAATGAAGCATGACCATGGTGGGAAGCCCAGGCAAAGCTGCCTCCAGATGCTGGCTAATTGCACACACTAGTCCAGAGCTTCCTTCTGAAGGCCACAGCCAAACTCCAGGTTCACTGTCAGTCCCCATTTGTTAAGATACACTCATATATTATATAAGCAAAGCAAATGATTTACTGTACACCAAGGAAGGACACCACTTCAAAGAAAACCGGAATCACCACCAGTTCATGAGACCTGGGTAGCTTTCTCCTGAAAGGCACGGAAACGTGATTGTGCTGTGCATCTGGGCTGGAACAAAAAGGCTGCTGGGAAAGGCAGATTGTGCTGGACACAGCTTGTCAAACCCATTCATCTGGCAAGAGAAGTGATGACCAGTGACCTCTGGACTTGTGTGACTGCTGAAAATTCATTCATGCTCCTTTTTCAGGCTGAGTAAACAAGATCCAGCAAGACTCGGTGATTTGTGGATATAAACATCACTGGGTTAACCAATAGCTGGTTAAGCATGTGCTTTAGACATGGTAAAACCGGCACCAAAACAAAAGATATTTTGGTAAGAAGCTGATATTTAATATTTTAGAAATTAGAAGAGCATTATAAGGAAAAAATCAAAATGTTTTTAGGTTTCCTTATATTTATTTTTAAAGCTAATTTTGTTTTTTATTTTAAACGACATGCAAGAAAGTAGGGAGGAGATACAATTTTTTTTTAAGAGTTCAGGCTTTCTCAACTGTAATCCAAACTTGACCCAAAGCCAGGATCAAGGCATGCCTTTTGGTTCTTCAGTGTTCTGTTCTTAAGACCACTGGTTCTCGGGATAAGCTGGCGATGCCGATATTCTTGCAAGATTTGGAATTAAGGGCCTCTTTTGTATATATTGCCACGAAGGGACATGTGAGATGGGCTCTGTCTTTGGGATTAACATGAGTGGTTCATGGTGGCAGTCTGTAGTTTCCCACAAGTACCAGACTGTGTGTAGCGTGGATACACAGGGCTTCGCATACTCAGTACCTTGAAAGGAGATCTGATCATAATGTTTGGCCAAGAAAAAGGCTTATAGTCATAAAAACTCTAAAAAATCCTGGTCTACGATAGACACTAGGCCCTGGCGGAATCTCCCAGATTCCTAACCAAGGGAGTTTTTCACATGCCATCAGATGACCAACCCTCCTAGGGGTGTTCTCAGCTCCAGGGAAAACAATATGTAGTAATGGCAGAGTATGAGTCCAGATTTCAATATCTAAGGGAGGAATAGAAGGACTGTTTGCCCCGGTGTTTTGTTTGCCTTTTCAGAAAGTACTCATCTAAGTAGAAATAGAAAAAAACCTATACATCTTTGCATCTTTCCAAGTTTAATTCCCCTCCAAGAGCCAGTTATGAAAACACAGCCATATTAAATTCCTTTCTACACCGCTAGAGGGAAATCTAACCCACCTGACCAGAACTTGTTTCTTCTTTCTTTAAAAAAAAAAAAAAATTATAATTACAGAACTAAAATTTTAAGACTGACACTTACTTTGAGACATTATCCTGCTCAATACTTTCTACTCTTGCCCCTGTTTTAAAATTATTTGAATACATGTAGGCAAAGAGACTTAGAAAAGCACAAACCAGCCATCCTAACTGGGCAGGAGGCTTGACAGTTGAGAAATTGTTCTAACAGTCAACCTGAATCTCTTCCAGTTCAGCTTGAGTTTATTTCCTCAAATTACATATTCATTAGTTATGGAGAACAGCTGGTCCTCTTTCCCGCCTCACATTATTCCTTAAATTCCTGAAGACCTCTAAGTCACGCCTCTCATCTAAGCGGAAAGAGCTAGCTCCTTAACTTGGTCCTAGAGGTTAGAGCCCAACTCTTCACCAAGTGTTTCTCTTCTAAACTCTCTCTTCAACACTTTGCCCTCCCCCTTAGCTCCAAAGTGCAGCAATACCGACCAAATTCTGAGGAGAAAAATAAAATGAGGTATTTCCTCATGTTTTCCCTCATACATATGGCTATTAATATATCCTTGCTCAGGTTTTCTTCTTAAATAACAACGTTTTTATTTATTTTTAAAGCTGAATTTGTTTTCATTTTTAACTACATATGGGAAAGTAAGGAGAGGAAATATAATTTTTTTTCAGAGTTTGGGGGGCTATAAACTGTAATCCAAAGTTGACCCAAAACCAGGACTGAGGCACAACTTTCAGCTCTTTAAATCACATATACCTGATATGGTCCCAAAATCATGCTCTCATACACACACGCATGTACACACATATACATATACAAAAATCTTTATCTTGTCGTGAAAGTACATGGCTAAGTGAATGAGGATTTGTGTCACTTCTGAACTCCATTCCGCTTCTCTTTCACATCATGTGTATTATATTCATTTCTACTTTATTCTCCAAGTTTTTGACTACTCACTGTAGATCCCCTATGAACTAGAAAAGATATCCAATATTTATTTAGAATATTATTTTCACAATGTTTCTAAATCCTATTCATTGCTAATTCAAAATTAGTATAGAAAACTGGTTGTTTTTAAGGCACTGTTCACTTTTATAACTGTTGTTAAAGGAAAAACCTTAAACAAATTTAAGAGTTTAACTGAGCAAAGAACGATTCTTGAATCAGGCAGCCTTCAGAACCAGATAGGTTCAGAGCAACTTGGAGCTGCCACGAGGTCAGATAACATTTATGAACAGAAAGAGAAAAGTGAAGTACTGAAAGCAGAAGTGAGGTCCAGAAACAGCTGGATTGGTTACAGCTCAGTTTTCGCCTTATTTGAACACATTTTGAAAAAGTGGCTGCCTGTAATTGGCTGAAACTCAGCTGCTGTGATTGGCTGGGACTCAGCTACTTGTCACAAGAGTAGGTTATAGTCTGTTCAGTCTGTTTACACATCCAGTTAGGTCATAGTTCACTATGCATGGAAAAACCTTTAGGCTGAACTTAAATTATGTAAGGAGGCTGCTTTAGGCTAAATTTCTCTTAACAGTGTGGAATAACAAATACATTTGGTGTTTGTCCTCAATTTCTGGCACAGAGCTCCTAAAACTTTTGGAACTTCTTGAATGATAGGAGTGTCCTTTGTTATTATTTCAGCCACAGCAGACTTTATGCTAATGAGGGACTCTTGGTGGGCCCCAACATAGTTTCAAGTGGAGGGCTGGTTGCCAGAGGAACCAAACAGGTGTCTACAGGGCTGTAACGTTCAGCCCCACCCCGTGACCTACAGGGAGGGGAGCAGGGCTGGAGACCAAATTCAACCATCAAGGGTCAATGATTTAATCAACCGTAATTACCTAGTGAAACCTCCATAAGAACCCTTCAACAGGGTTTGAAGAGCTTCCAGGCTGGTGAACACATCAAGGTGCTGGAGGGTATCTTACTCAGAGAGGGCATGGAAGGAAGCTCCACACTCCTTCTCCACACCTGGTCCTATGCATTTCTTCCATTTGGCTGTCCTGGGTTCTAGCCTTTATAATGAACCAGTAGTGCTAAGCGAAGCACTTTCCTGAGGTCAGTGGGTCATTCTAGTGAATTATTAAATCTGAAGGGGGGTTGTAGAAAACTCTAAATTTGTAGCTGGCAAGGCAAAAATGTGGGTAGCCTGTGCACCCTATTTGCAGCTGGCATTCCTACTAGGAGCAATCTTGTGAAACTGAGCCCTTAACCTGTGGGGTCTGGGCTAAATCCAGATAACATCAGAACTGACTTGAATTGTTGCACCCAGTTGGTGTCAGAGAATCATAGAATTGATTGATATGAGGAAAAAGCCTCTCAATAACACTGAACTGAGGCTCCAGAGGTAGCCTTGGACTCAAGCACAAGTAAAAAGAAATTCTCTTCTGGGCCTTCAACGTTAACATGGGCAACATGGATTTTGTTATAAGAAAGACTTAGTTTGAACCTCCAGTCCAGAAACTACCCACTCCATAATCTGAATTGCTCCCTGACTCAGTTTCCTTTCCTGCAAAAGCAGGATAATTCTGCCATGGGGCCACTGGAACAGTGAATAAGATAAAGGATGTTTCTAGAATGGAGCCTGCATATTGCAGGGACCTTAAAAATGGCATTTATTTTATTCAAAACCTCAGTCATAGGAGGAAACCCGATGATAGCACAAACATTCATCCTGAATACAGAATATTTCAGCTTCTTGTGTGATATAATTGGGCTGAGATATTCCAAAGTAATTAATGGTCAATATTGCAATAATTTGGCAAAACTACATTGGGCATTTACCACATACCAGGTACACTGGGGCTACAGGGAACTAATCTGACAAAGTCCCAGCCTCCTGGTGCTTGCATTCAACTGGGTGGAAACAGACAATAAAATAGAATAAACAAATATATATAGATAAATATATATACATATATGTAAGATGAGGATAAATGCCATAGAGAAAGCAAAGCAGGGTAGGGAGGTAAGAAGTACCTGCATGTGAGGGCTATTTTATATCAGGTGGCCAGGGACACCCTTACCGAGAAGTAAGGAGACAAGTCATGCAGATGTCGGAAGGAAAAGCATTTCAGGCAGAGGGAACAGCCATCATAAACAACACAAGGCAGAGCGTTCTCATCATGTTCACCCAACAGCAGTTGGAGTGGAGAGAGAAGCGGGAAAAGAGATAGGAAATGAGGTCAGAGGGAGAAGGGGGCCATTTCCAGTATGTCGTTCAAGATCATGGTAAGGGTTTGGGCTCTTCTCTGAATGAGGTGGAGGGGAGGATTTTAGCAGAGCTATGAGGTGGTCTAACATGTTTCAGGAGAATCACTCTGATTGCTATGCTGAGAACAGGGTGGGTAGAGAATGGGCAAGTGTGGAGGGAAGGAGACCAGTTAGGAGACTATGTACTGTGCTAGAGAGAACAGTGCTTGGCCCTGGGTGGAAATGGTGGAGGTGGTAAGATGGGGTCAGATTCTGGGTGTGTTTTGGAGGTCACATTGATAGGATTTACTCTTGAATGAGAAGGACTGAGGCATGAAAGAGAGGAAAGAAGAAGTCAAGGCTGAATCCTAGGGTTTTTTGGCTTAACCATTTGGAAGAATGGAACTGCCATTTACTGAGATGGAGAAGAATGAAATAAGCAGGATGCTGGAGTTTGTTTTGGAGGCGTGCACAGGAGGCTGGTGGGAATTCAGTGTTGCACATGTCAAGTTGGTGATGTCTATAAGACATTCAAGTGGAATCCAATCAGCAACATAAATAGAAGTCCAGGAGACAGAGATCAATGTGTGGAACGGTATTAAAAACAGGTGCCGCTCATTCTACAGTTTTAAAGAATTCAAGGTCCTGCTGCTAGCACTGCACAGTTCACTTAGCTCTTTGCTATTCAACGGGTGGCTCCTGGACCAGCAGCAGGGTATTGCCTGGGAGCTTGTTAGAAATGCAAAATCTCTGGCCCTCCTCATACCTGAGTCAGAATCCACATTTTAACACATTCCCAAGGTGATTGACCGGTAATTAAAGTTTGAGATGCACTTGTCTAATATCATCCGGGAAACTTTTAAAAATCTACAGGTCCCACCTCAAAACAATTACAGTAGAATCTCTAGGACTGGGGCCAAAGCATAGGTACTTTCACCAAGTTGCCCGAGTGGTTCTGATGTGCAGCCTGGGCTGAGAACCACTGAGCTGACTCTTCTCATTTCTGTATGTTCCCTCTTTCAAGTTTCATTGCTAGTGTTCTTAGAAAGCCATCTCCACAGAGATATGCGGTTCTAAGAGAGGATGCACGCTGGTAGCTAGAGTAATCATGTCTCCTGGTTTATTGGGGACAATCTAAACATAATTACAGTTATCTTTCGCTCACAAAAGTACAGATCCCCAACTTTTGCTAGTTCTACTTAATGATTTTTCAATCTTATGATGGTGTGAAAGCAATACACATTCAGTAGAAACTGTACTGTGAGTCCCTATACGACGACTTTTTCCACTTTCAGTATAGGATTCAATCCATTTCATGAGATATTCAGCACTTTATTATAAAATGGGGTTTGTGTTAGATGATTTTCTCCAACCATAGGTTAATGTATGTTCTGAGTTTGTTCAAGGTAGGCTGAGCTCAGCTCTGATGTTCCGGAGGCGAGGTGTATTCAATGCGTTTTCAACTTATGATGGGTTTATTGGGGTGTAACTCTGTTGTAAATCTAGAAGCATCTGTATTCTGGTTTAGATTACAAATCATATATTCTCCCTATGTAAAACAAAATGGCTCTATACTTTATTTCTGGATTACAAAGTCTTATTAAGAACAGGTAGAACACAATGACAGATGACCTTTGGTTTGACAGGTGAATAAATATGAGGGACCTGGTGCTTAGGTATTAGTCGTTAAAGCCTTCTAGGTACAGCTTATCAAAAACACATACTTAAAGCCGGGTGTGGTGGTTCACACCTGTAATCCCAGCACTTTGGGAGGCCGAGGCAGGTGGATCACTTGAGGTCAGGAGTTTGAGACCAGCCTGTCCAACATGGGAAACCTTGTCCCTACTAAAAATACAAAATAAGCCGGGGATGGTGGCGGGCATCTGTAGTCCCAGCTACTCAGGAGGCTGAGGCAGGAGAATCCCTTGAATCCAAGAGGAGGAGGTTATAGTGAGCTGAGATCATGCCACTGCACTCCAACCTGGGCGACAGAGTGAGACTCTGTCTCAATAAAACAAAAACAAACAAATATTTAAATTCCTCAATTTTCAGGATGACTGGGGGAAAATCAGGCCCCTCCCAAGGACTGGGGTGCCATGGGGTGTGACTGTATTCTGCAGTGAAAGTACTAAAGCCAAGGGTTGATTAGCCACAGGCTGATTATCAGTCTGTGATTTTCCTAGCCCTTAACAAAACTTCTCCTTCCTTTTCCTTTTGGATCTTCTATTGTTCCTTAACTACTCCACCCACAGGCTGAAAGGGACAAGGGAAGAAGGTCAACGAGAAGCTAATTTAGCAGCCCTGCTAATAAATTGGATGGGAAATAAAATGGAAACAATTGTACTGTTTCTGGTTACCTGTGATTTTAAACGCTTTTGGCTCATTCCTTTTTCCAAATGATTACCAGCTGGTTTGAGGGTTCATTGAAGGCCTAGTGATTGCTGGTAAAATTAAAATAAACTTGTATTTTAAAAACTAGGTAGTCTTCCAGCAACAAGCCTTTGGAAGCTTTCCTTCCTGATTTACCAAGGACACAGAGTGGGATCAGGGCAAGCACCTGCTCATTTCGTCAGGGCCCTCCCTGGCCCATCCTCTCCTTACCACCAATTCGTAGGCATACATGGATAGAATTTTAAAACAATATTTTTGATGTAGATAAAAAATTATTTGACATTAACTTAAAACAAATAGCATAATCACTGTTCTACAAAAGGATGCAAATGGAAAATCTACATGTGAAGGTATGGTCTAAATGCATATAGATTATATCACAAGTTTTCCTAATTGCATCACTAGGATTGTTATGAGTACATCTGCAAGGCAATCAGTGTAAATGTTTAAAATATGCTCTGTTCACATGTGCTCAAAATGTCTGGAAAAGAAACTATCCATGGGCAAAGTAAAATAGCCAGATGCTAATAAGCCAGTTGAAGGGAACTCTGTTCTCTTGCAAAATAATTTGAGTGTAGATGGCTATTGCGTTAGCATGGGTAAAACATTAAAAACTCCTTGTTGAATTGGAACAAGATTCACAATGGAATCTTTGCAGATTAGAGAAGGTGGAAGGGGTTCTTTCTGTAGCTGAGAAAGCAACACAAGCAGGTCTTTCCAGTCAGGCCCTGATCAGGAATAACACTAGCAGCTTCAGGAGTACATCTTACTTTGATCTCTGTTCACAGTTAATCAAAGGCTTTTTGGAAGGCAGAAGCAGGTGGTCCTGGAAAGCAACCTTATAAGGAGCCTCCAAAATGCTCCAACTTAAAGGCTTAGGTAGAGTTCAGCAGTAATTAAGACAGGTTGGCCTGCTGAGAGAATCTTGCTTTCCCTTAGGTGGTTAGATTTCTTTTAAAGTCTTACTCTATGATATATCCTGACTCAAAGGTATTATGCAATAGGGCTTAAGTTGGTGAGTGAATGATGTATGGTATTTTAACAAGGAGTTCTATTTTAATGTAAAACTTTTAGCTAGATCATGTGCTACATCCTTGGGGGCCCATCTAGCCAGGTCTAGGAAAACTCTTGTTTCTGAGGAGAAGGGAGGGCAAATCAGCAATTGCAACAGGAACGTCAGTGAAGGGATTCACCAACCCTTCAAAGTGGCAAATTCTTTCCACCAACAGGATGAGAAATGTGCAGTCATGGGGACCAAAACCAGCATGACTTATGTTTCCTTTACTCACACGACCTTCTAAGAGTAAGCCGATGGAGGTTTTCAGCTTCAAAGGAAGCCTGGGGGCGGGGCGGGGTGGGTTGGAGGATCAAAAGCACTGCTTTTGTGGACTGCCTCAGGGAGAGACTTATGTGTGCATAGGATTGTTGTGACACTTGTCTAATGGCCTGGTCTCAGTCCAGCGTGGAAGGTAAATAAAAATAAGCAAATATCACAACCACTTACCCTGTGCAAATAGGGAAAAGAATGTTGAGGAAAAAATAGCCCGGAGTCAGAGTGAGTCAGAGTTGGTGAGGCCAGGAATATCATTCCTCACCCTGTACGTAGCTCTGGGCTTTTAGGCCCCTGCTTTAATCTCCCTCCCCAACATGAGATGTAGAATAGTGTTTTATTCGGAAAGACAGGGTAAGCCTCAAATTCTTGCATGATTTGGTACTATCTTGGGCGAAATGTACTCAGTAACAAATTATTTTGGCAGAGTTTGGCCCATCCCCTGCATGGAAAGGCTATGATCCTGAGAGGAAAAGCCAAGGTCTTCATGCTGGCCACATGCTTTGCCCACTCATGCTCTTGGTTAACCCTGAGAACAGCTCTCAGCCCCATCCAGCCTCTCCTGTCCCATCTAGGATGATTTTACTCCAGGCAGATCTCCTGGCTGCAGGGGTAGGTGTAAGGATCTTAGCACCCATTATTACCAAGTTCTTTGAGACTCTCCAAAGAAACCGACCATGAAAAAAAAAACACAACAAACAAAAAACAAAACAAAAACAAAACACTAAACTACTGACAAAGAAAGAAGACCCTCCCAGGTATCTTACTCCATCAGGGCAAATTATAGCTAGAAATTCTGAGCACCTCTAAAATCAGTAGCAGTGAGTATTTCTCTGTTTCTCTACTTTTCCACAAAGGAAGTATGGCAGGTAGAACAAATGTTTTCATCTCAAAAAATCATCTCATCAAAGACCTTGCTTCGAAACCTGGATTGAAGACCAAGAAGGCAGGAGCAGCCAGCTGTATAGCTTGAAGTACCCAACATTAGAGTGGGTTGTTTCTGGTGTTAATTAATGTTGCCTGGAGCGTTAATGCATATGGGAGTACAGAGGCTTATGGTTGTGTTATTTATGATTTTTCCGAGTTCTTAATTAGCCTTATTGTTGAAAACATGAGAAGATTTTGCCAAGCACAATCTAGCTTAGGCTTGTTAATGTCCTTCCTTAACTTAAAAAGCCACCTATATCCTCTCCTCTCAGAGTAGACAATATAGCAATCTCAGAGACAGATCCCATCTGTAGTGGCACCTCAAGGTCATGGTCCAAATATCTGGAGATTCAGAATTTACATAAGCATAGTCAAGGCTCTGAGAGTTTCACCAGTTTGACTCTAATGCTAAATTTCCTTGTCTATAAAAGGTGCCTTTTCTTTACCCCAATTAACAAACCACTGAACATCAAGAGAGGACAGTTGTTTGGGACATGCTGGTCTAAACGGATTACAAATCGATGCGAGAGAGCAATTTTTCTGTTTCAAACACTATAATGAATGAATTAAACTTGCTTGGAGTTGCACCGAGCTTGTCCTCCAGCTGAAATTATCACCTACCTTTCCAGAAGGTAAAATAGCCCCATTAAAGCCCCATGGAGCTAAATTTGCCAGGAGCTGTGAGACACACTGCTGGGAGCACAACTGTTTCTGTACCTGTGGCTCCTGGTCATGGCTGCTGGGGTCCCTCTCGTAGCTCTCTGCATACAGTCTGAGGGTGGCCCGCACACCACTGGAGGAACTGAGCCGGAAGATGAGCCGTGACGCATCCGAGAAAATGATCCTCAGGCCCTGTGACCGAGAACATCCAGAATGGAGCAGTGAGCAAATGAATACACAAGTAATAATCATCAATACCTGTCATAGAAATCAGCATGTTTTTATACCTCAACACAATCAGAATCAAGACTATTTATATATTGGCTCTGGACACAGGGCATGTGATGAACCTACTTAGAGTTACCCGTTTGTCTCTTTATTCTACTTCCATTGCTTTGTGGTTAATGTGGGGAAAGAGGAGCAAAGCTGTGAACAGATACTCGAGTTCTCTTGGGCTGGTGATATGGGAATCAGAAAGAAGTGGAAGTCACAAGGATGAAATGATATTCAATAAATATTCCTAGGGCCAAAGTTTGTCCCTTGTAAATCTGTGGATATAGTGAAAGTAGGCAATTTGTCTATTACAGTAAGATGGATTGCCCATATTAAAGTTACCCCGGCATGAGGTTAGGCTGCAGGTTCCTCTGCTGGCAAGGGAACCCTCCAGTGAAGTGCCCAGGGCTGGAGCCTCAGCTAGGCTCTGAGGGTTGCCAAGTACACTGCCATCCTTTTGTCTCTGTCCTTTCTTCCGTCAATCAAGAAAAATGACAAGTCTCAATTATTTTAGGAAGTTTAGTTGCCAAAGTTAATGACGCACACCTAGGAGACAGGTCTATGCCTTTCTCCGAAGATGATTTTGAGGGCTCCAAATTTAAAGTGGAAAGGGCAAGATATTGAGAAGTACACAATTTTCATGTAAGAGGTGGGTAGGGAAAAATAGTCAGTCATTCATGCCTTTGTCTGGTTCATTGAAGCTGCATTTTTTTTTTTTTTTTTTAAACATAAGATGACACGGACAAAGGAGGCAGAGGAAAATTGCAGGGAATCTGCATTTTACATAACAGACAAAACTGGGCCAGGGGAACAATCAGATGTGCATTTATGTCTGGCAGGCCAGGGGTGGCTGCACCTATAAACTATCAATTTGCATTGCCATGGTGAAATTTTAATAGAAACACCTTTAGAGTAAAGATCTAGTAGCTCACCAGGAATTCCCTTGTGGGCAAAACATGGGGGAGGCACTTAGCTTTCATCTTGTAGTCATCTTATTTAGGAACCAAAAGGGGGAGGCAGGTTTGCGTGACCCAGTTCCCAGCCTGAATTTTCCCTTTGGCTTAATGAGTTTGGGGGTTCCAAGACTGAATTTCCTTTCACACTTCTTACCTGACTTCTTCTTTGGCCTGACCACCAGAGTGGGGTGGGGTCAGAGCTGTGGCCACACCTACTAGTGCTGCCTAGGATTAATTCTTCATTGGCTCAGCACAGCTCCATTCGCTATATATCTCTTCTCAGTAGAGGCAGGGATATTGTAAAATTATGACCATAAGATCATACTGTGACTTCTGTTGAAGGAAATGTGTTCTCCTAAGACAACTGATAAGGTAACTCTTGTAAATAAGCATATTGGCAGGGGCCAGGGGAAGGAAGAGGAGGGAACAAAATAATATATCTGGTGACTTGTTATTTTGGAAAACTTAGATGTCTCAGGAGACATTGATATCAGGCATTCTCCCAAAGCAATTTATCCTTGAAATTTCTCTGGCCTCAAGTCCTGTTTAAGAATAAGCCATTAGTAAAAAAATATATATACCTGCTGCATATGTGACTGCAATTGTTTACCCCCACCCCCATCTGGTAGTATCTGCTAGGGGACACTATGGTTCCATCTGAGTGGCTTTCTGCTTTTAAGTTTCCCAAATAAATATTTTAAATTCCCAAATAAAAAGCTTTAGTTTCTTTTGGAGTGGTTCAATGTCTGCCACAATTTGTGTAACTAAAGGGAGCTATCTCCCCTACTGGCAACCAATCACTCTGTAATACTGACTTTGCAAACAGGATATTATTATCCAGAATTTATTCATTGGGCTAACATTTTAGACTGGCCCTTGTGGATTAGTACTGCACTAAATCCTGGGTATATGAATATAAAGACACAGTAATTGCCCTCCTTAAGCCTGGAGTAGTTTATTACAATGAACAGAAACTGTCTTCTTAACCACCTTATGCTGCTGGAGAGGTGAATAGTTACAAAATTCCAAATGGAGCAAGTGAAGCATTTACTGACTGTTTACAAATCCCTGTATTTCAAATTATGTTCAAACTGACAATAAAGCCCCAAAGATCTCACAATTATATTAATATTCATAGCCTTGTTTTTACAAACTCTTTTGAAGCTGTTACTTATGTTTAAGCCTACATTCCCATTGTCACTACACATGGGGCATGTGAGTACATGACTCTGCTCAGAACTATGGCTTACCCATAAATTGGTTAAAGCAATATCTAAGGATGAGGTCCTAACCCACCTGTTGCAGATTCCAAGTCACTTGGGGCTACTTCTTCTGATGAGCCCCTGGACTCAATCCTTTAAAATACCTCCCATTAAACAATTAACCTCTCAGATTCATTTTTGACCAGTGAGGGGGAAATTTAAGAATTCAGGTCATAACAAACTACAAACATGTGTTGTCTGCTCATAACTAAGCCTTTTAAAAATGAAATAATGTTATTGTTTTCCCCTGTGGTTAATTATAACATCTTTGACTGTATTACATGCTACACACCTAGAAGATTGTTAGAACTTCTGTCTGGTAGCCTGGAATAGATTTCTCACTTGGAAAGGTGATGAAGATGTGAATAGCAAGCATCAGCCACTGGAAATGGTCCAGCATCTTCCCTCTTTCCTAGGAAACCAACCATGAGATGTTAACTGAGAATCCTTGTTGCTTTTCAAGACCATTCCAGGTGAGGAACATCATAATTCTTCTTCTCCACAGGGAATGGAAGGGTTTCTTTAGAGCTAGCCTAGTTCTGTGCTGCAACAATCCCAGCACCATGTCGGCTGAGGGCCCCTTTTATGTGTGAATAGCTGTATTGGATTGCTTTGGGATCTGCATGTTCTTTCAATGAACTTAATGAATTTGCAACCCAAACACGAGCCATGTTCTTTCCATCATGTGCCATCACACAATAGCATTTAAACTATGAAGACAAAGTTACCAGTGACCAAGACTTGCAAAGTTTCCAATTGTTCCTGAATTTCAATGAAAGAATACCAATAATCGCATTTATTTTTTAGGTTATACCAGCGGTTGGCACTATGTAGACTGTAGGTAAGAAGTTGACCTGCCACCTGCTTTTATGAATCAAGTTGTATTGGGGCACAGTCATGTCCATTCATTTATATCTTGTCTATGGCTGCTTTTGTGCTACAGTGGCAGAGATGAATAGTTGTGGCAGAGATCATCTACCCCCCAAGGTATAAAATATTTACTACCTAGCCCTTTACAGAAAATGTTTGCTGACCCCTGGTATAAGGCATTACATTATTCACAACATAGAATACTTGCCCTTTATTCCTGCACCAGAAAATAGAAAATATAACCATTTGAATTATCAAAATCTCAGTAGAGAGAAATTATGTTTATGAAGATTGTTATAAGGATATAAAATCCCTCCATTCCCTGGTGTTCCAGCTTCTAGTCATAGGTTCATCTGAACCTGTATTTGGCTCAAATCAACTTACCTCTCACCACCTACTGCTAACATAAATGCATTTATTAAATTGCACTTTAGTTTTATGTTCTCACTTTCATTGCAGGATGCTACAAGCTATGTCTTTTTTTTTTTTTTTTTTTTTTTTTTTGAGACGGAGTCTGGCTCTGTCACCCAGGCTGGAGTGCAGTGGCGGGATCTGTGCTCACCGCAAGCTCCGCCTCCCGGGTTTACGCCATTCTCCTGCCTCAGCCTCCCGAGTAGCTGGGACTACAGGCGCCGCCACCTCGCCCGGCTAGTTTTTTGTACTTTTTAGTAGAGACGGGGTTTCACCGTGTTAGCCAGGATGGTCTCGATCTCCTGACCTCGTGATCCGCCCGTCTCGGCCTCCCAAAGTGCTGGGATTACAGGCTTGAGCCACCGCGCCCGGCCAGCTATGTCTTATAAAATCCACTTTTGTAGTCACTAGCAGAAATATTGTTAGAGGCTGTATGAAGCTCTGCCTGAGACATTTCTTCAAGAGCCAAGTATTAGGAAAGCCTTTCCTTCCCTAAGGAACTGTATTCTTTTTCTTTCTGACAATAAGCACTCTGCAACTAACCACATTTCCCTCTTCGATATGGCTGCCAGGATACTTAATGCCAAATTTGAGGTTCAGCCCAAGTGGATCCTTGTGACTTGAATGACTATAAATTTTTCCTCTTCTGTTCTTGACTCTGCTCTTACTTATATATTCCCTAGTCTTGATTTATGTTTCTTATTTATATTCTAACAACTTCATTATGTATGTTTTTGCCACCACAAGTCTTGATGAAACAAGGCTCAGTGAAAACGAATAAAACAAGTTTCCACTGCAGTGTTAACCCTAAAATTTTGGACTTGCTGAGTTATGATTTTGGGTTCTTCATTAGCTAACAAGCTCTGGGAGGACAGAGCCTATATACCTTGTTCATTACCATTTTATCCACATAGCTTAGGACAATGCCTGGCACACAGTAGACCCTCCATAAACACTTGTTGAATGAATGTCACTGCATGTTCGACAACTAAAGTGAGCACCACTGCAGTCCCCCTGAGGCAGTCTCAGAGCCTCCCTTCACATTTAGCAAGGATCCACAGGCTACATGAAAACACGTGCACATTCTTCATGGTGAACTAGAGCTGATGTATTTACCTTGAAGGGTGGTTGCAAAAGATAAACTAATAAATAGAAAGTGCCTGGCATAGCATCATCATGGCAGGGCTTGACTGTTTACTCCTCTGCCATTTCTCAAGATGTCCTGAGACAAGGGCCAGTTTTGGCTAAAAACAATGGAGTTGAACCATGGTGGGTTCTTGTCCCCAGAAGTATGGTCTTAGACAAACCATTAGCTCATTAATTGCAAACTGCTACCTATTGGAATCAGTGGGAGGTCTTTAAAAAATGGTGCCTGGCTCTCACCCCCAACATTGTGATTTAATTCTTTTGGGGTGTCACTTGGGCATTAGGATTTTAAAAGCTCTCTGGGTGATTCTAATGTGCAGTAACTAATTGCAATAACCTCTTTTTTCTGGGCCACTTGCCTCATCTATCAAGTGACTAGACTGTGCTACATGTCTGTTATAAGGAAGGTCCCTTTAGGATTTAAGGTTTCATACATAGGCTATCACTGCGCTAGGATCTTAGGAGGGCTGTTAACACAGTGAGGCTAATAAATCAACTTCTTGCCACTGAGTCCTGAAAGCTTCCTCCTGGGGCCTTGTCAGCAGCAGAACTACCTCTTGAACCATCTGACATTATTAATATTTTTTTTTAGCACAATCTTCGAAGGAATTCCTGGAGCAACTGTGAAAGAATTCATGATAGCTCCCTAGCCGCAGCAGCTAGTGTAGCCAGAATATCCAGGATGACACACAGTCACACACTCAAAAAAGGGAAAAATATGCTCTTCTTTATTAGAAGACAATGTTAATTATATGGTGGGGAGGAGGGTGGGTATCAAAAGAACACTTCAGTTCCAGCTTAGTGTTTTCCTTCCTTTTGAGTGCCTGTGGTTGTGAGCTTTAATGATGACAATGGAGTTCTGCTCACCTTAGCTCTGTCCCAATGAAGAATGGTTGTTAAAGGATTTCATATCCCTTGTCCATATGCAGCTATCTCCACACAAAAATCCTCCAGTGTGCTTCCAGTTATCACTGTAGCATCTCTTTTTCTCCCTGGATTTGCCCCCTCTTTGATTTACTGTTTAAGAAGAGTCAGTTTGGAAATGGTACAAGAATAGCAACTGGATAAACTCAGGCTAGAATGCTGGCTCGATCACTTTTTAGCTGGTGGTCTTGAGTCACTTAAGCTCTCTAAGCGTTAGTTTCCTAAAAAGCAGATGAAAAATAATACAGCCTAGCTTATTGGGTTGTTGTGAGTGTCAGATCAGAAAATGTATGTGAGAAGTGCTTTGAAAATTATCAATATCACCATATAAATATTATTCTTATGCTAAACTTTTAATCAAAATGGTGCTATGCACAAAGGCTTTATTTAGTAATCATTTGCAAAATATGGAAGGTTGGAAAATTTAGGGCGTAGCACCATTTTCATTGAAAGTTGTTGGCTTGTGATGTGATGGTGCATATTTATTTATTTTTAAATTAGGCAGAATTAAGGTTAATTTTAACTTTGCTCTGCCCTCTGAAATCACCACTAAACTCATGGATCTCTTGCAATTTATATTATCTTTACCTCTTATTGAACTGGCTTATTCCTTCATAATTGGTCAATTTAGACCCTTAACATCCTGAAAGAAGGATCTTAGAGTCGTTCTTGCCGATTTCTCTTTTTATTGAAAAGAAAGAAGTTAAAACACTTGTCAAGGTAACATATTTAGTCAATGGAGGAGCTTCATTTACTTCCATGTAGGTCTTCTGACTCTAGGCTTACAATTTGAGGTTGAACCATATGCAACTACTGATATTCACACATTGCTTTTCATGCAAAATATCTGAAAAATATCTTGTGTTTTGTATTTTTCCCAAAGCTGACACAGAGCCTTATGCAGAGTAGGTATCTGATAAATGTTTCATAAATAAATGTTAGAGTTTTTACTGTTTTTTTTTTTTATTTTAAAAATAAACCCTTGTGTAAACCAATACAGGGAAATCTGTAAAGTTGCTAAATGCACACGGAGCCGCCAGATGTTAGTTTGGAGACTGTAGGACATGTTGCAGCCAGGCAGGGAAGGGTGAACTGTACATTACCAACAGTTATTTGGCAGCATCGGACCTAGTCAAATACTGACTTAGGATGAATTCCAGGGGAAAACAGCATACGGCCCTGCAATCTGGTGCAGTGTCGCATATATAGTCAGTTGGCCACACCAGGCATGTGAACCTGGAGACAGGACGGCCTTGGAAGAGAGAGACTCTGCGAGCCTAACTCAGATGTTATCTCCCACAGGAAATCACAACGATTTATCTGGAAAGCGTCAAGGTGAAGATACTGCTTTGTAACATCTGAACCATATTTTGTAGAAGCGGGCATGCAGCCTAGAAACCAGGAGATTTGGATAGAACAGACATATCTTTCCACACACACCAAAAAAAACCTACCTAGAATCACTCATTTTTCTTTAATTCATAGAGTTACCTGTGAGCATGAGTTCAAAAGTGGTTGAGCAGGCAGCAGTCAGTCCATAGGGTGCTTTTGTGTGAGTGAAAAACAGGTGCCCCCTCTCCCCTGAGCATGGATAAATTGCAGAAAACCATCCTTCCTTTGGCTGGTTTGGACTTCAGCTTCTCCTTCCCCATTAGGCTGGGTGCCTTTGTGCAGTGTGCTGACTGCACAGCCATACTCAGCTGCCCTGCACTTGGGAGCAGTTCTCACCCAGCCTTTTTTAAAAAACCAACCAGCCCTCTTGGGGGCTAACAATTGCAAAGAACTGTCTGGGGAAATCAAGGTCAAATGACTCCTTACATGCTCTTTTAAAGCACCCACCTGGAAAAGCCACCCTAGGTGATGAGAGGGCTGCTGAAGGGTGAAGATTTGAAAGCTATTCCTCATCCAAATTCCAACTCTCAAAACTGGAACAATGGAACAAAATCATGCATGTTCTATTTCCCCATTTCTTTGGCCAATGACTGCTGATCCCTGTTCACACAATATCTACCCCAGTTCTGGGATATTTTGGAGTCAGACACACTTTACCCAGACAGCAGCATCGCTTCCTCCCTTAGTTCCTGTGATCGTTTGCAGCTTTTCCCTTTTATATTTTTATTTCCTGGTGAAGCTCACCCACCGACAACACAGAGACATTAGTATTCCAATAGAAAGTAATCGTGTTGCCATTCTAGAATGCTTACATGTTTGCTACACATTTTAGGACAATTTTACTACTGACACTTTAGACAACAGTTCTAAAAGAAGCAACTTACACCAGGATAAGGTAATTCTTTATAACAAAACTCCAGTTAACCAGAAACAGGGGGATAAGAACTTCCTGACTAACCAGAAACAGTGTCTCCCTCATTCTATTATCTTTCTTGCCTTTTTTATAATTTGAGATGAGGTCTCACAGTGTTGCCCAGGCTGGTCTTGAACTCTTGGACTCAAGCAATCCTCCTGTCTCAGCCTCCCAAGTAGCTGGGACTACAGGCATGAGACATCACACCCAGCTTCCCATTTTATTTTCAAATCAGCTGACAGGTTTGCACTGAATATGTGTTTGGCCTTCAGAGGACAAATAGGAAAATCACAGGAAAAGTGGCTAATAGAAATTTTTTTTTAATTCATAGTTTTCAAAATGTCCTAGCACAAGGCATAGTTAGTGCAATACAGAGCCTGACTGTCTTTATTTTCCCCAACCACAGTGTTGTAGAATGAGCACTGAAGTTGAGAATCGTAAACACAGTTATTGTAGCATCCCATTGAGAATGCCTATAAGAAACCTTAGCTCTTTATCTGGAGAGCTAAACAACCCTATAGCCACCACATTGGACTGAAGAAAAGCACAGTCTGATAAAACGGTTTCACCTGGGCTGCCTTCTACCCATTTTTCAGGGTACGGCTTAGATATCACCTCCCCATGGAGAGCTTTCTAGAGCCATAGTTTAGTTCCCCTTGCCGTGCATGCCAAATAAGTTCTTCGTCCGTAATATTGTTCAACAAACTTTACAGTAACTAGAGCTTAATATCAATGTATCTTCCCTACTGCATTTTAAGCAGCAGACAGGAATCTCAACTGTCCTGAATACTGTTGTATCCTCGGTGCCAGTGAGCTGACTGGCATCTAGTAGGTGTTTGGTAAATATTCACTGAATAGATGAAGATGTAAATGAATCCACCTTTAACAACCTTCACCATATTGGACTAAGTTAGGAAAGGAATATATGTTTATGGCAGAGATTCTTTTCAACATCACGATTTTCAAAGAAAAGGATTTTTTTTAACCCACATCCAATCACAATATACCAAATGTGATAATAGCCCATTCACTTAAACATTTCTGTGACTCAATGTAGAAGGGCTATTTGTGGGTATGCTAACTTTCAGATTTAACCAAATTCTATAGGTAGGTTAATCAGTTTGACTAAAATGTATTTCTGAGACTCTACTTCCAGATGCGCAAACCACACTCCAGCAAATGGCACTCCAGCAAAAGGGACAATGATAAATTGTTACGATTACAGTCTCTCAATTAGTTCATTGATTAGAATGTTATCAAAGTTGAAGTTGAGGCTGGATGCAGTGGCTCATGCCTGTAATCCCAGCACTTTGGGAGAACAAGGCAGGCAGATCACCTGAGGTCAGGAGTTTGAGACCAGCCTGACTAACATGGTGAATCCCTGTCTTTACTAAAAATACAAAAATTAATCGGGTGTGGTGGCACACACCTGTAATCCCAGCTACTCGGGAGGCTGAGGCAGGAGAATCACGTGAACCCAGGAGGCGGAGGTTGCAGTGTTGCAGTGAGCCAAGATCATGCCACTGCACTCTAGCCTGGGTGACAGAGCAAGACTCTGTCTCAAAAAACAACAACAACAAAAACAAAAACTTGAAGTTGAAAGTTGACTAGCTAACTCTGAAGAGAGAAGAACTCAATCTTAAAGCTTCAGATTCTTCAGCTGATACGATTCAGTTGCTTTTATACAGTGCTGGGGACAACACCTTAGTGAGCTTCTTCATATTTGTTGACCAGGGGTTGGTAGCATCAAGGTACATATTAAAACACCACATGCTGGAAATAAAATGTGATTTTGAGATTGCCAATTTACTGTTTCTAAATACTGAAATTAAAAAGAGCAGACACCTTCTTGCAAATTAAAATAACAACTCTAAAAGAAAACTGACTTCAAAATCAGTCTTCAAAGTGTACTTTTTCTCTGAACTGAATTCAAATGGTTCTTTTTTTCCGGGTTAAGGACAACATCAAAATGTTTCCACGTAACCTGCTTAACTTGAAGAGGTATTAATCAGCTCAGAGTTAGCCTGACATAATTAAATTGGACTTGGTTTTCCACATCAGCTAACTGGTATGCATTTATTTACATTAGCTTTTTAACCATCAGCTGAACTGTTACTTGCAGATGACTTCAGCACTGGAAGAGTTTCATGATTTTTGAGCTTGTTAGATAGAAATACAGGAGTTGGTTTGGGAGGCTGAAGTGGGCGCATCACTTGAGGTCAGGAGTTTGAGATCAGACTGGCCAACATGATGAAACCCCGTCTCTACTAAAGATACAAAAAAAATTAGCTGGGCATGGTGGTGCACACCTGTAATCCCAGCTACCCAGGAGGCTGAGGCACAAGAATCACTTGAACCCAGGAGGCAGAGGTTGCAGTGAGCCAAAATCACGCCACTCCACTCCAGCCTGGATGACAGAGCCAGACTCTGTCTAAAAAAAAAAAAAAAAAGAAAGAAAAAGAAAAAAGAAAAAACAACAATATAGGATTTGGATGAGTCATAAAAAGAGACTCAGTTGCTTAAATTTTGCTCCCAAAGTGTCAAGGTTTCTCATTTCAAAGTCAATTTTCAAAATATAGGTCATGGTTCTGGATTGATACCCACCAGAGTGGCAATATGCTGTTTCTCAATGTGGAGCCACTTCTGTCACACTGTCCTTCACTCACAATACCAGGATTGGAGTATTCCTTCTATCAGAGCTGGGGGAGCCTCAAAACTGCGGCACTGAGTGGGGATTCCAGGACTTAGGCCACATGTTAGAGATAGAGAAGAGATCATAGTAAGAGACAATCTTGATAATATTCTTTGAGATATCGACAGTGAAGGGAAGAAAGAGCTCACCTAGCATGATGGATGGAAACCCTCGATGTTTGCACAATGAAGTTGCCCCTGAAGAAAGAGTGGCTCACCCTGCAACCCATATGAATCACACAACTCCTGTCTGTCCTATCTCTTTAGAAGGCATAAACTAGGAACTTCTTTAACTACTTAGCAATTTGATCAAAGTGCTCCCCTATTCTCATTGCAGCTATTGGCTTATTTTTTTCCACTCATACTTGAAGAAAATAGCATCAGTCCGTCATTTATGTGACTAGATTTCGCTTGAAAATAGTGACATTCCTCATGAAGATAGAAGGAAGAACTGCAGTTGTTGAACCATGCCTCATGAAAATGCTTTCTAAATCAAACAGAGTTTCTCTTGGGCCCTGTATAATGGAAAGCGCACATCAATTTTTCTCTTGGCATCCAAGGCCACACATACATCAGACACTTGGAGGCAGCCATAGTAAATCCCATGAAACCAAACACGCCACATTGAGGCCAGGGAGGTCCCTGGGGGATCATGTCAGGGGTTGAGAACTTTAGGGTTTCCTTCTTGCTCCTTGAATGGTCCCACAGAGCCAGGCAGGATAGACTTCACGGAACATTTCCACAGCAGCAGGGTTTGCAGGAGTGGAGTGGTTATCACCAGAACAGGATTTTAATTTCATTTTGCATGGAGAAGCATTTCTACTTTATCTCTAGAGATGTATGTGAAACAGCATTTTCTCCATGGTTTATTTCCTGACTCTGACCTCAGGTCAAGGACATAAAGGAGACCAAGCTGCCTTAAAAAACCTTTTGTTTTCTGAAGCAGAGTGTGTGTGTTGGGGGATGAGAGAAGGGGAGAAATGTGAGTTTGAATCAGTTCCCAGATGACTTAGAAACTGAAGGGGCCTTCTCAAATCTTTACGTGACACTGCAAAATTGTGTGTTTTTTCTCTGCTTTTCTTATCATCTGTGGTTCATTAAATGTTTTTCCAAGGATGCTTTTTTAATATAAATAATTTTATTTAACCAATTGCTATCATTTGTTATGTGCCAGGATTTTAAACATATTATCTTACTTAATTCTCCCAAAGGCTTATATGAGATAGCCACAATTATTATTCCTATTTCACAGATTTTAAAAAGGCAGGTAATAGGGGGGTTGAATAGATTGCCTAAGATACCCAGCAAGGAGGTGACAGAGTTGAGGCTCACAACCAAAACTTTCTGACTTTAAGTATGCACACCCAAACACTGCTCACAAGATTTGCAGTGGCACCAAGGTGCCTCGGGTGCTCTGGAGCACAAAGCTGCGCTTGAAGAGAATTTCTAGATAAAGCAGGAAGAGCACAAATTTTGTTTAACAATTCACTGATGAAAATTATTTCTGTTATCTACTTTTTTTTAAGTAAGTAGAATTTAACCCAAACAAGAGATAACTGGGAATCTCCCACTACCTTGGGATCATCCATCTGAGCCTCAAATTTTACTGCAAAGTACTTTTAAAATATAATAAATAGAAGAATTGGGTGAGTGTTTTCTAACCCAAGGGCACATTGATTATTACTTTTAAAAATATACACCTGGGGTGTATGTGTGTATGTGTGTATGTGTGTGTGTGTGCGTGTGTCTGAAAGAGAGAGACAGAGAGAGAATAGTTGTATCCTTTTCTTGAACTGATATTCAATCAAATTAAGGATTCTGGTCAGGGGGAGGGCAGTGATATTTCTTGAGCATCAGTTAGGTACTTGCCACCGTACCTGAGGCTTCGCATGACTTTCTCTTCAAACCTTCCCCATGATGCATGTGTGATAACTATCACTAGCTCCTCCCCTCAAGTTGAAGTTCAAAGAAGTTAAATAACATGCCTAAAATCACAAATCTAGGTAGTGACAAAGCCAGCCTTCAATCCTGTGTCTGACTCCAACACAAGAGAATACTGAAGAGAACCACAGCAATCTGCCTCCTGTAGGAAGCAGATACTTGGCAGTATTATGTGTCCTCTGAGCTTTGCTAACAGAGAGATATAGTTCTGTTTCTCCTTATAGAAATAAAATCTCCTTCTATCTTAATTTAAAAATCATCCATAGGTTGTTTTAAAATAACAGTATTTTAAAATCACAAAGACATAATAACAAGGGTTAGCATCAAAGGTGTGGAGAAACTGGAACCCTCGTATACAGTTGGCAGGAACGTCAAGTGGTGCAATTACTTCTGAAGACTGTAGGGCAGTGCATTTAAGGGTTAAACATAAGTTACCATTTGACCCAGCAATTCCACTCCTAAGTGTGTACCCAGGAGAACTGAAAACCTATCTCTGCACAAAAGCTTGTAGATGGATGCCCATAGCAGCATTATAGTGAAAAAGTGGAAATACCTCACATGTCCAACAACAAATGGATTGATAAACAAACTGTGGTACATCCATGTGATAGAATATTACTTGGTAATAAAAGGAATGAAGTACTGATATATGGTACAACATGGATGAACCCTGAAAACATGACACTAAGTGAAAGAAGCTAGTCATAAAGGACCATGTATTTTAAGATTCCATTTACATAAAATGTTCCAAATAGGCAAATCCATAGAGACAGAAAGATCAGGGGTTGCCAGGGGCTGGGGGTTGGAGGGATGCTGGAGAGAAGATGACAGCTGAAGAGCACAACATGTCTTTTCTGGGGCAATGAAAGTGTTCTGAACTGGTTGTGATGATAACTGCACAACTCTGTAAATATACTAGAAACTGTGGAAGTATGCCCTTTAAATGAGTGAACTGTATGGTATATGAATTGTACCTCAATAAAGATACTATATATTTACATTTTAAAACTGTACCATGAAAAAAACAAATTATGCATTTGGTAGGCTGTCAATAAATATCCACTGAATGAATGCACTGAGGTACTTAATGGCTATTTCAGAACACTGGCTTATTTAAATTCAAATAAGTCTTTTAGATGTGTGTAGTGTGAAAAGTATGCTTATTTTGCACTATGTTACCTAAAGTGTGCCCCAGACTCAACTATCCCTGGGACTTAATGCTGATGAATGCTGACATCCTGAGAGGGTCTCCACAGCACTGCTATGCAGGGATTCCACCTCTACCCAACAGGACCAACTGTAGCAAAGGAATCATCTGTAACTTGCCAACAATGGGGATGCTGCTAAGTATCAACTAACTGGTCTCTCATCACCCCCATTGAGCCAAACCCAGACCTGCAGAGAAGCTCTAGTGTGTCTCAGGACTACCAACCAATGAAGATATCACCTGGGTCCTGGAATCTGGGGAAAGGAACAAAAATCTTCTTTCTTTACCAGAAAAACTCCCAGAGCAGATCCTGGTGGCATGTATGTATTTATAGCTACATTTGAGCTCAGAAGAGCAAAGAAGAGACTGTGGGAAATCAATATTGTATCAGTCCATTTTCATACTGCTATGAAGAAATACCCAAGACTGGGTAATTTCTAGCAGAAAGAGGTTTAATGGACTCAAAATGATGGTGGAAGGTGAAGGAGGAGCAAAGACACATCTTACATGGCAGCAGGCAAGAAAGCATGTGCAGGGGAAGTGCCCTTTATAAAAACATCAGATCTCATGAGACTTATTCACTACCACAAGACCGCACAGGAAAAACCCACCCCCATGATTCAATTACCTCCTACCTGGTCCCTCCCATGACACGTGGGGATTATGGGAGCTAAAACTCAAGATGAGATTTGGGTGGGGACACAGTCAAACCATATCAGATACATTCCAGTGTAAAAATGAAAACCAACAGTCAGACTTATTGAGGGGGAGGGGAAATGAAGTAAATAGATGAACTGGAGATCCAGTTGAGGAATTGGCCTGATGTGAACAGTTAAAGAAAATCCAAGGAAAAGGTATCCAAACACTGAGTACATTGAGGAAGAGATAAGGTAGAGGAATACTGGATTAACAGCAAAACAAATAAGCTCAACAGACAAGCTTCTTGCAAGTAGATAAAATCCATAACTGAGTGCAGATTAGACCACTCCCTCAAAGGAATGGTTTCTAAGCCTTCCTTGTCAGTGAGCAAAAATATCCCAAGGATACTTTAAAAAACACATTATTTTATATCTCTTGAATTCTACATCAAAATGAGACTTGGATCTAAGAAAAGTTTATAAAATGGAAGTGGGAATGTGGTCCAAAACTGGAAAAGATCTATCCAGGGCACAGGGGCTCAAAGATGCCAGCTGAGCTCCTGACTTCACATCTCCAAGGACTGATTCATTGGTGTTATTTCAGAGTGAATTCAGTCCAGTCTACAAGCAACCTTCCTTGAGTGAAACAAAACACAACAAAAGATATATTGTGCACCCCATACATAAAAGATAGCTAGGAGCTTTTGGGTATTTTATTTCATTTCATTTCTAAAGCAATTCTGTGAAATAGGTATTTTACAGATGAGGAAGAAACTATGGCTCAAATCAAGCAACTTTCCCAAAGCCACACACTACTAAGCAGCAGGGGTAGAATTTTATTCTGAGTTTTCTAAATTCTTACCCACTATTTTCTCTACTGCCCTGTGTATTTTCAAAGCGGGGTTGTAATCAATTTGTTGGGTCAGGGAAGGGCTTCTATAATGAAGGACTGGTGTTTTGATAGAGATGAAAGATCATCTAAGCTAACCAGAGGGAGAACTAAGCTAATCAGAAAGAGAATACCAAGATAGTAACAAGAGGCATTAGACTTTGGAGTATCTGCAAGTCAAGGGACCGTAGGACAAGGAGGACATAGTAAATACTAGTCAAATTAAAATAGCAGTAACTGCCATTGTATGTAGTCCCAAAATATCTGCAGCTTTGACTTAACACTCTGTACTTATGAAGAATATATAAAAAGATAAGAATTTGGAAATTTTAGAATGGAACTTCTCTTAACATTGCTCAAGGTATGTTATTTAGGCTGTAAACGTTAACATGTGCTTCCAGAAGGGGCAATATTTGCTATGGCCAGTAAATAAACCAAACTGAGAAGAGAAATAATCATAGTAGCTATCAACTTTGCTTACACAATTCATAAAGACAAGACCTTAATAGAAGCTGCAGTTGATTTACCTACTTATCTATGATGCTCAGTCTGAACCACATGTCTTCCTTTTGGGTTTTCTGGGTACCAAATCCACCCAGCTAAGCTCCTGTGATTTTTTTTTAGTGACATAAGGTAATAGAAAGTAAAATATCCCTGTACCTGAGGGCCCCAAGGACAGGGATCTTCAGTTCTTGGTAACTTTTCTGAATCCGTCACCAATAATGGCCACCACATACAAGCACCTGCAGCTACAAACATTTCAGAAGGAAATATTGGGTCTGTATTTATTTGACATATTGGTCTATCCATTACCAAGTGGAAAGAAAACTGGACATAGAGTACTCATGTTATTTTTGTTGTTGTTGTTTGTCTTTGTGTGTGTGTGTATGTGTATGTGTGTGTGTGTTTGAGACATGGTCTCACTCTGTCTCCCACGCTGAAGTACAGTGGTGTGATCATGACTCACTGCAGACTCAACCACCTGGGCTCAAGCGATCCTCCCACCTCAGCCTCCCAAGTGGCTGGAACTACAAGTGTGTGCCACCATGCCCAGCTATTTTTATTTTTTATTTTTTTGGTAGAGATGGGGTCTCACTTTGTTGCCCAAGCTGGTCTCGAACTCCTGAGCTCAAAAGTGATCCTCTCACCTTGGCCTCCCAAAATGCTGGGATAACAAGTATGAGTCCCTGCGCCTGGCCAGAGAAGGCCCGTGTTCTAATCTACCCTGTGCACTAACTTGTTAGGTGTCCTTCATCAAGGGCTTTCTTCTTTCCTGGCTGCAGAGTTCTCATCTATAAAATGAGGTCATCTTAGATCATCCCTAAGGACCTCTCCAGTTCTAGGACATTTTGGCCACTGGTTCTGCCTGATAACCTGTCTTAGTGATTTCCTGGCAAGTACCTGTTTCTTGGTCACAGTGCCATCCACAGGGTCCACGTATTCAAAGCTATCCGTCTTCGCCACACTGTAGACATGGCTCCCCACAGCAAACTGCTGGCCAATGAAGGATTTGTCTGTGACCAGGGCCTCCAGGTCCCTCATGATATAATATGTCGTCTTGGGA